>NC_046171.1:35551832-36226952 GCF_011064425.1 Rattus rattus | reverse complement strand
GAAAGCCAGAAGATCCTGGACAGATGTCATCCAGACCCTAAGAGAACACAAAGGCCAGCCCAGGTTACTGCATCCTGCAAAACTCTCAATTAACATAGATGGAGAAACCAAGATATTCCATGACAAAACCAAATTTACACAGTATCTTTCTACAAATCCAGCACTACAAAGGATAATAAATGGTAAAGCCCAACATAAGGAGGCAAGCTATACCCTAGAAGAAGCAAGAAACTAATGGTCTTGGCAATAAAACAAAGAGAAGAAAACACTGAAACGCATCTGTCAAACATATAGACTAACCCAGGGCTCCAAACTGTATATGCTATAGAGAATAGCCTTGTTAAAGCACCAGAAGGGAAGCCCTGGTCCCACTAAGTTAAAATTCAGTGCAAGGGTAATATGGGGGGAAATAGGGGGATGTATAAGGGAATACCCGTATGGGAGGGGAGAGGGGATGGGACTGGGGCTTATGGACAGGAAACCTGGAAAAAATAATGTTTGAAATGTAAGTAAAGAAATATATCTAATAAAAATTTTTTAAAAAAAATGTAGTACAGAGACAGACAGGTAGGTTAGTTGAATGGAATTGCAGACCCAGAAATGAACCCACACACCTATGGTCACTTGATCTTTGACAAAGTAGCTAAAACCATCCAGTGAAAAAAAGATAACATGTCCAACTCATGGTGCTGGTTCAACTGGAGGTCAGCATGTAGAGAAATGCAAATCAATCCTCTCTTATTTTCCTTTACAAAGTTTATGTCTAAGTGAATCAAGGACCTCCTCGTAAAACTAGATACACTCACACTAATAGAAGTAAAAGTGGGGAAGATCCTTGAACACATGGACACTAGGAAAAATTTCCTGAACAAAACACCAATGGCTTGCTCTAAGATCAAGAATTGACAAATGGAACCTCATAAAACTGGAAGCTTCTTTGGGTAAAAGACACTCTCATTATGCCAAAAAACCAACAGATTGCCAAAAATATCTTTACAATCCTATATCTGATAGGAGAGCTAATATCCAATATACAAAGAACTCGAGAAGTTGTACCCAGAGCCAACAACCTATTAAAAAAGTAGGGTACACAGCCAACAAAGGGAATTCTCCCACGAGGACTATCTAATGTTTGAGGAAGTACCTAAAGAAATGTTCAACATCCCAGTCATAAGAAATGCAAATCAAAAATAACCAGATTCCTCCTCACACCAGTCGAATGACCAAGATCAAAAACTCAGGTGACAACAGATGCTGGCAAGGATTTGACAAAAAGAAGAACACTCCTCAATTGTTGGTGTTTTTGCAAACTGGTACAATCACTATGGAAATCAGTCTGGAGGTTCCTCAGAAAATTCGATATTGTACTATCTCAGGACCCAGCTATACCTCCCTTGGGCATGCATATACCCAAAATATGCTCCAACATACAACAAAGACACGTGCTGCACTATGTTCATAGCAGCCTTATTTATAATAGCCAAAAGCTGCAAAGAAACCAGATGCCCTTCAACAGAGGAATGGATTTGTGGTACATCTACACAATGGAGTACTACTCAGCTATCAAAAACAATGATGTAATGAAATCATAGGAAAATGGATAGAACTAGTAAATGTCATCCTGAGTGAGGTAACCCAATCACAGAAAAACCCCAGACATGGTATGCACTCACTGAGAAATGGATGTTAGACCAAAGCTTGGTTGCCCAAGAACACTCCATGGGAACCTCAAAGGGAGGGATGACCAAAGTGTGGATGCTTCATCTCCTTAAAAAGAGGAACAAAAATGTTAATAGGAAGGAATATAGAGACAAAGATTGGAGTAGAGACTGAATGAATGGTCATTCAGAACCTGCCTCACATGGATATACAGCCCATATATGTACAGCCTCCAAAACTTGATAATACTGATGAAGCCAAGAAATGCATAATGACAAGGGCCTTTTATAGCTGTCTCCTGAGTGGCTGTGCCAAAGCATAACAAATACAGAGGCGAATGCTCACAGCCAACCATTGATGTGAGAATGGGGTCCCCATGGAGGACTTAGACAAATGAGTGAAGGAATTTCAAGTGTTTGCATCCCCATAAGAACAACAATACCAACCAAGGCTCTCAGGGACTAAATTACCATCCAAAGTGTACACATGGACAGACCCATGGCTCCAGCTACATATGTAGCAGAGGATGGCTTTGTTGGGCACCAATGGGAGGAGAAGCTCTTGGTCATACCAAGGCTGGATCCACAGTGTAGAGGATTGTCATGAAGGAGGAAGGAAGGGGGGTTGTTCAGGGGATGGGAACACCCTTATAGAAAAATGAGGGGGATGAATAGGGGGCATAATGGCCAGAAACAGGAAAGAGAATACCATTGAAATGTAAATTAAAAATATACACTACTAAAAAAACAGTAAAAGAAAGAAAAAATCATAAATACTCAAAACAAGGACCATGAGAAAAGAAAAACCCAGAAAATTGACAAGCAACTTATTTTAATTTTTAAAAATTATTTTATTTACATCCATCTGTTTCTCCCCTTCCAGTTCTCCTGCAAGAGTTCATTATCCCATTTCTTTTCTCCCTTGCTTTGGAGAATATGATCACAGATCACATCCCAGCGGGTATTCCCCTAGCCTGGGGCCTCCAGCCTCTTGAGGGATAGGCACATTTCTCCCCCAGGGACCAGAACAGGCAGTCTCCTGCAATCTAGGTGCCAGGGGTTCTTGGACTAGCCCTTGTATGCTCATTCTCTGGGAGCTCCCAGGGGTCCAGAATAGTTGAGGCAGCTGATCTTCCTAAGGTGTTGCCCTCTCCTTCAGCTTCTTAATTCTTCCCATAATTCAAGCACAGGGGTCCTCACCTTCAGACCAATGGATGGGTGTAAGTATCTGCCTCTGTCTCAGTCATCTGCTAATAGGGCTTCTCAGAGGAAAGCCATACTAGCTTCCTGTCTGTAAGCACATTACAGTATCAATAATAGTGTCAGGCTTGTTATCTTGCCATGAGGTAGAGCTGCATTTGGGCCAGTCACTGTACCACCTTTCCTTCAGTCAATGAGTTTAAGAGTCTTTCCCACTTTACCTTCTAATAGATTTTGTGTATCTGATTTTATGTTGTGTTCCTTGATCCACTTGGACTTGAGCTTTGTGCAAATTGATATATGGATATATTTTCATTCTTCTACATACAGGCTGCCAATCAAAGCAGCATCATTTATTGAAGACGTTTTCTTTTTTTTCCATGGGATGATTTTGGCTTCTTTGAAAAAGATCGAGTGTCCATAGGTATGTGGGTTTATTTCTATGTCTGATGTACAAGGAGGGTTGAAAATACAAAAATTCATCAATGTCATAAACTATGTAAACAAACAAGAAAAACATAAGATGATCATCTCATTAACTGTTGAAAATGCCTTTGACAAAATACAACACACCTTCTTGCTAGATTGGAGAGATAAGAAAGTCAAGACACATACTTAAACATAATAAAAGCAATAAATAGCAAACTAGTAGACAACGACAAATTAAATGGAGAGAAACTAGAAACTATCCCACTAAATTCAGAGACAAGACAAGCCTCCCCACTCTCTCCCTATCTATTCAATATAGTACATGCATTTTAAGATACATTCTTCATCTTATCCTAATATAATGATACTTGTTCATATATGTTCATTGCTCCTACATGCATATCAGCTAGGAAAGAAAAATAACATAAATCTCCTAAAACTGTCTTATGGCTAATAAAAAATTGTACATATATACTATGGAATACTATTCAATGATGAGGAAAAAGGGAATTGTGAAATTTGCAGATAAATGATGTGTTGCCCCATTCAGAGCCTGCCCCACATGTGGTTCATACATATACAGCCACCAAACTAGATAAGATGGATGAAGCAAAGAAGTGCAGGCTGACAGGAACCGGATGTAGATATCTCCTAAGAGACACACCCAGAATACAGCAAATACATGGGTATGAATGCCAAGCAACAAACCACTGAACGAGAACAGGACCCCCCCGTTGGAAGGAATCAGAGAAAGGACTGAAAAATAGAGAAGGGCTCAAGACCCCATACATGAACAACAATGCCAAGCAACCAGAGCTTCCAGGGACTAAGCCACTGCAGACTATACATAGACTGACCTGGGCTCCAACCTCATAGGGTAGCAATGAATGGCCCAGTAAGAGCACCAGTGGAAGGGGAAGCCCTTGGTCCTGCCAAGACTGAACACCTAGTGAACGTGATTGTTGGGGGGAGGGTGGTAATGGGGGGAGGATGGGGAGGGGAAGCCCATATAGAAGAGGAGGGGGAGGGGTTAGGGGGATGTTGGCCTGGAAACTGGGAAGGGGAATAACAATCAAAATGTAAATAAGAAATACTCAAGTTAATAAAGATTAAAAAAATGATGTGTTGCATGGAGTTTGCATCTTTTAGCCTACTCTTTGTATAAGTTCACAAAGTGAGAAAGGAGTCTGATGATGCAATAACAGCATAGATAAAGGGCTTTTGGTTCAATTCCCTGAGTGTTTAATCACAGTGAACACTGAATTTATAGTCAATACTCTTGGTTGACTCTGAATACAATATAAAAATAATGGTGAAGAGGAGAGGTAAACTTAATTAACCTTTTGATATTTAGGACTCTATAAATAGTAAGGCATTATCCAATACAAAATGTATATGCTTTGACACCAGCAAGGATACATGGAAGCATATTTTCCAATTGTAAAAGAGAAGGAATCTGATGCAAGCAGAAAACAAAAAAATACATAAATTATGATTTGACAGCAACTTGTATGGATGATGATAATATAATTGGATGGTATAGAAATCCAAAGTCAAATGTACTGCTGGAGGTTGAGACTTTTCAGATGATTTGTCAGTCAACACAAACGAAAGAGTATTGGTTTAAGAATCATCATGGTTGATTCATCCTGATGCTGTATAAATTAAAATAAATTATAGCTTGTATTATAGCTAAGTTATCTATTTTAGAATAACAGTATCCAAATGTTATTATTAATTTTGGAATAATAAAATTAAAATGGTTTGTTAAAATGTCAAGAAGCATATGGATGTTAGATGTTCTATGCAGAATGATTTTGATAAATAGTTGAATTTAAAATTGACTTCTTCCTACAATGTATTTATTCTTTAGGAAAACACATGGGCATCTATAACCAGAAACTTCTCCCTCATTTACACAATGTATAGATCCGTATCCTGGAAAATCAGAGGGCAATATATTTGAGAGGCAAAGCTGGATAAGATTTAGGATAACTTAACACTTGAAGCTTTAATATCTTGGATATAAGAGAGAAGAAAACTCATTTTGGACAACAATTAATCAACGTCTGAATTGTCCAATAAAATAGACAGAGAGGCAGAGGCAGAGAGACAGGGTAAATATTACACAAATTTAGATATTTGGAACTTGGAGAAAGGGTGAAAACAGATTTAACAAAAACATATATATTTGATAAGTTATTTAAGTATATTTTTAAAAGAGCACATGTATCAGAATGTATAAATACCTTAAAGGTATTAATAAAATGAACACAGTAAAGATAAATCACTCATAATTTGAACTGAGGAATATAGAAAATAATGAAATGGTGCAATCATGTAGTATGTCACTTTATTCTTTCTGAAAATATAAAAAAAATTACAGCTTGAAATCTTAAAATGTCTGTTTTTGTGCACGATGTGTGAATATTGCCAAAATGGTGGAGGCATTAAATCAACACAGGTGTTTGGGAACTATGAATACATACAGGTGCCTTCTCCTGTTCATATTGATTTTGAGTATTAAGTCCAGAAATACACCAGCTGGCTTCTTAAGAAACAGAAGTCAGTGAACCATCCATTTGGTTTGAAAAGGTCAACAGAGAAGCATATCATCAATCTGTAATTGGATTATAGCATGGATTAACTTCTCATTCTCACTAGCAGGCAACAGAAGACAAATGCACAGGAAGAATGTGTGGTTTCTCAGGGATAGCTCCAGTAATGTGCTTTTTTTTTTTCAGTAATGTGCTTTTATATTAAAATTTTGTTTGTTGACAATATCACACATAGAAAAGTATTCTGTTAATTCTCCTCTCCCATTTCAACATTCTTCATCTCAAGCTTGTCAAATCCCCTACATACAACAGGTTCCTTTTCACAGTATCAGTTATATTTAGCTTTATTAGTGGTCCTATTAGTATCATCAGAGCTATATGTGTTGTTTTGACTTTGTAAATAACTCTTGGGCCTTAATGGCCTCACAGGGTATCAATAGGAAATGACAGTGTTCTTCCTATCTTGAAACCTATCAGTAGTCTCTAGCTAAGAAAGGAAGTGTGCAGTCCCACGATCCAGGTACTCATTGTTGCTGTCTAGCAGACAGAAAAAAGCTACTATAGTCCCTGCAGGGAAACATACTAGCTTTGAACTAATATCCAGAATACAAAAAATTTAAAACAAAATGTGTCAGAAAGCCCATGGTGGATTTCTTGTGAGAAATTGACACGAAGATAAATGTTTAAAGAGAAGACAAGCAGAGAAAATATGAGAGAGCTCAGAGACACCTTCTGGAAGGATATCAAAATTGTAGAGCTACTCTGAAAATCAGTGTGGAGAATTCTCAATTGGGTAAAAGAAAATGCACCATGTGTCTCTGTCAACCAATTCTTGGATTATGGACCAAATGACCCGACATGTTTTTTTCTCAGATACTTGTTTATATATGTTCATTTCTCCTATATTCATATCAGGTAGGAAAGGAAATATAACATGAATCTCCTAAAACTATCTTATGGCTAATAAAAATTATACATATATACTATGGAATACTATTCAATGATGAGGAAAATTGGAATCATGAAATTTGTGGATAAATGACAGGCACTTTAATAGATTGTGTTGAGTGAGACAACACAGATCAAGAAAGACAAATGTGGCATGTTTTGTCTTTTGTGTTCTTCCTAGCTCCAAATCTTCAGATAAAGGTTTAGGAATTACCTGAGACATTATAACAGTCATGCCTAAAGTCAATATCTCCATCAAATTCTTCCCTTTAGAGTACAGGAAACCCTGTGGAAGGGAGATAGAAAGACTATTATAGCCATGGGTGATGGAGAACACCAAGCAAACAAGGCCTTCTAAATTAATATGATGGGTGGACATATGAACACACAGAAACTGAAGCACCATGCAGAGGGCCTGTATATGTCTGTACCACATGGTGACCTGGAGCTAAGAGTTGTGGACACATGCCCCATTCCCAACTGAGAAGCAAAGTCCAATTGATAGTCACTTTCAAATGAAACCTTAGTTTCCTTCGAGGGAATCTCACTGAGGAAACAAGCTAAAGTAAAGCATAGACGCAAGCCTATCCATAGATGGCCAGCAGAAATCAGACTCAACAGCATCTTTGGAGGTTTTTCTTTTCTCACAATGCTCCTTTTTCCTCTTTTGAAAAAAGATTATCTATTGTTAAAATTTTATTTATTTTATTTTATAATAGTATTTTCCACTTTTCAATGAATTATTTATTACTTAATATTTATTACTTAATAGTTTTATTTATTTACATTCCAAGTATTGCCTGACTATATTCCCCTCTGAGTGTTCTTCCCCCCAATTCCCTTTCCCTTCAGCTCTTCTCTTTCCACTTTTAAATACTATATGTCATTTTCATATATATTATGACTTCTAAGTGATTTTATGGGATTACAGAGAGTGTGAATGTATATGTATCTGTTTCTTGTGTCTTCCCTTGGGCCCTTTTTTTTCTGTTTGTTTGTTTGTTTTGACCAATTTAAACATGTTAGTGTGTTGTCTTACTATATTATGTTTTATTTTATTATTATTCCTTAGAAGAATTTTTGCTTTTTAATGAGAGATAGAAATCCAATACATCTAAATGAGAGGGAAGGTGAGGGGAGCTGGGAGTAACAGATAGATGGAAATCCTTAAACTGTACACATTGCATGAGAAAAAAATACTTTCAATAAAAGAAAAAGGGCTTAAGACTCACTCTTTACAATAAAATCTTCCATTTGTCACAGCAGTTGGACACCAGTACAATAAAACAGAACCAACCAATATACAGAGATATTGAGCCCAGTCATATTTATTCTACAGATTCAATGCGTAAGATGCTGGCTTCATTGCAGAAGAACGAATGGAAGGATTGTAATGGATCAAGGAAGAGAGAGTTAGAAGGAAGAGTAGAAGAAAGAAGCCACAGCCAAAAATAATACTCTGACAAAATATGAGTTCAATTGGGAGAACTATAAAACTGATAACTTGTAGATTAGAAGACCATGAAGCAACAAATCTATATTAAGAACTACAGTTAATGAAGGAAGTTGAGAGTAGGAAGAGGGGAACAAATGGTTATTCTATGTCACATGGTCAGCCCTGCAAACATATGTACAAGCTAAATTATATATTGGAGCACTACATACTTGTGTGTGTGTGTGTGTGTGTGTGTGTGTGTGTGTGTGTGTGTGATTGTATCAAGAATATGTGAAGAACCTGTACAAAGCTTAAGTCCAAGTGGATAAAGGACCTCCACATCAAACCAGATACACTCAAACTAATAGAAGAAAAACTAGGGAAGCATTTGGAACACATGGGCACTGGAAAAAATTTCCTGAACAAAACACCAATGGCTTATGCTTTAAGATCAAGAATCGACAAATGGGATCTCATAAAACTGCCAAAGCTTCTGTAAGGCAAAGACACTGTGGTTAGGACAAAACGGCAACCAACAGATTGGGAAAAGATCTTTACCAATCCTACAACAGATAGAGGCCTTATATCCAAAATATACAAAGAACTCAAAAAGTTAGACCGCAGGGAGACAAATAACCCTATTAAAAAATGGGGTTCAGAGCTAAACAAAGAATTCACAGCTGAGGAATACCGAATGGCCGAGAAACACCTAAAGAAATGTTCAGCATCGTTAGTCATAAGGGAAATGCAAATCAAAACAACCCTGAGATTTCACCTCACACCAGTGAGAATGGCTAAGATCAAAAACTCAGGTGACAGCAAATGCTGGCGAGGATGTGGAGAAAGGGGAACACTCCTCCATTGTTGGTGGGGTTACAGACTGCTACAACCAATCTGGAAATCACTCTGGAGGTTCCTCAGAAAATTGGACATTGAACTGCCTGAGGATCCAGCTATACCTCTCCTGGCATATACCCAAAAGATGCCCCAACATATAAAAAAGACACGTGCTCCACTATGTTCATCACAGCCTTATTTATAATAGCCAGAAGCTGGAAAGAACCCAGATGCCCTTGAACAGAGGAATGGATACAGAAAATGTGGTACATCTAGACAATGGAATATTACTCAGCTATCAAAAACAATGACTTTATGAAATTCGTAGGCAAATGGTTGGAACTGGAAAATATCATCCTGAGTGAGCTAACCCAATCACAGAAAGACATACATGGTATGTACTCATTGATAAGTGGCTATTAGCCCAAATGCTCGAATTACCCCAGATGCCTAGAATAAATGAAACTCAAGACGGATGATCAAAAAAAGTGAATGCATATAGCTCTGAGAGACACAGCCAGAATACAGCAAATACAGAGGCGTATGCCAGCAGGAAACCACTGAACTGAGAACAGGACCCCCGTTGAAGGAATCAGAGAAAGAACTGGAAGAGCTTGAAGGAGCTCGAGACCCCATATGTACAGCAATGCCAAGCAACCAGAGCTTCCAGGGACTAAGCCACTACCCAAAGACTATACATGGACTGACCCTGGACTCTGACCTCATAAGTAGCAATGAATATCCTAGTAAGAGCACCAGGGGAAGGGGAAGCCCTGGGTCCTGCTAAGACTGAACCCCCAGTGAACTAGACTGTTGGGGAGAGGGAAGCAAGGGGGGGAGGGTTGGGAGGGGAACACCCATAAGGAAGGGGAGGGGGGAGGGGGATGTTTGCCCGGAAACCGGGGAAGGGAATAACACTCGAAATGTATATAAGAAATACTCAAGTTAATAATAATAATAAAAAAATAAATAAATAAATATACAAAAAAAAGAATATGTGAAGAAAGCAGTCACAGAATTTAATGGGATCATGTGGGTACATATGGGAGGATTATGAGGGAGGAAAGGGATGTTGAAAATTACGTTATATTAATTCAAGAACAAAATAAATGGAGATAAAATGGAATGTAATTTAAAGAACGTGTCACAAAGAACACACCTTTCATGTTTTACAATGATGTAGCTATGTACCAACAAAACATTCAAACACAATAGCACAGTGCTAAGTATAGCTTATTCCATGTGTTAGAGAGTATAGTCCCAGAAGATAAACAATACTCTACAATTTTGATAGTATTTTTTGCTGTTCCTAGATATGGCAGATGTTTCCTGTTTCTAATGACAATAGAGATCTTGGATTTGATTTGTAAAGAAGTCAAAATATTACTGAGAAGAGGGACAATTCCTTAAGAAATATATAGCATAAATTTTAGCTTTAATATAGTCCATTTACACATATTATAGTCTTTCAGAATGTTCTTACTTTTTACAGACTTTTATACTTGCTTTGGTTTCTCCATATCAATAATATTTGTATTTATAAACAGTGAACATCTGGCCTCATTTTCTTCTGTATTTATCCAGTTATTTTTTCAATGATCTCTCTTGTAGCTCTGTACATGTTATAGTGGATAGTTTACTGGAAGAATGGAGAAGTCAATATATGGAAAGGCTTAAAAGTAGGAGAAGACATGACTATATCCTTCTAGAAAACTCTCCTTACTCTTTAACATCTTGTCTTGCAAGTATGTGGTTATTCTCGATCACATTGCCCAGGCCAGCTTTTTAATTTCCTTTAACTGAATAGTATTAGGCTAAGATTCAGAATGTGTCTTAAAATGCATGTCACATTATTTAAATGAATCATATAAGATATATTGATAAGCATTGTGATATTTACCCACCACTATTGTTCTGGAGCCAAAACCATTACTTATAAATGTTATCCTAAAGATAGTTCTTTCATTCTAACAGGAAGGCTCAATTAATCACCACAACATATTCTGACCTGAAGGATAATCTTATTAGTTTAAGGACATGAAATCACACATCATCCATCTGGGCCCAGCAGGAAATGCTGGACAGAACTATGTTGTTGTGATGGGAAATCATTGGTTGATTCCATGTCCCTCCCTCTCACTCACTGTATAAAAACCTTTGTCAGTCCACATCCTCACAACTACTTATCTACTTTGAGCTTCTGTAGAAGAGCAAAGTCTGGTGGCATCATGGTAAAATTTCTGTTGCTGGCTTTGACATTTGGACTGGCTCAGGCTCAGGTAAATCCATGAGGTCTGTGTTTATGTGTGAGCTTCCTCAATAGCACTATTCTGTGGATGTGATGTGTCATTTGGTTAATCCATGCAAAGCCATGAAATAACCTTTTTGACTTTCACTCAGGTACACTTTTCCAATCAGATGTTCTCTAGGATGAAAGAAGTAAAAAAAAAAAAAAGGGACTGGATTTGTAAAGTATATGAGGACAAAGCATTAGCAGTCTCAGTTCCATAATTCTATTTTAATCATGTCATTGTGTTGCTCTGGATTCGGCTTCATTCCTGGAAACATTATCTTGAACTAACAAATGAAAAATTATTGATGACTATTTCAAATATATTAAGAATTGAGAGAAGAGATGTCAACATTTATTCCTATTATAAAGGGTTATATTCTTTTGAGAGAAGATATGTGAATGCCAACTCAAACTCTAAAAGTCTATATGGTTTTCTTGTCATTTTTATTGCTTCTACAGATCGAGGGAAAACGGAAAACTGTTGCAATTGCTTCTAGCAGGACAGAGAAGATAGAGTTAGGTGGAGAACTGAGGATCTATTGTCGTGAACTTTCTTGTGATGAGGGATGCAAGGAAATGAAAGTCACATTTTATGTCAAGTAAGCAAATTATCCAGAATGTAAACTGAGCAAACTGATTTCACTTACTGCCCTTAATGCTGTGTAATTTACAAGGGGGAATGTTTTGGTTCTGATCATGAAAGCAAAGACCTCGTTTTTACCAATTTGATGATAATATTCTATAATGCGGTCATATCTGGACACCACACAGAGAGGTAATCAGTGTCTCTGCTTTCATGAGTACATCCTTAGGAATCATTTGCGTTGGAGGGCTGCCACTGAATTTTATCATCTGTATTAGAGAGAGAAACCTCTAAAGAAATCATTTGCAGTTATGTGAAGCATGTGATCACATAGGTCAGAGCCATAGAACTTATATTATTCGATCAGTGATTTCATAAACATCTTCCACAAAAAGATCAGATAAATATAGTCTTAGAATCTTTTTCTGATGGTCTACATTCAAGAGTTCTCTCTGACATTTCGATAACTATGTTCAATGCAGGTGTGCATAACTCAGTAAGAACTGAAAATGCTTAGAACCATTTCTATCTTGTAGTCACAACTTTAACTTTTAGGTTATGTATAACATCACTTCAAATGCATACATATAAACCCATGTATATATTATGGCTGGACCAGAACAAGAGAATTTTCGTACAGAAAATCTTATTTAATGACTCTTGATATTTGTATAAGGATATCACCAGAATCTTCATACCATGGGGCAAAATTGGTACCAATACAGGAAGGTAACTCTGTGACTGCAAACAGTATGCCATTTTCTAAATAAGAATTAGGAAAAATTGAAGTGAGCATCAGTAATTATTTCCTACCTCTGTATAGTGATAACTTTATTACTTATAGTACTTTCTCCAATGCATTATAACACTTGAACATCTTTAATACAAATTTGATGTTGGCAAAGAAGAAATCATAACTTCTCTCATTGATTTTATAGTGAAAATGGACAGTGCTCATTGACCACAATCACTGGGTATTTGCAAGAAGATGGTGAGACCTACAGAACCCAGTGTAAGTACAGCTTCTGGGAGCACCACCCTCTATGACTAAAGCATTGTGGTTGTGCATGCTGACAGTTCAGCTGCCCAGATGTACTTAGGTCAAGAGCAAATTTGTTTGTTTAGAAATTTATGATTTGCCCCAACCACCTAAGATATGCTACCAAGTTCAAATAAATTCTAGGCCCCCTTAGATTTACTTGGAGATGGCCACTATTATGTAAAGATGTGCATAATTCTGACAATATATTTTCAAGTAATTTTCCCACAGAAACATTCTTTGCAGATAACTTTCCTGTGTTTTTTCTTTCGTATGTTACATAATTTTTATTTGCCAAATCTGCTACTCCCTAGGAGGCCTCAATGTTATCAAACATCTTTGCCAAGTTCTTATCTCTGGCTCCCCTGTTCTTGCATTAAAAACATGGTCTCTCATCCTTCAGTGAGGGAAATTTTAGTTTACACTCTTATTTTAAATATTTTATCACATTTTATAGATTTTAATAATCAGAATATTGAATAACCAACCTAAATTTTAAAAAACAGTTATGGATAATATCTCTTAAGCTATTTCAGACTGACTCCTTCAAATTTTTAAGAATTGCTAAAACAATAGTAACATTATTCAACTAAATTATACACAATTTGACTTTTGGCTTGGTATTAAAACAGGCAAAACAAACACACAATCAAACACCAGATGGCACATTCTATTGTCAAGAAAATGCTTTCACTAGTTTTAGATGATTATTCAAAAACAGTCTTGGAATTGAAAGGGACCAGATCCTGGAATTCTTTTACTTTCTTGTGACTAACTCTTATCATTGAATAAGTGGAAATGTTTCACACAAATCTCTCTCTGTCGCTGTCTCTGTCTCTTTGTGTCACTCTCTGTCATAGACACATACACACTGTGAATGTCTGGTAATCTCTAAAAGTTTCATACTTACATCCTTTTCATCAATAATAGAAAAAGGAAAACTGTTTTGTGCATGTTACTAATTAGCAACTATCTCTTTTGCACATGTATACATTTCCCATCAAGTGTTACTATGTTTTAAAATTCGAGTTTTAACTTCTCATAAAATTTACATGGAGCCTTTGATATCTGGTTGAAAATGTCAGGAACACCTAACCAAGTGTCCCACTAGTCTTGACACAAGATATTCAGAGACATGGAAAGTGTCTCTACACAGGATTTTTAATCAGTTTTGCAGCATAGAAATAGATATTCTTCACATTATTGTGTAGTATACAAAATGAATGCCTACAGGAATGAATGCATGGGTTATGTATTAGTAAATCAGTGATGATTGCTGCTGTCACGGTCAACATAAATGTTTCACAAATAGGTGACATCAAACAAAGTAGAGAATTAAGTGTCACTAACTTTTGAAATATTTCAATTATCATTACAGTTCACGGGGATAATCATTATTCAGCTGTGAAGCAGACACAAGAGTATATAGTCTTTTATAGTGAGAATGTTGACAGAGACAACCAGGAGACAAAATTGGTGTTTGTTGTTGGTAAGAATGGCAGGGGATCCCTGAAATAGTACCAAAAGTGCTGCTCTGCAAAAAGGTCTAAGTCAGATTCACCCCCTAAATACACTGTTATAAGATTTCCAAAGTCCTTTCCAATAACTGATAACCAGAGTCTGTGTGGACCAAACTGTACATTATATTGTAATTTGAGTAGCATGAAACGGAAGGCTGTGGGCAATGAAGGAATTGATTGAAAGAGTTCATGTTCATGCTTCCTCCTGGGAAAATGGAGCATGTGTGATTTTCCCAAATTTCAGATATTTTCAGTGTCAATTCACTAAATGTGTAGAAAATTAAAACATAGTGTATAGCCCAAGAGAAATGTGAAGTTTCCATTGACAGGATTTCTTGGCATTTTTATTTTTAAGAGTAGATGGGATTGGATTAAGATGTGTAATTTCCATAGACAAATAGTTCCTATGACTTTGTTCATGAAATATTGGAAATTGTTTTTATACCAAAATTTTCACCTTATTAAGTGTGTCCTTGACCCTTGGGTTAATATTTATTATCCATATTGACCCATCCAGGGTGGATGAATTTGGAGAAGGTCGGACTTTTCATTAAATATCATGGTGGGACACAAAGGAAGCAATGTACATAATGCAGAACTGTCATGAACAGATCTCTGACATTATTATTCCTGGATTGCAGGCAATCAACCTTTAACACCTGAACAAAGGGAAAGACTCGTACAATATGTTGTATCAAAGGGCATTCCTCCTGAAAATATTCGAGACGTCCTGGAGACAGGTAAAGTCAACGCATGTTGTTTTTTCTATAACTTATATATGTATATGTGTGTGTGTGTGTGTGTGTGTGTGTGTGTGTGTGTGTGTGTGTGTGTGTGTGTGTGTTTGTGTCTATCTTCCCTGATTTAGATAGAAGTACTTGGGAGCTGTCTTCTTTTTCTAATAATAAAAAGTCTTTTACCCCACCCACTTTCTTTTACAGATACCTGCCCTGACCTGTAATAATGATTTTTGTAGGTGAGTAGAAGAAATGAAAGTCACAAATACTATATCTATGTTTTAATGAAGAAGGCTTTTTATGTAAAAATTTGACATAAGCATGTGAGTAAAAAATACCTTTTCTTAAATGGAGTAAAATCATGACAGATTGTTACTAGTGCTTGATATTTGAAAATCCTATAGTGACCAGCATGATGTAGAGAATAATTTAATTTATAAAACAATATTAAAGATTTTGTATGATTCAGAATTTGTAACGTTTTTATTTTGAAAAAATATTCCATCAGAATGTTTTTTACTTGAAAACTTTCAATTTATAAAAGGTTTGTGGTACATATTTTCCACAGACTTGATATAAGCCTGTTGATTTTTCAATACATACTTTGATCACCCTCGATTTAAATTTACATATAGGGCCACTCAGTGTCATTATTTCCTGTAGAAACTCTCTCTATATCCAATGTATGGGGCACAGGTGATTTCTCTGGAAGGAACTTCTTGTGTATAATTCTTTCCCTATAATCTACATTTTTATATTTAACTTTGTTCTCCTGCAATCTTGGTGATGAAACCTTTACTTTCAGCTCAACCATTTTTTCATGTTTGCACAGATAACAACAGCATGAGAATTATGCATCATATCCTCCTGACCATGGAATCAGTATCGTGTATAATTCATCTTTTCCTTCAAAATAACTTTTTCCTCTACTGTGTGGTCAGGCTACTGCATACGAAAGGCCTGACTTGACTTCTCTTCCTCTGCTCATGATCTATGACTTGTTCTTCACTTTTGGATGATTAAATAAAGTGATTCAAGAAGCAATGATGGCCTCGTGAAAATAGTCTCACTCAAAAGGCACATTAACGTAATACATAAATAAATGCAGCACATAAATGTGGACCAAATGGTAACTTTATAACTAAAACTATTTTAGTTTTGAAAATGTCATATTTCTAGAGGCATGTCCAAGAACACAGAAGGGAACATTATAATTTGCTTAGTATTTAGTCTCACCTGTAATTCAGGATAGGAGGGTGAATTATCCCAGCACACTAAAGTATTTCACACAACAAACTCATTGGTTCTAGCTACATTTTCCACATTACTTAAAACAGACAAAATACATCTCTTTTCCAAAAATCCGTGTAAGGGGTTTATGTTTTTGCTTAATGGCTTCATCAATCAAATAAATCTGGGTAAATTTAAATAGTGTAGAAATGAGTCAATCTGTTTTGAGGAATAGAATAAATTCACTGTAATGTTAGTGCATAATGCCAAACCCTCCAAATATGCATTTATATACTACATGTTTCTATAAATATCACAATGATTCCTTAGAATGTAGTTAGCTGTCAAAACATAAAAGGCAGACACAGTCTTCTTTGAGGGATTGGACCAGTGAAAGGGAGAAGAATCTAGACAGTGGTGTTACATCCTGTTTCCTAAAGTCTAATGATGAAACAGGTGCAAAGTAGGATCCATAAACAGTGTATGTAATTAAGAAACCATGACACAGTCTTTTTGTTGTTGAAAGAAGGCTGTTATTTCACATTCCTTTCTGTGCCATGTAAAAAGACGTTACATTAAAAAATCACTTGCCTTTTTTGAAAGTAATAATAATTATTATTATTAATCTTTTATACAGTCCAGCCATTATCTCCCTCTTAGTCCACCCTCAAAGAGTTCCTCATCCTATTCCTCCTCCCCTGTCTCCAAGAGGATATCCCCACACCCCTACAACACCCCCACCCTGTGAGTCCTCTCCACTCCCTAGGGGTAGGGCCTCGAGTTTCTCAAGGGTTAGGTGCATCTTCTCTCATTGAAGTCATACCAGGCAGTCCTCTGAGGTGTATGTGTCAGGGGCCTCATGCCATCTAGTGTATGCTGCCTGATTTTTGACTCACTGTCAGAGATCATAGGGGTCCAGGTCCACAGCTGGTCCTCCTATGAGGTCACGCTTCTTCTCAGCCTCTTCCACAGGGGTCCTTGACCTCAGACCATTGGTTGGGTGTAATTATCTGCATCAGTCTCAGTCAGCTGGTTGTTGGGACACTTGGAGGTCAGCTACTCTAGGCTTCTGTCCGTAAGCATAACACAACATCAGTAATAGTGTCCCGCCTTGGAGCTTCCCCTTGAAATGGGTCTCAATTTGGGCCAGTCACTGAAACTCCTTGCCCTCAGTTTCTTCTCTATTTTTGTCCCTGCAGTTCTTTTAGACAGGAACAATTCTGGGTTAAGAGTTCTTGGCTGTGGGATAGCAACCCTATCCAGCTACTTGATGCCTTATCTTTCTATGGGAGGTGGGCTCCATGTTCTCTCTCCCCCACTGAAGGGCATTTCATCTAAGATCCATTCCTTTGTGTCCTGAGAGTCTCTCACCTCCCAGGTCTCTGGTATATTCTAGAGTTTGCCAGCCTTCCACCTTCTGAGGTTCCCTGTCTCCATTTGTTCTGTTGGTCATTAAGGCTTCACTGCTGCCCTCCTCACCCTAATACCTGGTAATGTTGCCCTCCCCATCCCTCGCCTACCCAGATCTCTCCATCCTCTGCCCCCTGTGATTGCTCTCTTCAATCTCCCAAGTGGGATTGAGGAATCCGCACTTGGGCCTTTATGCTTCTTAACCTTCTTGAGTTCTGTGGATTATTTGCTGCATGTTCTGTATATTTTTGGCTAATATCCACTTATAAAAGAGTATATACCATGCACATCCTTTTAGGTCTGAGGTACCTCACTCAGGATGATATTTTCTAATTCTATCCATTTGTGTGCAAAACGCACGATGTCCTCATTTTTAATAGCTAAATAGTATTCAGTTGTGTAAATGAACCACACTTTCTGTATCCATTCTTCTGTTCTGGGATAACTGGGTTGTTTCCAGTTTCTGGCTATCATAAATGAGGCCATTATAAACATAGTGCAACATGTGCCCTTGTGGTATAATAGTGCATCATTTGGGTATACGGCCAGGAGTTGTATAGCTGGGTATTCAGGTACAACTATTTCTAATTTTCTGAGGAACCTCAAGATTGATTTACATAGTGGTTGTACCAGCTTGAAATCCCATCAGCAATGAAGGAGTGTTTCTCCTTCTCCACATCCTCACCAACATGTGATGTCACGTGAGGTTTTTTTATTTTATTCTAGCTATTCATTTTTTTAAATTTATTTTTCTCAGATATTTTATGTATTTACATTTCAAATGTTATCCCCTTCCCCAAACCACCTTCCCCTACTTTTATAAGGGTTCTCCCATTCTCACATACCCACTCTCACCCAAAGGCCCTGTCATTCCCCTACATTGGAGAAAAAAGCCTTCAGAGGACCAAGTGCTTTCCCTCCTATTGATGCTGGACATAGCCATCCTCTTCCACACATGTGGCTGGAGTCATAGGATTGCATGCTGGTACAACCACTTTGGAAACCATTCTGGCCATCCTCAGACCATTGGAAATAGTACTAACTGAAGACCCAGGTGTACCACTCCTGGGCATATACACAAAAGATGCTCCAACATATAACAAGAATACATGCTCTACTATATCCATAGTAGCCTTATTTATAATAGCCAGAAGCTGGAAAGAACACAGACATCCCTCAATAGAGGAATGACACAGATTATGTGGTACACCTACACAGTCGAGTACTACTCAGTTATTAAAAACAATGACTACATGAAGATCTTAGGCAAATTGAGGGAACTAGAAAATATCACCCTGAGTGAGGTGACCCAGTCACAAAAGAACACACATTGTATGTATTCATTGATAAGTAGATATTAGCCCAAAACCTCGAATTACCCAAGATACAATGGACAGATCACATGAAGCTCAAGAAGGATGACCAGAATGTGGAACTTCGCTCCTTCTTAAAAGGGGGAATAAAAATATCCATAGGAGGGGATATGGAGGCAAAGTGTAGAGCAGAGACTCAAGGAACGGCCATTCAGAGCCTGCCCCACATATGACCCATATATATACAGCCACCAAAACTAGATAAGTTCAATGAAGCTAAGAAGTGCTTAAAATTTTTTAAAGCATTTTTTCTCATTTATTCTCCATTCTATTAAGATTAATATCTAGAGGAAGTTGATCACCCAGACATGTGGGCACTCCTGAGTCTGCAGGGCAGGAGAGACTTGGACCTCTGCCCACTTTTCCTGACATACCTGGCACAAGAGGAAAATGTATAGGGCTCTGGGAACAGGAACATAGGGGCAGTCAAGCTGCAGGAGCCCTGTGGTCCAGTTCGCACCCGAATCTGAAGGGACCCAGTCAAACAGTGCCCTGCACCCAAGTCCCAGGGGAGGAAGAGCTAGACTTTCAGAGGGGCAGACATGCCTGGGATGCCAGAGAAGACTACTCTCTGCCCACATTTCTGATTCTAGAGGAAAACGCCTAATGCCATCTGGACCCCTGTGCTCAGGGACCCTGGAGAAGTAGGGACAGGCCCTTCTGGTTGCTGCCCTCATAGAGAACAGGAACGCAGCCCTGAGGAGCGACTTCAGGCCTGAGACCAGAGGTAAGAACAACTTTTCAGCTCCAAGTGAACTGCCTGGTGGATTCAGTACACATGCCCACAGGAACAGCTGAAAGCCAGTAGGCAGGAACAACTACATGCCTGAAAGCAGAACACTCTGTTCCCATAACTGGCTGTAGGAAAATAGGAAAACAGGTCTACAGCACTCCTGACACACAGGCCTATAGGACAGTCTAGCCACTGTCAGAAATAGCAGAACAAGGTAACACCAGAGACAACCTGATGGCAAGAGGCAAGCGCAGGAACCCAAGCAACAGAAATCAAAACTACATGGCATCATCGGAGCCGAATTCTCCCAACAAAGCAAACACTAAATATACAAACACACCAGAAAAGCAAGATCTAGATTTAAAAATCACACTTGATCATGATGATTGAGGACTTTAAGAAAGACATAAAGAACTCTTTAGAGAAATGCAGGAAAACATGAGTAAATGAGTAGAAGCCCTTAGAGAGGAAACACAAAAATCTGTGAAAGAATTACAGGAAAACATACCCAAACAGGTGAACAAAATGAAAATGGAAATAGGAATAAAGAAAGCACAAAGGGAGACAACCCTGGATTTAGAAAAGCAAAGGAAGAGACAAGGAGCTGTAGATACAAGCATCACCAACAAGACACAAGAGATAGAAGAGAGAATCTCAGGAGTAGAAGATTCCATAGAAATCATCTACACAACTGTCAATGATAATGTAAAACGGAAAAAGCTACTGGCCCAAAACATAAAGGAAATCCAGGACACAATGAGAAGATCAAACATATGGATAAAAGTTATAGAAGAGAATGAAGACTCCAAACTCAAAGTCCAGTAAATATCTTCAACAAAATCACAGAAAAAAATTTACCTAACCTGAAGAAAGAGGTGCCCGTAAACATACGGGAAGCCTACAGAACTCCAAATAGATTGGACCAGAAGGGAAATTTCTCGAATCACATATTAGTCAAAACACCAATGCACAAAACAAAGAAAGAATATTAAGAGCAGTAAGGGGAAAAGGTCAAGTAACATATAAAGGCAGGCCTATCAGAATCACACCAGACTTCTCACCAGAGACAATGAAAGCCAGAAGATCCTGGACAGATGTCATACAGACCCTAAGAGAACACAAATGCCAGCCCAGGTTACTGTATCCAGCAGAACTCTCAATTAACATAGATGGTGAAACCAAGATATTCCATGACAAAACCAAATTTACACAATATCTTTCTACAAATCCAGCCCTACAAAGGATAATAAATGTAAAGCAAAAGACAGGGAGGCAAGCTACACCTAGGAAAAGCAAGAAACTAAATGTTTTACAACAAAACAAAGAGAAGGAAAGCACACAAACATAATCTCACCTTCAAATATGAAGATAACAGGAAGCAGCAAACACTATTACTTAATATCTCTCAACATCAATGGACTCAGTTCTCCAATAAAAGGATACAGATAAACAAACTGGGTAAGTAACGAGGACCCAGCATTTTGCTGCCTACAGGAAACACACCTCAGAGACAAAGAGAGACACTACCTCAGAGTTAAAGGCTGGATAATAATTTTCCAAGCAAATGGTCTGAAGAAGCAAGCTGGAGTGTCACGCCCACCTCGGCCAGCAAGGAAGACGCAACACTGTCGGATTCTTCTCAACAGCCTTTATTGTAGGAACACCTCATTGTTGATACAGGGGACCTGGAGCAACAAAGGCACTAGCCTTATATACAAAACAGGCTATGGCTGTATATTTGTCCTCTAGGGATTGGTGGAACATGAAATACCTCATTAGCATGAATACCACCCTGGCCTTGTAGATGCCGGAGGTATGCCAACACATGCGCTGTAAGGTTGTTTACCACAAATGACCACCGGATGTCATCACCATCTTTTTATCTATATGTGCAGCTCCCTACAACTCCCCCTTTTTTGTTTTATAAAAAAAGCCATTAGGTGGAAGTAGTGGTCTGAGAGAAATCAGACATGTCACACAGAGTGCCCAGCTCGGCCATGGCAAGCCACTCTTGCAGTTAGGACTGCACCCCAATGGCGAGAAATGAACTTATGCTGTAACACACCGTTCTGGGCTATACGTGTGTTTTTACTGGGGGAGAAACTGGGCAGAGGAGCATTTGACCAGCCCGTATGTTTTTTTGTTTTGTTTTGTTTTGTTTTGTTTGTTTTGTTTTGTTTTTTTTTTTTTGTTTTTGTTTTTTGTTTTTTGGAGTTCTTGAGTTTAATTTCCAGCCACCATATAATAGCTCATAACCATCTTTTTTTTTTTTTATTAACTTGAGTATTTCTTATTTACATTTCAGTGTTATTCCCATTGCCATATTCGGGCCAACATCCCCTAACCCCACCCCTTCCCCTTCTTTATGGGTGTTCCCCTCCCCTCCCTCCCCCCATTGCTGCCCTCCCCCCAACAATCACGTTCACTGGGGGTTCAGTCTTAGCAGGACCCAGGACTTCCCCTTCCACTGGTCCTCTTACTAGGATATTCATTGCTACCTATGAGGTCAGAGTCCAGGGTCAGTCCATGTATAGTCTTTAGGTAGTGGCTTAGTCACTGGAAGCTCTGGTTGCTTGGAATTGTTGTTCATATGGGGTCTCGAGCCCCTTCAAGCTCTTCCAGTTCTTTCTCTGATTCCTTCAAAAGGGGTCCTGTTCTCAGTTCAGTGGTTTGCTACTGGCATTCGCCTCTGTATTTGCTATATTCTGGCTGTGTCTCTCAGGAGAGATCTACATCCGGCTCCTGTCTGCCTGCACTTCTTTGCGTCATCCACCTTGTCTAATTGGGTGGCTGTTTATGTATGGGCCACATGTGGGGCAGGCTCTGAATGGGTGTTCCTTCTGTCTCTGTTTTAATCTTTGCCTCTCTATTCCCTGCAAAGAGTATTCTTGTTCCCCTTTTAAAGAAGGAGTGAAGCATTCACATTTTGATCATCCGTCTTGAGTTTCATGTGTTCTATGCATCTAGGGCAATTCAAGCATTTGGGCTAATAGCCACTTATTAATGAGTGCATAAATGTGTGTTTTTCTGTGATTGGGTTACCTCACTCAGGATTTTATTTTCCAGTTCCAACCATTTGTCTATGAATTTCATAAAGGCATTGTTTTTGATAGCTGAGTAGTATTCCATTGTGTAGATGTACCACATTTTCTGTATCCATTCCTCTGTTAAAGGGCATCTGGGTTCTTTCCAGCTTCTGGCTATTATAAATAAGGCTGCTATGAACAGAGTGGAGCACGTGTCTTTTTTATATGTTGGGGCATCTTTTGGGTATATGCCCAAGAGAGGTATAGCTGGATCCTCAGGCAGTTCAATGTCCAATTTTCTGAGGAACCTCCAGACTGATTTCCAGAATGGATGTACCAGTCTGCAATCCCACCAACAATGGAGGAGTGTTCCTCTTTCTCCACATCCTCGCCAGCATCTGCTGTCGCCTGAGTTTTTGATCTTAGCCATTCTCACTGGTGTGAGGTGAAATCTCAGGGTTGTTTTGATTTGCATTTCCCTTATGACTAAAGATGTTGAACATTTCTTTAGGTGTTTCTCAGCCATTCGGCATTCCTCAGCTGTGAATTCTTTGTTTAGCTCTGAACCTCATTTTATAATAGGGTTATTTGTCTCCCTGCAGTCTAACTTCTTGATTTCTTTGTATGTTTTGGATATAAGGCCTCTATCTGTTGTAGGATTGGTAAAGATCTTTTCCCAATCTGTTGGTTTCCATTTTGTCCTAACCACAGTGTCCTTTGCCTTACAGAAGCCTTGCAGTTTTATGAGATCCCATTTGTCGATTCTTGATCTTAGAGCATGAGCCATTGGTGTTTTGTTCAGGAAATTTTTTCCAGTGCCCATGTGTTCGAGATGCTGCCTAGTTTTTCTTCTATTAGTTTGAGGTATCTGGTTTGATGTGGAGGTCCTTGATCCACTTGGACTTAAGCTTTGTACAGGGTGATAAGCATGGATCGATCTGCATTCTTCTACATGTTGACCTCCAGTTGAACCAGCACCATTTTTTCTGAAAATGCTATCTTTTTTTCTATTGGATGGTTTTGGCTCCTTTGTCAAAAATCAAGTGCCCATAGGTGTGTGGGTTCATTTCTTGGTCTCCAATTCTGTTCCATTGGTCTATCTGTGTGTCTCTGTACCAATACCATGCAGTTTTTATCACTATTGCTGTGTAATACTGCTTGAGTTCAGGGATAGTGATTCCCCCAGAAGTCCTTTTATTGTTGAGGACAGTTTTAGCTATCCTTGGATTTTGTATTCCAGATGAATTTGCAAATTGTTCTGTCTAACTCTTTGAAGAAATTGATTGGTATTTTGATTGGAATTGCATTGAATCTGTAGATCGCTTTTGGTAAAATGGCCATTTTTACTATATTAATCCTGCCAATCCATGAGCATGGGAGATCTTTCCATCTTCTGAGGTCTTCTTCAATTTCTTTCTTCAGAGTCTTGAAGTTCTTATTGTACAGATCTTTTACTTGCTTGGTTAAAGTCACACCGAAGTACTTTATATTATTTGGGTCTATTATGAAGGGTGTCATTTCCCTAATTTCTTTCTCGACTTGTTTCTCTTTTGTGTAGAGGAAGGCTACTGATTTATTTGAGTTAATTTTATACCCAGCCACTTTGCTGAAGTTGTTTATCAGCTTTAGTAGTTCTCTGGTGGAACTTTTGGGATCACTTAAATATACTATCATATCATCTGCAAATAGTGATATTGTGCCTTCTTCTTTTCCAATCTGTATCCCCTTGATCTCCTTTTGTTGTCTGATTGCTCTGGCTAGAACTTCAAGAACTATATTGAATAAGTAGGGAGAGAGCAGCCCGTATGTTTAAATGGGGTGTAGCTACCTCTGTCTATGACTGGTCTACATCAGGGTGTCACGTCGATATTGTCATTGTTCCTGTCTTAGGTTGTTCCTCTTGGCGACTCAGTATTAACCGTCATAGGGTTACCCTATCACTATCAGGCCCCGTGTCTTAGGTTGGTCCGAGCCTGAGGAAAGTTGTCCGTCTCTGGATACAATGACTTCACTTTATAGTGACAAAAATGATCTAGGGCGAACTCTTAATTTTTTCAGAGAGGCCAGCCATATGTTGGGAGAAGCACCATTTTCAATGGCGACCATAGCCTGGTAAACAATCACTTTGTGTCTGGCATATTCTCTTTTTAAACGGCAGAAGAGCCAGAGACATACTCTGCATCCCAAGAGGACAATGCCCCCCAGGCAAACATGTCACCCTATTCTTTAAAAAAGGAGAAAGCATGGGTAATCCATGAGGTGAAATCTCCAAACGTGATAGGTTCCAATCTAGTGTTGTTAGGGACAGCAATCAGCATCAGCAATTGTCTTGATAGTTGTTCTGTTTTCATGGACCAATTTCCTTTCAGATAATTCAAGATTTTTTGTTCTGTTGAGAATACTGAGAAAAATTAGCTTGCAAAGGAGTAATGCATAAACCTCTAAGGGAGGAAATGCAGGACAGCTGTGTCATATGATATAATACTTCAATTTGTTCTTGGATTAAATCTATCTGTTGATTAGCTAATAGAAAGCCAGATGCCAAGTGGGTATTAAATTCTTCTTGTATCTCTAGTGTCACTGTGGTTCTTTCCACAATCTGATTGATAGTCTCAGCCGTCTGTACTTGATTAGTCATAGCAATTGTAGCTGTGGTAGCTGCAGCAGCAGACAGCACAATAGCTGAAATTATGGCTGCCGTAATTCCAAAATCCCTTCTGGTTCTTAGCAAATTAAGAATAGGAAAGCTATCTGGGTTGGCCTCTACTGGGATTGGCACAAAGGAGGGAATCTTGACCATCACTGTGGTATCATTGGTGCCATTCCAGCGTTCAGCTAAATAGCAGACTACATCAGACTTATTACAATTTAAAGCATCATCACTTACATTAGTGCTTATCAGAAAGAAGAAAGGTGGTCTAACACATACTGAAGCACCAACAGCAGCATCATTTGCTAAAAGGCCATTAATCTTTACATTTATTAAACTGGTTTTGTTATTTATTCTAGTGGCTGAAATATTATACAATGTAAAGTCTTCACCTAATAATCGGGCAAAAGGAATTAGAGATGTGTATGCTCCCTGCTCATTTGATAATACCCATTGATACCAAGGCCAAAAATTATGCTTGCCAGACTTATTTTCCCCCCGATCATACTGTACATTGCCAAGAGGAGGGGAAAATTCAAATCCTGGTAGGAATTGTTTTGTTCTATGGAATGGACTCTGACATGGGGTAAAATCAGGTGGAAACTCTTGATATGGGGGGCAAGTAGGTAGGACTCTACAACAGGTAGAGTTATCCAGTGTGTGATTGCCTTGCCCCCGGCGTGATGGAAAACTACAATTATGTATCACAATCAAAGTTGTAATGTTCAACTCAGCAGAATTATTGACTGATGTGTCTCCACTGCCTGAAGAGGCTCCTTGAGTAATTTGACTCAAAGCAGCCAGGATGGAACCAGCGCCCATAGCACTACTGCTCATAGGATCTAACCAATTAGCCAATGTTGTCCTTCGCAGCCATATACAAGGCTGGGAGGAATTTATAAGAGTGAAACATAATATATGTAACAACGAAAGATTAGTGGCAGTATACCATTGGGGTAATTCTCCATTTGGCACTATACAGGGAACATCACACAAACAGGAGGTGGAGAAAAAGGTTGGCAAAACAGTAGAATTGCTATGAACTGGCATAAGTACTGGTCAGGATCTGGCAATAGCCCACAGAGTGAGTGAATCAACCTGTATTACCATTCCCAGCAATAATAGAGTGCGAAGTTCCATTGTCAGGAGTAGCAGGAGGCAGATTGGGAGTCAAACGCTCAGGCACCCAAATTGAATTGTCTTGATTCTGTGGAAAAACACAAACAGCTCCCCTAGATCTCGAAATCACGGGATCTGGGCCACACCATTCACCAGTTAAGACATCCTTCCACTTTACTTCTGCATTAGTCATAAGTGTAGTAGTAGCATGGCGATCCACAGCAGAGCGGCCATGTGCATCCAAAATTAAGAAATTTAGAGTAAACAAAAGTGGTTCTTTTGGTGTTCGGCCACTGGCAATTCCCTCTTTTTGTATTTGTATAAGCTCTTTTAAGGTACAATGTGCTCTTCCCACAATTCCTTGACCCTGGGGATTGTACAGTAATCTAGTAGTATGTTCGACCTGCATTGTCTGGCAAAATGCCTGAAAGGACTTTGCTGTGTAGGCAGGCCCGTTGTCTGTCTTGAGACTATCAGTCTTTCCCCAGGCTGCCATTAATCTGGCTATAGACCTGATCTGGATAACCAGTCTGGTCCAAAGTAAATCTGCCTATTCCCAATAGCATGTCAGCATTCCAATGTCTCTGAGGGTCTGCTCCTGAAGCCAAATTAATGGCAGCTTGAGTGTTAGCATTTTCATAAAGGAAAGATTTCCAATCCAAATATGGACCCAGAGAGAGACAAGCTCTGGCTAAACTCCCCCAGTCTCCAGGGGTGAGACAGTATCTGCCAAGAGCCTCAATTTGAGCGATAACAAAAGCTGACTCCATAGGTTTTGACTGACTCTGCTAATTGCTTTATTGTCTTAAAGTCAACAGGTTCATGATGTCGCTGCCCGTTTACATCCAGAAAAACTGGAAAACTCAATCCTAACTCTTTCCATACTTCTGGGCAAAAAGAAGTACCTCCTGTAGGCTTCACCATGCTTTTATGTTGAGGGTTATATGGAGGTGCAGGGGTGCTGTTGTATAACTGTTTTCTTATCTAATTCTTTTTGGCTTGTTGCCACATAGCATTGGCATGTGGTCAGTCCGGATGATATCTCTCTTTCTCATACTGAGCGGCTTCTTCCTCAAGGTCTGCCAAGTCATTCTCACTAAGCTCTGAGTCACTTGACATTCCTGAAGTCAAGGCTTTTAAAGAGGGATATATCTTATTTGTTTCTTGGTCCTGATTATCCCCTTTTTTTATCTCTGCCTTATCTCTGTTTCTTTTATCTCCCTTTCTTTTCTTTCCTTCCTTCGAGACCTTTACTCCCTCCACATGCTTTCTTGTTGCTCTGTAAGGATTTTCTGACCTGTCCTAACTGCTTCCTCACATCGCTTATCCTCTAAGCAGGCACGGACCATTGGCCAAAGTGGCTTTGTCCCTGGTTTAAGCTTGCCCACTGTTGTTTCCCTATCCAGATCTTTTCCTAACTTGTCCCATGTTCTCAAAGTAAGAGATCCTGACACTATAAACCACGGAGCACAACGGTCACATTCATCAAGAAAACTCAACAGGATTTTCCTTTCGATTTTAAGCTTACGCTGACCAAGAAGCTCCTGAAGAGCTGACAGGAGCGGGGTGGAGTATGAGTTTCCCATGCTCTATGAGCTTATTTACGTACGATCGATTTATGAGCATTTCTATTTTATTTTTCAGTTTTATCTATCTTATCCATCTGTCTGCCTATCTCTCTATGTATATGTCTGTCTGTCTGTCTATCTATCTATCTGTCTATCTATTTATCTATTTATTCATTTTGTATCCCGACTGCTCCATTCCTGTCTCCTACCAGGCTCAGCTCCAAAACCTTTCCCACTGAACCTCACTATTCCCTGAAAAAGAGAAGTCCCCATTGCATACTGCTCCACCATGGGACACCCATTTAAAAGAGGACAAACTACAGTCTCTCCCACTAGGACCATGCCAGACAGCACAGTTCAGGGAAGGGGTTCTAGTGGAAGGCAACAGAGTCAGAGAGAACCTTTGCTCAAAGAAAAGCACGCAGAGGTCTTTGAGGAGGAAATTAATAAATTCCTTAAAAGTATACAAGAAAATACAATTAAATGAGTGAAGGAAAAGAACAAAATGGATCAAGACCTGATAATGGAAATAGAAGTAATAGACAAAACAGAAACTGATGGATTCCTGGAGTTGGAAACCCAGAAAAGAGAATAGGAACAACAGTCACAAGCATCACCAACAGAATACAAGAGACTGTAGAGAGAATCTCTTGTGTAGAAGATATGAGAGAAGAACCTAATGCATGAGTCAAAGAAATGTTAAATCTAAACATTTCCTTTCATAAGACATCCAGGAAATCTGGGATACCATGAAAAGACCTAACCTAAGATCAATAGGAATAGAAGAAGGCAAAGAGTCTCAGCTACATCTCAGAAATATTTTCAATAATAACATACAAGAAAAATATTTCCCAACAGAACACCAGTTAGATTGGACTAGAAAACAAAATCCTATGGCCACATAATAATCCAAACACTAAATTTATAGAAAAAAGAAAGAATATTGTGAATATTATAAGTTGCAAAGTAACATACAAGCAATGACCTACCAGCAGTACAACTGATTCCTCAACAGAGATTCTAAGAACTAGAAGGGCCTGGACAGATGCCTTATAGCCTCTAAGAAACCTCATTTGCCAACCTAGACTACTATAGCCAGCAAAACTCTCAGTTAACACAGATGGAGAAACCATGATATTAAACAAAACCAAATTAAAACAGTTTCTATCCATAAATCCAGGCCTACAGAAAAATACTTGAAGGAAGACTATAAGGGACACTCTTATTGTAAACACCAGCACAACTAAAGGTAGGCAGCCTCAGATAGAAACAATATTTGTATGGTCTCTTGGCTTTACATATTTTGGGGAGAGTTGGCACTGTGACTACTTTCTTGTTGGCAATATAGGCTCTTGGTATAAAGCCCAGGCTGGCCTCAGATTCATAGTGCTCCTGATGTAGATTCACCAGTGAGGACGTCACACACAACATCTATTTTATTGTGGTTTTGTATTGATTTTGTATACTGTATGTATGTGTGTGCTGATATGTGGGGAAGTTTGTGTATGAATGATACATGCATATGTATGTGTGAAAGCTAGAAGTCAAACTTAGGTGCCACTGCTTCTCAAGTGTCATCCACCTTGTCTTTTAGAGACAAGTTCTTTCACTGAGACCTACTTTATTTAGGGTCTCCAGCCAGACAATTCCAGGCATCTACTTTCCTTTGTCTCACTAGGGAGAGGCTTACAAACTTGCACCACCAAGAGGAACTTGTTACTTGGTTGCTGGGCATTAAAGTCATGTTCTGTCCTTGATCTTGAGGTACACACACTTTCCCAGCAGAACTATGTCCTCATGCCCACTTTATTCTGATTTTTCACACACTCTTCCAGTTATCTGAACAATTGTCTCTCAACATACCAATGATTTACCATCTGGTATTTTAATAATGATTGCCCCTTGTTGCTCTGGAGTTGTACCTTTGCCTGATGTGAGCTTTCATTGGAGTATGGGAATGGAGGTGGTGTATACTTGTCTTAGTCAGGGTTCTCTAGAGTCACAGAACATATGGGTAGTCTCTATATAGTAAGAGTATTGGTTGATAACTTACAGTCTGTAGTCCAACTCCCCAACAATGATCAGTAGCAGCTGTGAATGGAAGTCCAAGGGTCTAGCAGTGGCTCAGTCCTACAAGGCAGGCAGACATGCAGGCAGGTGAAAAAGAGAGACTCTACCTTCTTCCAATGTCCTTATGTAAGTCTCCAGCAGAAGGTGTGTCCCAGATCAAAGGTGTGTACCACCATGCCTGGATCTGGGACTTGTTTTGTCCCAGGTGGCCTTGACTTCAGAGATCCCCTTGCCTCAAGCTCCTGGGATTCATAGCCACTTTGCCTCAAGATCTTCACACTGAGATCCAAGTCAGAAACTTGTATCTCCCAGCCTTAAGATCAGGATCAAAGGTGAACCCTCCAATTCTGGATTGTAGTTCATTCCAGATATAGTCAAGTTGAGAACCAGGAATAGCCACTAAAATGGTATAACAAGTCCCAAGACTCAATAGGCCCTGAGACCATAGCACACCAGACTCCCAGATGGTGCCTTTCAAGTTCAACTCAAGCTGCAATAACTATCATGTAGATGGTTCCACTTGCCAATACTAAAACAAAGACCTAATCCATCAAAATCCATATAGATCTAGGAAATTCTCTAAATGTACTAAGCTTGCAGTTTTGCTGCTGTAGTTCTTTTTCTGGCTAACAGTTCTTGTTAATGAAAGTATGTCAACCCAGGGCATGGTTGATATGTTAAAAGCTCACTCCCTCCCCCCAGAAAGGTTGATTGTTGAACTGGGATCCTGAACACAGTTTACTTGCCAACTGACTAAAGAAGACATTCTATTGGCTTGAACTCATGTCCCTGCAGTCTTCTCTGATGAATAACCAACAAACAATGGGATGTCGTGGAGGAAATGCTGCAGCAGAAAAGCTTTTACAATCAATATTTAGCAATGAAGAAGTATGGAAGGGGTGTCTCTTGGGACAGTACTACCAGGCATCTAGAGAGAGAGAGAGAGAGAGAGAGAGAGAGAGAGAGAGAGAGAGAGAGAGAGAGAGAGAGAGAGAGAACAGAGAGAAGGAGAGAAGGGAAGAAAGAAAAAGAAAGAAGAAAATGCAAACAACAACAAATAACTGCTTGATTTTACTCCAGAATGACAGGAAACAGCAGGCAAATAAGAGAGAAAGCACCTATGAATAGCAACTATCTGATCAAAAAGTTTGCCTTTAGGAGTCAAATTTTCATCAACTTTTCAATATCCAGGTATTGCTTGCTGTGTGTAGTTTTGTTATCTTTGCTTCATCTCAAATCACAATAAAATTGTGAACAAACCATCATACAACTGGAAAGGGCTAGCACCACAAACTAGTTTGATTTTGAACACACCAACTTGATAAAAGGTTTTGTTTTAAACAGTGAACTATACAAAGATTATATGATACAAAAGCCATGAATACATATGAAAGAATACCAGGACATAGAAATAAACAGAACACTTTGCTAATATGTACATGCACAGATAGGTAAACACATCTTGAACACACCACACTCGCCTGTAGATACTACACATACATATGCATATGAATACAGACATGTATCATATACATATATGCTGCCTTACACACACACACACACACACACACACACACACACAATCTCTGAGTATTTAGAAACTATACAATGCTCTCTGCTAAAGGCCTGCAAAGCTCCACAACTTGGCTATCCTTAGGGCTTATATCAGGAGTGCCTCTAATCCCATATGGCCAAGGACAAATCAAGGAGCACAGTGGACCAGCGTGATCCAACAAGGCAGACCCGTGATGTGCCCTGGACCAACTTTCCCCCAGTGTGCTAAATAGCAGGCATCTTTGCTTCTTGTAGGCATATGCAATTTTTAAAGTGGCCTCTGGCCGGGTGGAGCAGAGACTGAAACTTGGATACTTTGTAGCTGTAGCTTGCAACCCATGGAGAACTAGCCCTGGAAGCTACAAAAGCTGTGATGGGGGATTTCAGAAGGAGGTGTGGGAAGAGTATAGGGTGGGATGATGTTGCAGGGAGGTGCTTCAGGTAGGCCAATGGGTGGTGGTGTCCAGAAAGCCAGATGGGCTCTGGTGCAGACTATTGTGCCTTCCCAACTCCACATCCAGTGTTTGGAGTCTAGCATCTACGAGCATCTGCTTCCGTAGGAAGACCATTTTGAAAAGGTACCAGGCACTGTGGGCTGGCTTTCTGGTCCCATTGTGGGTGGGGTTTCATTGAAAGCCCCTTTCTTCTCAGATAAAGGTCTCACAACACACAGAACCTGTACCTCATCCAGGAGGGAGCTGCACAAAATACTGAATGAAAACGGAATCCCAAGATAGAACTGCTCCAGGTTTGTGAGAACCATGAACCCTTTCCTGTTGAGATTTCATGAGGCACCTGATGTACACCCCAATGTGTGAAGGAAGTAGACCGGGGGAGGCTCTTGCTAGCAGGCATAGCAGGCTGGGCACCCTGCAAGCAGACTGTCCTCAGCCTCACTTTTGGAGGCTATTCCATACAAACGGGATCTCTGCGCTGAGGTTTTATGCCTGAAAATCTCTCGACATGTTGCACCGATGTCCTCGGGGGGGGGGTCTCTTCAAGCTTCAAAATTTGCTGAGAAATTGCTGAGATTTGTGTTCTAGCAGCTCCCTCCTGTTGTAAGATGCTCCAGGACCCAGCATTTCGATCTGGAAATCAGTGTTCCGTACTCTGAAAAGAGCGATTGTCTGTAATTGGATGACTGTCACGTCACCCATGCAGCAGATGCAAGGCTTCTGGGAAACCCACAGAGGATACAGCAAAGAGCAAATGGAAACCCGATCCTAGCTTCTGTGAAACCATGGAGCATAGGAAGAAGGATTGAGGCTCAGAAAGTTAAGATTGGGTGGTTGCAGAGTGCCCTGCTCAGTGGTCTCTGCACAGTTGCTTTCATCAAGAGCAGGGTTATTTTGGGGAGCTAGAAGGAGGATGTGAGAAAGCACCCGAGCTTTTCCCAAGTGAGTTATGCCACCTTGGACATGGTATAACCTGAGGCTCAATATCACCTGTCTCATGTAATGGGTCTGAAGAGTGGTGGATAGAAACTAGTTGATATCAGTGTTACTCTGAATGTTCTCAGTTGACAGGATGCAGGACTTCCTGAGGCTGCTGAGGGAGCATGGGGACACCAGCTCTCCCCCACCAGACTTGTTGACCCTGGCAGGCAAGCTGTGTTGGGACTTCCATGACAACCCTGTTCAGGTGCTACATTTGGTGGAAGCCATTCTGAACAGCAAGCTTTGCTGGGATCTTCTGAACAATGCAGACATGAACCTGGTGTGTGCTCAGGTCCTGTTCCAGCAGGAGCAGCACCATTTAGCCCTCCAGATTCTAGAGGTATGATGAAGGTATGGTGGTTGGTACAGAGAGAAGTGGGGACACAGTGTCTCCCACTGTCCTCTGAGGTGTTATGTCCTGAGGCAGCATGCACACTGATTTGAGCACCTAGCTTGGTAAGCTTGGAATATACCCTTTTAGAACTCCTTATTTGGTGGGGATCGTGGACCAAGTGGTGAGATAATGTATAGTTCTGATGTCCTTGTGTGGGAAAACTTCTCCTGGGGAGATGAAAACCATTTGTCTGCTCACCCCAGATAGGGAACCCACAACAGACCAAAGTAGCAATACTAGCAAAATGCCACTCCTGGCACCATGGTTTTCACTTAGTAACCTTGTGGCCTCAGTGTGTGTCCTTTTGGATTCCAATTATCCCAACCTTGGTAAGGCAGTAGGTTGATGGAAGTTACATTGCACAGACATGTCTCTGCAATGGTTTTCCAAATCTGCACAACACTCAGACGTTGGAATTATAGCATTTATATGAGAAAAGCTTTACTTGAGGATGGGCGGGAAAGGCAACATCCCAAACCACCATCCTGTAAGATATAGTGCAACTAAAATTAACCTTGGCAAAAATAGGCATGACAGTCTATTGTCTTCTGCTCTCAGCAGAGGTCAAGTGATCCCAGAACTTCACAATTTAGAGCATACTAGATTCAAGCATAAACAAGGCCTTATACAGCATGGAAAGGTTCCATACATTTATTATCAGTTGCTTATTTGGTCCACCATGGCGGATACAAAGCATGGATACGAGGAGCTAACTTCATTGCTCCCTGTAATCCTTGGTCATTCTCTCTGAGTCAATACATATCCATGTCTTAGAGTTCTTCCTTAGAGTGTCCCTACATTTCTCCACACCTGATAATCTCAGTGGGCCTGAATTAAATCCACTCAGTCCTACCACCCAGTGCCAAAGGGAACCATGGTCTTGCTCTGCTCGGCTGCATCTGCTGACTTGGTGTTAGCAGTGGGGACATGTATAACTGTTGCCTCCTCTTTGACAATACCTGGCTGACGGAGAGTTCCTGACTGGGTAAACTATCTCCACCCTTAGCATAACTTTGCTTCAGGGAAAATTCCCTTCCTTTGTCTGGGGTGTGTGTGCGTGTATGTTTGCATGAGTGTGTATGTGTGACTGTGTGTGTGACTGTATGTGCCTCTGTGTGTGTGTGTGTGTGTGTGTGTGTGTGTGTGTGTGTGTGTATGTGCCCAGGTGTGCGTGTGTAAATACCCACCACTGGCACAGGACTGGCTTGTTCTTTATCACCTGTAATGTTCTATCCTGGAAGTCTTCTGTGAAGTGGTCTTCGAGCTTTAAGACTTCCAGAAGATCCTTAGCACAAAATTTGTTTTGTTTTGTTTGTTTGTTTGTTTTTTGTTTTAGATCAACATTTTTCTAAGGAACTCCACTTCCACTCAAATGCAGCCTCGTTTGTCTTTGAGTAAACCAGATAGAACTCTTTTCTCCATTTGCCTTTTTTCTCATCTCTGGGTTGCTCTCTAACTTACAGACTCTTTACAGGCTGGATTAAGTGAGTTAGATCAACAAAGCCTTTCCTACTAATTAAAGATCTTGTGCCTCCAAAGGGCTCAGGAAAACAGACCAAATCTCCATGGTGGCTTTGAAGGCCCTGCTGAGGCAACTTTTTCTTTGGCACCTCTATGAACATGGCTCTATCTGATCCAGTGAACAGAGACTCAAATACAGCTCCTTTTATTCCTAGTTCCCTCAGTAGCTTCTACCGCTTGTCTGTGGTCCTTCAAGCCCCTGTTGTTTATTGCCATTTCAGACAGACATCACCATGTATTCCTAATGGTTTTGATAAGTCAGTATATCAAGGACTTATTTCTCTCACAAGGTCCCAGGTTAAGCAGCCTTTGCATTAAAGAATGATTGGTAGTTATATTACTCAGTATTCCTGGATCTACCACAGTAACACAGATCCCATCCACTCCCATGTCTCCCAGCCTTGCAACTTAGGCTGAAACAGGTTCTTTCATTACTTGTTTGAAATTATCTTCCTTCATTCCAGCTGTTCTTGTGATGAATGGACCACACTAGTTTCTTGCATTGGGCGATGTTCAATGCCCCCCATCTTCAATTTGGATTACATTTTCTACCTCTTTTTCTACTAAACTTTGGACTCAAGAGGTATCTTCAGCTCTCTCTCTCTCTCTCTCTCTCTCTCTCTCTCTCTCTCTCTCTCTCTCTCTCTCTTTCTCATTCACTTTAGTTGCTAAATTGGCAGCTAAGACTAGGGATGTTATCTGCATCTCTCTTTCTTGTTGTAATTGGCCCTGTATAAAAACAAGTTCCTGTGTGGCTGCCATCCCAGCCTCAGATGAATTTCTAACTATACACATCGGTGGTCAGGGAACCTCTGCTCCTGATTATATCAATCTGCACTTTTGTGCACTAACTTCAAAGATTGCAAAATTCCTTCTAAGCCTTTAACTGTTTCCAGCAATTCTCTGTAATTACATGGCAGACCACACTCTTCCGTCTGACAAGCCACCCCATTCCACATGTAGAAGAATGCTGTCCTTGGATTTGTTCCAAGGACACTCCTAAACCTGATGACTCGGTCTTAGTTTCATGTCTCGCTTGCCACAGAAAAGACCATGTAACTGCTGTCAGAGCACACAATCACCCTATATACACTCCACAAGAATGGCCACGGTAGCAGAATTTCCTGGACTGATGCTTTCCCCACAGGCCTCCCAGCCTCAGATATTATCCTTGCATGGATATTGAGGTCCATGTACTCCCTCTTTACCAATTCACCTTTGGTTCTGTTTGGCCCCTGTTTGGGCTCCAATCATGCTGTTTGACATATTTATATATACATATACATATACATATATTATATACATACATACACACACATTTACGTATATATACATATATACGTCTATATATGTCAATGTGTATTTATACATATATATGCATATAAATGTATATATACACACATACAAACAAAAAGGGGGGCAGCAAGAGAGACAAAACCCTTTTGTCTACTCATCCCAGAAAGGGAACCTATGACAGACCAAAGAATGGATACTACTGAAATCCAGATGTTGAACCAATGAGTTCTATTGTGGTTATTTACAGGAATATGGGTGAGGGATCACTTCCAGTAACAGAAGTGACTCAGACATCTCCAAGGCCCACCTCAGCATGTGAGACAGCTCACAAAAACAGGTAGCCTGGAACATACTGCATGACCTATAAGCCGTGCCTTATAGGCTTATATGCCTATAAACACAGGTCACTCAAAACATTGGAGGGTGTCCTTTCCACTTGCCTCAATTGGTCTAAACATCTTCTAGACAGCTTGACTGGTTTCTCCTCATTCTAGGCAGCTAGTATTGTGTCAGTCTTTGGAGCATTGCTTGGTCAAGTGTGTTCTTTGCATCTTTACTCTACTGTGTCTCTGGATCTTGGCAGCTGGTCTCTGTTAACTCTGCCAGGATGAGCTCCAATGAATATGGTCAGATTCAGGGTGCCCTTGAAGCTAATTCCTTTTTTAAAATAATCAGTTATTGGGTTCCCTGCTTAAGGAGCCCCCTTGCAGGATGGAGTGTTTTAATCTGGGAGGAAAATATCACACAACACATGTGGTGACACATTTGACAAGGATACCTGACCTGAAGCTTACCATAGAGGTGCATAACTGCAATCTGAACATTTGTGGGACTGTGCCAAGACTGTGGCTAGTTTTCAGGCCAGCCTGCAGTAAATGATAACACACAATCATTCGGTAGAATGTAGTAAACAGAGAGGGACTACATGGTTGTTCTGAGGAGAATACAGAATGGTGGTTAGTAGCTTTGGTGATCAGAACACCTAAAGTGGGACTAGAATCTCACTGAGACAGTTCGTGCCTAGAGCCAGAGAAGGAGAACAAGCCATGGTGAAGATGCTATGCTTTCTTCTCTGTACTGGAGTGACTGAGTAGAGGACTGGCTGGCTTATTTTTTGGGGGGTTGGAGGGCTTAAGATGAGAAGGCAGGCCTCTGATCTATACATGTCTGGCATGATGTCTGCTATGGCCTGTGTGGTGACTGGCTGGGCCAGGGTGTCACCTCCTCAGAGCCTGCTGGTACAGGAGAACTCTTACATTTGGCCGATATTGGTGGTTTGCAAACCCAGATGATTGCCTTTCCCAAAGGCTGGGTTGGTATGGATGATCCATTTGCCACCTAATCTATGGAGGATAAAGGTGACTGGGTTTCAGCAGGTTTTTCTTACAGGTGTGTCACATGCCAGGAGGCAGCCAGGAGCTGACACATCTCTGGAATAACATCCACTACCACTTGACCATGAGGAGGCTGGGTGTCACCAAGCTGAGTTCAGCTCAGAGGTTTCAATGCACAAAGAGGTATTTGCTGATTGTCCTCTGTGCAGGCTCCATGGGATTTCCAGGAAAGGAATGTGATATCCAAATCCCAAGGGGCTGAGCAAACAAGAACAGGAAGTCACCTTAGCTGTATTTATTACAGTATAATGAACTGTATGGCTCCCATGTTTGTCAAATCCTGGTGTGCCTGTCAACAATCTGATGCTTCAGTGTTTCGAAGGCTGGAAATAGATGACAAGAGGCAGCTCTGGCATCCTGACTGTATAGATTTCTCTTCATCGCTAGACACAGAGCCTGTGGATGGAGATAATGAGAGTAGTACAGCTAATTAAGTTTTGCTTAACTACTTCTCATATCACTTACTCCCCATGCCCTAGGCATCACGCTATCTCCTGGGGAATGCAGGAGGAGATTGTTATCAATTATAGTCTCACCTTCATCACTGATGGAGGACAAAGCTGGCATGGAGCAGACAAAACACCCCTGCCTGAGATGGTTTTAGTTTGTTTGGTTTTTTGTGTTTGTGTTTGTGTGTGTGTGTGTGTGTGTGTGTGTGTGTGTGTGTGTGTGTGAGAGAGAGAGAGAGAGAGAGAGAGAGAGAGAGAGAGAGAGTTACAAGGCCAGATTTTACTAGACACTGAGACTGTGAAGCCTTTGCTTATCATCCACAGCCTCAAACTAGAGATGGAGGACTGAAGGTTTTGACACTTGGAGCAATGCAGGCTTGCTGAGTCACAGGGTCCTCTCAGTAGATTATCAGCCTTGTGATGGGAGATAGGGCCATTTCACCCCAGGGGCTGATAGCCCAGCAGAGTTCAGCTGAGCAGTAACAGTGTCATGTCCCTGTGTTTGTGAAGTGTTCTCAGAGTGCTGGGTGCTTGCAGGTTGTGGGTATAGACCAGCCGTATTTCCTGCAGCTGGCCAAGGGATAGGTTCAATAGAGAAGAAATAAAATGAATTTCCTCATGTAGGGCTATGCCAACAGTAAGAGGACTCAGACAGATCAGGTATTTGCTATTGGGAAGGGGCACACATTTGACCATGTGATTAGTTATAAGCCCAGCCAGGCCTTGGATGAGAGTGGGGAAAACACACAGACAAAATTTCCAGGCTGGAAGATCACAAACCAAGATTGAGAGGTACCTGCTGTCTTGAAGCAGATAGCAGACACCACAAGAGAGTTTGAGTTTGTTCTCAAATACAGTTTGTTTCTCAGCCTGTGACCATAGGAAAAGGTGGTGCTTGGTTCACATCCCCCATCCCAGGGACTCCTGAGACATTTGACAAGCAACCTCAGAAGGATGTGGGCAAAGACCAGAACATGGGCTTTGGTGTAACTATGCTGGTCAGCCCTGCAGTGTTCTGAAGGCCAGCTGTGGCCCAGGACTGAAGTCTAGGCAAGAGGAGTTCCCTACTGAGTATGAATTCTCAGGCCCAGGGCACTTTGTTCTGGTTGTGTCTGGGCAGGAGGAGGCTCTGGGTTTACAGGTGAATTCCATTTGGGATGTGTTAAATGAGATGGTCCTTGGATGTACAGGCATGGCACACATATGTCATATCTATATGTCATGTATTCCTCAGAAAAGTGACCTTTAATACATGTTGTGTGTCCTTTATTAAGAAATTCTAAAGGAAGAGCAGGAAAATCAGTGTAGAAAAAAGGGAATGATGGCTACATGGTCCCTTCAGCCATCCTGAAATCCCTGTGCTGTGTAAAGACCAGAGGGAAAAACAATACCATGGGCCTCCTGCATGGTGCAGGGGCTCTCCAAGCCAGGAAGAGCAGCAAGAGGAGGAGAATGGAGGACATGAGGGATTGAGAAGCATAGTTTAGAGGATGAGTGAGATGGGCCAAGTGGAAAAGACAGACAGACAGACAGACAGACAGACAGACAGACAGACACACACACACACACACACACACACACACACACACACACGAAGGTTGCAGTCATGATATTGGCCATTCTCTGAGGAGTTGTTCTGCTAGGGATCAAGTCAGGAGGGCAACTAGAGGGATTCATGTATAAGGTGAGAGATTCATAGCTTTGCTAGCTCATGGAGATGACCCTGAGTAAGAGAAACAGATGGTGCAGAACAGTGTTAATAAACCTGATATGAACAGAGCAGCAGAGAGATGGTTCTTGTGCTGGTCTGGCCATGGGGGGTCCTGTGCTCAATCATTGGGTGAGAGTAGAGAATGGTGGACCACCAGTTGGCATCTCAGAAAGTAGGAGCCAGGCTACTCTCGGTGACTGGGACTGAGGTGCAGGGGTGGACTGGAGAATGCTTCTCAGAACTCCCCTGCTGAGAAGTCCCAGGCGCTGTGATGATGGAACTTGTGCTATACGTGTTATATAAATCCCCCCCCCCCCCCCCCCCACGTAGGAATCCACCATCCCTTACCATCTGTCTTGAGGGTCCTAAGAACCGGAACTTTCCCCCAGAGGTTCACAGCTATCTGCAGGACTTTGCCAGAGGTGTAAGTGCTTATCCCAAGAAGGTCCAGTTGGTAAGGAAAACACCCACTCTAGGTGTTTATCTGCTACACTTCCAGAGACTTCCCTCATCCATAAACCCTGTCTCCCTACCCCCTCCAGAATTAACTCTTCTCTTTTCTTCCTAGGAAGCTCTCCCTATCTCCTCTCAGCAGACTTCCCTCCCTCATTTCCCCAAGGTTGCCTCATTGTCTTCTTCCCAGAACCATCATTTAGGTGGCTACCCTCCACTATGTAACTTCTGTGTCTCCTCCTGGGCTCACTGGGGTCCACAGCCCCTCCCTGGTTTTATTTTGGGTTCCCAGCCGCCATGTTCCCAACATCTCTGTGAGGCCTGGTTTTCTCATGAGGGTCTGCCACTTCCCAGACTGGTCAATTCCCAGATGCTCCCCAGTTCTATGCTTGTGATTCCGAGCTGAAAGTCCCAGTGTAGAAGAGAATGGGCATTGGTTGGGACAGTGCAGACACTGATCCAAGAGCTCAAGGTAGTTTCAATCTGGCCCTTTTTTAAAATTAGGTCTTGGGTTTGGGTACTCATGAATGTCAGCTGGTCCAGAATGGTATGTGTGTGTGTGCATGTGTTTGTGTTTGTTTGTGTGTGTGTGTGTGTGTGTGTGTGTGTGTGTGTGTGTGTGTGTGTGTGTGTGTGTGTGTCTGTGTGTACTTTCTGCACATGTTTCAGAGACAATCTGTTTTCCCTTGCACCAGTTCACTGATCACAATATCTGCATCCTTTCAGGGGTCAAACTGGCTGTGCCCAGTTTGCTATGTGAATATTAGCTGCCCAGACACTTTTTTGAACCCCTGTAACTGAAGGATGTTTTCTTGGGGGGGGGGTACAGGAAAGACTGGCTTTGGGGACAGGCTTGAAATACTGAGCAGGTGTACAACTGGTTTACAATTATCGGTGGCATCAGAAGGCTCTTCTCCAGCATGTGGCAAGAGCCCAGATGGCCATATCAGAAGTTCTAGGGAAGGATCATGTTCCTGAGCCAGTGCAGCTCTCAGGAAACCATTGTGAGTTTCTGACTGTATCTCAGTGCTCAGATGAGCAATTCAAGGGACAGTTGGGGACTGATTTCTGACAAGAACTAGCTGACTGTGAATTGCCCCTGGCATGGCTGTGTGGGTCTGGAGGTGGGGTTTGACATAGCCTTTAGGGCCTAAAATGAGTTATTTGGGAAGTGAATCAGTCTCCAGGCTTCGAACTATTAGTTTGCACTGAAGTAAGACAAAGGGACAAAAATATTGGTATGACTCAAGATCACTTGCATCCCCCCCTCTCGTTTGTTTCCAGCTGGATGTGAAGGAAGTGGGACTCTACAATACCCAGAGACCACCCAACAATCTAAGGGGCTGAAGTCCCCAGCTGTGAGGTTTTCTGGAGACAACACAACAGCACAACCACTGGGTTTCAGGTAGTGTCATTCACTCAGGCCAGGGAACAGGTCTCCTCTTTAGTCCCCTCCTCCTTTAGTTGGAGACCAGAGCATAATTTATCCTTAAACCCAGCCCTTTCCCTTCTGGGCCCTAACATGGTGGTTTGCTTTTATTATATTTTTCCCCAAGATTTGGTTGTCCTTTTATTTCATGGAGTAAGCAGCAGCCTATATGTACCTCACCTTCTGGGCCTCCATGTGCTCTACTCCCCTGTGGTAAGAAAGACAGGAGCCTCCTGCACACAACTCGGTGCTGGTCAGTCATAGGGTCAGTGCCAGGCTGGACACTGCCCAGGTGTGTGAACCCCTCAGTTTCTTGTGAGCCTTACCTATGAAATGGGGATGTGGGTACGGCCCACCATATAGGCTATGGGGAGGGTGTTTTGGGTTTTTGTTTGTTTGTTTGTTTTTTTTTTTTTTTTTTTTTTTTTTTTTTCCGGAGCTGGGGACCGAACCCAGGGCCTTTCGCTTCCTAGGCAAGCGCTCTACCACTGAGCTAAATCCCCCACCCGAAGGGGGTGTTTAAAGAGCCTGATCATGTTTGGGACAATTAGCCCTGATAAAACATTCATTAAATCACTGTCAGCTTCTGCCTAATGTTTCTTTTAATATAACCACCATTTATTCATTTTGACATTAGGGTCTTGAAAATCATTCTCTCTTTTCTGGTTCTGTGTAATAAACGATTGTAATTATATGTGACTCTGGGCATGTCGGAAGCAGCCCTTGGTAGCTGCAAGGAAGATCAGGCAGGATCATTAGTGGCAGTGATGTGCAACCTTCCACAGCATCATTGGCGTCAGCCCATACTACCAACCTTGCCTGGATTCCCCTCTAACACCTACCCATTCCACCCTGGCATCTACCCACCAGGGCACACTGTTTGCTTATGTTCCCCAGGTCACTATATGGATGGGAAAGGCACCCAGAGTGGCGAGGTCATCATCCTGCCAGCCTCACACCCGTGGCCCCTGACAATGGGCCTGGCCTCTGCTCTCTGGCTGCTGGCAGTAACATGCTTGATTCCTCCGTGAATGTCCCTGAGTCTTGTATGATGCCCCTTACACTGCCATCCTCCAAGGAAGTTTTCCCCAGTGGAGCAAACTGAGCAACTGTTTCACAAACAATCTGAACCTGGGATGGGGATGGATCTTAAGTTGCTTATGTCCATGGCTGTTGGCCCTCAGTGATCTTACAGCCATGCAGGTGAGAGTATACCATACACAGATCAGTAGATTTGGGGGCCAGCCCCAACAACTACACAGGTCCTCTGGTACCAAAGTGTTGGGCTAGATGTGTGATGGGCCACCATGTGCTTGAATCAGGAATGTTCAGTGAAGTCCAGAACTACTAAGTCAGAACAGAGTCTTCAGAAATATCCAAGATTATTTTTCATTTGTGTCTCTTATGGGGAAAATGCTCATGAATGGCCAACAAGAAAGAGTTAAAATGGGTAGCAATATTTAACTGCCTGCATACATCAGCATCCCCAGCTGTCCTACCTTACCTGTGAGTACCTGTGCAGCAGAGGAAGGCATACACATAAGACATGTCCCTCCACACCCTGCACTTCATTCTGGGATAAAAACTGCCTGGAGTTTGTTTTTCAGCTAGCACCTTTGCAATTTTTTGTCTCCAATGGGATTATGTGACTTTTCATCTTACAAGGCCAGTGGGTTTGCTTGCATTTCTTAGCATTCTGTGAGCAAAATGCAGGCTTTCATGTCTCGCAGTTTTTAATTTCCTCCTTAAAAAATGCTTAAAGTAGCTGATTTTGTTCACATTTCTAATGCTTTACAGAATTTCTAGCATGCCATTTGTAAACTTACTTCTGGGGTCCTCCTTTACCCAGTCTCTAGGTAGATGAGGGCTCCTCAGGTCTGGGATCATAGTTCATGCCAAAGGCAACCTTCATTCCCCACGCCTGACTTTGCACAAGTCCTCCATGCACTGCGGCTCTTGCATGACCGATCACATTCCCACATGCCTGCAGGACCAAAGAATGTGAACTAGAAGTGGGGTAAAGCTGTAGTTCTCAAAGCCCACCCCCAGGAATAAACTTTCTCCAGCAAGCCTCCATCATCTAAAGGTTCCATATCCCCAACCCATGCAAAAGCACCACCAAAGGAGGGCCAAGTTTTCAAATACCTTGGCTAAGTGAGACTTTCTCACTCAAAGCGCTACAGGCTCCACTTTAAACTAACTCTCTCTCTCTCTCTCTCTCTCTCTCTCTCTCTCTCTCTCTCTCTCTCCACCCATCTATGTGTGTATGGACATTTCCTACATGCCAGCACACACAGGGAAGTCAGGTTTGGATCCTAGCATTCTACCTTGTTTAAAACAAAGTCTCTTGTTAGACCATGAACCACCAGAGATTCTTTGGTTGACACATACTCCCATCTTGGCAGTGAGAACAGAAAGGCTACATATCTATGCTTTGCCATCCAGCTTTTGTAAGGGTCCTTGAACTCAAGTCCTCATGGCTACATGACAAGACCCTTACACACTGAGCCATATTCCCAGCCCAAGCTCCACACTTTAGTACTTGTGCCACTCTGCAAGCCACAGGCTTCCCTGGTACCTGAACTTCCAAAGTTGTAGCAACTGGGTATGCCCATTTTCACTTTTGTTTCTCATAGAAAAGATAAAAAAAAACCCTGTTGTGTTGTGTGTGATATAGGATATCTGCCTTGGCCCTGCAACCTCACAATGTTTATTAAGAGCGGTGTCTTTCAAATTCTTCAGAAATGAAGAAATCAGAAATGAAGATTGAAGTATGAACAACATGTCCAGAAAGGGCTCTTTGACCTTAGAATGTCCTGGGCAGTGGGCACCACATTAGGCAGATAGATATTCTTGTGGTCGGGCAGGAGGCTAGAATAAACCTTGCCCTAGGCCCCATGTTCTGGTCTGAGGTCAGTGTTATGTTAGTGCTGACAATACTAGCCCATCATGGACCCAAGGAAGTATGAAGCCTGCATAAAGCCTGCCCTTAAGGCTTCTCTCCTGCCTGTGTGCCCAGTTAGAGATGACCAAATCTACTAGCTTGTCTTTTAGACTCGGCCACCTTCAGAGAAGCTCTAACCTGCAGCAGATAGGAACAAATACAGAGACCCCCCCCCAGTAGACACGCAGAGAGAGGGAGGGAGGGAGGATTAGAGAGAGAGAAAGGGAGCGGGGAGGAGAGTGGGAGGGGGAGACAGGGAGAATTGGGATTACACATCTCTAAATATGATGATCAGAGGTCTCCATCAAATCCCTCCCCCAGAGCTCAGGGAAACCACAGAAAAAGAAGTTGAAAAACTGTAAGAGCCAAAGGTGTTGAGGACACCAGGAGTGCAAAGCCCATAAATCAACTGATCCAAGCTCATATGAACACAGAGTCTAAAGCAACAAGCATAGGGCCTACAGGGCTCTGTACCACATCCTCTGCTTAAATATTATTGCTTTCAACTTAGTGCTTTTGTGGGACTCATGAGTGTGTGAAGGAATGGGCCTCTGATTGTTTTGCCTTCCCTCGGGACTCCTTTCCTTCTGTTGGTTTGCCTTGTCCAACTTCAACGTGATTGTTTTTATTTTACCTTATTATAATTTTGTTTGTTGTATTTTGTTGGCATCTCCTAGAAGCCTGTTCTTTTTAAATGAGAGACAGAAACACAGTGGATCTGGATGGGGGAGGGTGGTGGAGAGGAACTGGGATGAGTAGTGGGAAGAGAAACTGCAATCGAGATACATTGTATTTTCAATAAAAGGGGGTGGTGGTGAAAGAATCAAAGATATTTCATGACACTCCCTGGCTAATATAGTGAGAAAGCCAAAGGCAGAGTGTGGCAGCAATGGCTTTTCCCTCAAGAGCATCTCAGTGAAGTAGTGGGTAAAAAGTGGAAGCACCGAAGCGGCAGTGTGGCCAATGCCTGAAGTACAACTTGCGTGACTTTGCTAACTGGAGAAATTGAGACTCTGCCTTTGGACAGTGGGAAGCCCACAGTGGCAAAGGCTAGATCAGAGTCAAGAGATATGGACTTCCCCTCAGTTCCTGGAAGTCTATGATAGGTCTTAGAGGTGGTGGCTCTGTCCATTCTTTCCTTGGGAGGGAAGCTGAGTCCTAGGGATGGTGAACTGCTTTTTGTACAGTCAACTTTGTGTCCTGCAGACAAGTGGCTGTGCCCAATGTGTATGCATGCCTTCCTTTCACCTGTGGTTTGTGGAATTTTGTTATCTGTAGGATTTACTGAGCAGTAGAGAAGCCATCCTCAGAGCTTGCACCCAGAGGAGGGTCCAGGACCCAGAAGTGGGCAAGCAGCTTCCACTGCAGTCTCTAAAATTCATCATCAACATAGGTAATCCTGAAGGGCCCTGGGCTTTCTGTGGGTCACAAGATATGATTGGGTTTCCTTTGTAGACTCACTTTTTCAGAGTTTGAGATCGTATCTTTCCTTATGTCTTTCTGAAAAACTTAACACTTTTTCTCAAAAAAAGAAGACCCCAAACACAGGCAACATGGGTGGGCATCCCACACTTTGGATAGTGTACAGGCTCATTGCTGGCATAGACCCCTTGGTTTTATTACCCTGTTCCTCATGTTTATTTCACAAACAAAGCCTGCTGGTTTCTGAGAGGCATGGAGTTTTACCTCTTGATATTGCAAATTGTTGTCTCAAAAGTATTGAAAGTCCTAAGAGATACCAAGGTATGGACTGTTAAGACAGAAGACCTGTCAGCAAACACTTCTTGGTATCAGCAATAGTTACTGGGTTTGGTGGCTCTGTGTATATGGGCTGGATCCCCAGGTGGGGCAGGCTTTTGATGACCTTTTCTTCAGTCCCTTCTCTACTCTTTGTCCCTGTATTTCCTCCCGTGAGTATTTTGTTCTCCCTTCTAAGAAGGACTGAAGCATCCACATTTTGCTCTTCCTTTTTCTTGAGCTTCATATGATCTGTGAATTTATTTTCTTAGGGATTCCAAGCGTTGGGGCTAATATTCACTTGGTGTCTGGGTTACCTCACTCAGGATGACATTTTCTAGTTCTATCCATTTGCCTAAGAATTTCATGCTGACAGGAGCCAGATATGGATGTCTCCTGAGAGGCTCCTGGTACGGAACCTTACTGATTCAGATGAGGATGCTTATTGATACAGATGAGGATTGAGCATGGAGACTCCAATGGAAGAGTGCGAGAAAGGACTGAAGGATCTGAAGGGGTTTGCAAACCATAGGAATAACAACAGTATCAACCAAACAGATCCCATCAGAGCTCCCAGGGACTAAACCACCAACCAATGAGTACACATGGAGGGACCCATGACCCCCGTCACATATGTAGCAGAGGATGGCATTGTCCAGTATCAATAGGAGGAAAATTCCTTGGTCCTATGAAGGCTCATTTCCCAAATGTAGGGGAATGCCAGAGTGTTGAGGTGGGAATGGATGGGTGGGAGGGAGAGCACCCTCATAGAATCAGGGGGAGTGGGAGGGGAGATCGGGGAAAGGGGATATTACATTTGAAATGTAGATACAAAAATATCCAAGAAAAAAAAAGAAAGAAAAAGAGGATCTGGTTTTCTGAGGCATGAGTCCAGTGGTCCTGTGGTAGAAAGACAATATCCAAAGTCACAAAGGATTGCAGATGGGAAGATGGATAGGGTCTAGGGTGGTCCAGTCCTCTGTGATTGAGAGAAGATGCCCAAGGTTTTCACGAGACTGCAGATAGGGTCAGGATATGGAGTGGTCTGAGGTCTTCTGGTATAGAAAAGTTGGCAAAGATCTCTATGTTGGCCACTAGCTCCAGAAAGCTGTAACTGTTGTCTGGGGCCTTCTGGTGGAGAGGGAATTGCTACTGCTCATCCCATTTCAGTGGATACTTCTCATGTCTACACTAGCGTCAACCAAGTCCATGATTCCAGGTCATGATAGAAGCTTCCTCATCTAGCATGTCTCTGATACTACTGTTCTAGGGGATGCCCTTCAGTTGTAATGATTAGCTGCATCACTGAGTGTGACACTGTTCCTGGGGGAGATAAGAATAAATGTCTGCTCACCCCAGATAGGGAACAGATAGCTACTCATGCCAGGCAGGGAACAGGTGACAAAATAATGAGAAAAAGTCCATCCTGGTGAATGGACGTGTTTACTGGGGTAAGGAGTTGCTTACAGAGCAGGCATGACCAAGGGTAGTTGGGCATCGCCAAACCGCAACCAGTGTAGGTGATGACTCATGAGAGCTGAAACCCCTGGAGCACTCTTGCAAGCTGCTTGTCAAGTGCAGCATCCTTGCTAGGCAATTATCAGAGGGAGTCTTCTCCAGGCAGCTTGGCTGGTCAGAGTCCCTGCCCTCAGCCGATGCTTGCTGCTTCAATTAACTCTGGGGAGGGACTTTTACAGATCTTAAAGTTTCGGCTTTCCCAGACATTAAGTTAGTTTATTTCCCTAGTCTCATATGCCTCGCTGCTTCTTCCTGGAAGGAACGTCTCAAATCTGAGAATATGAATCCACGACAGTTCAATAGGAATCCATGTAAATAGAATCATATACTGTGCACTAAAGTTTGTTTTAGAAAGGTGGCATAAGGTCTCTTTGTGTAGATCTCTGTAGCCTCTAAATGCCCCTGTCCTCCTGCTATAGCCTGTTGAGTGCTGTAATTGTCAACCTGGGCTCCATGCCCCAACCTTGTTTTTTTCTTTTTTTATCCATTTGTTTCTTTTTTATTTGCTCTAGTGGCCAGTGCTTAGTGTGTCCACTGTAAGATTTGTCCTGCTAGGACTGGGGTTAGCCTCAAGTGATGACCTCTCAGTTGCTCCCTATGACTTTCTAGATGAGGCTGATCACATTAACATGTTTCCCTCTGCAGATTGCCTCGTCTGAACAATGGTCACAGTTCCGTCAATTACTCAGAATGGCTTAGATGTATAGATGTAGGACTGTGGGGATCATGTGACCCAGTGTTGTCATGAAACAAAACCTTTTCTGATGTGAGAAGCACAGTTATATAAGATAGAGCTCTTCTCTTTCAGTTCTCTGGAAGTGATGCCAGCATTACCTGCCATGCCAGCACCTCTGTCCATGATGAAGCTGAGCCAACCCTTGCCCTTCAGCCAGGTGAGGTATTCTGGGGTTTGCATGGTTTTCTTCTCAGAGCTACTAGTACTGCTGGGTGGCCAATAAGGAGCAGAAATGACTTCTGGGTGGATGTTACTAGATCCAGAACTGCGCTGGAATTTGGGGTAGAGGGCCGTGGTAGATCCTCTCCTAAGTTCAGAATAGGTTTTATGTTGCCAGGAGACACTCTGGTGGGAAGGCAGGTATCCTAAAACCTGGCTGAACATGACTCTGTTTGTAATGCTGTGCTGTTCTTTGTTTTCTTTCAGGTACAAAGGGCTGATGACCAGCCCTCATGGGATGCTTTCTGGGGAGCCACAATACTCCTTGAGTTTTCTGAGGGACCCCTGGGTCGAACCGCCCATGTGGAGTTGGAGCAGCACATGGAATAAACAAGTGTGGACTGTGCACCTGTTCAAAACGAGTTTCAGAGATTCACTGTGAACAAAAATCGATGTTCCCAGAGTTCCCCACAAGTGAGTCTGCTGGGAAGCCCCAAGAGCATCTTGTCATACTACACTGTTTGAGTAGTTTGGGTGGTAAATTTCTTTATTGCAAAGTTTTTAGAGAACTGTCTGTGGTGTCATAAGTCCATGGTGGTTCTGCTCCACTCAGGTAATGATAGATGTTTAGTTGAGCCTCCCAACAAGTGCTGGGGAAAGGATCACTAGATCAGAGAAGAGTATTCCACTGGTGAACCCTCCTACTGCCATGAACACAGGGACACCCTCTTCCACTCATTAACTTTGTGAGTGGGTTCAGAGAGTGATTTCATATTTTTCTGGACATGAGACCCACCTCCTTGAGTGCTAAGTTGCAAAGTTAACTAGAGTCACTCCAGATAGGGTTCAGCAGAACAGATTTACTTGCCATCCATCATTTGTTATGCTTCTGAAAGAAATGTTTTATTAACTTAAATTCCCAGGACTCTTATGACCTCTTCGTTTACTGTGGGTACTGTATAACAAGATATAGACCCCCTCTGGATGCTTTGGTTATAGCACCTAGTTCTATTTCCTTCCTCTGAATACATTGGTATTGCATGGGAAATTGTCACCTGCTTTGGGATACATAGAGCACTACGTGGGCCTCTATCTCCTTCTTCAAGATGTTTTGGATCCTGCATGTGAAGCTGTTGCCCTTTCCTAGATGGTTTGGGTAGTTCATGGTGCTCTATCTACCTTCTCTGTCCACTATGATGTTGCCCTCTTATGGGTACCTTGGGTATTGCATAGAGCTCTATCACCGTCCTCTGTAAAGGTATTGCCCTTGTTTAGATGCTTTGAATACTACACAGAGTGGTTAGCTCCCTTCTCTGAGCACATTGTACACTGCAAGGAGCTCTACTGCCCTTTTCTAGCCACTGTGGGCATTGCATGGGAAGGCATCACATTCTCTGGCTGCTTTGAATCTGCACTGGAAGTTAATATCCAATTTTTTGGATGCTACAAGTGCTTCACCAAAGCTTTCTTCTGGATGCTTTATGTGCTGTATAGGAATTTTTATCTGCTTTTAGATGCTTTAGATACTGCATAGGAAGCTAGCACTGTCCTGTTGCTTTGGGTACTTTACAGGTCTCTATCACCCTCTCATGGATGCTTTGGATACTGCATCCTTAAGTGATGGGCTTGAAGCAGAAGTGTAAGCTAAATAAAACCTTTCTTCCTTCATCAAGTTGCATTTGGTCCTGGTGTTTCATCCCAGCAGTAGAAACCCTAAGACATGAAGGTACAAGAAACTGACATGGAACAATGTTAACTCTTTTTTTAGTTAACTACTTATTGAGTCAGTAATAAAATATTTTCCTCCAGGGGCACATTTAAGACCAGGTGGATTCGATACTGAACCCTACCAACCATTTTAAAAAGAAGTAAACATACTTTTCCTTAATTTATTTTAAGACACCTAAAATGAAGAAATTCTACTGAACTGATTCATTTGAGGTCAGCTCTACTGCATGAGATGACAAAAACCAGATGCACAAACAATAGGACTATGGGAAATGTCCATGATAATTATCTCAATTGATTCATAAAGTTCATATTATTGGCACCCAAATCCCATGGAGAAGAGAGCTAAACACCCAGAAGTACAGACCATCCTGAGACTACAGGACAGACGCCACTTCTATCCCCCTCTGCCCACATCTCTGGTCCAAGAGGAAACTGCATAGTGCCTCTGGACACAGGAATATAGGAACAGTCAGCTGCTGGTACTTGCACAGAACAGAACTGAACTGAACCTGGTCAAACAGCTCCATGTACCCAAATCCCAATGTTGAGAGAGCTGGACCCTCAGAAGTGCAGAAACTGCTGAGAAATCAGAGGAGACTACCCTCTGCCCACATCCCCAATGAAAGAGGGAATCACCTAGTGCCAGCTGTGCCTCCTGGGTGCAAAGACCTAAGAGCAGTCATGGGCAGGACCCATCTGATTCCTACCTGTGCCTGAAAGACAGTCACCAGGAGCACCTACACACATGAGAGCAGAGCACCTGTTCCCAGAAATGGCTGAAAGAAAACGGGAAAACATTTCTACAGGAGTGCCGACACAGAGGCATAAAGGAGGGTCAAGCTACTGGCAAAAATACCAAGACAAGCTAACATCAGAGACAACCTGATGGTGACAGGGAAGTACAGAAACCTAAGCAACAGAAACTAAGACTACTTGGTATCATCGGAGCCCAGTTCCACCACCAAAGAAAATAATGGATATCCAAACACACCAGAAAAACAAGATTTAGATTTAAAATGACATTTTATGATAATGGTGGAGGACTTAAGGACATAAATAACTCCCTTAAAGAAATGCAAGACAACACAAGTAAACAAGTAAAAGCCCTTAAAAAGGAAACATAAAAATCCCTGAAAGAATTACAGGAAAACACAACCAAACAGGTAAAGGAATTAAACAAAACAATCCAGGATTTAAAAATGGAAATAGAAAAAAATAAAGGAATCACAAAGAAAGACAACCCAGGAGAGAGAAAAAAACTATCAAAGAGATCAACAGTCATAAACACAAGCATTACAAGCAGAATACAAGAGATAGAAGAGAAAATCTCAGGGCAGAAGATACCATAGAAAACATCGACACAACCATCAAAGATAAGGTAAAATGCAAAAAGGTCCTAGCAGAAACATCCAGGAAATCCAGGACACAATGAGAAGATCAAACATAAGGATAATATGTATAGAAGAGAGTAAAGACTCCCAACCTAAAGGGCCAATAAACATCTTCAACAAAATTAGAGAAGAAAACTTCCCTAACCTAAAGAAAGAGATGCCCATAAATATACAAGAAGCCTACAGAACTCCAAATAGATTGGACCAGAAAAGAAACACCTCCCGTCACATAATAGTCAAAACACCAAACGCACAAAATAAAGAAAGAATATTAAAAGCAGAAAGGGAAAAAGGTCAAGTGACATATAAAGGCAGACCTATCAGAATTACACCAGACTTCTCACCAAAGACTATGAAGACCAGAAGATCCTGGGCAAATGTCATACAAACCCTAAAGGAACACAAATGCTAGCCCAGGTTACTATATCCAACAAAACTCTCAATTAACATAGATGGAGAAACCAAGACATTCCATGGCAAAACCAAACTTACACAATATCTTTCTACAAATCCAGCCCTACAAAGGATAATAGATGCGAAACCCCAACACAATGGGGGAAACTATGCAGTACAAAAAGTAAGAATGTAAACTCTTTGCAATGAAGATGCACAAACATAAATCCACCTCTAGCAATGAAAATAACAGGAAGCAACAATCACTATTCCTTAATATCTCTCAACATCAACGGACTCAATTCCCCAATAAACAGACATATACTAGCAGACTGGATAGTAAAGAGGACCCAGCAATTTGCTGCATACAGGTGAAACAAAACTCAGAGACAAAGACATACACTACCTCAGAGTAAAACCCTAGAAAACAAATTTCCAACCAAATGGTTCAAAGAAACAAGCTGGAGTTGCAATTCTAATACCAAATAAAATTGAATTTCAAACAAAAGTCATCAAAAAAGATAAGGAAGGACACTGTATTCATCAAAGGAAAAATCCACCAAGATGAACACTCAATCATAAATATCTATGCTCCAAATGCAAGGGCACCTGCATTCATATAAGAAACCTTACCAAAGCTCAACTGACACATTGCATCTCACACAATAATAGTAGGAGATTTCAACACCCTACTCTCATCAATGACCAGATCATGGAAACAGAAATTAAACAGAGACATATAGAAACTAACAGAAAGTATGAACCAAATGGATTTAACAGATATTTATAGAACATTCCATACTAAAACAAAAGGAATTACCTTCTTCTCAGCACCTCATGGTACCTTCTCCAAAATTGGCCATATAATCAGTCACAAAACAGGCCTCAACAGACACAGGAAGATAGAAATAATCCCTTGCACCACAGAATAAGGTTGGTCTTCAATAACAACAATAACAACAGAAAGCCCACATATACTTGGAAGTTGAACAACACTCTATTCAATGACAACTTGGTCAAGGAAGAAATAAAGAAATTAAAGACTTCTTAGAATTTAGTGAAAACGAAGATACAACATACCCAAACTTATGGGACACAATGAAAGCATTGCTAAGAGGAAAACTCATAGCTCTGAGTGCCTGCAGAAAGAAACAGGAAAGAGCATATGTCAGCAGCTTGACAGCACACCTAAAAGATCTAGAACAAAAAGAAACAAATACACCCAAGAGGAGTAGAAGGCAGGAAATAATAAAATTCTGGACTGAAATCAACCAAGTTGAAACAAAAAGAACTATAGAAACAATCAACAAGACCAGAAGGCAGGACACTTTACTGCTCCCAAATCCCTTGGGAGAGAGAGCTCACCACCCTGACAGGTGGGCAGACCTAAGACTGCAGAACAGGAGAGACCATCAATACTGCCAAACCATGCCCACATCCCTGGCCCAAGATGAAACTGTATAGGTCCTCTGGGAAGAGGAAGATAGGGGCACTCAAGCGGTAGGTCCCCTGCAGTCCAGGCACCGCCCAGATCTGAAGGGACCAGATCAAAATCTCCCTGCACACAAATCCCATGGGAGGGAGAGCTAAAACTTCAGAGGGGCAGACATGCCTGGGAAGCCAGAAGAGACTACACTCTGCCCACATTTCTGCCTCCAGAAGAAAACACCGAATGCCATCTGGGACCCCGGTGCACGGGGTCTCCTGGAAAAGGCATTGCAGGCCCTCCTGGTCACCACCCTCACCGGGAGCTCGAAAGCAGCCCCACACAAGCAACTTGAGCCGGGGGACCACAGGTAAGACCAACTTTTCTGCTCCAAGAGACATGCCTGGTGGACTCAGGACACAGGCCCACAGGAACAGCTGAAGACCAGTAGACAGGAAAGACTAAACACTGAAAGCAGAACACTCTGTTCCCATAACTGGCTAAAAAGAAAACAGGAAAACAGGTCTACAGCACTCCTGGACACACAGGCCCATAGGACGCCTAGCCAATGTCAGAAATAGCAGAACAAGGTAACACCAGAGACAAGCTGATGGCAAGAGGCAAGCACAGGAACCCGAGCAACAGAAACCAAGATTACATGGCATCATCAGAGCCCAATTCTCCCACCAAAGCAAACACTGAATATAAAAACACACCAAAAAAGCAAGATCTAGATTTAAAATCACATTTGATCATGATGCTGGAGGACTTCAAGAGAGATATGAAGAACTCCCTTAGAGAAACACAGGTAAACATAAATAAACAAGTAGAAGGCTATAGAGAGGAATCACAAAAATTCTTGAAAGAATTCCATGAAAACATAATCAAACAGGTGAAGGAATTAAAAATGGAAAGAGAAGCAATAAGGAAAGGACACAGGGAAACAACCCTGGATATAGAAAACCAAAGGAAGAGACAAGGAGCCGTAGATACAAGCATCACAAACAGATTACAAGAGATAGTACAGAGAATCTGAGAAGCAGAAGATTCCATAGAAATCATGGACACAACTGTCAAATAAAATGTAAAACGGAAAAAGCTACTGGTCCAAAACATACAGGAAATCCAGGACTCAATGAGAAGATCAAACCTAGGGATAATAGGTATAGAAGAGAGTGAAGACTGCCAGCTCAAAGGACCAGTAAATAACTTCAACAATTTCATAGAAGAAAACTTCCCTATCATAAAGAAAGAGATGCACATAAACATACAAGAAACATATATAACTCCAAATAGTTTGAACCAGAAAAGAAATTCTTCCTTCACATAATAGTCAAAACACCAAATGCACAAAATAAAGAAAGAATATAAAAAGCAGTAAGGGAAAAAGGTCAAGTAACATATAAAGGCAGACTATCAGAATCACACCAGACTTCTCGCCAGAAACTATGAAAGCCAGAAGATCCTGGACAGATGTCATACAAACCCTAAGCGAACACAAATGACAACCCACCTTACTATATTCTGTAAAACTCTCAATTAACACAGGTGAAGAAACCAAGATTATTGCATGACAAATCCAAATTTACACAATATCTTTCTACAAATCCAGCACTACAAAGGATAATTAATGGTAAAGCCTAATATAAGGAGGTAGCTACACTTGAAAAAAGCAAGAAACTAATTGCTCGGCAAATAAAGAAAAAGAAGAAAAGCACACAAACATAACTTTATCCAACATGCAATATAACAGGAAGGTCAATCACTATCTTTAATATCTCTCAACAACAATGGTCTCAACTCTCCAATAAAAAGACATAGATGGATATGCAATGAGGACCCTGCATTCTGCTGCCTACAGGAAACACAACTCAGAAACAAAGACAGATACTACCTCAGAGTGAAAGGCTGGAAATCAACTTTCTGAGCAAATGGTCGGAAGAAGCAAGCTGGAAGTAGCCATTCTAATATCAAATAAAATCAATTTTCAACTAAAAGTCATCAAAAAAGATAAGGAAGGACACTTCATATTCATCAAAGGAAAAATCCACCAAGAAGAACTCTCAATCCTAAATATCTATGCTCCAAATACAAGGGCACCTACATACATAAAAGAAACCTTACTAAAGCTCAAAGCACACATTGCACCTCACACAATAGTAGTAGGAGATTTCAACACCCACTCTCATCAATGGACAGACATGGAAAACCCACCTGCATTTCGTCCCTTCTAGTAAGCAAGATGCCTTCCATCCAAAGCAGCCACTGTACTAGGGGTTTTGATGCATACTTTTTGGGCTGTCTACATTCTCAAGTGTGGAATGCGGGTGTCTTCGGGATATGAGCTTCCAGGCTGGCACTCAGAGAAGATCCAGCAGAGCCTGATATTCTTCTTTTGAGACAGAGTGCAGCTCAGGTGTTACAGGCCCATTTGCTGCCCCTGCACCTTCCAGAGCATGGCCTGGGGAGGGCTCTCGAACTTCCCATCAGCAGTTGATCCAGGAGGAGTTCCACAGGGCATCCTTTTTGAGTGCATCCTTGAGTGAGAGCCTGTTCTTGGCCTTATCCTTCAGGCTGTGCCCATTGTGGCAGCTGAGACTCTGAAATTCTGCTGGTTGGTCGCTAAAACTCGAGGGATCTCTGGAACACAGTCCGGTAAGGTGCCAGTTGCAAGATGGATTCCTGGACACCTGTGCTCCCACACCAGAATTTCCATCCAGATCCAGGAGGGAATGGGCCCGTGACCTCCACTTGGTCTTTCCAGTTCAAGGAGGAGTTCCAGAGGTCCTGCCTGGTATGTTTGAGTGGCTGTGTGTGATTGGCCTGGGTCCTTCGGCAGTGCCATCTGGGACGTTGGGACTCCTTGTGGAAGTGGGGTTGGTCGCTGGAGCTCGAGTTCTCCATGCCCATACCTCCTGTAGCAGCAGCCAGCGGCAACAGGATGTCCTGTGCTGCCTCATCCCTGCCACTGAGACCTCCAGTTACCCACATCCTGCACTTGTGAAGCTAGGGCAGAAGACTTGATCCCGGAGCGGGCTCGCCAAGGCCTTCTGTTCTGAAACCATATGTGGATCGTGTCTCGGGCAAACCTGTCCTGGCCCAGCTCCTCCCGGTAGCAAAGCCTGGCAACGGGTTCCTCTCAAAGGCTTGCACTAGGATCCTGCGCTTGTTGCAAGTTGAGTCGAAAGCAGGCCTTCTGTCGCAAAGGGCATGTTGCCCTTGTGACCTGGAGCCAAAGCCTTCTCAGAGCTGTTGTTGGGAGGCTAGCTGAATGGAGCCTCTCTGGACAGCTTTGGGCGTGCCTCACCTCTCCAATCACGACTTCTTGGTTCTGAAACCACACTCGGATCACGGGACCAGGAGCTGTGTTGCCTGGCCAGTTCCTGCCTGTCCCCAGAAGCTCGGCATTGGTTCTTGAAAGCGATACAGGGCCTTCTTTGCCAGGCCCGCCAAACGTCTTCCCCGCGCCGAGATTCGGGTATAACAATGCTGCTATCCACATTGCTTCCAGCTTTCCATGCTCCTAAGGATTGATGCCAGAGTCTCAAGCTGGAGAATAGAGTCAGGACCGCTCAGAACAAAAGCGCAGCTTCAGCAAATACCCGGCCCGTGGGGCTGGGACCCCTGCCCTAAATACCTCTGCCTCTGCTCAGGGAGCTCCGCCCACTCCAGAGGAGCATTGGGCTACAGTGCACCTCCAGACCTCGAATCAAGGTCGTACCACGACTCTACACTGCCACGCCTCACCTGAGAACAGGACACCGAACAAGACCTCAAAAGAACCCTATCGGACCCAGCAAAGTCTCTCCCAAAGTCTACGCAGTCCCTTGCATGCCATTCTGGACACAGAACAAGGAAGAACAAAAAATGTCCTGAATCAACCATCCAGCACAGATCGCTCCAAGGACGGAGCACCATAGGTCCTTCCTGTTTGCGCTTAGGAGTTTCCAGGAAATCGAGGTGGTAAGGCAGGCTTCAGAAGAGGAAGGCAGAGTGGAGTCTGCCCTAGGTGGTATCACTAGGCAATTGAATGCGGTGATCTCATCCCCCATCTGGATCCACAGGGGTTGGAAAAAAGAAGACACCCAACTGAGGATCCTAACCACTTGTCCTGGACCCAAGGACATCACTTCCAGGGGTCATGTGTCATGGCACTTGCTCCTGCTTGTAGAGCTAGGTGGTAGTTGGGAGGCAACAACTCTATTGAACCGAGAGAATAGAATAGCACATGCAAAAGAAAGTCTTTTACACAGGCAAATAGGCGAAAGCCAAAAAGTTCATGTAGAGATTTGGGAATGCGATTCATACATTTCCTGTCAGACCAGTTGGGCCAGAATTTCAGGAATTCTCACAATTAACATGGTCCATGCAAACACAGGCGTGAACACACACACACACACACACACACACACACACACACACACGCACACACACAAATAAAACAAATACAAATCATACACACACACAACACAAGCACACTCACACAGACACTCACACATGCACCTGCAAACACACACACACAACACAAATACAAATACACACACACACACACACACACACACAAGCACACACACAAACAGGGCCAGCAAATCTTAGATGTGTGTGGAACAATAAGAGACAGAACTGTGTAAGCCCTATGCTCGTTGAGGCATTGTGGCTGCATGCACCCAAGGCCAACTGCCTACTTGTAGGCAATTGCAGTCTTCAAGTGGGTACGGAGGGACCTCACATTAGGGATTGCAGGGCATTGCTAGGGCTTTAAACTCAAGGTTAAAAGACGGATCGGGAGAGTGTTGGTGACACCTCACAGTGGGAGGATGAAGGTACTAAATGTCAGATTGAATCTGTGTCAATCATGGAATGAGTTGTTCACGATACTTTGGTTGCACTCCATTTCCAGGAAGATGATTAGTTACAATTTTGTGGTCTTACCTACTTTATTCTTTAAGTTGACATTTTCTCTGCTTGTTTGCTTTAGCAAACAGTACCATGTCTGCATTGAACACTGATCAGCTTTCTGTGTTCTTTCCTTTCAGACCTCTCATCCCTCCTCACTGCCTTCCCAATTCTTACCACCCCTTTGGAATTGAAAAGCTCATGCCCCTAAACCAAACAGCCAATTCAACAACCCATACAAACACACAAGCAATCAAGCAAGCAAACAAACAAACAATGCAAATCTTTATTGATGCAAAGGCAAGTAGAACAAAGCAAGACAAAACAAAACAAAAGTAAACTAAACAAATGTGCTAGGAGTACATACAGAATGGGTGGTTTGTTAGTCATCTCACAGCTAAGCATAAGGCATTGGGAAGAAGAGCAGCAGTTCTTAGTCCCAAGGAAGAAGTCTTCATAACTCCTTCCTGGTTTAGTGTCCTGAGATGTGTAGCCTATACCTGGTGACCCATGAGATTTCTGGAGTCTGATGGAGCCAATCCAATGGTGTGTTCTGGCAGTTGGGCTTTTCATTAGGCCTCCTTGTTGTTTTAGGAGTCCCTGGTGACCTTGCCTCTGCCCTTCAGCAGAATCCATTCTCAGAGCCCATTTCCTAGGCTGGGCCTCAGGTAGGCACTCCACATGGAAAAACCCACCTGCATTTCGTCCTTCTAGTAAGCAAGATGCCTTCCATCCAAAGCAGCCACTGTACTAGGGGTTTTGATGCATATACTTTTTTTGGGCTGTCTACATTCTCAAGTGTGGAATGCGGGTGTCTTCCTGGATATGAGCTTCCAGGCTGGCACTCAGAGAAGATCCAGCAGCCTGATATTCTTCTTGAGACAGAGGCAGCTCAGGTGTTCATCCATTTGCTGCCTGCACCTTCCAGATGCACAGGGCCCCTGGGAGTGGTCTCCCCTCCAACTTCCATCAGACAGTTGATCCAGGAGGGAGTTCCACAGGGCCAATGTTGCATCCTTGAGTGAGAGCCTGTTCTGGCCTTGTCCTTCAGGCTGTGCCCATTGTGGTAGCTGAGACTCTCTGCAGAAATTGGCTGGGGTCGCTATAACTCGAGGATTCCCTTGGAAACACAGTCCGTGGCAGCCAGTTGCAAGATGGATTCCCTGGACACCCTCGTGCTCCTTTGCCACCAGAATTTCCATCCAGATCCAGAGGGAATGGGCCCGTGGTCCTCCACTTGGTCTTCTTCCAGCAGTTCATCAAGGAGGAGTTCAGAGGTCCTGCCTGGTATGTTTGAGTGGCTGTGTGTGATTGGCCTGGTCCTTGGCAGTGCCACTTGGGGATGCTGGGACTCTTTGTGGAAGTGGGGCTGGTCGCTGGAGCTCGAGTTCTCCATGCCCACCTCCTGCAGCAGCCAGCGGCAACAGGATGTCCTGTGCTGCTCATCCCTGCCACTGAGACCTCCAGTTGCCACATCCTGCACTTGTGAAGCAGGCACATCTTGATCCGAGCGCTGGCTGGCCAGCGCTTTTCTGTTCTGAAACCATATGTGGATCGTGTCCTCGGCAAACCACCATCCTGGCCCAGCTCCTCCCTGGTAGCAAAGCCTGGCAACGGGTTCCTCTCAAAGGTTTGCACACTAGGATCCTGCGCTGTTGCAAGTTGGTCGAGGAGGCCTTCTGCTGTCCGAGGCATGCTGTTACCAGTGACCTGGAGCCAAAGCCTTCCTCGAGCTGTTGGGAGGCTAGCGGAATGGAGCCTCTGCTGGACCGCTTTGGCCGTGCCTCACCTCTCCAGTGCGACTTCTTCGGTTCTGAAACCACACTGGATGCGGACACAGGGAGCTGTATTTGCCTGGCCAGTTCCTGCCTGTCCCAGAAGCTCGGGTATTGGTTCTGCTGAAAAGCTGATAGCAGGGCCTTCTTTGCCAGGCCTCAAACCGGCAAATCTTCCTGCGCCGAGATTCCCAGCAGCACACGGCTGCTATCCACATGGCTTCCCAGCTTATGCTCCTAAGGATTAGGTGCTGAGTCCTCAAGCTGGAGAATATAGTCAGGACCGCTCCAGAACAAGCGCAGCTTCAGCAAATGCCGGCCGTGAGGGCTGGGACCCTGCCTTAAATACCTCTGCCTCTGTCTCCGCCCACTGAGAGGAGCCGTGGGCTACAGCCGACCTCCAGACCCTTGAATCAAGGTCATGCCACGGCTCTACACCTGCCACGCCTCCACCTGAGAACAGGACACCGGAACAAGACCTCAAGAAACCTATCAGACTCAGCAAAGTCTCTCCAAAGTCTCAGTCCCTTGCATGCCATTCTGGACTCAGAACAAGGAAGCACAAAAAAAAAATCCTAGGAATCAACCATCCAAGCAGACAGATAGTCCAAGGACGGAGCACCATAGGTCCTTCCTGGCTTTGCGCAGAGTTTCCAGGAAATCGTGGAGGTGGTAAGCAGGCTTCAGAAGAGGAAGGCAGAGTGGAGTCTGCCTTAGGTGGTATCACTAGGCAATTGGAATGCGTGCTGATCTCATCCCGTCTGGATCCACACGGGTTGGAAAGAGAAGACACCCAACTGAGGATCCCAACCACTTGTCCTGAGACCCAAGGACATCACTTCCAGGGGTCATGCAAGTCATGGCACTTCGTTCTTGCGTGTAGAGCTAGGTGGTAGTTGAGAGCAACAAAACTCTATTGAACCGAGAGAATAGAATAGCACATGTAAAAAGAAAGTCTTTTACAGGCAAATAGGCCGAAAGCCATAAAAGTTCGTAGAGATTGAATGCTTGACCCTTGCATTTCCTGTCAGACCAGTTGGGCCAGAATTTAGAACAGAATTCTCACAATTCAATATGGTCCATGCAAACACAGGCGCAACACACACACACACACACACACACACACACACACACACACACACAAATAAACAAATACAATCAAACACACACACAACACACACACACACAGACACACAAACAGACACATACAAATGACACACACACACACACACACACACACACACACACACACACACACAACACACACACAAACAGGGCCAGCAAATCTTACATGTGAATGTGGAACAAAAGACCCAGAACCTGTGCTGAAAGAACTGTAAAGCCCTATGTCGTTGAGGCATTGTGGCTGCATGCACCCAAGGCCAACTGCCTACTTGTAGGCAATGCAGTCTTCAGGTGGGCGTGGGGACCTCATTAGGATTGGTAGGGCCGTGCTAATCTTGTAAAACTCAAGGTTAAAAGACGGATCCGGAGAGTTGGTGACACCTCACAGTGGGAGGATGAAGTACTGTTGTCAAGATTGAATCTGTGTCAATCCTGGAATGAGTTTTCCCGATCTTTGCTTGCACTCCATTTCCAGGATGATGTTTGAATTCTGATTTTGTGGCCTTACATACATTCTTCTTTAAGTTGACATTTTTTCCCGCTTTTGTTTGCTTTGTAAACAGTGCCATGTCTGGTATTGAACACTGATCAGCTTTCCTTGTTCTTTTTCCTTTCAGACCTCTCATCCCTCCTCACTGCCTTTGAATTCTTACCACCCTTTGAATTGGAAGCTCGTATGCCCTAAACCAAACAGCCAATTCAACCACCCATACAAACACAAAGCAATCAAGCAAGCAAACAAACAAACAATGCAAATCTTTATTGATGCAAAGGCAAGTAGAACAAAGCAAGACAAAACAAAACAAAAGTAAACTAAACAAATGTGCTAGGAGTACATACAGAATGGGTGGTTTGTTAATCATCTCACAGCATAAGGCATTGGTAAGAAGAGCAGCAGTTCTTAGTCCCAAGGAAGAAGTCTTCATAACTCCTTCCTGGTTTAGTGTCCCTGAGATGTGTAGCCTATGCCTGGTGACCCACAGATTTCTGAGTCTGATGGAGCCAATCCAATGGTGTGTTCTGGCAGTTGGGCTTTCATTAGGCCTCCTTGTTGTTTTACGAGTCCCTGGTGACCTTGCCCTCTGCCCTTCAGCAGAATCCATTCTCAGAGCCCATTTCCCTGAGCTCTGGGCCCCTCAGGTAGGCACTCCACATGGAAACCCACCTGCGTTTTCGTCCTTCTAGTAAGCAAGATGCCTTCCATCCAAAGCAGCCACTGTACTTCAAGGGTTTTGATGCATATTTTTGGCTGTCTACATTCTCAAGTGTGAAATGCGGGTGTCTTCCCGGATATGAGCTTCCAGGGTTGGCACTCAGGAGAACATCCAGCAGAGCCTGGATATTCTTCTTGGAGACAGAGGCGGCTCTAGTAAGTGTCCATTTGCTGCCCTGCACCCTCTTCCAGATGCACAGGGCCTGGGAGTCTCCCCTCAACTTCCATCAGCAGTTGATCCAGGAGGAGTTCCACAGGGCCAATGTTGCATGTGCCTTGAGTGAGAGCCTGTTCTTGGCCTTGTCCTTCAGGCTATGCCCATTAGTAGCTGAGGACTCTCTGCAGAAATTGGCTGGTCACATAACTCGAGGATTCCTTGAAACACAGTCCGTGGCAGCCGTTGCAAGATGGATTCTGGACACCCCTCGTGCTCCTTGGGGTTAACAGAATTTCCATCCAAAGATCAGAGGAATGGCCCGTGACCCTCCCTTTGGTCTCCTTCCAGCAGTTCATCAAGGAGGGTTCCAGAGGTCCTGCCTGGGTATGTTTCGAGTGGCTGTGTGTGATTGGCCTGGTCCTTCCGGGCAGTGCCACTTGGGATGCTGGGACTCTTTTGTGGAAGTGGGGCTGGCCTGGAGCTCGAGTTCTCTCCATGCCCACACCTCCTGCAGCAGCCAGCGGCAACAGGGATGTCCTGTGCTGCCTCATCCCTGCCACTGAGACCTCACGTTTCTAATCCTGCACTTGCAAGCAGGCACATCTTGATCGGAGCGGGCTGGGTCGCTCTTCTGTTCCCAAACCATATGTGGATGCGTGTCCTCAGGCAAACCTGTCCTCTGGCCCAGCTCCTCCCTGGTAGCAAAGCCTGTGGCAAACGGGTTCCCTCCCAAAAGGTTTGCACTAGGATCCTGCTGCTTGCAAGTTGGAGTCGAGTCCAGGCCTTCTGCTGTCCGGAGGCATGCCTGCTACCTTGTGACCTGGGCCAAAGCCTTCCTCGAGCTGTTGAGGCCAGAATGGAGCCCTCTGCTGGACCGCTTTGGGCCGGCCTCACCTCTCCAGTCGATTTCTTGGTTCAAACCACACTCGGATCACGGGACACAGGGAGCTGTATTTGCCTGGCCAGTTCCTGCTCATCCCAGAAGCCGGGTATTGTTCTGCTGAAAGCTGATAGGGCAGGGCCTTCTTTTGCCAGGCCTGCCAAACCGCTCTTCATGGCTGCTATCCACATTGAGCATTCCATGCTCCTATCCACATGGCTTCCAGCTTTTTTATGCTCCTAAGGATTTTTGCCAGGAGTCCTCAAGCTAAGAATATAGTTTTTTTTTTTTTTTTTTTGAAGCTTCCAGCAATCAGGGCTGGGACACCCTGCCTTAAATGACCTCTGCCTTCGACAGCTCAGATTGAGAGGAGCTCTGTGTCAATCCTCCAGACCCTTGAATCAAGGTCATGCCACTTCAAATCCCCCTACACCTGCCACGCTCCATTTCCTGGATGAACAGACACCCGGAACAAGACCTCAAGAAACATTCTTCTTTAAGCAAAGTTTTCCCAAAGTCCTTGTTTGTCCCTTGCAAACAGTGCCATGTCTGGACACAGAACAAGGAAGCACAAAAAAATGTCCTAGGAATCTGTCTCTTATACACATCTAGATGTGTATAAGAGACAGGTCTTAGAACCCTTGGAATTGGAAAGCTCATGCCTAAACCAAACAGCCAATTCAACCACCCATACAAACACACAAGCAATCAAGCAAGCAAACAAACAAACAATGCAAATCTTTGGTTGGATGCAAAGGCAAAGAGAACAAGCAAGACAAAAACAAAACCAAAGTAAACTAAACAAATGTGCTAGGGAGTACACACAGAATGGGTGGTTTGTTAGTCATCTCACAGCTAAGCATAAGGCATTGGTAAGAAGAGCAGCAGTTCTTAGTCCCAAGGAAGAAGTCTTCATAACTCCTTCCTGGTTTAGTGTCCTGAGATGTGTAGCCTATACCTGGTGACCCATGAGATTTCTGGAGTCTGATGGAGCCAATCCAATGGTGTGTTCTGGCAGTTGGGCTTTTCATTAGGCCTCCTTGTTGTTTTAGGAGTCCCTGGTGACCTTGCCTCTGCCCTTCAGCAGAATCCCATTCTCAGATTCCATTTCCTAGGCTCTGGGCCTCAAATTAGGCACTCCACATGGAAAACCCACCTGCATTTCGTCCTTCTAGTAAACAAGATGCCTTCCCATCCAAAAGCAGCCACTGTACTAGGGGTTTTGATGCATATTTTTTGGGCTGTCTACATTCTCAAGTGTGGAATGCGGGTGTCTTCCGGATATAGAGCTTCAGGCTGGCACTCAGAGAATATCAGCAGAGCCTGATATTCTTCTTGAGACAGAGGCAGCTCAGGTGTTCTGCGTCCATTTGCTGCCCTGCACCCAGATGCACAGGGCCTGGGAGTGGGTCTCCCTCGAACTTCCATCAGCAGTTGATCCAGGAGGAGTTCCACAGGGGCATCCTTGAGTGCATCCTTGGTGAGAGCCTGTTCTTGGCCTTGTCCTTCAGGCTATGCCCATTGTGGTAGCTGAGACTCTCTGCAGAAATTGGCTGGTCGCTATAACTCGAGGATTCATTGGAAACACAGTCCGTGGCAGCCAGTTGCAAGATGGATTCCTGGACACCCTCGTGCTCCTTGCCACCAGAATTTCCATCCAGATCCAGACGGAATGGCCCGTGACCCTCCACTTGGTCTTCTTCCAGCAGTTCATCAAGGAGGAGTTCCAGAGGTCCTGCCTGGTATGTTTGAGTGGCTGTGTGTGATTGGCCTGGTCCTTCGGGCAGTGCCACTTGGGATGCTGGGACTCTTTGTGAAGTGGGGCTGGTCGCTGGAGCTCGAGTTCTCCATGCCCACACCTCCTGCAGCAACCAGCGGCAAAAGGATGTCCTGTGCCTGTCCCTCCCTACCACTGAGACCTCCAGTTGCCACATCCTGCACTTGTGAAGCAGGCACATCTTGATCCGGCGCTGGCTGGCTCCTTGCTCTTCTGTTCTGAAACCATATGTGGATGTGTCCTCGGCAAACCTGTCCTCTGGCCCAGCTCCTCCCTGGTAGCAAAGCCTGGCAGCAGGTTCCTCTCAAAGGCTTGCACTAGGGATCCTGCGCTGTTACTGTTGAGTCGGTAGGCCTTCTGCTGTCCGAGGCATGCTGCTACTTTGTGACCTGAGCCAAACCTTCCTCGAGGCTGTTCGGAGGCTAGGGAATGGAGCTCTGCTGGACCCGCTTTGGGCGTGCCTCACCCTCTCAGTCGACCTCTTTGGTTCTGAAACCACACTTTCGGATGCTGGCACAGGGGAGCTGTATTTTGCCTGGCCAGTTCCTGCCTGTCCCAGGAGCTCGGGTATTGGTTCTTGCTGAAAGCGGATAGCAGGGCCTTCTTTTTGCCAGGCCTGCCAAACCGTCTTCCCAGCTGAGATTCCCTGCAACACACAGCTGCTATCCACATGGCTTCCAGCTTCCATGCTCCTAAGGATTCGATGCCAGAGTCCTCAAGCTGGAGAATATAGTCAGGACCGCTCCAGAACAAGCACAGCTTCAGCAAATGCCGGCCGTGAGGGCTGGGACCCCTGCCCTTAAATACCTCTGCCTCTGCTCCTGGAGCTCCACCCACTGGAGAAGCCGTGGGCTGAGTCACCTCCAGACCCTTGAATCAAGGTCATGCCACAGCTCTACACCTGCCACGCCTCCCACCTGAGAACAGGACACCCAGACAAGACCTCAAGAAACCTATCGGACTCCAGCAAAGTCTCTCCCAAAGTCTCACTGTAGTCCCTTGCATGCCATTCTGGACACAGAACAAGGAAGCACAAAAAAATGTCCTAGGAATCAACCATCCAGCAGACAGATCGTCCAAGGACGGAGCACCATAGGTCCTTCCTGGCTTTGCGCACAGTTTCCAGGAAATCGTGGAGGTGGTAAGCAGGCTTCAGAAGAGGAAGGCAGAGTGGAGTCTGCCTTAGGTGGTATCACTAGGCAATTGGAATGCGTGCTGATCTCATCCCGTCTGGATCCACACGGGTTGGAAAGAGAAGACACCCAACTGAGGATCCCAACCACTTGTCCTGAGACCCAAGGACATCACTTCCAGGGGTCATGCAAGTCATGGCACTTCGTTCCTGCTTGTAGAGCTAGGTGGTAGTTGGGAGCAACAAAACTCTATTGAACCGAGAGAATAGAATAGCACATGCAAAAAGAAAGTCTTTTACACAGGCAAATAGGCTAAAAGCCACAAAAGTTCATGTAGAGATTCGGGAATGCGCATTCATGCATTTCCTGTCAGACCAGTTAATGAATTTCAGGAATTCTCACAATTCCATGGTCCATGCAAACACAGGTAACACACACACACACACACACACACACACACACACACACAAAAAAACAAATACAAATCACACACACACACAACACAAGCACACACACAGACTCTCACACACGCACATGCAAACACACACACACAACACAAATACAAATAACACACACACACACACACACACACACACACACACACACACACACACACAAACAGGGCCAGCAAATCTTATATGTGAATGTGGAACAAAAGACCCAGAACCTGTGCTGAAAGAACTGTGTAAGCCCTATGCTCCTTGAGGCATTGTGGCTGCATGCACCCAAGGCCAACTGCCTACTTGTAGGCAATTGCAGTCTTCAGGTGTGTACGGAGGGACCTCACGTTAGGGATTGCAGGGCCGTGCTAGGCTTGGGAAACTCAAGGTTAAAAGACGGATACGGGAGAGTGTTGGAGACACCTCACAGTGGGAGGATGAAGGTACTCGGCTTGTCAGATTGAATCTGTGTCAATCCTGGAATGAGTTGTTCACGATACTTTGGTTGCACTCCATTTCCAGGATGATGTTTAGTTACAGTTTTGTGGCCTTACATACATTCTTCTTTAAGTTGACATTTTCCCCGCTTGTTTGCTTTAGCAAACAGTGCCATGTCTGCATTGAACACTGATCAGCTTTCCTTGTTCTTTCCCTTTCAGACCTCTCATCCCTCCTCACTGCCTTCCCAAGTCTTACCACCCTTGGAATTGGAAAGCTCATGCCTAAACCAAACAGCCAATTCAACCACCCATACAAACACACAAGCAAACAATCAAGCAAACAAACAAACAAACAATGCAAATCTTTATTGGATGCAAAGGCAAGTAGAACAAAGCAAGACAAAACAAAACCAAAGTAAACTAAACAAATTTTCTATGATTACATACAGAATTGGTGGTTTGTTATTCATCTCACAGCTAAGCATAAGGCATTGGTAAGAAGAGCAGCAGTTCTTAGTCCCAAGGAAGAAGTCTTCATAACTCCTTCCTGGTTTAGTGTCCTGAGATGTGTAGCCTATACCTGGTGACCCATGAGATTTCTGGAGTCTGATGGAGCCAATCCAATGGTGTGTTCTGGCAGTTGGGCTTTTCATTAGGCCTCCTTGTTTTACGAGTCCCTGATGACCTTGCCCTCTGCCCTTCAGCAGAATCCCATTCTCAGAGCCCATTTCCTAGGCTCAGGGCCCTCAGGTAGGCACTCCACATGGAAAACCCACCTGCATTTCGTCCTTCTAGTAAGCAAGATGCCTTCCATCCAAAGCAGCCACTGTACTAGGAGTTTTGATGCATATACTTTTTGGTCTGTCTACATTCTCAAGTGTGGAATGCGGGTGTCTTCTGGATCTGAGCTTCCAGGCTGGGACTCAGAGTATATCCAGCAGAGCCTCATATTCTTCTTGAGAGAGAGGCAGCTCAGGTGTCTACGTCTTCCTCCTATTTATTTCATATCGAGACTGATCCTGTCTGACATGATTGTTTTGATTATCCAGCATGGAATATGCATTGTCAAAAGTAATGCTATTCTATCTTAGGTTAGTAAGGCTCTGTGCATAATCTTACTGGTCCTTGGCTTGCTAGCCTATTAAATTAAAAACTCTGTATGGGGGTCCATTTTTAATTTCAAGCAATGTATTTTGGCAGTAAACATATTGATGTTAAAAGCAAGCTTTGTCATAATGGAAAGCAATAAAAGTATTCCCAGAACAAGAAGGGCTAGCATGATCAAGCTATATGTGTCATTCTTGAAGCTTGACCAAGATGGAAATACTGACTTCAGGCCATGAATAACTTGACCAGCAATATCAACAGCATCAAAAACTCAGTGGAGAAGCATTCTTTAAATTTATAATCTCATTATGTAAAGTTAAAACATCCAGAGAGGTATTAGAATTATGCCAAGTACCTTGTGTCATTGAATCTTTTCCCAATTATAGTGACTATCACTGTAAAGTTTAGAAGTAACATCAATCCATTGGTGTTTTGCATGTCACTCAATAAGCCTTCTTACTATTAAACTCTGAAGCTCCTTCTCCAATAATTTGAATAGTATCATAAAGAACATCAATCTATCATTCCAAATACCTACCTAAATCTTCTTGAATACTCAGAACACTAGTAACATTTTTTGCTAAATGATTAAACGTAGCTGTCTTCTTGTGCCAAAGCAACAGTGCTAGCTAATAATTAAATAGCTATACCACTATACCAGCAATAGTTCAGACCACTATCTTCTTGCTTCTGCTTAAAGCCTAGCTCAGTTCTTCTAGTATTTGCAAGTCTTTTTCAGACTATCAAGGTCCTGCAATACTCACAAGCAATAAAACAAAAGGTGATTGACAGACCATAACAGACATGTCAGATTTCAACACATTAACACAATTAGAAAGTGTACAATCGGTACAACTTACATTAAATACTGTGGAAGAAAAAAAAGTAATATTAACATGATCAATTAACAAAAGATTAGGAGCCTTAACACATACACTAACAATTGTTCAAAATCTAGGTCCTGTTCCAATTTTATCCACTTCAAATGTAACTTCATACAAGACAATTTTGCATTTTAAATGTCTCTGAAAATGTCCAGAACCAGTCTTCCAATGAAGACTTTTATTTCCAATACTGGATTGATTTCCAGACCATTCCATGATTGAGTCAGAATAACTGGTCCCATTAAAGGGAAGAAAAGATTCATTATAACTTCTCTTATTTGATTAATGTTTTGAAGACAGTTTCCACAGTCTCCATGTTCTCTGTCCCACAAAGTCTAAAAATTTGAAGCAAGGCAGCTTGTCCAATCTGAGATATCATCAAGCAAAGGTGGGTCAGGAACATATGTCCAAAACATTCCTAGTCACCATTGTCAGGGAACTCAGAAAGCTCACAGATTGGCATCATTCTTTGTCTCAGCATTAGCATATATCACCAATCACTCTGGCAGCTAGTACACTCCTTCAGTATCCTGTAGAAAAAAACACAAACATGCCCCATATTAATACCTGATCAGAATCATACCATATGCTAGTATGTGGGTCTTTCCATTTCACCTAGGCATAAGTATGCCTAGTTGTAGGGTGCATATACAGAGATATAACTCCCCCTTTTTTATTTTATGAAGATGTTTTAAAGATTTACAATACCTCTTTCACAATACCTTGTCCTTGAGCATTATGGGGAATTCCCAGTAATATGGGTAATATTAAATTTCGACAAAACATCTCAAATACTTGACTGCAATAGCCAGTCCATTATCTGTTTTAATGGGACTTGAAACACCAAGCACAGAAAAATAAAAACACTGTAGGCAATAACTAATGCAGTTGCAACCAGAAATCCTGAAAAGGTGTCAATAGTCACATGTATATATTTTAATTTTCCAAAATCAGAAATATGGGTAACATCCATTTGCCATAATTGATGAAGTTTAAGTCCTCAGGGATCAACACCATTATGTGGTACAGGAAGAAACTGAAGACACCAAGGAAACATATTTACAATTTGATTTGCACATTCTCTAGAAATAGCAAATTACTATCATAAGTTATTACTATTTTGATGATGTAAAGAATGAGATTATAATCTGCCTTGTACACAAATCTGTTGTGGCATTGCACTCACTAAAAGATCCAGGCAATCCAATCTGAGTTTTTAAATGGCTTACGAAGGAATCGTACATTCTCTTAAATTGAGTTGTATTTGCATAAATAGTTGCAAAGTTTGAGAATTGGCAGAATCTAAAAAAGTAACAATTTCAAGCAATTGTAAAAAATAATCTATACATTAGTTATCAGTATACCAATTAAAAGCTTGATTTTTCAACATTTAAAAACAGTGACCATAGCACATAATTCAATAATCTGTGCTGAAGCAGGTGGAAACTCAAGAGAATAAACATGTGACCCAATTACATGTGCTGTCTTCTCATTAAATGAACCATCTATAAATATAGTAAGCACATTTTCTATGGGCTGCATGTATAAATTTATAGTAAATGCAAAAGCATGCATAAAGGAAAATTATCAATTTTTGCCTGAGAATTTGCACATGTTATAGGCCAAATATTAGTATTCTGCAATGACCAATTTAATTGTTGTTTGTAATATGGAATATTTCATCAGGTTCTTTCCCAAAATACTTCTGTGATTCTACCCTACAATTCGTTATTAACACAATAACAACTTCATAATAGGATGCTAAACCTTTACTTGGAGATGAAGAAAGATGAATTAGTCCTTTTGCCAAAGGACTGCTGTGGGCACAATCAACCAACAATTGATCATAGTATATATAATGTATCTATTGTTGACTAATAACTTCCTCTATTTTCTGTCATTAGTAAATTATCTAGGGGAATTAGGATTTGCATCCCTCTTAAGAATATCAAACAGAGACTTAAGTTATTCTAAGCTTAAGATGAGGTCTTAGCCAATTAACATCTCCTAACAGCCTTTGAAAAAAATTTAAAGTAAACTATCTTTTCTTGCTTGAATCTTCTCTGCCACAATTTGTTTAAGATATAACTGATGTCCCAAATATTATAAAGGATATTGCCTTTGAATCTTTTCTGAAACAACAACTACTTCAAAAATGTAAAGTTCATTGTGTAAGAGCAAAGGCTTGTAGTAAAACTCCTTCAGAGGATCAGCTAATAAAATATCCACATATTTTTACATAATATAGGCTATTAGCCATTTCTTTGTAAAACTTTCCAATGATAATCACTTCATGGGCTCTCCAAAATTACACGCAAGCTCACTAAATGCAAACCTTTTACAATCACCAGGATGTAAAGTAACAGTATAAAAACAATCCTCCAAATCTATAAAAATTCTTGTATGCATTTGCTGAAATGGCAGTTGGAGTAAGCAAACAGGCTGTAATGCTCTCATGAGTTCCATAGCCTCATCCATCCTTCTAAGGGTGGTGGTGGAGTGGGTAGAAAAATTCAGGGATACATTCCTTTGTAGTCTTCCAAAGAAATCTTTTTGTGTCATGGAGAGTTCCTTGGGATAAACATCTTTGTGAGGATGTACTTGACTTTCAGAAAATTTTGTAATTATTTCTTGTTAAGTTATCAAATAAACTTCATTTTGATTATAAAAACTACAATTGGACATTTAGTCTGCTCTTACCTTCTGCATCTTTAATTCGTGTAATCCCAAAATGTGGGTATTGATATCCTCAGAAAGCTAAAACAAAAGAGACTAAATACCTTTCCTAGAGTTATAACATGCTACACAAAGATGTCGAACATAGACCTAAGTGGCTCTATGGTGATTTGAATAAGAATGGCCCCATAGGCTCATATATTTAAATGCTTGGTCCCTAGGTGGCAGATCTGTTTGGAAAAGATTAGATGTGGTCTTGTGGAAGGAGATGTGTCATGGGCATGGGAAGTGCTTTGCTGTTTTAACACAAACTAATCAGAACAGGAAAGAAAGATGAGAAAAGACTATAGTTTATAGCATAGAATTTAACGACGTTCTCTTTTTGTGAGAAAAGTGAGAATGGCATAAAAACCTGGAGCAAGACTGGGGTCAAGAAGTGTCCAATGCCAAAAATCTCAACTTGAGACCTGCAGGAGTAAGATTTGCTCTCTCCTTGTTCTGGGCCTGCATGCATGGGCAAATAGCCTTGTGTCACCACTCCCCAACACCTCCTCTGACAACCTTTGATATAGTCACATAATCTGGTGGCCAAATTACAGCTTTAACTTCCTCTCTTCCTATAAGGACACATCTAGCCAGCATCTGGGGTTTTTCATGTAAATGAAGCATTCACAGCAACTGGGTATCAACCAATAATGTACACTTACCCTGAAGCCTCCCTATCTACTCCCTGAGGTTTATATAGCCCCTTTTTACCAACAGCATAAAGAGAGCTGTTTCACTGAAATCTAGGAGACGGCTGTTTCTCCACTGCACTCAAGTTGGCCAAAAGAGATCCTGAGAAACCACCCCTCCAGGATGAGCTCTGTTCCTTTCTCTCAGTGCCAGTGAGAAACTTGGACACGCTGAGGGCCAAAGCAGAGCTAGGCAGGCATTCTCATTGTTGTCATTTTCTGTAGCAAAAAGAATCAAAGTATCTAAAATTCATCTCCTACTTGCAAATGATATAATGTATTTAATTATAGCAAATTTTATATTGCTTCCCCCTTCCCTAAACCTGTCAAGGGTATTATTACATGCAAAAAAATGAAAGCCTGGGTAAATCAGAACAAACTGGATTAATCCTCAATGTCCTTAAAGTCATTTTTAAAAAGTCTCATGAAATATTTCTCTTAAGTACATAAAATTGTTTTATTTACTCTACTAAAGGCTGGTTTTCACCAGAAGTTTTTATTTTATCTGAGGAGTCTACTTACCAGTAATACCATTGTTTTTTCTATGAGGTGATTCTATAATTCAAGCGTCTTAAACTTTGAAGAAGAACAATGATACTCCAGTGAAATTTCCATTGAGCAGTCTGCACAATGCATCTTACATACTTTGCTGGGATATAGAAGGTTCTGGAACTTGGTGACAGAGAACTGAGTTCTAGAGGAAGATTTTACATTTATGTCTCTGTCCTCATCAGCTATGGCACTGAACAAATATTACTCTCTGGCCACAGTGTTTTCATCCATAGACTAGAAGCATGTGGTACTTACAGCTTATAGGGATGCTGCATTTCAAAAAATCTAAACACAGTTCTTGTTGGGAAGTCATGGAGTATTGCTGCCTTCAGTCTCACTGTTTTAATGTTTAATAATCTCACCTATACTGATAACTTAATAAAAATTATTGTTTAATATGACTGTTGGAATTAGATTATGGTAAGATTAGTATTTTTGCAAGAAAGAACATGAACTTAAACTAAAATAAAAATCAGATGTTTGAACACGGTTTAATTGTATGCACTTATTTTGATTTTTTCTTTAAAATGTCAGAAAAACCTACATATTGCTCAGGTAGTAATGTAATAATACTAGTTTTAAAATAATGCTTATTTGTAGCACAACTTTTAGAAGTTATAACTTTTACATTTAGAAAACTAAGACTTGCTAAAATTAACTCCATCATATTGTTTAACTGTGGTTTGCATAGCATTCTCTCATTCCACTGTAGACTCTCTGGGCCAGCAGAAACCTGTCTGTTAACATATATGTATGTATGATTATAAAAATATAAAAAATATATTGCAAGATATGTATTATATTATTATATATTACATATAATACATATGCATATATTTAGAAAGCTAAAACAAAGTTATATTTTACAGTATTATTAAATATAACCATGAAAAAATTCTTTCCAGGTCCTAAAGCATTGATGTCTGATTATATGTACATAATAAACACACTAAAATGGGAACTGCAAGTCCAAGAGTGACACTTGTAACTAGGGATTTTTAAAGCTAACAAGAGGTGCTCGTGTAGACTGTTCCTGCACTTAGCCCCAGCAGACCAGACTAAAGCTCATGGTATGTTCCTGAAGGATCACGCTGGAACTTTAAGGAAGCAAATAGATCCTTAAATAGATGGGGTTTACCTAAAAACAGATTCACAGCAAGAGAATCACAGCAAAAGAGCTCACTCTTCCTACAAGTACACAGTAATGAAGTCCCCAATGCTGTGACCCTCATGACCTCAGGGACCCTGATCCTAGTCTATTTGCTTCTTTTAAAACATAATTATAATGATTCCTTGCTCCCACCTCGCAAAAAACAAGCATTCAGTCATGCCCACCGAACACCATTCCGTGTAAAAGAATGAGGTAGTAACCCTTTCTGGACTCACAAAAAATACTGATTAAACTAAACTTGGTCAAAATGGTGACTTCTGACAGTGCAAGGAAGCAGAAGCGAAGAAGGCAATCACTTTCCCCAAGAAGAACATCTTCTTGTGATACCCGGGCAGCGTGCAAATGAAGAGAGCAAAAAGGGAATGGCCTCAGAGAGAAAACCGAAGCCCAATTCTAGGGGTGCAGGAAAGGTTTGTTTTCTCTGCCAGTTAATTAAATGGCAGGAAGGAAGTGTTACTAGAAATTTTGGGGCCTCCCAAGAAAGCCATTGTATGATACCAGCGTGAGGGCAATTTGTTAGAATTTAAAAGGAAAACCCCAAGGCTGGCCAGCTATAAATCTCACAGCTGCCTGGAAGGGAGAGGGAAAAGGGAGAAGAGAAGGAACAAAAGCTCAGAGGAAGAGAGAATGCTGCAGGAAGTTCATCCTCCAGTTGCTGGCAACCACTAAACAGAGCTTTAGAGAAAGAATAAGGACCCCGTGCATTAGCTAGGCTGTTTAAAGGCATACCTGTGTTCTAGCCAGCTCCCAAAAGAAATGGACAGAAGAGAGGGAAAAATGATAGTAACACCTCGGAAGGGTGGGTAGACAGAGCCGAACCCCAAGCCCGCTCCGAGGGGCTGCCCTGGAGGTGAGAGTTCTGTTTCTCAAGTATTGGGCTATGCCTCACCTGTAATCCTAACTATAAATGGTTCTCTACTGCCTGTTCTAGGAATGGCAATCATGTCTTTGTTTCAAAAAGTTAATAACCGTCTTGCAACACTACCTTTGTTTCAAAAGGGTTATTATGGCCACTTTGTTATGACCACCTGTTGTTATGATGCCTTGCAATCATGCCTTTGTTTTACGAGGTCACTGTGACTGACTTGATAAGCTTATGTTCTGCTCCTATAACCATATCTATTTTGCTCAACAAATCTCCTTGTCTTAGTTAGGGTTTCAATTGCTGTGAAAAGACATGATGCCTGACCAAGGCTAATCGTATAAAGGACAACATTTATTTGGGGCTGGCTTACGGTTTCAGAGGTTGAGTCCATTATCATCATAGCAGGAAGCATGGCAGCATCCAGGCAGACCTGGGGCTGGAGAAGTCAAAAGTTCTGCATCTTGATTCAAAGGCAACCTAGAGAGACTGGCATCCTCAGGCAGTTAGGAGAGAGCTCTCTTCTCAAAAGGGTGTATCCTGGGCACAGGAGACTGCCAAAGCCCACCCTGAGAGTGGCACACTTCTTCCCACAAGGTCACACCTCCTTATAGTACTACTCCCTATGGACCACACATATCCAAACCAGCATACCCCCATTGGGAAAACCCCTATTCCTGAGCTATAAAAACTTCTGTCTTCCACACATATAATGCTGACTTCTCAAACCCCATCTTATGGGGAGGCACCCTGTGTACATAAATAAAAAACTTTCTATAAGTGCCGTGCGCTAACCGATTGTGCCACTGAAGCATTTTTTAAAAAAAAAAAAACTTGGGGGTTGGGGATTTAGCTCAGTGGTAGAGCGCTTGCCTAGGAAGTGCAAGGCCCTGGGTTCGGTCCCCAGCTCCGAAAAAAAGAAAAAAGAAAAAAAATAACAATAAAAAAAAAACTTTCTTTAATGGTTGTTTAATTAATTTGGCCCTGATGATTGGGTGGGTGATATTTCTCCTCCCATCTCTGGGATCAACACATGACTGCTTCTAGGTGTGGTGGAGGAGAAAGTTTATTTTAGATGTGAGGGAGAGCATAGCCAGAGGCAGGGTCATCTGAGTAAACATGAGCCAGGCTCCTCCAGGCTATAGGAGGAGAGGGGAAAAGACAAGAGGGTAGGGGAGATCAGGAGACCAAGAGGCAAGGGTCAAAAGGTGAAAGTGTTAAAAGGGGTAAAGGGACCAGCATAGCCAAAATGACTGAGTTATATTGGGAAGAGCCTCTGTGGGAAGGGCAGCCCAGCTCCTTCGTGGGCTGGAATGTTCATTGTAGGGGGCATGCTGGCATGGAGCAGCCTCTACCACATAGGGATGGATGGATGCTGGGACAACCTGGTGGTTAGGGTTTGGTTTGACATGATAAATGGGCACCTTATCCATTTGACTCTGGTGCCTTAGTTAGGTTCATAACTTACCATCCTGGATTGTCTCCACCTAGACGTAGCTAGCATTCTTAACAATTGTCTTTAATTTATTGGAAAGTAGTGAGAGAGATTTGTGTGTGTGTGTGTGTGTGTGTGTGTGTGTGTGTGTGTGTGTGTGTGTGTGTGTGTGTGTGACATGATTTCTCTGTGTAGCTCTGGCTGTTATGGAACTCACTCTATAGACCAGGCTGGCCTTGAACTCATAGAGATGCAAATGTCTCTGCCTCCCTAGTGCTGGAATTAAAGGCATGTGCTATGGTTTGACATTCTCTGTGGCAGTTGATGAGACTACCTGCTGTCTCCATGACAAAGTAAAGTTGAAAAGCACAGCTGTGCATCCAGCAGACAAGCCCACGGTAGGATGAGACTATCACACCACTAAGTGATTGTCCTCAAGAATATTAGAATCTACTAGTGGTGGCCAATGTGCAAACAGATTAGAACAATGATTACTAAATAAACCACATTAATTTAAGGCAGCTATAATACAGAATGACAGAATGTAAAGAGGATTATCTGTAAATTGCATGATCTTAAGAAGCAAAGAATAAAGTAATGTAGTCACAGTGATATGTGAAAATTTATAGAAAGATATGTTTATAAACTAAAATAAAATGCTTCTTTAAAGAATACTTGTCTGGTCTCAGTGGGAGAGGATGCTGTTAGCATTCTGTCTAAGCTTCACCCTATAATACCTGGCAATAGCCAGGTACCTCTGACACTGTACAATGGGCTGCTTGCCCCCTTCTTTTTTTCATTTTAAATTTTTTAACTTGACTTTTTTATTGGATTTTTTATTTACATTTTAAATGTTATTCTCATTCCCCGTTTCCCATTCGTAAGCCCCCTATCCCATCCCCTTCCTCCTTATTCTATAAGGGTGTTCCCCCTCCCAAATCACCTCCCTTCCCACCTCCCTGCCGGGACATTCCCCTATACTGGGGGCGGGGGTTCAGCCTTGGCAGGACCAAGAACTTCTCTTGGTCCCAACATTGGTTCCCAACAAGGCCATCCTCTGCTATTTATGCAGCCAGAGCCATGGGTCTGTCTTTGGGTAGTGGTTTAGTGTCTGGAAGATCTGGTTGGTTGGTATTGTTGTTCTTATGGGGTGGCAAAACACTTCAGCTCTTTCACTCCTTTCTCTAACTCTTCCAACAGCTACCCTGTTCTCAATTCAGTGGTTTGGTGCTACCATTTGCCTCTGTATTTGTCATGCTCTGGCAGAGTCTCTTAGGAGACAGCTACATTACACTCCTGTCATCATGTATTTATTGGCTTCATCAATATTGCCAGTGTTTTGGTGGCTGTATATATATGGGCAGGATCCCAAGGTGGGAAAGTATCTGAATGGCCATTCCTTCAATCTCTGCTCCAAACTGTGTCTCCATATCCCCTCCTATGAATATTTTTGTTCCTTCTTTTAAGAAGGACTGAAGCATCCACACTTTGATCATCCTTCTTGAGCTTCATGCTGTCTGTGGATTGCATCTTGGGTAATTCGAGCTTTTGAGCTAATATCCACTTATCAGTGAGTGCATACCATTTGTGTTTTTTTGTGATTGGGTTACCTCACTCAGGATGATATTTTCTAGTTCCATTTGCCTATGAATTTCATGAAGTCATTGTTTTTGATAGCTGAGTAGGACTCCTTGTGTAGATGTACCACATTTTCTGTATCCATTCCCCTGTTGAAGGGCATCTGGGTTCTTTCCAGCTTCTGGCTATTATAAATGAAGCTGCTATGAACACAGTGGAGCATGTGTCTTTTTTGTATGTTGGAGCATCTTTTGGGTATATGCCCAAGAGAGGTATAGCTGGGTCCTCAGGTAGTTCAATGTCCAATTTTCTGAGGAACCTCCAGACTGAATTCCAGAGTGGTTGTACCAGCTTGCAATCACCAACAATGGAGAAGTGTTCCATTTTCTCCATATCCTCCCCAGCATCTATTGTCACCTGAGTTTTTGATCTTAGCCATTCTCACTGGTGTGAGGTGAAATCTCAGGGTTGTTTTGATTTGCATTTCCCTGATGACTAAGGATGTTGTTGGGAGCAGCCTTGAGATGGCGAAAGCAGCCTTCAAGTTAAAAAGCAATTATGTTCTAGCCTTATGCTAGAATAATAAGCAATAGTCTTCAGGTTAAAAAGCAATTATATTTTAGCCTTATGATAGAACAAAAAGCAATAGCCTTAGGTTAGATCAAAAGCAGCACCTGCAGCTCTACGTAAATTCAATAGATAGCATAAATCTAGGTGTCAGATCACTGAGTACCGGTGGTCAGGCACTGATGGTCAGGTCACTAAGCAACCCACCCTGCTGTCTGCTGTTCCCCCGCTTGGCCGATTTACCCAGCCAATATCCTGGTTATCAAGCCAGGCCCATTCTTTGTGGTCACCCAACCCCTCCCCACATTTTGCTTCTACCAGTATATCTTCAGCCTGAGAAAATTAAAAATTGTCAGCTTGATCAGACTTCTTGACTTGCTGTCCGTTCTTTGCGTCTCTTGTCCCCCATTCTCTCCTAGGTGGACCCCAGACCCTGGTCGACTGCCCTGCGGGTCGGGGCAGATGTTGAACATTTCTTTAGGTACTTCTTAGCCATTTGATATTCCTAAGCTGAAAATTCTTAATTTAGCTCTGTACCCCATTTATAATAGGGTTATTTGGCTCTCTGGAGTCTATTCTCTTGAGTTCTTCGTATATACTGGATATTAGTCATTTATCAGATATAGGATTGGTAAAGATGTTTTCCAAATCTTTTGGTTGCCATTTTATCCTAATGACAGTGGACTTTGCCTAACATAAGCTTCGCAGTTTATGAGGTCTCATTTGTCAATTCTTAATCTAGGAGCATAAGCCATTGATTGGTGTTTTGTTCAGGAAATTTTCCCCAATAACCATGTATTTGAGACTCTTCCCCACTTTTTCTTCTATTACTTTGAGTTTATCTGTTTTTTTGTGGAGGTCCTTGATCCACTTGGACTTGAGCTTTGTACAGGGTGATCAAAATGGGTTGATTTGCATTCTTCTTCATGCTGACCTCCAGTTGAATCACCACCATTTGATGAAAATGCTCTCTTTTTCCACTGGATGGTTTTAGCTCCTTTATCAAAGATTGAGTGACCATAGATGTGTGGGTTCATTTCTGAGTCTTAAATTCTATTCCATTGATCTATGTGCCAGCCTCTGTACCATTTTCATCATTGTTGCTCTGTCATACTGTCATTCCCCCAGTTGAGGATATTTGTTGAAGATAGGTTTTGATATCCTGTTTTTTTCGTTAATCTAAGTGAATTTGCAAATTGCTCTTTCTAACTCTCCAAAGAATTGAGTTGGGATTTTGATGGGGATTGTCTTGAATCTGTAGATTACTTTTGGCAAAATTTTTACTATAATAATCTTGACGATCCATGCGCATGGGAGGTCTTACCATCCTCCAAGATCTTCTTCAGTTTCTTTCTTCAGAGATTTGAAGTGCTTGTCATATAGATCCTTCACTTGCTTGGTTAGAGTCACACCAAGGTATTTATATTATTAGTGACTATTGTGAAGGATGCCATTTCCCTAATTTCTTTCTCAGCTTTTTTATCCTTTGAATAGAGGAAAGCTATTAATTTATTTGAGTTAATTTTATACCCAGCCACTTTGCTGAAGTTGTTTATCAGACTTAGTAGTTCTCTGGTGGAGCTTTTGGGATCACTTAAGTATACTATCGTATCATCTGCAAGTAGTAATATTTTGACTTCTTCCTTTCCAATTTTATCTCCTTGACCTCCATGTGTTGTCTGATTGCTCTGGCTAGGACTTCTAGTACTAAATTGAATAAGTAGGGAGAGAGTGGGCTGCCTTGTCTAGTTCCTGATTTTACTGGGATTGCTTCAAGTTTTTCTCCCTTTCATTTGTTGCTGGCTAATGGTTTGCTTTTACTATGTTTAGGTATTGACCTTGAATTCCTGATCAGGAATTTATCATGAAGGGGTGTTGAATTTTGTCAAATGCTTTCTCAACATCTAATGAGATGATCATGTGGTTTTTTTCTTTGTGTTTGTTTACATTATTACATTGATGGATTTCTGTATATTGAACTATCCCTCATCCCTGGGATGAAGCCTACTTGATTATGATGGATGGTCATTTTGATGTGTTCTTGGATTTGGCTTGCAAGAATCTTATTGAGTAATTTTGCATCTATAGTTTTAAGGAAAATTGGTCTGAAGTTCTCTTCTTTTGTTGGGTCTTTGTGAGGTTTAGGTATAAGCGTAATTGTGGATTCACAGAAGGAATCCGGTAGTGCTCCTTCTGTTTCTATTTTGTAGAATAGTTTGGACAGTATTGGTATGAGATCACCTATGAAGGTCTGATAGAATTCTGCACTAAACCCGTCTGGTCCTGGGCTTTTTTGGTTTGGAGACTTTCAATAACTGCTTCTATTTCTTTAGGAGTTATGAGATTGTTCAGATGGTTTATCTGATACTGATTTAAATTTATCTGTCTAGAAAATTGTACATTTCATCCAGATTTTTTTAGTTTTGTTGAGTATAGACTTTTGTAGTAGGATCTAAAGATTTTTTTAATTTCCTCATTTTTTGTTATGTCTCCCTTTTCAATTTTTTATTTTGTTAATTTTGATACTTTCTCTGTGACCTCTGGTTAGGATAGCTAAGGGTTTTTCTATCTTGTTGATTTTTCTCAAAGAACCAGCTCCTGGTTTTGCTGATTATTTTTATAGTTTTTTGTTTCTACTTGGTTGATTTCCACCCTGAATTGATTATTTCCAGCCTTCTATTCCTCTTGGGTATATTTTCTTCTTTTTGTTTTAGAGCTGCTAATGTATTATGCTCTAATGCTCCAGTTTCTTTTTGGAGGCCCTGAAAGCTATGACTTTTCCTCTTAGCACTGCTTTCATTGTGTTCCATAAGTTTGGGTATGTTGTGCCTTTATCGTCATTAAATTCTAAAAGGTCTTTAATTTCTTTATTTCCTCCTTGACCAAGTTATTGCTGGGTAGAGCGTTGTTGAACTTCCACACATATGTGGGCTTTCTGTCGTTTTTGTTTTTATTGAAGACCAGCCTTAGTCCATGGTGATCTGATAAGATGGATGGGATTATTTCTATCTTCTTGTATCTGTTGAGTCCTGTTTTGTGACTGACTATATGGTTGATTTTGGAGAAAGTACTGAGAAGAATGTATATTCTGTTTTAGGATGAAATGTTCTGTAAATATGTTAAATCCATTTGGTTCATAACTTCTGTTAGTTTCTCTATGTCTCTGTTTAGTTTCTGATTCCGTTGATGTCCATTGATGAGAGTGAGGTGTTGATATCTCCCACTATTATTTTGTGAGGTGCAATGTGTGCTTTGAACTTCAGTAAGGTATCTTTTATGAATGTAGTTGCCCTTGCATTTGCAGAATATTCAGGATTGAGAGTTCATCGTGGTGGAGTTTTCCTTTGCGGACTATCAAGTGTCCTTCCTTATCTTTTTTGATAACTTTTGGTTAAATGTAGATTTTATTCCATAGTAGAATGGCTACTCCAGATTGTTTCTTGAGACCATTTGCTTGGAAAATTGTTTTCTAGCCTTTTACTCTGATGTAGTGTCTGTCTTTGTCTCTGAGGTGTGTTTCACATATGCAGGAAAATGCTGGGTCGTCTTTACATATCTAGTCTGTCTCTTTTTATTGGGGAATTGAGTCCATTGATATTAAGAGATATTAAGGAATAGTGATTGTTGTTTCCTGTTATTCTTGTTGTTAGAAGTGAAATTATGTTTGTGTGGCTCTCTTGTTCAGTTTTTGCAAGGAGATTACTTTCTTGCCTTTTCTAGGGTATAGTTTCCCTCCATGTGTTGGAGTTTTCCATCTATTATCCTTTGTAGGACTGAATTTGTAGAAAGATATTGTATAAATTTGGTTTTGACATGGAATATCTTGGTTTTTCCATCTATGTTGTGAGAGTTTTTCTGGATACAGCAACCTGTGCTGGCATTTGTGCTCTTTTAGCGTCTGGATAACATCTGCCCAGGATCTTCTGACTTTCATAGTCTCTGGTGAGAACTACGGTGTAATTCTGATAGGTCTGTCTTTATATGTTATTTGACCTTTTCCCTTACTGCTTTTAATATTCTTTGTTTTGTGTACTTGGTGTTTTGACTATTATGTGATGAGAGGAATTTCTTTTCTGGTCCAATCTACTTGGAGTTCTGTAGGCTTCTTGTATGTTTATGGGCATCTCTTTCTTTGGGTTAGGGAAGTTTTCTTCTATGATTTTATTGAAGATATTTACTGGCCCTTTGAGATGGGAGTCTTCATTCTCTTTTATACCTATTATGCCTGATCTTCTCATTGTGTCCTGGATTTCCTGGATGTTTGGGTTAGGAGCTTTTGCATTTAACATTATCTTTGATGATTTGTTGATATTTTCTATGGTATCTTCTTCCCTTGAGACTCTCTCTTCTATCTCTTGTATTCTGTTGGTGATGCTTAGGTCTATTGCTCCTGACCTCTTTCCTAGGTTTTTTATCTCTAGGGTTGTCTCCCTTTGTGCTTTCTTTATTATTTCCATTTCTGTTTTTAAATTCTGGATGGTTTTGTTCAATCCCTTCTCCTGTTTGGTTCTATTTTCCTGTAAATCTTTAAGAATTTTTGTGTTTTCTCTTTAAGGGCTTTTACTTGTTTACCTGTGTTGTCCTGTATTTTTTTTTTTTTTTTTTTTCGAGCTGGGGACCAACAGGGCCTTACGCTTCCTAGGCAAGCGCTCTAACCACTGAGCTAAATCCCCAACCCCGTCCTGTATTTCTTTAAGGGCATTATTTATATCCTTCTTAAAGTCCTTTATCATCACCATCAGATGTGATTTTAAATCAGAATCTTGCTTTTCAAGTGTGTTTGAATATTTGCTTTAGTGGGAAAACTGGGCTTTAATGATGCCAAGTACTCTTGGTTTCTGTTGCTTACATTTCTGTGCTTGCCTCTTGCCATCAGGTTGTCTCTGGTGTTAGCTTGTCTTGCTGACTCTGATAGTGGCTTGGCCCTCTTGTAAACCTGTGTGTCAGCACTCCTGTAGACCTGTTTTCTTTCAGCCAGTTCTGGGAACAGAGAGCTGCTTCTGGGTTTGTGTCCTAAAGCCTTCAGGTGGGTGGCTTAGAGCAAAAGAGTTGGTCTTACCTCTGCTCTCAGGTGTGTCAGCACTCCAGGTGACTGGTTTTCAGCTCTGGATTCAGGCAGAAACCAGAAATGTCCTGCCCCTGACTGCTCTTAAGTTCCTGTATCCAGAGGGCACTAGGCAGGTTCCTCTTGGGCCAGGAATGTCAGCAGAAGCGGGTATCTCCCCTGAGGTCTCAGGATTGTCTGCGCTTCTGAAGTCCAGCTCTCCCCCACCCCCTACCCCCAGTTCTCCCTATGGTGTCTCACAATCATCTATAACTCCAGTTCTTGGGGATCTAATGCTTCTTCTAACATCTGTAGGCCCTGGGCATGCATGTGACACACAAACATTCATGCAAGCAAAACACTCACACACATAAAAGAAAATACATTTTAAATGTTTTGGAATTTTTTATTTTAGTGCTTCTTGATGTGTGAATGAAGGCATGCATGTGTCATGGTCTGCATGTGAAGCTCATGAAGACAACTTTGGACTTGGTTTTCTCACTCTACCTCCACATAGGTTTCAGAGAGTCAACAAAAGTCACCAGGCTTGAGGCAAATATGTTAACCCTCTAGGCTATCTGACCACATTTAATCATAGTAACTTTTAACAATATACACTCCAAGTTTATTTTTTTCCCTCTAGGGTAAGAAACAAAGAGGTACTGTAGTTTCTTTTAGTTTTGGAGTTGTTATTTTGGGCGAAGTTGAATGCACAAGGAACTCCCCATTCACTATATCACTACCTGGCTCCTCTCTTCATCTCCCTCACCACCTCTAGCTTCATGTTTTTCTTGATCCAACTTATATTTCTACTTGTATCTAACTTGTATCTAATCACTCTATGCACATACATGTTTGGATTAATTAATGCTGCTTTATAGGATGATTTGGGATAAAAGAACAAATTGCCCATATTCTCTAGTAATGTGGACACACACACACACACACTGATTGTGATGGCTGAGTCAAATCAGACACTTAGTAGCACAGAGAGAAGCTCTGTAAGGATTTCAGTAGGCTAGGGTTTCTAGCTCTGTAGACAAGGATGGCTTTGAACTCACAGATATCCACCTGCCTCTGCCTCCCCAGTGCTGAGATTAAAAGTCTGCACCACCACGCCTAGCTACTAGGTTAGGGTTTCTATTTGTTCATATCTTCCTCCTAAAATTTCCAGTACATGTCAACAAGTACCTTTAAAACATGAGTATACATGGGTAACACACACCTTTAATTCCCTGGAGCTATTGAGTTTCAGGACATCTAGGGCTACACAGAGAAACCAAACCAAAATAAAACATCAACAAACATAGGTAGCTATACTTAGAACTCTGCTAATTTGTCTGCCCATTCCTATGGCTGGCAAGCATAAATTACCTTTAGCCTTTTTTTAGTTTTACTTTAGTCAGTATTAGAGTCAAGATTTCAAACACAAGAATCAAGTACTTTCTGGTTATAATAGTCCTAAAAATACATGAGATCATGTTCTATAAAATCCAAGGTCAAGACTTTTTTCTCTCAATCTTAGAAGCTTCTCATGGTAAGGCCTGACTTATATTTCCAGGCTAACAAACTTTTGGCCACTTTATGCTCACATTTCTAAAGTTATAATTATAGAGAATTGACTCAAATTGTTGTCAAAGCCAGAAGAGGGCTCTGTTCCTCAATACTCAGACCTCTCTTTCCTCAAGAGTACAGGATGACATTCATGAGGACTAATTTCTCTGTCTCTTTTACAAAAGAAGTTTTGCCCCCGGCATGACAGTAGGCATCCTCTTACACATACCGTGGGTAATTCTCTCTTCTTTATTCATTACCTGGCATGTGCTGCCTGCCTCATAAAAATTGATGCTATCCTGGGAAGAGTAAACCTTCAGAGAATCTTCCTCACATTCAATCTGTTTCCAAACTGGGAAGGATAGATTAAATAACATCATTTGAAACAAGATGAAATAATATAAGTATTATAACAGATATGTAAGCAATGCCTACAGCTCATAGAAAAAGAATATAGTTGGACCAGACTTGTTTTTTTAAGTTGGGGTTCAATGAATGGATAAAGGAAAAAAGGACTATTTTTCTCTGAACCATTAGGCAAACTCAGAAAAGTCAAGGCTTTATAAATATTATAAATGTAAAATTTTATTAAATGTTTTATATATTTTGTTATCTGAAATTCCCCTAAAATCAACACAAATTTAGTAACTTAGAACAGCACAAATATATTATTGTACAGTTTTGAGAACAGAAGTCCAAAACAACTTCATGGCACTAACCTGCAGGCATTGATCATCAGGGCTTCTGTCTTTCCATGGCCTTAAGAGATACAGTCATTCCCTTGATCTTTTCCGCTCCTGTAAGCTAGTGGCATTCCTTGACTATGGTGCCTTCCTCTCTTCCAAGGCATCAATGGAAGTTTGAATTCTTAACTTATTGGGTCACTCTAGCATCTTCTGCCCACCTTGATACTTTAAAGGACCTTTGCAATACAACACTGGTCCCAGATATATAAATAAGTTATAATATTTATATTATTTTATCTTGTTTCAAATGATTTGTTATTTAATGAAATAGGGCTTGAAATAGCCCTATTTCAAGGCCAGCTGATTGTGGACCTTAGTTTCCTGTGAAGGTGATATATTCACAGCCTATGAGGAGTAGGTTACAGATGTCTTTAGGAGTATTGACAGGAACACTATTCTATTCTGTCTACTCTCCGTGGAATGTCATGAGTACCTTCCAGATTAACCTCTGCATGTGCTGTGGTTTGCTAAGGGCAGGGGCACCATCTTTTATGTTGTAGTTTGCAACACTTAAACTCATCAAGGAGTTGCTGAAAACTGCTGCTGGTTTTAAGGTCTCATGAGGGGAGAATTGGGGAAGGATTTGTTTTGTTTTGTTTTGTTTTTTAAGAATTTTTCTTTTTGTTCTCCCTTTTGGTATGAGGATGGAGTCAAGATGTGGTGCTGGGGTTTGGGCTCAGCCTCTCCGTTGAGAGTTTTCCTGACATAATTTTATATCCATTTACAAATATACCTACCACCTACTCTGTTCCAAGAAATCCTATCTTCTCAATCTTTACAAGAACTGTACAAAGGGCTTTTGGGTCCCCTTTGGTACTGCCATTAATATACCCCAACGTTCAATCTAAATCTGCTTTGTTGGTTATTCAAACTATTTATACTATCATATGACTACAGGAACTCATTTCTATTTTAAAAGGAATCATTGTTACCAATAAAAACATAGTCCACAGATTAATTTTAACTTGGCTGATAGTTAACATTTGTTGATTTTAGCTCCTAAGTCTTTTATGTGAAATAGATCTTCTATATGCCAAATTTACATAACAAATATGAATTTGGGAAAATTATTAGTTTGCATTTTTAAAATGTACTTTAGATAAAAGAAATACTATCAAATATATCCTCAAGGCTGTTTCTAGTTCACTTATTAAACCCACTAACACACTCCATAACATCGAGTCGTATTGGTATAAGTTAAGATTTTTGACTGAACTTCAGTTGTTTTAAATCACTCTTCAAACTAATACTGATGCTTTAATCAGTTATTTTTTTCTGTTAAGTGTTTTGTTATAATCATATCCCTAAAGATACCCTCATTGATGCTCCATAAGTTTAAAAAAATTTACAGCTGATATTTCAACTTTTAATGGTACAACTTTCCATACAGTGCTTAGTTTTATTTCCTGATTTGATTCAGGTAACTTCCATTTAAATACCATCCCAAATACTCTTAACATCCTTAGGACTAATGAAGGCATATATAATCATTATATTTAACCCACTATCATTTATTATACACATATAACAGCACAGCAGGAAGGTTATCAACTGAACAGGATCATCCTGTCTTCCCCTCTCAGGCTGGCTAAATTTTTGCCTGTATTTTGGTGAGTTTTGTCAGCCTAGAACTTGTCTGACTTCCTTTTCTTGTTATAATCTTATTTTTATTAGGATTTATCTTAGAATTATCTTCTCTATGAATCCTGACTCGGTTCTATTATTAATTGCAATCATAGAAACCCTTCCTCTTGCCTACTCAAAGTCCTTTGCTCTCATCTCTTGGTGTATTTACCATCTGATATTTTGATTATTTATTCTATCTTTTCCACAGTGTCATACATCCCCAGTGAACACAGGCTCCGAATTGTTTCACATTCTCAGTGTCCTGTGTGCAGTAAAAATGTGTTTTAAGTTTATAATGTCTGTAAAGAACAAGTTGCAGGTGCCTCTAGTCTTGGGTGTTACAGATGACAGGTAACCATAGTGGCCAAGCAAATTTAGGTGCTGTCGTTACTTTTTTTTGTTGGTGATGCAATTCTGGAAAAAGAATTGAATTTAATTTAATGAGGCAATTTGCTAGGAAAAGTTTCTCCCTTCAGGAGAGGACTGAGCTGGTCCCTCTCAATTTGGGGAGCTATGGAGAACTGTCCAATTATAAGGATTACAACATCCTAAATGGGAAGGGTTTGTGTCTCACTCTTTTCTCTGTAGCTAGATAATTCCAAATTGAGCGTCTCACAGTTGTTACAAATATAAGAAGATACACGACAAACTCTCTATTTAATCATTGTGTTAATTTATCAGTAAACCAAGTGCTTGAATTTCAAGCATAGGAATCTGGAAAACTTGTTAAAAGTTAAAAGATTAGTTTAAACAAAGGACCCTTTCCTTTCTGTCTCCCTTTGTCCTTCTTTCCTGCAGTGCAGATATTAAAGCTGAGGCCTTACGTATGCCATGCAGGCATTGTGGTATTGAGCTACATCCACAACTCCCATAACATAATATTAAAATCTGTTCCACATTTAAACTAAGAAGGCATGTGGAAGAGCAGTCCTTTTTTAAAAAGATTTATTTATTTATTTATGTAAGTATACTGTAACTTTCATCAGACATACCAGAAGAGGGCATTGGATCCCATTACAGATGGTTGTGAGTCACCATGTGGTTGCTGGGAATTGAACTTAGGACCTCTGGAAGAGCAGTCAGAGCTCTTCACCATTGAGCCATCTCTCCAGCCCCTCTGTCCCACATTTAATGGTTGCTTCTACTGAAGAATACTTACCTACTAAAGCTATGTTTTTTGTTCAGATTAGTGCATTGTAACTCACATTAAAGTTTTCACAGTTGTTTAAGTTAGCCTTCCGGGTTGTTTTATGTCATGACACAAGGTAGAGTCATTGGAGAGGAGGGGGCCTGAATTGAGAAAAACAAATAAAACAAAACAAAACAAAACAAACAAACAAACAAACAAAATCCTCCAGAAGATAGGGTTGTAGGGAAACCTGTAAGTCATTTTCTTCGTTGGTGATGGATTGGGAGGGCCCAGCCAATTGTGGGTGGCGCTGTCCCTAGGGTGGTGTTCCTAGCTTCTATTATCAAGCAGGCTTAGCAAGCCATGAAGATCAAGCCAGTAAGCATCACCAATCCATGGCCTCTGCATCAGCTCCTGCCTCCAGGCTCCTGCCCTGTTTGAGTTCCTGCTCTGACTTCTTTCAGTGATGAACTATGATGTGGAAGTGTAAGCTGAACAAATCCTTTTCTTCCCACTTGCTTTTGGTCATGGTGTTTTCATCTAACTTTGACAAGGTTAGAAATTCTAACTCTAACAAGGGTAGAATCATTCATTCACTCAACGAAGACAACGCTGCTTAGGAATCTTTTGGGTGCTATCATTCGAGATAGAGATCCTGGGAAAAAATGTCAATAGACATTTATGCTATTATAATGTTAGGTTTCTGTATATTGATAAAGATTTCAAGAAGTCAGGAAAGCAACATGGTATATGGCAGGAAGAGCTCTGAAGTCAGGCAAGCAAGGCTATACCTATATTCCACTATAGATTAGCTAATATAATTTTAGAGGTATCTTGATCTTCACAATAAAGTGAATTTACTTCTATGTTATGGATACATTTAGCACAACATATGTTATTTGGCAAAAGTTCAATATCTACGAACTGTTCCGATGGTCTCCTTCCAAATCAGCCTTCACATTTCAATAGATATGCATGGAATGTTTGCTGCAAACCAAAGGGAGCTACAGTGTAATCTCAGAGCCAAATATCTCACGAGGCAGAGTTTTCATCTGAAAGATGAAGAGTTATGGCAACTAAGGCTTTAAATTAGATCTCAGAACATTAATCTTTCACATTGAATTAATTTTTACTTGAAAATGAGTGACCTGGATGAACTTTCCTTTAAGACAAGAGGGCTCATTGTTTCTTACTTATCTATTTATATTTATTTGTTTTGTTGTGATGTTAATCATGAAAATCTGGCTGTTCTAAAGAGGCCCTTTGACTTTGAGTCTGTACTCATATATTTGAAAGCATTTTTGTAAGATTATGAAAGAGGTCTGGAGTTTTAATGAACTGTGACTAACACAAATTCATAGGAACCATCTTTAAAGGGATTTGGCTACAGATCTATGCCCCAAACTTAGAAAATGCACAGAAATATTTTGCATTGTATGAAATTTTTGAGCCTTATGAGTTTGAAATGTTTTGGATACAAAAGCTATATTATTAAGTAGCCTCACTGTTAAATTCAGAAATTACACCAGCTAAGTCTCTATGTTTCACAGTGACATTAAAATACTTATGTAGCATATACATGTCTTTTATATTATTTTACACTATTACTTTACAAAAATGTAGTGGGTATTTTTCAACAGCAATTTATTTTTCTGATCTTCTAAATAATTTAATTTTCAAATTTTGCAAGTGAGACTTCTAGCACCTGCTGCATTTCATTTTGTTCTTTTCTCCATTTAAGGAGATAAGGGTGATGGCTTAGTCGGTTTTGTGATTAATTTTACAACTGTGCATTTCATAGTGAAGGAGCAAAACATCTGGATGATCTATTTGATATTATGTGGGACAGTAAGTACTTGTAATATTACTATTTCTTCCCAATTTACTTATATAGTATATGAGCAATTATATATATTTATATTATATATAATATATACACATATAATGATACATATTATATTTATATATTATTCATTGTATATTATATAGTATATTACATATATATACATTCTTTTAATAATGTGAACTAAAGGATGGATTCCATTTTTTCTGCATAAAGCATTTATAAGTGTCTCCACTCTCTCTTTGTATGCCATTTTAGTTCCAGCCATCCTTCTTTCTCCTGCCATAATTATGTGTCTAAAACATGTCCAACTGAACTGTCCATCTCTCGAAGGATGTTGTGTGCTCTTCAGTTCAGCAGCCACTTCGCATACGCCACCATTCAGCGCATCAAACGAAGCAAGTGTGACTGATGAGCTAACGATTTCATCTCACTTTGATTTTGCAAAAGGAGAAGCAACTTGGACATGGTAGCTATTATACTAGACAAGGGTAGAATGCACATGCAGTAACTGGGGTGCTGTGCAAATATGCTTCCTATGTCCCCAGGCTTCACCTCTTTCTTAAGCTAGAACCAAGTCAAGCTCACTTCCTCCTTTCTGGATACACTTTATGCACACACTCAAGACCTTATCTACATGAATGCTTTAATGCTCTATAGGAAATCATTACGTCTGTGTACAAAAATTTAACTAAAATACATGTAAGCTTCAGCATGAAATGTAAGTTATATCACTCTGTTCTACTAATTGAAAGATTATAGTATTTTATATATCATTTTTTACTTTATACATCTTGTGTTATCTTCATATTAGAGTGCGAAAATATGACTGATAGTTTCTATTTTAAGTATTAACAATTATTTGAAATAGTTGGGCAGTGATGGCACGTGCCTTTAATCCCAGCACTCCGGAGGCAGAAGCACCAGATAGAGTTTTAGGACGCCCAAGGCTACACAGACAAACCGTGTCTTGAAAAACAAAGACAATAATCAAAACAAATCTAGTTAATTCATTAGTTGGTTGTGTGTGTGTGTGTGTGTGTGTGTGTGTGTGTGTGTGTGTGCGCGCGCGCGCGTGTGCATTGGGGGTACTATACTGTGATGGACAAAGAACCACTTGCAGGAATCATTTTCTCTTTCCTCCACGTTGGTCCTGGAGATTAAACTTATCTTTAGGCAAGGCAGCAAACGCCTTTACGTGCCTAGAGAGGTGAGGTGACTTGTCCAAGTCAAATAAACCAGAGCTAGATCTTGAATCAAATCCAAGGCAAGTGGGGACCGTGTTGGACTAAACAGAATCAAGTGGGACTCTCCGGTCTAATGGTTATTGGAAAATCATAATAAAATGAATCATGTCTGAGATGCATCGTTTAACAATCACAGTTTCGTCTCAATAAAAGACTGTGGCTCAATTTCATTTACAAGAATCCAGTCTGTCACAGGCGCAGCATCAATTTCTAAAGGACAGGTGGCTCCCTCTAGTGACAGTTATTGGGAATAACATGCCTGGCAATTACTTAGCAGTGGAAATTCATTTCTCTGTGTGGAAAAAGCAGTGCACTGGGGAGAGGCGGGGGCATGATTTACCCAGAATTTCACGAAAACTGGGTCACAGTTTCAGAAGACCTGATATAGATATCTGTGTTACTCTCCATCCACAGTGACTTTTATGAAGCATGTAATTTTCTAACCATGTCGTTCTTATTGGTGAATTTACCACTGTGTGATAAACACCGCGTCATATAGTTCTTATAATAATCTAAGTCGTTGGCCCCTTTGCTATACTAAAATCGCTACCACTACAATAACCTTTATAGTAAAATTGTTAAATTTGCTATTTATGTGTATAGCTGGGTTACATTGTCTATGAACTTTATTGAAAGGAGTTAAACGGCGTTTTGGAAACATTTGTTATTCAGAAGGTGGCATTTGTTCTGATAAATTTGAATTTGGGGACCATGAATAACTACCTTCTTTTTCTCAAAACAGAAAGGAAATAAGTTCTTAAATATTAATTTATTTGTGCATGAGGAAAGGAGATGGGAGAAAATATGTACCAACTTGACGTTAGCTATGCGTTAATGCTTATATCTTAAAGTGAAGTCACATCCTGTCCAAAGAGCCTCGGAATCAAATCTCCTGGGCTCAAATCATTGCTCTGTCATTTTTAATGTTATTTTGGTAAGAGACCCAGTTTTTCCTTGTTCAAAAAAAAAAATCTTAATACATCACAAGATTGTTATAAGAACTATACAGCGTGATGTGTATCACAGTGCACCCGTATAAACAATCGTTGATTATAACCACAAAACATCTCCCAAAAAAACAGGAATTCTCAAAACCAAACCCACCGAGCTTCGTTCCCAGTAACGTCCGAGGTTAGAATAGAACTGCTTTTTTATTCTTTTTTTTTATTATTTTTATTCTCAAGGAGCCTCAGGACCGGAGCACCGAGTCCACAGGCAAGGGCCATCACACCAGGCTAGACTTCATTATTTCTTCAGTTCTGTGAAGGGGTTTGGGGGTGCCTTGGCATTCACCTTGGTTAAAAACAGACATTTTGGCTCCTAGCTTTTTTCGAATGTCCGGCGGTATTTTTACCTTCTCACGTCAGTGGCAAGTGGATGAACTTGTTTGCTGTGGACAGTAAGCAACGGAAAGGCTGTGCGCACACTCACAGACACCCAGACACACAGACACCCAGACACACACGGCGGCAGCCGGGATGCGGGAGGCGTTTCCAAAAGCCCCGCCACTGCCTTCAGTCTCCTGGGATAACTGACATTCCTTTACCGAAATAAACGCGACAATCGCAAACCGCTACGTTTACAGAAGCCAAACAAATACGGAAGTCAAGCCTCGCTGAGGAACCAATCAGGTGCGCTGCCGGCTCTCGCGGTACTTGCGGCCCTGACGTCACCGCCCTAGAAACAGCGAGGGGCGGAGGTGGGGCTGCGTGCACCGTGAGGGTTTGTAAACTGAGGTCTGTGCGACCGGACCGGACCGGACATGAGCGTCCCGGAGCCGGACGAGGGGGCCCCTGTGCCCGACCACCGCGGCCTCTGCGAGGCTGACACTACCCCGGGGACCCCAGGCTGGCGTCCGCTGCTCGGCGAGAAGGCGGTGACAGGTGAGGGCAGCGCGGGGATCGTGGGGAGCCCAGCGCCCCGGGGTGTCGCGGGCCTTGGCCCCCAGATGCGGGTGGCCGCAGCTAAGCAAGGAGAGACCCCGCCTGTTGTCGAGGGCCCCGCGGCGGCGGCGTTCGTGGCACCGAAAGATGCGGAGAAGGCCCTAGAAACTCGGGGAGCGGAGGCCCGGGCCCACGACGTGAAGATTGAACGGGGCACCGTCGCGGTGGCAGCGCGAGAGCAGTCAGAAGTGGCGATGCGAGCGAGTGAGGAGGTGATGGAGGTGGAGCAGAAGCCCGCGGGTGAAGAAATGGAGATGCCGGAGGCTAGTGGAGGAGTCAGGGAGGCGCAGGAGGAGGCAGGGCCTTGGCACCTGGGCATCGATCTTCGCACGAACCCGCTGGAGGCCATCCAGCTGGAACTGGACACCGTGAATGCTCAGGCCGACAGGGCCTTCCAACATCTGGAGCAGAAGTTTGGGCGGATGCGGCGACACTATCTGGAGCGAAGGAACTACATCATTCAGAATATCCCAGGCTTCTGGATGACCGCCTTCCGCAACCACCCTCAGTTGTCCGCCGTGATTAGGGGTCAGGATGCAGAGATGTTAAGGTACATAACCAATCTGGAGGTGAAGGAACTGAGGCATCCTAAGACTGGCTGCAAATTCAAGTTCTTTTTCCGAAGAAACCCCTACTTCAGAAACAAGCTGATTGTCAAAGAATATGAAGTGAGATCATCCGGCCGAGTGGTGTCTCTTTCCACTCCAATCATATGGCGGAGTGGGCATGAGCCCCAGTCCTTCATTCGCAGAAACCGAGACCTCATCTGCAGCTTCTTCACCTGGTTCTCAGACCACAGCGTTCCAGAATCTGACAGGATCGCTGAGATTATCAAAGAGGACCTGTGGCCAAACCCACTGCAATACTACCTGTCTCGTGAAGGAATCCGTAGACCCCGACGTCGCCCAATAAGGGAACCAGTGGAGATTCCCAGGCCTTTTGGCTTCCAGTCAGGCTAACCTTTGCTTTTGAAAATGCAGCTGGCTGGAACAAGTCCCTTCTCGCCTGTGCTTGAGCAAATGCACCGGGTATGCAGTGTTTTGATTTCTTTCCTCCTGACTTTTCTGCATCTTCTGTTTGGATAGTCTCCTCACCTCGAGATTAAGACTGTGGGCATGCTTCTGCCTTCACATGGCTCCCATGCTGTCCTGAATTAGTATCTGCCGGTTCTTGACCCTGATTTGTACCCTTTCTAAGCTTAACAGTGAAACTGTGTATCGCACTGCCTTTACACTATGTGGATGCTGTTTTCAGTGTTACCCATTTACTGCCACCTAGATGTCTTGCTTTATCTGGGGGCTCTTCTATTTACCTGTTCAGCCCGTGGCAATGTGGGCAAAAAGTTTTCAGACAGTTGCTGGGCCTAAAGGTCATTGCAGGAGTGGGCCACCTTCTGTGTCATTTTGTTATTTTAAAGAAAAGTAGTTCAGAAACACCTGTAAGATCAGGAGTTGTAGTTCATTTATACTCAGCATTTCCTGAGAGGATGCTCTGTAAAAGAGGTCACAGAACTCTGCCTTGTCTCCTCTCTTACCCACTCCTCAGCCTGGTTAGCTAGCAAGTCCTAAAAAGCTTATATGGAGACAGAATACAGAGACAGAACTAGATGGAAACAGGTGAGCTTTTCCTAATAATGTGTAGAACTAAAGAGATTGTGATGGGTACCCTAAGCAGGAAAAGTGAGCTGAAAATGAAAAGGCTTAGAGTCAAAGTAAGTCAGATAAAAATTGGGCTGAGGATGAAGACAGGATGAGAGCTTTCATATTTTGGCCAGTCATTGGTGATGGGAAGAGAATTTCTCAGGAAAAATACTTTCTCTGAGTGTTGAATGTTGCCTAGACAACGCTTCTTTAAAGAAGCAGTTCACGTTTGTGTTATTTTTCTCTCTTTATATGTGATCTAATGTAAATGAAAGGGTAATACTGTGCTCATATTTTACCAACATTTAGTAAAATGCTACTTGTTTCTACTTACTGGAGAAATTTAAACACTTTCATTTGCATTCATTTGAAACCACTTGGAAGAGCAATAGACTTAAGTGAATATTCATAACAGTTTTCAATATTAATCCAAATTCTTAGAAACAGCTTGGATAATTTGGTCTTTATCAAATGTGTCAAGTTATTGTCTTATGGAAAAGTAAATATGTGACTTGATTGACTTGATAGTCTCTTCTTAAACTGCACATGGTTGTAAAAGTTCTTTGTCAGATTAGCACTGTATTCAGAGTGTATTTGTTGCTGTTTGTATGCATGATGGTAAATAAAAGCATGGTACCCAGTTGGATGGCTTTCTTTCCCCTCACACCTTGGCCATAAATCTGCCTAAATGGGTTTGTATAATTAACAAGATTGTTAAATTATCAGATTTCTTAAGTGAACACAATTGACATTATCCCAGAGGTATCAAGAGAACACAGTAACTTTCTCCTGCTTAAAGAGTGGCTGTTACTCTCATTGTTTTGTTGCTTTCGAAGGTTGACAGTTTCAACTAATCATTGTGATTTCAGATCTTCCTACACAACTTGTGCAGTAGTACCACGCCTTCACTTCTTCAGGTTCACAACTCACCTCCACGGGTATTTTCATGTGTTATTCAAATGTACATTTCATAAGCAGACACTTATAAAGTACTTACCATGTAATATACTATTTTTACACTTTTCACCTGTGAAAATATTTTCTTAACTTTATCATTATCTTCCATTTGTCAAATACTTGATAGCCTTTTATGGTAACTTCTCTGCTTTGTATTATTTCTGTTCCCCAGTGTGAGATAACCTTTTTAGGGACTCCTGTTGCTGGAAAATAACCTAATTACTTACTGTGGTGAATTATACAAGATTTTATTAAGGCATTCTGCTAGGCCTTGAGAAGGAAAATGGATACATTCTGTTCCTTTCAGTGATAAACGTTATCGGACCTGATACGCAAACAATTCCGTGATACAGTAAGTAGAGAAATATATTATTTCACATTTTCACTTTTACGTCCCTCAGAATTTAGAAACCTTGTGAAAATAGAGCTAAGTGTATTCTAGTTCTTTATTGCAGCTCCTATATGTTTGCACATAGTTGTCAGCAAATTAATGACCAAATGAACCCCACAGATGACAGAAGTAAATGCCCAGAATGACTTGCAGTAATGGGAAGAAGGATCTTGGTATCTTGCCTTAAAAACTGTGGTGATAGTTTTCAAACCATCAGTAAAATTGATGTCAGAAGAACTTGCAAAGCAATTTAATAAATAGTACAATTTTAAAAATCTCTTTAATGGTTAGACAAGGTTTAGACTTTTCAATGTATAATTTTTCATCTGCCATAATAATAACACTACTTTATGTTGAATATTCTTGGAAAAGTAATTTGCTCTTGGACATTGTAAGGTAAATCTTACACTGAAAACAGGCTATTATACTCAAGGCATTTGTTGTCTAATACACTGGCAGCCTTAATCATGGGTTAGTGTTTGGGCATGTTTATCTGCTTTAAACTGAGATTTGCTATAAATAACATTTATACACTAAGTTACAAACACAGCGTGAAAAATAAGATATTTCAGGTTTTCACATTACATATGGAAAATACTTTCCGAACTGGACTAAACATATATTTCATATTTATATACTATATAAGCTTATATAGTATATAAATATAAACCAGTTTTCCTTTATTTTAACATGGCCAGCGGTAATTATATAGGACAGTATTTAATGAATCACAAAGTAAATACATCTCTAAAAGTTAAACGGTATTACTTTCTTCCCATGAACTGCATGTGTTTTTCTGTAAGTCAAATGTTATCTAGCTAAGATGCAAATCAGTAAAGAATAGTGGTGAAAGATTTTTACCAACTTGAATGCCTAAGATACAATGAATTGTTTATAAAATGTCCTGTGCAGCTCAGTCTGTTTCTGGGTAAATGTAGAGTAGGTTGAGTCTAAATTGGCACACTATGGTTTGTATTCTCTCAATTCTAACTAATTTTAAAGAATAGTGTAGATTCATAATTTTCTAGAATAAAATGGCTCTGTATCATCTAATTTAGAGATATGCACTATATTCAGAAATTACTTATTTCAGACATTGTAATAACTGAAAATTAACCCTGAAAAAAGAATATTATACTCTAGGCTGTATAATACTATGTTACATGGACTTTGTGTTTTAACAATTTTTTATTGGATATTTTTTAAGTTTACATTTCAAATGTTATCCCCTTTCCCAGTTTCCCCTCCAGAAGTCCAATATCCCATCTCTCCTCCCCCTGCTTCTATAAGGGTGCTCCCCCACCCACTCACCCACTCCCTCCCACCTCCCTGCCCTGACATCTTCCTACACTGGGAACCCAATAAGGCCATCCTCTGCTACATATGCTGCTGGAGCCATAGGTCCATTCCTGGGATCTCTGGGAGGTCTGGTTGGTTGATACTGTTGTTGTTCTTAAGGGGTTGCAAAACCCTTCAGTTCCTTCAGTCCTTTCTCGAACTCCTCCACTGGGGACCCAGTTCTCAGTTCAATGGTTGACTACGAGCATCCACCTCTATTAATTTAACAATTGTTTAGCAACAGCAAATCTGAGCTTAGCATTATATCAGGTCACTTTCATGAGTGTTTACCACATGAAGGAACATGCTTTGCTTTTGAAAAGTAGTGTGGTCTTACAATTTAGCCATCTTAATCACTATTTTTGGGTGTGATAAGGATTGAATGAGATGATAAAGTACAGGCTGTCTTTGCTATTGAAGAACTCATTCAATAAAGGGAAGATCATTTGTTTGGTGTTTTCCCCCGTCTTAGGTTGTCTAGAGTCACCGAACTCATGGGTAGTCTCTATATATAAGAGAATTGATTTATGACTTATTGTAAACTCCCAACAATGTTCAGCAGCAGCTGTGAATGGAAGTCCAAGGATCTAGCAATGGCTCAGTCCACAAAGCAGGCAGGCAGGTGTAAAAGAGAGAATCTCCCTTCTTCCAATGTCCTTATGTAAATCTGCAGCAGAAAGTCTGTCCCAGATTAAAGGTGTCTGGGGCTTGCTTTGTCCCAGGTGACTTGAACTCAGAGATCTCCTTGCTCCTGGGATTCATAGCCACTGCCTCAAGATCTCCATACCAAGATCCAGGTCAGAAACTTGTATCTCCCAGTCTCAAGAGGAGGATCAAAGGTGAGCCTTCCAATTCTGGATTGTAGTTCATTCCAGATAGAGTCAAGTTGACAACCAGGAATAGCCAATACACTCCTTAAAAAAGACTTTTTACTATTGAGTCCTAGACTATAGAAGTCACAGTTGTATGAGCATCTGTTTTGTTTGTTTGCTTGCTTGCTTTTTTTTTTTTGTTGTTTTTTTTTTTTTTTTTTTTGTTTTTTTTTAAGAGCTGAGGACTCGACCTAGGACCTTAGGCTTACTAGGTAAGTGCCCTACAACTGAGCTAAGTCTCCAAGCCCCTGAATGAGCAGTTTAGGAAAAAAAATGAATAACTTAGGAGGAGTACTTTCTTCACAACTAAGTGCTACTTTGTTCCACTGGTCTGCCTTCATCCATTTTCCCTGACTTCAGAGATTCTGAAGACCTACAAGAAAGTTTCCTCCTACCCATATGTCATAGCTGCACTTGTCAACCTGACACAAACCTGGAGTGAGCTGGGAAGAAGAAATCTCACTTGAAAACTTGTTCAGATCAGTTTGATTTGTGGTCATAGGTCATTTTCTGAGTTGATAATTGGCATGACCCACTGTAGGCAGTGCCACCGTAGATAGGTGAAGTCTGGCCATATAAGAAAGATGGCCGAGGAAATTAGAGGGAGGAGCAAGCCAATAAACAGTATTCTTTAATGGTTTCTGCTTCAGTGCCTTCAGATTTCTGCCCTTGATAACTATAAGCTGAAATAAGCCTTTTTTTTTTTTTTTAACTGTCTTAGGGTTTCATTGCTGTGAAAAGAAATCATGATTAATGCAACTCGTATAAAAGAAAAACAATTAGAGCTGGCTGACAAATTCAGAGGTTTAGGCTATTTTGATGGCAGGACACATGGCATCATAGAGGCAAATACAGTGCTGGAGGAGCCAAGAGCTCTATATCTTGATCCAAAGGCAGCTAGGAAAGGACACTTGACAGACTTGGACAGACTTAGAGACTGGGCAGAGCATGATTATAGGAGGCCTCAAAGCCCACCTACATAGTGACACACGTGACACACTTCCTCCAATAAGGCCACACCATACTCCAATAAGGCCACACCTCCTAATAGTGCCACTTCCTACAGCTAAGCATTGAAGCACATGAATCTATGGGGGCCAAACCTACTCAAACCAGCACACTCACCAAGTTACTTTTGGTTATACCACGTGTTTATCACAGCAATAGGAAAGGAAACTAGGGGCTGGAGAGATAGCTCAGTGGTTAAGAGCACTGACTGCTCTTCCAGAGGTCCTGAGTTCAAATCGCAGCAACCACATGGTGGCTCACAACCATCTATAATGAGATCTGATGCCCTTTTCTGGTGTGTCTGACGACAGCTACAGTGTACTTATATAGAATAAATAAATCTTTTTAAAGAAGGAAAGGAAACGAGAATGCCACACATGAATGTTTACCTTCCTAGCTCCATTTTTACTTAAAGAAATTTCCTTGTAAACACATGGAAGGACTTGGGTCAATTAAAAATGAAACGGATCACTTATACAAGTTACTAATTTTTATGAATACTTAGATGACTTAGTGTTGTTGTAAAAATTTAAAAATAAAAATAAAAAAGTAAAAATAAAAACGGTAAATGTTTTCCTCTTGGGGTGTTTTTCCCTGCTAGGGTTCCACACCTCAGTGCCCCAGATATCTGCTGGATATCTTGGCGGAAACACAGCCCAGCCACACACTTTCTTATACTGAAACTCTTACACAAAAGAACATACAACTGGTGTTTTTACCCTGCTAGGGTCCTTACACCTCAGTTCCCCAGATATCTGCTGGATATCTTGGCGGAAACACAGCCCAGCCACACACTTTCTTACACTCAAACCCTCACATAAAAGAACACACCACACAGTAATCTTAGATCCAATTGGTAAGATATAATTGCCCACTTACACATACAAAGCCCGGTACCATCCATCCCTTGCACCTTTTATTTGCCAGGTCTCCAGCTTCTCCTTCTCCCACAACGACTCCTAGCTTCTCCCCTCTCTCCATCTCCTGTCTCCTCTAACTCTTCTCAGTTCCCCATCATGTTTCTAAACTATCTTTACTCACTCTCCCAAATATATCAACTCTTCCATGCTTTAGTTTCTCTTTCTCTTACAACGACTCCTAGCTTCTCCCCTCTCTCCATCTCCTGTCTCTTCTAACTCTTCTCAGTTCCCCATCCTGTCTCTAAACCATCTCCCTCTTCCTCCTAGCTTCCTTCTCTTCCCCCTCACTCTCTCAACTGTCCATCCTCCCCCCCTCCTGCTCAGGTTCCACTGGCTCAACTGTCCCCAACTGTCCTCTCTCAACCTAACCTTTGAATCTAATCCCCCTCTCACTCCTAACTCCTCCCTCTGCCCAAATCTAGCGCTCTTGCCTTTATTCCACAAATTCAGAGAAAACTCCAAGGCAAACCACAACAACTTAGCAGTGGAATGGTGGATCAGCTAGTTACTTTATGTTGGGCTTAAGTAGCTTTTCAAAGAATTATACAGAGTATTAACCAAAGTGATCTATTTCTTTGAGTGATCTATTTCTTCACTGAAGAGTTCTAAAAGGCCAAACCTCTGAGTCAGTTTGACAAAATGGAAGGAAACAGATATTCACTTACTTGAATTCAAATCAGTAAACCTGGCTGCATCTTAGGGACTAATTTGGGTGAAATTCCAGATATCAAATTTCAAAGCATGTATAGATTACATGAGAAATTAACATTAAGACAAAGAAGGGGGAATATTTTTTATATACTGTATCAAGCATGGTGTGGATAGTTTCAGTTGACTGTCTCCATTGTAGCTTGTTAACATTTGGAATCTTTTAGCAGTATCAGACACACCAGCAGCTCATGAATATGTGCTGTTGTTACCCTCTCATCAACCTCATGTGTTGGCCAAGGCATCTTGGAACGTCAGCTTATAATGGAGGTCTGTACATTATGGGTAATGAAACTGACCCTAAAAGAAATTACTCACCAACAAAATAGAATAACATGGGTATATCTCAAAGACAGGTGAGGGAAACTGGGCAGTAGTGGTGCATGCCTTTAATCCAAGCACTTGGAAGGCAAAGACAGGCCGATTTCTGTGAATTTGAAGCCAGCCTGGTCTATAGAGCGAGTTCTGGGACAGCCAGGTCTACATAAACCCTGTCTCAAAATCCAAAAACAGCCACAAAAAAGGTGACAGTGGGTAAGAGTTCTTTCAGAAGATCTGGGTTTGATTCCCAGCACCCACACAGCAGTTCACAACCTTTTCTAACCCGGGTTTCAGGTCATCTGATGTTATCTTATATACATACGTGCAGGTGAAACACTCCTAAAAACAAATGAATATTAAATAAAAAAATAAAAGAAAACCAGAGAAATCATAGCTGTTTAAGCCTCTAAAATGTTATTGGTTAGTACCAGGCCAAAAATGATCTTACTGAAGAGTCTTCTAACTCATAAATGAAGAGTTGTACGGTCACCTGCTCACTGCCATGAGGTCTGCTCAGGGTACCCTCTCTTGTAAATAGTATTGATATACTTTACATAGGGTACTACTAGAACTTCCTTTCCATTTCTGGTGATGATAATGTCCACAAGACTGTTCCCCGACAGCTTCAGCTCCAGTGTGTTCATCCCCATCATCCTATGCAGTGAATTTTTAAAGGTAGTTCTCTGGTTTAGCAGTCTAGAAATGCTTGAGGCTGAGAAAGAAACACTGGAGGTTGGGTTCTGCAACCCTTCATGCTCTAGGTTGGAGATGTCCACATTTTTTGGTTTCTCTGGGTCCTATTAGTCAAAGAATCACTCTCTTAAATTGAGTGTTAGATTAACTCTTAATGTGTTTCATTTGACAATTATCAATTAACATATTTATGTTGATTGAAAATAGAGTTTTATTTTACCAAAATATGTTTGCCCAGAAATCTTGAAATCTGTTTTCAAACTGTATCAGATTGAAAAGCAAGGTTACATCTTTTTTCCCTGTGTACAGAACTGCTCGGCCTGTGTGTTGAAATATCTATAGTTGTTTGTCTTATTTAAACTTGCCATAATTTCAGCTTCATTCGGATTTCTATTTGTATTGGAAACATTTTATTGATGAGTTAGTTTTCATCCTGAATATATGTTTAACCCCCTTAAACAACAGGCCAAATATAAAAATACTAAATCTGTAAGCCAGTTTTTATTGTTAAGTTCTGGCACAAATTTAGTTTTTAATTCCATAAACAACTTGATAACATGTCCTGAACCATAAATTTTTTTTAACATTTGGTCTCAACTTAGCCATCTTACTTTTAAAAAGTAAATGATCTCTCCACAGACAACATTAATTCCTGAAATTTTCAGCATTAACACTTTAAAGGAATCCCTACATTGTCTGTGATTAATTCCATGGCTCTTGCAAAATTCACAGACTGATGGCAATTTCCATGTTATCACCCATTTTAAATGATTTTGTGCATACATTTTGGTGGTGGTTGTTTTTGGTCATGATACTTCCTTAAACATGAATTGCGGACAGTGGTTACATTGTCTTCTATTATATTACAAACCCTTCCCCCCTCTTTATCATCTGTCTCCAAAGCACCATTAGTAACTATATTAGACATGTTGACAGTCAACAAAGAAATCCTATCAGCTGGAGTTTGTTGTTGTTGTTGTTGTTGTTGTTTTGTTTCTTTGTTTTCGAGATAGGGTTTTTCCATGTAGCCTTGACTGGCCTGGAACTCACTCTGTGGGCCAGGCTGGCCTGGAACTCCTAGAGATCCATCTGCCTCCACCTCCCAAGTGCTGTAGCTGAATGTGTGCACCACCACCACCTGACTCCTAGGCTGATTTTACCGTTTGGTATAAATCTTTTGATCTAGCTGTCTTCTAATAGCAGTAAAGAAGTTCTGTCTTCAGGTATACAATGGCAGAAATACCTTTCAGAACAGTGGCAAGTTGAGCTGTGTTGGTAGCATCAGGGGGTGGCATTCCATAATCAAAACATAAAGTCCACTCCACTCCTTCCACCCAGCTTTTTCAAATTGCATTACTCTCTGGTGAGACAGACCGATTTTAGAAATATCCCTCTTGAGTGTCAAACCACATCCCATGCATTGCTTAATAAACTCACCACCAGTAAATGATTTCTATTATTTTTGCCATTAAATATGCTAACACACAACCAGATTTTGCAATAGAATCCACCTGAGCTGTAAGTTTGAATTTCTGTTGAGAAGACAAGGTTTGTTTGTTTTTTTTGTTTTGTTTTGTTTTTTTCAGTTCGGTTATTCCCTCCTTGTGGCACAGGCCATGGGACAATGGATTTGGCAGCTTGTTTTTTATATGATGGCTGTCTTTTCAAACTAAGTCTTTGAAAACTTGTTCAGATTCTCTGCAAATTAAGCAAGTACTGTATTTGCCTCAAAGTCACCTGTTTAGTTCTAGTAACAACCTTCCTTCATCCTTAACTTTTCTTTTGATATTGTAGGGGGATGGGTCTGGAGAGAAGGCTCAACAGTTCAGAGCACTGGCTGCTTTTCCAGAAGTTTTGAGTTCACTTCCCAGCAACCCCATGGCATCTCATGATATTGTAGGGACCATGTTGCAATTGAAAAATAATTGACAAGGGGTTAGGTTTACTTACATTGCAGAAAGTAATTGGCAGGAAAATAGTAGGGGTTGGGTGCTTTCTCATCTCACTTGTGGATGAGACCCAAAGCAGAAGGTTGATTTTAGAACATAATGGTTAATGTATGAAGTTCAGTGAGGTAGCAGGTACCCCCAATAAACATACGAGAATATTTTCTTGTTTTGTAAACACCATTAAACACCTATGCTTTATAATAATAGGCTGCAACATTACTGGTAATCACTATATTTCTCTCACCAAGTGACTATGTAACACCCGATATTGCCACTTCAACTGTCTGCACTTAGAAGATAACAATGGGAATGCATAACCCCATAAAACTGAGACCATCCTAAACACATTATTAGTTGTATTAGGGATTTAGTTTATGCTCTTCATTTTGTAATCCCATAGTTTCTTTGTCATTACTTCCATCTAGTAGACAAATATAGGTTCATCACAAAAGCATATTAACCCAAGATCTAAGTAACGCAGGCTACATTCAACCAGTTTTTCCATTTCAAGCTAAGACACTTGAACCCTATTATGGCAGCTTCTAATTTCATCATAAAAATACACCTCAATATATATTCTTGAGTGTACTAAGTTAACTGGGACTACTTTGGGTGAATCCTCCAGTTTCATCAGCAGCAAGGGAAGTATAGTGAGTCATTTCAAGTTATTAGATACCTAGTAGATAAGCCAAGGTATGTATGGTTTTATAAATCCCAGAAAGATAGCAAGCAGTCACTGAGTATAATTGTGTATTTTGTTATTTTGTTTTTTTTTAATTGTGTATTTTGATATTCTGTTAATCAAGAATTATTTTCCAGGATATTTTTGCTTTCTACTTGCTTGTATTGAAGTCTTACAAAGCTACAAGCTCTGTAAGAGGAGATTCCCCCTTGTGGCTCTCATTTCTTAGCATACGAGGCAGTCAAGTAGGATGTAACTTTAGATAGTGGCTGTGCCCATCTAGACTGAATACCACTGTGCTCAGTGAGTATCTACTAGAAGCAAAGATTTTGAGTTTGACAAATTTATTTCAATCCACACACCCTGTTCCACTTTGAGTGACTATGCAGGAAATTCTGTTTAGAGTTAGCTATTAAAACACAGATACTGCAAAGTTAATTTTAAAAACTATAATGTCATTAATGTACTAGTGCATGGAACAATGTAATAAGTACTTTGTTTCCACAACAAACCCCTTCCTAATCAGCCAAAGATAGCATGTGTCTGGAATCATTTGGTGTCTTGGACTCTTACTGTTGTGAAGAGATACCAAGGCAACTCTTCTAAAGGAAACATTTATGGGGGCTGGCTTACAGTTTCAGAGGTTCAGTCCATTTTCATCATGACAGGAGCATGGCAGCGTGCAGGCTGACTTGGTGCTGGAGGAACTAAGAATGAATTCTGTTTTGATCCACCTTAAAGCCCTCCTCCCCAGTGACAGACACTTCCTCCAACAAGGCCACACCCACTTCAACAAGGCCACATCTCCTAATAGTGACACTCTCAATGGGCCAAGCATTGTAACACATGAGTCTATGAGGGATTGGGAGGAGCGGGGGAGACATACCTATTCAAACTACCGCAATCAGAAATAATTATCATAGTGGGAAAGTATTGTGGCTATGTCCTTTGGTTTCCAATCTTTAGTTAGTTAGCTTGCATTTCATTTGACATAGCTCAACTCTTCTCTTTCCCAAGATTTCACTTATTTCTTCATTTTACACACGATTTCTTTCCTTTTATTTCTGAATTTCTGTAGCCCAATAGTAGTTGTATAATAGAATTTGATATTTTTGCTGCCAACATGTCTATTTAATGTGGACGTTCTTAGTGGAAAACAACAAAGAAGGTGACCAAGTTGTCTTTTGCATATCACAGTTCATGCACTTTATTTCATCTTTGTGATATTTCTATAAGTAAGCTTTATTTTGTGCATCTTCTATGAGGCCACTGTGGCTTCGTCAAGAGAAGCAACTTACCCACACCAACCAATTTGTTAAATAGAAGAATTAAGACTTGACTCCGAAATTTATATCTTAGATTGGAGTCATGGTTTAGTGGTAGAGCACTTGCCTAAGTTACTTTTCCTGAGTTCAAACTCCAGGACTACCATCACAGCAATAACAACAAGAAAATCAAAATAACAAAGTGTATTTGCATAACCAACACATACGGGTGTGAGGACATTCAGTCAAGTTTTTTCTCCTGGGTTTCTTTTAACATTGCATAAAGTAATTGTTTTGCTTTGTTTTTAATGAAAAATATAGGAAACCATCATAACTAAACATAACTATGAAAAAGTTTTCAGTTTTCATATTTATAGGGTAGGTAGAATAAAGACTATATAATTCAGCCTTATGGTAGAGTATAGAATTTATGCTGAAAAGCCTGCTACAGTTATTTCAGTGAACTGTACATCAAATGCTAACACAGTTAGATTTTTAATATTAGAGTCTGCTTCCTCTTCCCTAGGAACCAGGAATGGAAATACCTTATGAATAAATTTTAAACAAACAAGGTGGGCCCTGGTGGTACATGCTTTTAATCCGAGCATGCAGAGGCAGAGTTCAATGCCAGCCTGGTCTACAGAGTGAGTTCCAGGATAGCCAGGACTCCATAGAGAAATCCTGTCTCGAAAGACAAAACAAAACAAAAACACAAAAACAAACTCAAACAAACAACAAAACCCAACAAAACGAAACCAAACAAAAAACTCTGTGTGTGTGTGTGTGTGTGTGTGTGTGTGTGTACTACTTCTTAGTTGTAAGACTTAATTATGATTATAATTATAACAATGTGGGCATTTAAAGGAGCCCAAAGGATGCTTGTCGCTGGGATAGTTCCCTCTATACAATAGTCATTCAGCGGTAAGCCTTTACATCAATGAAACATTTTTTTAGACACAGCACTTAGCATTATTTCACAGTGAAGACAATATATGCCTCATTGAGAAGGTGATTTCTGTTTCATCGGTACTAACACTATTGATGCTGAAACACACTACCCCTTCATACTATAAAAGCTATCAAGCCTGAATGTAAAACATTCTTATTCCGACTCTTAGAATTTTAACTTTATATTTGACTGACTTCTAGGCTTTAAAAGTATTTTCTATTGGCTATTTCTGGACTTTGGAGACAGAGGAGGGTGGATCTGAGCTTCAGGTCAGCTTGGTTTACATCGTGAGTTCCAGCACAGCCAGAGCTACAAAGAGAGTTGCAGCCTCCCTTCCCCTATTCCCTATCTCCTTTCTGTCTCCCTTCTCCCTGCTGCCCCCTCTCTTTATATGTGTTATAATATACTGAATTTCAAGAATTTCAAGAAAAATAGTCAATATAAATTATTATATAATATATAATATGATAAATATAATATAAGCAGGGGTGTTTCCAGCAGTAGAAGAACAAATCTTTAAAACACTGATAAGAGAAAGAAGTCCACATATGATTTTCTCATTTTTATGAAGTGATGAAATAGCAAACTTTTTTCTTATTCCTACATTGTCCTGTACCTTGGCTCAGCCTTTGATGATTCTCTGTGTTTTGTTTTATTGTGTTATTCTTTCAACAGTGTGAAGTCTTTAGGTAAAGAAGCAGTGTAAGGTTAAAGAGTAACTCAAGAGTCACAGAGTCGATTAAAGCACAGTGTTTACATGTTTACAAAGAAAGTTAATGATACATTGATTTCACCTCAATAAGGCAAAAAGAACATTTGTTAAGAGAAAAAGGAAAGGGAGACAGAAAAATAATTGTTATTTGTGTGTATATTTTTATTTTATTTAGATTTTTTTTTCCCTTTTGTTGGGAGAGGGGCTAGGAAGAGCACAGTCTGGGCATCATACTCTCTTTGAATAAGGACGCTCAACTTTGGAGTTAAAAAATCAAACTGCATGATATGCCATGTGTCGTTCTTTTCTTCTTCTTCTTCTTTTTTTTTTTTTTTTTTCCGGAGCTGGGGACCGAACCCAGGGCCTTGCGCTTGCTAGGCAAGCGCTCTACCACTGAGCTAAATCCCCAACCCGCCATGTGTCGTTCTTATCACCTCAGAGTCTTGGTTGAATCAGATGCCATCATGTATTAGAGTTCTTTGGGTAATGTTGTTTTTCTTAAACCCCTATTCTAAGACTCTTATTGTAGCGAAGCCATACTCTGGGCAGGATTAATTTCCCAGGGCGAAGAACTGGTTCTAATAGGAATTGAAAAGTTAAATTTGCAAAATTTAAGTCTCTTTGATCTTTCCTATCCCTAAGGATTAACATCCTCATTCTCAGACTTTAGCAAACAGACAGTGATGCTCAAATAAATTATATATATATATAATTTATTTGAATAAAGGACTGAATAAATAAATACATTTTCTAAATTGATTTCTTCCTTTTTAAGTAGATATTTTAAAAACACAATTGCTTAAGTGTCTGGAAGAACATTATTGATTGATTCTACCTTCACAAAGGCAAATGTGGGCAAACACTAGTTGGCTTCATACCCACAGGCACGAAGCAGAACCTACGGTCATAACCCAAGGCAAAGGGGGATTAATATGTATCGTTTTAGAAATTAAAATCCTCTAAGATTATATCTCCCTCAGCAATTCTCAAGGGTTACTAACTCTGTACATGACACGCGTTGTGGCCACCTGTAAGGAGCAGTTTACGATTTATTTAAAAGTGAAGAAATATCCAATTGCTTCGTCGATGTCGGCCAATGTATACAACATCAAAATTTCTGCAGAAATCGAAATTAACCTTTGGAATGTCTTTGCTTGAAAATAAAAACAGCAACGACACTTTTTTTTTCTTTCCAAAATCGGATTCTGCGCAATTCTTCAGTGGTCATCATGAATCGAATCTGTGTCCAAAATAAGGAAGGCCTGTGAGCTGGTGAATTCGCTTCTCTATTCCTGAGAAGCTTGGTGAAATCTGAACTTATTAGACAATAGGTTGTATTTTAAAATTTATTTTGAGACATGGTTTAGATACTGTCGAAATTAATTTAGAGACTTACGAATAGACATAAGATATAATTAGGCATCCATTTATGTAAATACTCAATTTCCCAGATGAGATTAAATTTACAGCATCATTTAAAAAGACAAAAAGAACACACTTGATTGACAAAGGAAATTACCTGGATTGTGAGTTCTCGCGCTATGGTTAGTTGCAGCTGGTACCCTGACGTCACAGGTTGCCATGGTAGCACTAGCCCAGAAGAAAAAGGGGTGGAGCTAAGCACTCACTGCGGTGCTGCCCTGCGTCAGCAGAGAACAAGGAAAGCTTCTCTGCAGAGCTGTCAGCTGCCAAAATGAACGGCGTGGAAGGGAACAACGAGCTCCCTCTCGCTAACACCTCGACCTCCGCCCTTGTCCCGGAAGATCTGGATCTGAAGCAAGACCAGCCGCTCAGCGAGGAAACTGACACGGTGCGGGAGATGGAGGCTGCAGGTGAGGCCGGTGCGGAGGGAGGCGCTTCCCCCGATTCGGAGCACTGCGACCCCCAGCTCTGCCTCCGAGTGGCTGAGAATGGCTGTGCTGCCGCAGCGGGAGAGGGGCTGGAGGATGCTCTGTCTTCATCAAAGTGTGGGGACGCACCCTTGGCCTCTGTGGCAGCCAACGACAGCAATAAAAATGGCTGTCAGCTTGCAGGGCCGCTCAGCCCTGCTAAGCCAAAGACTCTGGAAGCCAGTGGTGCAGTGGGCCTGGGGTCGCAGATGATGCCAGGGCCGAAGAAGACCAAGATAATGACTACCAAGGGCGCCATCTCTGCGACTACAGGCAAGGAAGGAGAAGCAGGGGCGGCAATGCAGGAAAAGAAGGGGGTGCAGAAAGAAAAAAAGGCAGCTGGAGGAGGGAAAGACGAGACTCGTCCTAGAGCCCCTAAGATCAATAACTGCATGGATTCCCTGGAGGCCATCGATCAAGAGCTGTCAAATGTAAATGCGCAAGCTGACAGGGCCTTCCTCCAGCTGGAACGCAAATTTGGGCGGATGAGAAGGCTCCACATGCAGCGCCGAAGTTTCATCATCCAAAACATCCCAGGTTTCTGGATCACAGCGTTTCGGAACCACCCCCAACTGTCACCGATGATCAGTGGCCAAGATGAAGACATGATGAGGTACATGATCAATTTAGAGGTGGAGGAGCTTAAGCACCCAAGAGCAGGGTGCAAATTTAAGTTCATCTTCCAAAGCAACCCCTACTTCCGAAATGAGGGGCTGGTCAAAGAGTACGAGCGCAGATCCTCAGGTCGAGTGGTGTCGCTCTCTACGCCAATCCGCTGGCACCGGGGTCAAGAACCCCAGGCCCATATCCACAGGAATAGAGAGGGGAACACGATTCCCAGTTTCTTCAATTGGTTCTCAGACCACAGCCTCCTAGAATTCGACAGAATAGCTGAAATTATCAAAGGGGAGCTTTGGTCCAATCCGCTACAATACTACCTGATGGGCGATGGGCCACGCAGAGGAGTTCGAGTCCCACCAAGGCCGCCAGTGGAGAGCCCCAGGTCCTTCAGGTTCCAGTCTGGCTAAGCTCTGCCCTCGTGAGAAGCTCTTGCAGAAGAGTCCTTACCACCTTCTCAGCTTGGCTAGCAGCATGCAGCCTTCTGTCTGCTTTCTCTTCCTGTTGGATTGTGTCCTTTGGTTCTTCTAAGTCTCCAGTAGTTTCAAGGTTGTGGCTTCCAAGTCTTTGCTCTTCTTTCTCTTGGCCATCACGATGTCCTGCATAGTGTTAATGGTGTTCCAAGTGCATGGCCTCCAAACTGCTTCTATGCCAAGCTCACGTGCTGTAGTTTGTACTGCTTTTCTTTGCATGGCTTGGTTCCTGTCTGTGATCTTCTAGGTTTTCTGTTTTCTTTTTTAAAAGTGGTTCTCTATCAAAAGAAAGCTTGACACATCCTTACCAAGAACTAGCCAGATTTCATACTTTCTGCTGTGTTCCCGATATCTATGTACTGTGAAGAACTGTGAGTTTCACCACTGCAAGATGGAACTGTATCCCAATCCAGCCATCAGCCCAACAGGACATTCCAAGCTATCACCAACTGATCCTAGCTGTCTTCCTGGGCCTTTGCCATTTACCCTGCTTGTTATCTATAGAATGAGCAGGTGGCTGGTAGGTGACTACTAGGTAAGAGTGAAGTATCAGGTGAGGAGTGTTTTCTGCCACCACATTGTTCTTGTACCAATGCATCATGATCAGCTACTGACTGTCTGATATTTCTAACCCCCAACACAAAAAAAAGAAAAGAAATGAAAACAAAAACCTTTAAAGGAATAGACTTTGACCCAGTTTAACTTGCATTTCTGTCCTGCGGTAGAGCTGTTGGGGAAGGCTGTGTGTGTGTGTGTGTGTGTGTGTGTGTGTGTGTGTGTGTGCGCGCGCGCGCGCGTGCGCTTGTGCTCTTTGTGTATGTGTTCATGGATCGTAAATGAGAGGTGAAAAATCTGTTGCTCAGTTTATGAATTGTACAGGAATTGAAGAAACACTGGAGTCTTGTTGGATTGGAAACTGGAAGGAGTCAGTGCAGAAAAGGTAGAGGGAAAGGAATTGGTCCAGGGAATCAAAATAAGGACTATGGGAACCTGTATAATTGCACACTACTTCTCTCCTGGTTGGATTGGCACAGGTCCAAGCAGTTCCTCAGGAACTGTCTAAGGACCTAAGTTCCTAGGCAGCACACAGGACCCCCTTCTGAATCAGTTCCCGTGGCTCGGTTAGCTGCTGGGCAGAATCTGTAGTCACATGTGGCAGTGCCCAAGCAAAGCTTAAGTGGCTCCGTTCTAGAAGTTAGTTCTTCTGAGCCCTCACCAACAAATTATTCCTAATCTGGGCAACTTTGACAGGTAACTCCCCCTCTTCCTGTGTTCACACCCACTCTGGTTAAGTCAAAATTGGCTAGGTTGGGGCAGTTAGAAATCCTTTTGGGCACTCGAGGCTTGCTCTGCCTTTCTCTCTTTGGCTCCTCTCTTTCCTTCCTCCCTTCTTTCTCTTTGAATCTTTGAAGCAGTTGCAGCCCAGAGACAGAAAAACAAAACAGACGACAGGTTTTTTTTTTTTTTTTTTTTTTTAATTTGTCCTCCCTTTGGTTAAGTGCAGGCAGGAAAAAGGTACTGTAAAGTAGACTCCAAATCTCTCACTGCTCTGACTCTCACCTTTCCCAGAGCAATGTCTGAAAATTTCAAGGCAGATTACCTCCAGTCCTCCCTCCATTTTACCAGTAAATATGTGTTTCTTAAGCTCTAGGTTGAGAATCTGGGAGAAGAGAAAAAAGAATCTCAATGACAGACCCTGTTCCTGCCCTGAGCAGTAAGGGAATGAAAGCACCACGTTTTAGAAACGTGCCCTTTAGAAGGACAGCGATTCTTGTGAGGGCGTCAGCCTGTGGAAATGACCAGAGGGCAACATAGTGCATCTTCTTTGTTGTTTGCCTGACCTTGGCCCTTACCATCAGCTTTTGAATTTCCTTTCTTGTTTCCCTCCTAACAAAGGAGGAAGCAGGGTGAAGCACCGTGAGAGGGAGACCCCAAGCCTCTTCTCAGGGATGTGGGGATGTGAGGGTCTGGATTTGCAAGACAAGCTCCATTGAGTTTGCAGCAATGCTGTCATGGCTCCTGCGGCTATAGCCCTTAGCCATTCCCTTTCTCATTTAAAGACCCTGTCTGAAGCTTATCCTGAGCTCCGAGGTTTAGATACCTTTAGTGGAGGCTGGGAATTTAAGAGGAAGACTAGAGGGAACAGCCTGTTACAGAGTGAGGTTTTTAGGTTTGCTGTGATGATCTACATATGGAAGGAGCAGGGTTGGGGGTAGGGGTCCCTGAGGCACATTCCAGTGTGGGGGTGGGGCACTGGGGGGCAATCAAGGTGGTTGGGATTTAAAAAGGGGTGCTTGGAGGATTTTCCTATAGTTTGTCCTACTCAACTCCACCAGTAGATTTTAGCAAACAGAAGTAAGTCTGGGTGAGCCTTGTCTGTGGGAGATCAATGGTGTGCACTCCTCATTCCACTGTGCTTGACCAAACCCTATTACTCCCTGTCAGCTGACTGGCAGGATTGATGTTTACAAGCCTGCCTTTTACTTACCGTTGAGAACAAGTGCAAACGTTGGAATTTCTGTCATTTGCAGTATGAAGACTCCTGTGAATATTCATTACTAGATTAACTTGTTCTGGTGTCTGTTCACATATAGCTGTATCCTTAGAAGTACAATCCGTACAATGTGATCTCTGAAGTCTGAAGAATTTTTGAGAACTGTGGCTATGTCTTATAAAAGTGGTTTCAAAAAGACAAATGTAACTCGTCTTACCAATATTTCTTGCTGTAGTAATACTTGACATTTTGTTCTTAACCAGTGTGAGGACTAGAACTGCTAGCAACTACATGAGGATCTTAGTCCTCTGTCTTCTTTGTGCTCGAAGGAAAGACATATTACTGTTATGTTTCTCGTCTGCACCAAAAATAAATAAATAAAACCGAATAAAAGCTCTGTGCTGTCTGGGATAATACACGGTTGGGCAATGATGAAGCACTCCATCTTAATTCACAGAACATGAACCGAGCAGGCTAAAATGATTTTTCTTTTCCTTTTTAGCCAGCAGGTGAGAGACTCTCTGAACTGGTTTTGAGGCTGCATAGAGAATAACTAGGGGAGCTGGGTGTGGTAGTACAATCTGTGACTGCAGTTCTTGAGAGCCTGAGGAGGAAGAAAGGGAGGGAGGGAAGGAGGAAGGAAGGAGGGAGGAAGGGAGGGAGGGAGGGAGGAAGGAAATTACGATCTAAAGTAGAGAAAGAAAACAAGAAATGCAAGGAATGGAGCAGGCACAGGGCTGTAGGAATGAACCGGCTGCTTGGCAAGTGACGTCAGGGTCTAATTTTCCCAGTAGATGAAGCAGAACAGAAACCATGTAAACCTGCAAGTGAGTGGCACTGTCTCGTCAGAATGACAATACCTTTGTCAGATTAAAGCTGAAAATAAAGGGAACGGTAGCAGTAGCATGCTCTGACTATTTCTAGGACAGGAAAAAGACAGAGGCCACAGGGGGCCAGGCTTCTTTCACTTCTCTGAGCCCAGAAGTAATTATGTCAGCACGTCCTGCCTGGGACTACCCAGCTATTTGACACTTTTTAACTTAACAGACATTTTGGTGCATTTGCTCACATTTTGCTTCGTTGGTTATTAATTTCCTCAAAGAATACAGCATCCATACCTTAATACAGATGATGCAGAAGCATTTAGCCTCTAAACCTTTAATGAATGGTGGCTCAGGAGAAAACTATTACTCAAAACTGAAACTGTGAAATCTTTTAGGGCTTTAGGTATATTTCAGTCACAGACTGACTTTTGGGTATTCCCATTAACTGTGTTGTCTTCCAAGGCAGGGTGTTACCATGTATGTGGACCAGGCTGGTCTCCAACTTTTGATCCTCCTGCTTCTGTCTCCCAAAGTGCCAGTATTAAAGGTAAGTACAACTGAGTACTCCTTTCAAAGCACCACACTGTTGCAAGGGAAATAAAGTAGCACTCACAGATACCACGAGTTTTGTTTCAGAAGGCTTTTAAGCCCCTTAAGAAAAACACTTAGACCAAGGGCTATACTGTTAGCATAACTGGAAAGGATGTCTCACAAGGTATTTTTCTACTGACAACAGTATTGTAAGTGATAAATATCAGTACAGTAACAAAACATATTAACACCCCCACACCCAAATAGTCGTTGTGTCAGAAAGTTCCATGCTTTTTTAGTATACATAACTATACTATGAAAGAAGAAACATGACCTGGAGAGATAGCTCAGTAGTTAGACACACTCATTCTTGCAGAGAACTCCAGTTTAGTTCCTGGCACCAATATCTAGTGACTCACCATTTATTTATTTTTATTTTTTTATTTATCTTTAAATTTATTTATTATATATAAGTACACTGTAGCTGTTTTCAGACACACCAGAAGAGGGCATCAAATCTTATTACAGATGGTTGTGAGCCACCATGCGGTTGCTGGGATTTGAACTCAGCACCATCTGGAGGAGCAGTCAATGCTCTTAACCACTGAGCCATCTCTCCAGCCTCATCATTTATAACCCAGCTCCAGAGGCTGTCTTCTGGCCTGCGTGGGCAGTTGCATGCATGTGTACATACAGACAAGAAGGCATACACATAAATAAAATTGCTATAATAAAAAAGAATAAACAGCTTTTCATTAATGTTCTTTTTAAGCAGAAAAGCCTTATTCATTTTATGTGAGGATGCCTGGTCCCTGTAGAGTGCAGGAGGCCAGAAGAGGGCTCCGGACTCCTTGGAACTGGAACTGTAGGGAATAGTGAGCTGCCCAGGTCTTCTGCAAGAGCACTGAGAACTCTTAAATGTTGAGCCATCTACCTTTCCAGCTCCATCTTTTTAATTGTTATGATGCTACTTAATTTTTTAAAACTTTTAACATTTATTATTTTCTATCGTGTGTATTTATACACAAACGTGCCACGGCTTGGGTGTAGAGGTGAGAGAAGTCTGTGGCATCAGTTTGTTCTTTCCACCTTCCCATGGGTTTCAGAGGTTAACTTCAGGTCATCAGACTTGAGCAGCAAGCACTTTAATCCACAAAGCCATCTTGCCAGCCCTACGTTTACCTCTCCCACCTAGTTAGAAACACTGACACTTTTTAATGAACCATGAGATAAAATTGAAACATAGCTTAAGACAGAAGCACACACTAGAGTCAGCAGGTGAGACAAGGGCAAGGCAGTCTGAACTCCAGCTCCCTTCATAAGATGGAAAAGACAATGTTGGATGAGGCAGGATCTTTGATCGTAGTAGAGGGAATTGGGAAAGGACTTTTCACTTGAAGTTACTTTTCCCCTTACTGTTTAGTCGGCAAAAGAAGTACAATTAACTTTAAAATTTTGGGCTTCTCAATTCTTATAGCAACAACCATTTATAAGCATTGAAACATGCATTCTTGAGTCTCAAGATGGGTCTGTGGGTAAAGGCACTTGCCCCAAGTGTGATTGATTGACCTAAGCTTAGTCACTGGGACACACATGCTAGAGGAAAAGAATACACACGGCAGACACACACGCACATAGGTACTTATACATAGATAGACACACACACACACACACACACACATACACACACACACACAGGTACACACAGGCAGAGGCACATGCAAACATACAAATATAAATGAAAAAAGTATTCTTATTCAATAACACAAGAAACATCTATAGGGAAAAATAACTTTATTTTAAAGCAAAGTGAAATCTCTACTTAAAGCATACGATAGTTATCTTTTATTTGGCCCTAAGTTGATTGTGTGTGCTCATCATAACACTCTAATGACATTTTGGGTATCAAATATATCTCTGTATATGTATTCTGATTAATCAACATCAAAGATACTGAAAATAAAGAAATAAGTTCTGTATCCTTTTTAATTACCCTGAGAAATACATCCTCATAGTACAGTTGGGATTTATTGGAATATTTGTAAATTTTAAGAAAATAGTTTTTCATATGCTAAGTTCCAAGAAAAAGATGATAAAGTTTTCTAATCCTGTCCACTATGGACAGTGAAGTTAATAGGCAGAAGAAGACCCAGGGACTTATAAACATCAACTGAATCTAAACATCTTGTGTAAACATGGTCTGGTGCACATGTTAACTAATCAAAACCTCACGGAACACAACATCTTTTGACCTGACGTGTACCTATACAATTGTCGAGTGCTTCTTTCTGCTCCCTTCCCCTGGACAAAGCTGGAACTTAAGTTTAATAGGTATAAATTTAACTAAAAAATGGGGTTATGTTATCTTAAGAAATCATGTTTCTTTATGTGTTATGGGGGAAAAGGAACTAGCAAAAAGCCTAATAACTTGGAACAGTGACCTATTTTCCCTAGCCTCTGGTGTTATCAATTCAGCTTACACTTTCAATTAAAAGTATGAAGACTCATCACAGGGTTTACTTACTAGGTCTCAAATTATAATACAGCATCAGATTTATGGAGAGCTTGCTTAAAAGTCATTGTTGACGTCACTCCCAAAGTTTCTGTTTCAGAAGGTTTGGAATGAAGCATTCAGATTTGCATTTTCCAGTTCTGTGTTGCTCTGCTATTAGTCTGAGGATCAGGTTTAGGAAACTGCTGAACCAGGTAGATGTACAAATACACACTTGCATGTATTGATAATGTACAATGATCATCTTGGGAGAATCCTCAAAACTACCAGTATAGAAAATACGTCATGTCCTCTTTTAGTCTAGGATACTAAAAATATTACTATAACAAGAACTGTTAAACATTAAAATGATTTATATAAAATTACTTATATTTTAAAAAGACATATTGACAAATATCCATTTGGTCAATTTTCATTGAAAAATTGTTCTTATAAAACATCTGCATTGCTGTGGAAAATTAACTTTTTTAAACAGTATGTCTACTGTACATATGGTTGGTTCATTTTTAAGTAGAGATTATTTTGCTGTCTGTGTTTTGAGAAGCCAAGGTATAATGGACCAAGGGATAGTAACCAGATGTTTTTGAATTGTTTGCAGAGAATCTCGTAAATTTGTAGTCCAGGGGTAACTCTGTGAGGGAGGAAAAGAAAAAAATGATTTGTTTAATAAGGCGCCAAACTCCTTTCATAAATCCAAAGAGATTAAAATCCATTGTTTCATAAGCTGAACAAGGGCAACAATAAGAGTCAGGTTAAAGCTGATGAAGAAATGACCATGAAGCTTCCACAGCACACAGAGAACTACAGATAACTAAAGCCTACTGGAAGTGGGAGGAACACTTCCCCAGGGAAGAGCACACCATTGGTTACCCTAGGCCAAGTGGTCATTCTTGTATATACCAAGTAGCGTTATACAGACTGAGGTTTGTTTTTATGTATTTAGGGATAGAAGTATGTATGTGTATAATGTATATCATGTTACATCAATTAATGAAAACAGAGGCCATGAATTTGAAACAGCAAAGAGGGATATTTGGGAGGTTTAGAGGGAGGAAAGGGGGAAATGTAATTGTAATGTTAAAAACAAAACAAAAGAATAAAATAATTCAGTATTTGCTTTTCAGAGTTTCATAGTTTTCATACTTGTACTACGGATAGGTTGGCACCAAGGAGGCAGAGTGTATGTATATAAAATGTGCAATAAATAGTATCTATGCCAAGTCACATTTAGACGTAACACAAAGCGCCCAGACCTCTGGCCCAAATTATATGTTGGATTAGGTGCCACTGAGAAGCTTTGAGACTCAAGCAGTTAACCTTTACCAGAAAAAAACTACTGTTGAGTAGAAAGAAGGAAGAGTGCTTTCCTGATGTCAGAGAAAGCTTGGTTTACTGTGCAGAGGCAATCAGCTAGCATCAATAAACATCATATACCCTGGCTCCTGGATATTTAATTATGATCCATATAACTACGAAACACGCAGCAGCAATGCCACCTATGGTCACAACAATGATTTCTTATTAAGAAACATGAGAGGCTGGTACGTTGGCTAAACAGTTAAAATCACTTGCTCTGCTTCCCGGGGCTCTAAATTTGGTTCCCAGCATCCACATCAAGTGGTTCATAACTACCCATGATTCCAGATTCAGGGATTTGTTGACCCCCCCAACACCTTAAAAAGCAGGGGTGGTTAGAGAGATCAGTGGTTAAGAAAAAGTACTGCTCTTACAGAGGACCCAAGTTCTGTTCCCAGAACCCACACCAATTGGTTCACAAGTACTTTTAATTGCAAGGGGATCTGATACGTCTGTGCATTCATGTACACATATCAACACACACACACACACACACACACACACACACACACACACACACACACACACACACACACACACACGCATGCGCACGCAAACTGAAAAACAAAAATCACTAGCCTAGTGATTCATGAGACCATGGGGTCATCAAGAAGAAAACAGTGCATCTCTTGTAGGGAAGTCAGTGATGACAGTTAACAACTTGGAACAAGAGAAACAAGAACTCCCTCCTCCTGATTCCTGCTTATTTTAGCAAGTTTTCTCTTAAATTCTGTCATGAATGCACTGTATCAGCCACATTATCCCAACTGTGGAACACTTACATGAAGTGTACAAAAAGGAATAGATTCCCACACGGTAAAAAGACAGAAACGGAGTGACTGTTGGAGCTTCAACTGCAGGATCTAGGTCATAAAGGATTTTATCTTTCATATGTGTAAAGCCATGGCCATCACACCTTTGCCTAGAGCTGCCTTTCTCATTCTGAAGTAAGCCACACAGCAGTGCCTAACCACTGAGTCTGACTGACACAATCAAGCTACAGTTCTGTAGGAGATGTAACTTACTCAATTCAAACAATGTGATTACTGTGTTACAGTTTGAGGAAGTGTCTCCAGCATCAGAATTGATACTTTCTCTATCTCCCAGCAACTAAAGGAGTTGTTTCAGTTTTGTCTGACTTGCTTATTAGCTCCTTTGAGAGAAGCTGGCCCTGTCACTTTCTCTCCTAGGGTGCAGGGAGAGAAATTTGAGAATATGAGAATGAGAGGCAGGAGATGTCTTTGTGATTATGAGCATTTGATGTTCTCAGTTTGAAGATCTACATTGGGTGGCTGTCACAGGCACCTGCATGCATGTGACAGAGATACACAAATAAAATCAGATACATATTTACAAATGAAGACAAAGAGAGGTGCAGGGATGTGACCACTGAGCAGCTGGGCGCTCATTTTCTAAATCTTAGAGAAGTAAGTTTTAGAGTGGAAACTCACATTTCTTTGATTTTCTTATTGTTCACAACCACATTTGATATCTTTTTTTTTTATCCATCTGGGTATCTTAGAATAATACAGTGGCTTCTACTATTATACAACTCCAATAAAAATTTTAATTATTTTGGAAGAAAATGGTTCTGTTTTTAGTTTTTAGTTTCTGTGTAAGAAAGATTATTTTAAAGCTGTCTTTAATTTTATGTGTAAGCATTGAACGACAATAAAAGGAACACCTGAGAACAAAATACCATTTCAGAAGGACATACATACGGAGTTTGTATACAGATACAGGGTTCTTTTAGAAGATCAAACCTAACTTAGGGCCACCACCATCATCTTACTGATAATTGCTTTTCTCCCTTGTACCCACTCTGTAAGGGAGAAAATGCACTGTCAAACCATCAGCTCCAGTTTAGGAATGTGAAGCTCTCATATATCCAGGGTTCTGACTTGGAGGGGAAGGAGAATGGACAGACATTGATGAACACCAGGGTGACCCTCAGGGACACACGTTTCCAAGGAAGATCAACTGAATGAAGAGGGAAGGCACTTTGTGCCACAGATTGTGTGTGTGTGTTCAGGCTGAAGGTTAGGCTAGCTGCTGGTGGCAGAAAACCAGGGACTTTAGGCGATCTTCCAGGGCAGCAGAGACAGAAGTGCTTAGCTAGGAGGTCAGTGCAAAGGAAGAGCAGAGAACTGGGTTCTGCTCTCTTTTCCTCAAGTCCTTAGCCAAATTCATAAGAAATCTGGACCCTAAGACTCTACACGGAAAGCGTACACCTCTAATATAGCAGGGTGGGCTTCTCAAATAGGTGAGGACAAACTGCTTTCATCTGAATAAGGAAGGCAGCCCAGTGAGTGTCTCAGACTTCAAATTATCATATATGTTCCAGAGAACTGGGAACTTACCATAAGAAGTAATTCTCACGCTAATAATCTAGTTTGTTTCACAGGACTACTGCTACTCTTGGCGCCCAGTTACAAAAATTTCCATCCTTTTATGCACCCTTAACACTGCTTTCTGAGTCTCCTGTGGTTTTACCTGGTGGAGCTTCATTCTGTACCTTCCTTTCTGCCTGGCTCCCTCCCACAGTGTCGGGCACTGAACCTAGGGCCTTGCACATGCCAGGCAGGCTCTCTAGGACATGGAGCTGTACTGCCAGCCGCCTTTGAGCTCTTTCTCAGTATAGCAATTCACTTTCCTCTGTGTCTAATCAGCTCATTACTACTTCAATTTGATTTTGAAAGATTTAATTAAAATTTTCCATCTTTAGTTTTTACATCTCTTCAAAATGTCCCATTCCTTTGTTTTCTGTAGTTGGCTGTTTTGTTATTATTATTTTTGTGGTCTCCTAGCTTCATATTCCTGGCAATTTTTCATTCTGGGGTATACTTTTTAAGAAGTATTTATGTCCCAGAATAATATATTTTTCAAAAGAAAATGGACATTCGTTCTCATCAAGAATATAGAGGTGTGAGTCACTGTTGGGGGAACTAGTAATTTTTGCTATTCAGCTGTTTGAAGCTGAGTTTCAGCCCCTGTGAAAATGTGGACTCTGCCTTACCTTCCCCTTACAACAGAGATCTGAAGGAGCTCATCAGGCTCATTTGTTTTCTTCTAGTTCTCATCTGAGAAGTTACACTAAGTTACCGAAAGGTTCATTCAGCCTCTGTGGGGAAAGCAGCCCCAAAGCCAGGTTCGTCATCCTGGCCTTCCTAAGCATCTTGTCCTGACGCTTCTCCCAAGCTGTATCCTATTTCTTCAAACATTTTAAAAATGTCCAGCCTTTGCAGTTAACTTCAGAAAGGTGTGTGTCCGGGGGTAGGAAATGGGAAGTGGGAGATGGGGGAGATCCTGACCTACGCTGCCATATCTAGAAGCTCTTTCCCTTAAAGAGTAACTCATGATATAGACTGAGCAGGATACATTTAGGAATACACAGACACAGACACAGACACAGACACAGACACAGACACACACAGACACACACACAGACACACAAACACACACACACACAGACACAGACACAGACACACAAACACACACACACACACACAATCAGTGAAGAAAGAGGCCATGAATTTGAATGAGAACAAGGACGGGTATATGAGAGATGTTGAAAAGGAAGAGAGGAATGATGTAATTAATCATAACCTCAAAAATAAAGGAAGAAAATAACTCAATGTCTTGTGAAGACTGCTCCTTCTGAAGACAACAGCTCTAACAGTTACTGTCTTGGACAGGGAGAGGCTCGCAGGTCTTTCCCCCTTACCTGCAATAGATTCAATGTTTGGGATTGCAATCGTACTGTAGGTGCTGATTCTCTTAGAGGACCAGGTATAAACCAAGGAGTCTTCTGCATTTCCCCGTCTCGAGACTGAGTCGATAAAGTATGAGCCCCATTTATTAGATAAGCAATTTAAGGGCTTTACCTTTGGTCCCTGAAAAAGGAAGGGACAACTGTGGTTAGAATGGCATCTGTAGTGAAGTGCTCCCATAAGTGTTTTCCTCACTAAATGAACAGGAGGAAAAGCTATAAGGACCTAGGGGCAGGGTTTGGAAACCTGTTTTACTTTGCAAAGAAAATAACATTTCCTTATTATGAGCGCACTTTAATGTGACCCAGGATTGGTTCCTTAAAAAAATTGTCATAATCTATATAATAAAAACTATATTCTCTATGATTAATATAATTAAAATTTATGTACTATCATCATCATTAGTATTATTATACTGTACAGTAATTAAAAAACCGACTTCATAGGAATTTTTCTGTTTCTATTTGTCTTTTAGAAGGTTGTATTGCTTTTAGTGTATCTGAAACATGAAGCCAATACATTAATAAAGGTTTAAAATGACTAGTTTCTAATTAATTAAGTTTCTAATTAATTCAATTAATAATTGAATTAATTCTAATTCAATTTATTGACAAGTAAAAAGAAATGGCTTCGGGCGAGTGCTCCTGGCTTGCTAGTTGCCAGACAACATGGGATCTTTGTGACTCTCAGCATACTGAAACACTGAGAAGACATATTCTCTCAAGCAGAGAATCCTGGTCTTCTGCCAAGTAAGCTGCATGTCTGAGAAAGTGGCCTTCTTGATCCTTTTCTCATGAGAAAGTAACTTTGTTTTTAATTATAAGAGGTAACATATCTAAGAGTTGGACTGCTGACAGATTTCTCAGTCTGCAAGGAGGCTTGGGTCACCTTGAACCAAAATAAGCTATTGCTAGGGAAACAGCAGTTGGTAAGAACGAAGCTATAGGAACTCTTTATTCTGCTTTCTGTATAAAAGACGCTGGAACTCTGAATATTCAAACTATACATCAGTGAGCTTTTGTGTTGCATCCTCTGTGTCCTGATTAATGTGACTCTCACTTGGGATCTGTCTTAGTTAAGGTTTTACTGCTGTGAACAGACACCATGACCAAGGCAATTCTTAAAAAGGACAACATTTAGTTGGGGTTGGCTCACAGGTTCAGAGGTTTAGTCCATTACCACCAAGGCAGGAGCATGGCAGCATCCAGGCAGGCATGGTGCAGGCAAAGCTGAAAGTTCTACCTCATCTGAAGGCTGCTAATGGAAGACTGACTTCCAGGCATCTAGGGTGAGGGTTTTAAGCCCATGCCCACCTTGACACACCTATTCCGACAAGGCCACACTTCAAATACTGCCACTCCCTGGGCCAAGCATATTCAAACCATGACAGGATCCCTCAGTGCACTGGATGTTGACAGACCTGTGTCTCATTGTGAATTCTTGGCTGGCCTGGAACTTGCTGTGTAGACCAGGCTGTCCTCAAACTTATAGAGATCTGCCTGCCTCTGCCTCCCAAGTGCTGAGATTGAGTGCACCCCCATATCTGGGTGACTCGTTTTATTTTATTTTTTTTCCTATGAATTTTCTAGGTCTTCATTGAGAGAACTGGGAAATAATTATGTCGATTTTCTAGTTCTAACCACAGACCCTTCATTATGATTTTCCCAGAGGCAGGTATACTCCAGGTCCTGATTTACTTCTGTGTGTTTGCACATGTGTGCATGCACACATATGTGCACACACAGGCCAGAGGTGGAGGTTGAGCATCTGTCTCTCTCTACCTTCTGTTCTCTCACTGAACCTGGTACCCACTGTTTGGCTAGCAGGCCCTGTGGCTTCTTCTTTTGCCAACCCCTATCTCTTGCAGCCATTGCAAACATGTGTCACCAGGGACTGTTACGAAAACATGGGTTCTTAGGACTCAACTTGGGTCTTTATGATTTCAAGGAAGCAAACACTTTACTGACTGAGCCTTCGCCCTAGCTCTGTATTCTATTTCTTACTGTCCTTCAAGTTCTAACTTGGGAAATCGTTCCTTACAATGAGGTCACTGTCTCAGCTCCTTTTCTCCAGCTGTGAAGAGACACCTTGACTATGATAACTTACAGAAGAGCTCATTGTTAGGGTTAGAGTTCAGAATCAAGATGGTGGGAACATGGCAGCAGGAAGGCAGGCATGGTGCTGCAGCACTAGCTAAGAGCTTACATTCTTGTCTATAACTAAGATGTAGAGAGCTTACTAGGAGTGGCTTTGGCTCCTGAAACCTCAAAGTCTTCCAAGAAGGCCATGCTTCCTAATCCCTCATAAACAGTCCTGGAAATTGGAGGCTAGGTATTCAAATATATGAGTCTATGGGGGCCATTCTCATTCAAATCACTGCACTTAAAACATATTTTCAAACTTAATAAACATTAAAGGTATGGCTTTATTTCTAGGTCTATAATCCTCCTTCAGACTTCATTTTTTACGTGAAGGATGAGGAAAGAGGCCATCATATATTTTCCTTCTTTCATTCCTGACTGGAATACTATGTTGGCTTGGAATGGGATACAGGGGCCTTGTCTGAGCCCTGTTCTTTATTCACAACAATTTTTACAGATGGAGTGGATATATCCTTCTGACATCCTTGTGGTCAGAAAGATTACTCAGAATTTTTCAGTTTGGGAATATTTGAATATACTTAAGTATCCATCATTTGGAAAATCAGAATTCTAAGGCTTTAAAATCTGGAATTTTTTGAACATCATATTGGTGCTAGAAAATTTCAGATACCAGCCAGGTGTGGTGGTGTATCCACATACTCCCAGAACTCAAAAATCAAAAGTTCAGAGTGTGGGACTATTAGAATTCTGGGCTAGGTACATGTTATGAGTACTAAAATTAACATGTGACAGTAACATGGCTAACAGCTGTAGAGTAAAATCCCTTTGTAATATGGTTAGTAATCTTGTGGTAAATATCCTCTTTCACTCTATTTATTTTATTTGTAATTATTTCCTTAATCTTGTGAGTGTTAAATCTTCTGTATAATTGCAGAAAACCTGCCCAAATCTTCCCAGGACTCTGCCTACCCTTGCATCAGTTTTGCAAATAAATTATACCATGCCCCCTTAAGTGAATGTCTTCAATTATGTAGGTTTGTATTTAAAAACTTTAATAGAAGCTTAAATCTTATAACTGGTGATCTTACGTGTTTGATGAGCTACATCTGAGAGCTGTTCATTTTGTCTTTGTGGAAAATTTGTCTCTTGGTACCTGTGAGGATGTGGCCACTGTAGCGAACAGCTGCTGGGCGTTTGAATACCAATTTAGCGCTAGCCTTCTGAATGAACCTTTGTGTTAATTTTGATATCTTGATTTCTTCTATACTAATGGTCATATAACTATAAAATATGACAATCCGGTAGACTGTCTTTTAATCTTATACTACATTTCTTTCTCTTTTCTCATGGCCAGCTCTGTTAGATGGTGTAATCAGTAAGAAATACCCTTGTCTAGATCAGACCCTGGAAGGAGACCCTAAAGGAGCTGTCCGTGTCTCCATGAAATACACACACATATTTTCCTTCTTCCTTAATTTTCTTCAAATATGTTACATTCTCACTGTAGATTTAATGAATAGGCCTTTCCTAAATAAAGGGTTTCTTATTTGTTAAAAATGCTCACCATTAAAGTTACTTTTGGACCTAAATATTCTTAAAGGGATGCAATTTAAATTAAAACGAAGAACTCAATTAGAGCAGTTAGTGCAGTAACAAAGGGAACCTTGAAAGAGGGCTCCCTGTCTGTCCGTCAGGGACACAAGGCTGGCTGGCTGCGTGGCATTGAGATGCTCCAAGTAATTCCCGTTCTAAAGAATGAGTTTTGATTGGCTGATTCTTTGGTTTTGATTTTAAAGAAAAAATTTCCCCAGTCACTCTATGAGTGCTGCAAATCACTAATATGCACCGTTTCTGCCCATCCGTTAGCTGTACTACAGAGGCGTGGATAATCAGTGATGCACCAGATTACAGAACAAGAAGTTGTGGACAAAAGCTAGCCAGGTTCCATGTGAGACATCCCTAGTCCTTATGCTTCCTGTCACAAATCAAGGGAGGCAAAAGTGAGCTCAGAATAAGGGTGGACTTAGCTTGGAAATTACTGCACAACACTGCAGGAACTAAATGCAAACAGCAAGATAAACCAGCACTGACTGCAGAGCAATCATGGTCAGGCTTACAGCTCAGGCCACCGGCTTTGAAACAATCGGATAATTTCCTTTTAACTAATTTTATTTTTGAAAGTTCATTTAGACTGAATAAAGTGGTTAGAAATACAGAATTCAACCCGTCTGTAGGCACCTTTGAACTTTTTAAACTGAAAGACAGACTCTTTCTATATATATTACATGCTTGACATCTGGAGAAGCTGCATTTTTCTTAAACACCAAGGACTCTCCGCTCTCCTAGCCTTCTCTAGAGACTGCCTCCCTTCTGCCGGGACTAAAGATGTCTAAGTTCTGTCCTCTCCACAGGGAGGCAGCAACGGGTCTAAACTCTCAGGAGGTGATGTTTGTACAGTGCTGCTCAGAGGAAAGGTCTAGAGCTCAACATTGTCCCATCTGGACTTCATTAGTCGGAGTCTCAGGTTTATGGCAAGAGATACTGGTGAAACGCACACAACTGCTTCAGCTGCTTTTAAACCCAGCAGAGAGATACATGACAGATTAATTTTTTTTTCTTTTTTTTTTTTTTTTTTTTGGTATTTCCCCTTGGTTTCACACATACATGTTACAGATTTAGATTATATTCATTTCCTTACCCTGAACTATTTCTTCTCATAAGTCCCCCTCCTACTTTCATGTCCTTTCAAAAAGTGACCCCTAATGAGTTTAATTAGGAGTGGTCTCACTTATTGGATCATGGGCCACTTATCATTGGCTACATCATTGAAAAAAATGACTCCCCTCCCCTCGTAGCCACTAACTGCCAACAGCTCCCCAGTTAGAGGGGGACCTCATCCAGTTTTCCCCATCCCGGATGGAGTGATGATGGCACATACCAGGTTCTTAAAAGCAGACAACACAACCAGGTTCACTAGAGCAATCTACTGAGGTAGAAGCCATTAAATAATAGTGATTTGAATACAGAGTATGGAAACATGAAGGCATCCAGCCAGACCAGAATAATTTGCTTTTGTGAGACAGGATCGCATGAAGCCCAGGCTGATATAAAACTTGTCCTGAAATTCTGAGCCTCTTGTTCCATTTATCATGGAGGAACTACAGGAACTATTCCCAGCTGCTTCCAAAGTCAGGTAGGATAAGGAGACCTCAGCTTTCAAACACTGCTACCCCATACTCCCCCCAAAAAGGACTGACAGGATCCTTACCTCATATTTTCCTCTTTTCTCCAGAGGCTCTGCTTCCTCAGGCTTCTCCATTTCTTGCCCCTGAAGCTCCTCAAGAATAAGGACTGTCTCCCAGTTAGTATAGTGATGGGCTGGGAAAATGTCTGAATGCATGCTGTCACCAAAGTAAACCACCTGGATCGACAGAATTCAGAAGGAGGCATGGAGGTGAGTGGTAACTACTGCACAGAAAATAGAAGCAAGGTCTTCAGGCAGCAGTCACCCCAAAACAGTGTGTCTTAAACTTCCACAAATAATTTCACACATATATGATCAGTCCTATATGATTCACAGTTTTGCTGAAGATGGCAGGAAGGTAGGATATGAGAAACAATTTTATTTGATATTCCTCATTAAGAGGTGAGCCTGTGTGCTTTCACGTGTTTATAGTCAAATCTGCAGACAGAACTAAGACTGACAACTTATTATAGGGGATTACCTGTTACTCAGAACACCCATTACAACCACTGTTTAAGACTTTGTACACTCTGAGGACTTGCCCTGGATCTGCTGAAACTGAACTCATAAATGTACGGTTCCAGCATGTACAATTTAGAAAGCGCCTCAGATATTCTGAGGCAAAGCCTTACTGATCAGACCACACCCCTCCATTCACAGAAGACGGTGTGAAGTTAAGGGCTAAAAACCAAGGTTCCCCATCCAGGTCCTGTGTCTAATGACCCCGTGAATAGTTCTCAGAAGGTCAAGAAAGTTGGTACCAATGAACCATGGCCAGCTACCCAATGATTCTTCCTGCTCACCAGGCTTGTGGTATGCACCATGTGGAGGAAAGTACTGTGCTGTAAATACATCAATGTCCAACCAAGACTAAGGGGTCGGATGTAAGCAATTCTTTAAGGAAAAGCTGGTCAGTGTTGTTACAGTCACTTCTTGTTTTATGTATAAACTATTCTTTGGTGTTATCAGAATGTCATTTCTTAGGCATCGTATGTACGAATTGTGTACTTCCTAGACCTGTGGTCTCTCTGGAATCCTTGTTTCTCCTTGTCACAAACGAAGACCGAGTGCCTCTAGTAAGAGGTAAAAGGTGAGATGTAGCAGGTGCTCAGAGGTAGAACACGCAGCCCCACCGCCCCACTACTAGACAGACAACTGTTAACCATTCACAGCCAAGACTCTGCTCACACCATTTGGATCTGCACATGGACAATCAAGGACTCTGCCTCAGTCAGAAATTACCTTTGGTTCAGGCTTGCTGGTCATTTTCTTCAGAAGCTCATAAAGGTGGACAGCGTTCCCTTGGGAGTACCAGCCGGGCTTATCCAGAGATGGCAGTTCATCCTTCTCCTCATCATTCTCTGCAAGTATGGTTGACAACAACCTTTTAGTTAGGCTGTACCTTGGGCTATGGACCATGTGTAGAAGGAAACCACGTGGGAAGGATGTGTGCATTCAGTAAGCACCTGTTATAAGCATGGTGTGTGCTCACTTATTTATTATTTACCACCTATCATCTATCTATCTATCTATCTATCTATCTATCTATCTATCTATCTATCTATCTATCTATCTATGTATCTATCTATCTATATATATCATCTATCTATCCATCCATACCTATCTATCCATCCATATCTATCCATCCATCCATTATCTATCTATCTATCCATCTATCCACCATCTATCTATCTATCCATCCACCCATCATCTTTCATCCATCATCATCTATTTATCTGTCCATCCATCCATCATCTATCATCCATCCATCTATCTACCTATCTATCCATCCATCTATCATCTATCTCTCTATCCATCCATCCATATGTATCAGCTATCTATCTATCCATCCATCATCTATCTATCTATCCATCCATCCATCATCTATTATCTATCTATCTATCATCTATCTATCTATCTATCTATCTATCTATCTATCTATCTATCTATCTATCTATCATCACCTATTATCTGTTTATCCATGGGGATGTGCATGCCATGGTTAACAGAGGCCAATCTCAGGAGTTGGTGCTATCCTTTGACTGTACGGGTTCTATGAATTAAACAGAGTTTTGGGTAGTCTGTCTTGGTGGCAAGAGCTTTGATCTGCTGAGCCATTACTTGCCTCTGCTTTATAAAATGGTTCAGTTAGTGAATATCATAGTATTTCTTGCCATGGGTAGAATGAAAAATTTCAAGCAAAATATCTATTAAACATTAATTTGTGTTCGGGTCATAATAGAACAATTATCCTACTAATGGCTTATTTTTCTAGGGTGATATGGTTATTGCCCTTGGAATCCTTGGCAACTGTGGTTATCAGTAAATGACAGGAGACCTGCAGAAGGTCGGGTGCACTGACAGTCTCTTTTTCTGGGGGAAGGGCTCATGAAGTCCTACCCTTCTCTGAGGACATACAGGTAGTCAACCACTTAATTGCTGGAAAAGACATTTTTTTCCCTTAGTAGTTTAGCTGCCTCCAAGTAACCCATGCTCCTGTAATCCCAATTAAACTCACTTGCCCACTAAATCACTGGCACAATTGTTTCTGCGTTTCTCCTGGTGTCCTGATTAGGGTAAGTAGATTTTTATTTGTGTGTTCTCAGGAAATGTCCACAAAACAGGGGCTAAAACAGCAAGACTTACTACTAAAGATAAACAACTTGTTAGTAAGGTGGAGCAAATTCATTAGAACAGAAACAGGAACAGAGGCGCTGTGGAGATGGCTTAGTGTAAAAAGTAATTCCTGATAGACCTGCGTTTGGATCTTCAGAGCTTACATAAGGCTGAATGTGGCGAGCACAAACCTGTAACCCCAGTGTGCCTCAGGAATTGTAACTGGTACAATGACAGATTCGGCCACTTTCATTCAGTCATGTTTTACATGTTATTGGCACAGGGCTAAGGACTGCTTTCTATACATAGCTGCTTCCTATGGGAGGCACACCTGAGTAGGAGAGAAAGCTCAGCAGCTAACTTCACTGTGAGGCTGAGGAGGGAGCTTCCCAGAGCCCTAGAGAAGGATCAGACAGGTGCTATTACCTGTGAGTGTCATCAGGCAAGCACAGGGGTCTCCAGACAGAGGAGGGGGATGTTTCCCATCGAGTTCATTGTCCCTTAAAGTGTCATCTTCTGAGCCAAAAAATGCAGAAGCTAAGGTTTCTCCAGGCTGCTGGCTCATTCAGCCTCCATTTTAACAAGGTGATTCTGTATATACACTACGATCCCAGAAGCAATGACAGAGCGAGCTGCCAGGACAAAGGCTTGGATGAGGAATAAAAGGTCATGTTTTCAGCAGAGATAGAGTAATCAGTACACATTAGGGAAGAGGAGAACTTACTAGCTAGAGGATCTTCTATGGAGTGGGAACCGACATGATTGTGCAAATGTGGTTAAATATATGCTGTGCCTGCCAAGAAGTAACTGCAAAGATACTGAACTGCTTAAAAGCAAATAACGAACTGATGTCAGTGTGGATGAAAAGCACCAGGAGAGAGAGAAGTGGGTGAGAGAGCGGCAGAGGTGAGGGATTACATAAGCTCTACACAGCACACTAGAAAGGTCTCTGGCTCTGGTGTTTTCATGGTTAAATCGACTGTTCGTTCACACAAGCTTGGTGTGAATCAGCATGCTTGGTGGTCTTTGTTTTCTAGAGGGAAAGAAAATAAATGTTAAAAACATTTATGCTATGTGTTATGCAGGGAAAAATATACCTTGAGATTCAGAAAAGGAGGCTCAGCTAGGGAAAGAAGAAGCAGGGTGGGTGTGGGTGTGGGGGCTGGGAGGGTGTTCATGTGTTGACAGCAGCTGAGGTCAAGGGACGGAGATGAATACTGGATTCCACATTGAGGTGGGGAGTGAGTCTGCAGTGCAGTAGTCAGATACGAGCTAGGTCCCTAGAGATTTACAATCTTGTAAACCTTAGCACTGGTAAGGGCTGGGGTCTCCTTTTGCATAGCACAGAAAGGAAGTGGGGAGGGGGCAGACTCTGTCTATGTGATGCTTCTCTCACTCCAGGGGTCAGGCTGACTGAGTTGCTGGGCCCCCATTGGCTGCAGTACCATCTGCTCTTCTCTAGTTACCATGACAACAACTGATGTCAGTTCCATGCCACTTACCAAGGACACAGTGAACATAGAGATTGGCTCCTTGAATTTTCTATTCCAGCATGGTCAGGATCTTAATTTTATTTCTCTGCCTTTGACTGTTTGGAACACAGACTGAATTTACTTCTGACAGTTGTAGCAGAGACCTGATCTGATGAGCATCCTACTTGTTAATATGGAGGGTGGCTTGAGAATTACCAGGCTGATGTGATCCAAAGTGAGAGCAAAACCATCCACAGAAAGCAGAAAGCTGGGCTCATCAGCAAGAGAAAGGCAATTGGAGGGGGGTGGGCACAAACTGACGGGCTGCACAGAGCAGCTACAGGGATTAAACACAGCAATAGGGCAGGAGCCACAGGCTTTCCAGGAAGGACCACATCACCCTGTGACGACCATAGCTCTGACTCTTTTTGTCTTGTACTCCTAATGTCATCTATTTGCATTAAATCTCTAAACTATAGGGTTCTTTGTAGTTCTCATTTAAATGCTTTTTTTTTAATATCAGAAAATCAAGGTATCAAAGAACCTTAGGAATTGAGTTAAGAACACTCAACTCTAAGACTAGAACATCTGTACAGTGAGCATGGAGACGCATATATGTGAGGTTTCTAGGCATCTTAAAGAAGTCACAACAGGGCAAGGATCTACATCAAATCTAGATTTTCATCCTCGAAACAACGGGATAGAGTTCCAAGCTTAAGTTTTATAAGAAGTTTTGGGATTCCAAAGCAGGGGTAATAGAGTAAAAATGGACAGATGGGTTGAATCCTACAGAATTGCCGTCTGTACAGCAAAAGAAACAGTTGATGGAGAGTGAAGACAGCACGTGTAAGGGAGAATGTATCTGAGAACCTCAAATAAGGGGCCAATATCCAAAATGCTTAACACAAAATGGAACACAGTCAGAAATGGAGCTGTGTGAGAATTCTGAATGCTTGTGTTGAAAGCTCCAAGAAAAAAAAAAAGATAAGAATCTTATGACATCAGTTTCTTCAAAACATGTAATTCTTCAACTGTGCTTTTGAGGTCTCCCCAGGTGTGGTAGATAGGAGTAAGTTTACTTCAAATCAATCACAATGTTTGCTGCTGTTACTCAATTACATGTTGTAGATACCCATTTTATAAATGCTTAAGTGTTTTTGCCATGTGTCGTCTGTCCTTGTGATTACATGCAGCTAGAACCCTTGAGAACTTTACTCGTGTGACTCTTCTTACCCCTAATAGTATAGGCTGTCAGAGGTTGGGTATTGCATGAGACTTTAGTCCACCTCATTGTTAGGCTCTGCTCTCCCCGGTCCCACTCCAAAGTGGTAAACACGAAAGGAACTCAACTCAATAGAAAGTAACAACCTCCACGAGGCAAAGAACCTAAGCAAACAATTCCTTACGGATATGCAAATGCTCAAGGAATTTATGTAAAACTCCGCCATCATTAATCAAGAGAGAAGTTAAATTAAAGGCTCAAGGAGATATCACTTCACTCCCTTTCAAATGCCTTCTTATTAAAAAAAAAAACAAACAGTACATGTAAGGGTATGAAGAAAAAGATTCTTGCATACTATTGAGTAAAATGAAATTAGTACAGTATAGAGGTTCCTCCACAAATTGAATAGGCTGGGGCAACCAGTGAGCTTAGCATGTATGAAGGTTGGTGTCTTACCCTTGGAACTACCATAGAATCCAGCAATCCTGCATCTGAGTACATACACGCAGAACAGGGAGTCAGCACATAGAGGAGATATCCACACTCTCATGTTCCTCACGACATTTTTCCAATAGTCAAGATACAAAGCCAGTGCACATCAATTGAGGAATTAAGAAAAATCTGTATGTATATAATTATCCTTCAGCATTCATATGAGCCTAGTTTCGGAGCCACCCCCAGAGTCCCTAGCACAAAACAGCATTGTATTTGCAAATTGTCCATATCTATCTACTCATCTATCACCTTTCCAGTTACTTACATTATCTAATACAATATAAAGCTACACGAATAGTTGTTATAATGTGTTGCCTAGGGAATGGTGAGGAAAACCACGCACATATTGTGTTCAGTGCCTGTGCAATTTCTTTGAATAGTTTAGACCTGAGGTTGGTTGAATCTGCAGTTGTGGAGAACCAGTAAAATATACACAGTGAAATGCTGTTCAGCCTTAGGAAGAGAGAGATGGTATTCGTAAGAGTATCAGTGAGCCTGGAGGGTATAAGGTTCAGTGAGATGAACCAGACACAGACAGACAAGTGCTATGTGAATTCATTCATATGCAGAATGTAAAAACGCTGATCTGGAAGCACACTAAGGTCATGGGTAAGTGAGGCTGGGGAAGGGGAGAGTGGAGAGATGTCAATAAAGACAAACCGTAGGAAGATGAGTACAATAGAGCTACTACAGCTCCTGGAGACCAGCCTTCCCAGGAACGGATGTACACTGGAAAAGTGGGTTTTAAGTGGGATAATACATGTGTCACACTGCTTTGAGTTGTCCACTACACAGTGCACACATATATTATAGTACCATGGTGTATATCATATAATTTCAGCTGTAAATAAAATAAAACTACAGTTAGGTAAAGTATGATTTTTTAAAAAAGGTCTTCTAGAACTACTAATATGGTAATTTTGAAAAATGGTATGTTTAGGTAGGAAGATTGTTGTAAGGTTAGAGACTATCCTGGTCTTCTGTGTGAGTTCCAGACCAAACAGGGTTACACGGTGAGTCTCTATTTTAAAAGACAAATAAAACAATGTATGGCATATTTATTTTCTGTTATATATATATTTATATATATATATATGTATATATATATTATTGTTTATTTATTTACTTATGTAAGTATATGTGTGGATCACCTGTATGCTGTACTCACAGAAGCTGGAAGAGGGGCTGGATTCCTGGAACAGGAGTTAACAGCAGCTGGGAACCTAGTCTTCAGCAAGAACAGCAAGAACTCTTAGCCCCTGAGATACCTGTCTAGCGCCAGTGTATGTATATCTTAAGATCTGTAATTCTTTCATACCATGTGTTTAATGTAAAATACTCTAGAGTTTCTTTGATAAACATAACTGAAAAGACAGCTTGCATCATATTCTTCATCACAGCAGGCTGCAAATCCAAGGTGCTAACATACAACTAGAGAAAACTCTGCAGAAGTCCGACAAAGGGAGCTTGTAGAGCAATAGGCTCGGACAGTCCCATGCTTATCACTGGATACTCAACAATTAAATAGAGCCATACTGAAAGCCTCTTGAAAGGTCATATGGCACCGAATTTTACCGTCTCGATCTTAAATGCCACCGACAGTTCACATTGAAGGTTCAGTCATAACTAGCAGTGCTACTAGGAAGTGAGGAGGGTTTTAGAGGTGCGGCTTGGAGAAATTAGGCCCTTGAAAGTTACGTTAGGAAACTCCTCCCCACTCTTCCTGGCAGTCACTAAAGGAACAGGTCTGTTCTGACACATGCCATTTGTAGTGGTTTGGCCCCAACAGACTCATTGTGTGTGAATGCTTGGTCCACAGGGAGGAGCACTATTAGGAGGTGTGGCCTGGTTGGAAAAGGTGTGGTTTCGTTGGGGAAAGTATGTCACTGTGAAGGTGGGCTTTGAGGTCTCAGGTGCTCAGACTAGGCTGAGTGTGGCATTTACTTCTGCTGCCTGCGGATCAAGATCTAGAACTCTCAGCTCCGTCTCCAGCACCATGTCGGCCCACATGCCATCAAGTTTCCTGTAATGATGACAACAGACTGAACCTCTGAAACTGTAAGCCAGCCCCGACTAAAACCCAATTAAATGCTTTCCTTATAAGATAGGCCATGATCATAGTATTTCTTCACAGTAATAGAAACCCTAACTTAGACTTCCCTTCTCAATGATCTATTTTTTCTTTCTCTTTTTTCTTTTCTTCCATACCCTTTCATGATGGTCTACTTGCTATAAGCCTAAAACAATATGGCCTAGTAACACGGGCTGTGACCTCTGAAACCAACAACAAAAACTGACATTTTCTCCTTTCCTTAAGAACTGCCCAGAGATGGAAATCTCTACAGCACATTCTGCTGACTCGAGATCTAGTCACACACAGAGGTGACAAACTTTCTGCCATCCACCTTGCCCTGCCTTGTCATTCCTCTATCTGCTTCTGTCAAATGCTCTTCCAGAAGCTCTAAGAACACCTGTGAGGAGCGGCTTGCTTCTCATCATTCTTTTTCAACTGCAAACGGCCTGTTTTTTTCCTGCAACCTCATTTCTCCAACAGTCTCTCTATGAGTGTGACAATCCTTACCGGCCTCTTTGAAGGCCTGGATCGTTGCACGGAAGCACATGGTGTGTGTGTGTGTGTGTGTGTATGTGTGTCTGTGTGTGTGCACATTTATATGATTATGTGTTTGTGTGTGCATTCATGTTTGCATGTGTGCACACGCACATGTGCCTGTGTTGTTTTGCTTTTTTGTTGTTTTGATCTTTGTGGATTCTGTAGGGAGTTCTGTTCCCCAAATGGTTGACTCTGACTTATTAATTCATTCCCTCAGCACATACAGTGTATTATTTAGACCATACTATTCAGGTGAGATTCATGCCCTTCGTCACTGAAAATAGGGAGAGGCTGACACAAAAACAAATGATTATCATACACTGTGAGATACAGAGTAAAGCTGAGGGAAGATGAATGTAAACACAGGTTTATGTTTACCTTCTCTTAAGGGGGAATGATGTTCCCCGTTACACAGTGTTATGCACGTGGGGTTAGTCAAAGATAGAAATAACAAAACACAACTTACCGAGCGTGTAGAAAGACCTCTGGTTTGGGAAATGTGAGAAGAATCCTGGCTTTAATGCGTTTGTAATCACAATGTCAAAAAGGTCTGCAAAGTCTTTCCTAAAATGCGAAGTGAGTTTACATTAAGGAATTAGAAAAGTTGCAGAACTTACTCCCTGCCTATGCATTCTACAGAGTATCACTGTTCACCCTTCAATCAGCTTTCAGGTGCTTTACAAAGGCCACCTTACACACTTTTAAGTTGGAAGCTACACTGGAAAGAGAGGCTGGACGGGTGCTAGCCAGGGTTCCTGAAAATAGGACAATACTTAAAGCACAGATATAACAAAAGAAAATCAAGTGAAGAAAAAGGAAAAGGAGAGAGAGAGAGAGAGAGAGAGAGAGAGAGAGAGAGAGAGAACACAGAAGCTATGATGACCTAGACTCAGAACTCACTCTCTCCTGAAAACAATATGGTGGGCAAGAGTCTCTTGTAGCTGCAAATAGCCCATGGTTTCAAATCTGAGGAATGGAAGGAATTTGTCTGTACACATAGGCCTGAAGACTCAATAGATTTGGCATATACTGGCCTTACAGAACGCGGCATTGTATTCATCCTAGTGACAATTCTCAGTGTTCAAAACATGAGGGAGGTATTTTATTTTTAAAATCAGTACAGTCCTATAACAATTTTTAGATGACAATATCAATGTGTACTGTACGGTATTTGCTAAAGACTATCTGATGAAAGTCTCCCTAGGCCTCACCCTCACCCTGAAGAAACAGTGCTCCAGAATGCAGCAAATGAAAAGTGCAAAAACTAGAAATCAAGAGTAGAAGCAGGACTGTGGTTATCCATGCTGGTGGTAACTGAGAGCCCTGTGTGTGCTGATGGATGATCCTACACCCGAGTGCAAAGGTCTCAGGAAGAGATGCTCTCCTCAGGTGCCCAGGACACTGGCCTTAATTAATTCACGTAAGGATAACTGCCTATGCATTTTGTAGAAGGCAGAAAACCCATTTCCAGGTAAGTATGCCATGGAACAAACTAAATCAGCAGACATGGTAAAGAACATATAGAAATCTGGGGCTAAAGACTGTTAATGGAGGTAAGCTGAGGGCTACAGCTTGGTTCACACTCAGGGTAACTGTGTTTGCTGAGATAAGCGATCTTAGAAGAAATCTAAGAACCCTCTGGAAAATCCTGCTTTGACTGTGGGCCTTCCCCAGCATTGCCAAGAATCACATAAATTTAGCAATCATTAAAGCTTACCAACTATTCTGTGCGGTATGCATGACGGGCATGTACTGTGCACTATTTAAACATTCTCCCGTATTCACAAGCAACTGTCCGAGTTTTAAGAGAAGGAAAGTAAGCCTTAAAGAAGCTATAAACTGTAGCCCAGGCCGCACAGGAAGTTGTAAAGAGGAGCCTGAAATATATCTATCTCTTTTCAAACTCTATCGCCTTGGTTTTACGTTAATCCCACCTCTGGCTCTGCTAACTGGCACAGGGCATACATTTGCATTGAAATGGATATAAGGGCTGCATCCTACAGTTTGCCAGGGAGTACATTCTCAGATTTGCCCTCAATGACCACCTAAAGCTGGACAATGACATCCACTGAGAGCTGCTCTTTACTTACCCGAGGATGTAACTGCCAAGAAGTTTACAGTAATCACTGTGAGAACTAGTGATCAACATAGTAATTTTCCCAGCATCCTTTATCTGTTGAAGCCACTTTTTTACAGACTCAGGGCAGCGGTACACATATTTGCCTAGATTTCTTTTTATTTCTGGAAAGAAGAATCCACAATTTTCTGAAAAATTAAAAACATAAAAAGCAATGTCTTTAATAAAAATGTTTTAAACAGTTTAATCTCAGACAACCACATGTCATTCAAAGCTAAACTTTGAAAGCAAAACTTTTCAAAAATAAAAGGCACAAAGACTAGGTTCAAACAATCTAGCTATTCTGTTAATATTAACTCTTTTTTGTTTGTTTGTTTGTTTTTAAGACAGGGTTCTAGCTATCATGGAACTCACTATATAAACCAGACTGGCCAGAACTGCTTGTCTCTGCCTTCAAGTGCTGGGATTAAAAGTATGAACCACCATGCCTGGTCTAAACACTTTAAAAATATTTTTAAAATACTTTTAATATTTTTAAAATTATTATTTTAAAAATAGTACTTTGGGGCTATAGACATGGCTAGGTTGTTAAGAGTATGTACTGTTCTTGAGGAAGATGAGTTCATGTTAGGCAGCTCATAAACTGCCTATAATTCCAGCTCCAGGGCCCAATGTCTTCTGTTCTTCTCAGCATGGTCACTAAAGTACAACTATCCCACACAGACACACACTGTACACACATAATGGAAAGTAAATCTTTAGAAAATATCATTTATTGTTTATTTTTAAAATGTCATAATTTTTCAAACTTTTCACAAGAATTAATCTTATTCAAATAATATAATGCAGTATCACCAGCAAGTCAAAAACAGAGCAAACTTTACTGTATTTGAAGAAAGCTGATTAATAGATACCCAACAAACACTTCCTGAAAACAAGTAAGAATCAGACATTCAGGTAATGCACAAGGAGCCATCTTTGTCTGGAAGCAGCTGAGCAGCCAGCTGTATCCTTCAGAGGAATGATGGGATACTGTGAGATGAAATACGAAACTATGTAGCTAAGCGACAGCTACTGTCACTTGCCAGAGCAAAGCTACCAGAGAAGGCTGGAAGGCACTCGAAAGTCTAGGATGCCTAAAGTGGAGCTGCTGGTCCTGCCTCTCACAGCATCAGGCAACTGCAGATCTTGTTGAAAGGCTACCAGTTTTGTCGCACATTTTAGACTGTGCGGTACTAATAAGCAGAGGAGGAAAGCTAAATTCCTAGCTTCTTTAATGCTAGGAGAACAGTGCAAAGACAAAAACAAGAGGTTTTGTAGATATGGACTACCTCTGCAACTCTGCCTAGGGATGAACATGAAATTGCAAAAAAAGGATTGCATTTTAAGACTCTGACGCTTACAATTTTAAAACTATCAGAACACCACGTGAGACATGAAGCAAACAAAAATGAAGCCTGAAAGAGTAGCAAATACTGCTCCCTGCCTGCTCAGGCCCATCTCCTTTCTCTTCTTTGCTGCAGAATTTATGTGAAGTTTCATTCTCCTTTCATGGCCCTTGGATACTCAGTAGAATCCTGGTCTCTCTGTCCACACACATATAATTTCCTCCATTTATCAGATAGATGCAGAGTCACATGTGGTCCCCGAGGGACCCTGGAGTAATTAAATCACTAAAAACAGGGTTAAGTTTCTCTGTTCAGCTTTGCCATGATAACAAACTCTACCTAGATTCCCAGCTGGTACCTTCCACACAAAGAACAAGTCAGGGGTCAAGAAAAGAAATATGAGGGACACCTGGACTTTTGATGACATCGGTGGGTCTCAGGATGATCCATTGAGTTAATAAACCTCTAGATGAAATTTGCTCTTGAAATAAACTCATTTTAGTAATAGCCTACACAGTAAGAACACCTATTATGAGCAGCATTAAGCATCTTGATGCAGAAAACAATACACAAGGACACTGCAACCACACTAGAACACAGCACGAGACATTAAATGCTATACTGAGAAACCAATCAGATATCAGAAGATCAAGTGTAAAGGCAAAGTTTTTTTGCATAGCTCTCTTTGTGTTTGGTCCCTCAATGACATGTGTGCAGTTCTCTGGGCCACTAATATTTTAGAAGCCACTCAATGAACCTTAAAATTAAAATATATTTTCTGTTCTTCAATGAAGTGAAGGATCTGTAAATAATAAAAGGATGTTAAGAAAAAAAAAAAAGTCAAACGCAAATGGCCAAGAACACAACCTTAACAAATATTGGCCTTAAGTCCTGACGTAATTTCAGAAGCGTTTACATGTAAGAGTGGCATGAACATTTGTAACAAGTAAACTTTACTGCTGGAAATCAAAGATTTATTATTCATGATGCCAAAAACATTTACAATCTTCTCTGTGTTCAGAAAATATTTCTCTGGGCTCTGTGTGCCTACTGCCCTCTAGTGATCAACATACAGATTGCTATTAAAATTAGTGTTAACAAGGGATAGAAAAAGCATATTAAGCAGCACAATTTAAATTCATAATCTATATAAACGTTAGTAAACTTTTACTAGGTCTAACCCAAGAAGGCAAGTTAATCAGGGAAGATCATTAATATTGGGGTTACCCCTTTCATATGCCATTGAATGGGCAAACTAAAAAGTACAACACCATTTAAACAGATGTAAATAGTAAATTCCAAGTTGTATGTGCAACAAAAAATCATGGACTGACACACCTTTGCAACTTCAAGTGTGTGTGTGTGTGTGTGTGTGTGTGTGTGTGTTCATGTCTTTATCATGGTACATGTGTGGAGGTCGGAAGACCACACAGGGGAGTTCTCTCCTTCCATAGCTGTGAGTCCTAGGGATTGAACTCAGGGACTGAACTCAGGTTATTAGCATCCGTGGCAAAAGCCTGTATCTTCCCAGCCCCCTCTACTGCCATCCAAACGTATTCTTACTAAAGGATAATTACAGAATTATAAGTTTCCTGTTCCATGATTTTCTCCAAGAGACTAAACCTTGAGGTCAGGAAATATACCTTTCTGCTTAGCATGAAGCTGACAATGCATGAATGCTAGGTTAGTATAGGAGAAAACACAAGAATATTTATGTCTTTATATTCAAAGTAATAACATGATTTGTAGCATGCTGCCAAACTGTGCATAACAAATATTCACTATGTGCTGTCAAAGTCATTTGTATGTAAAGTTCTGGTCTGTACTCACCCTTATTAAAATCACACTTAATAGGACACCAACAGGTTAACAGTAAGTGGACAAGACAGGGGATTCAGATCTGAGATAGAAAACAGCAGTCCTGTTCGCTCTGACCTTTCGCTTACCCACTGAAGGAATTCTGCTTTACTGCTGTTTTATAGAGCTCATTTCCCTTCTCCACCACCCCCGTTTAGCTGGTATTTTCTGTGTCCAAATGGAAAGGAAAGGACAATTTCAGAACGCTAACTTTAAAGAATAAAAGTTTAGCTCTCTTAGTTAAAATCTTGGTTGCTATAGCATTGTGGAAAAAGCTGCCAGAGTGGAATGCTGGAGCAGTGGGATGCTGTACAGGAAAAGAGGCCTGCAGGGATCACGCAGGGCTGGGAGACCTCTTGTGGTCAGAGAAAGGTACTACAGCTTAAATACTGCACTTGCTTTAGTTCACAGACACTGGGCCACATTGGCACCACTATCATCCCTGGTTGATAAACACTACTCAGCTACACCACTGTTCCTGTGAAGGAGCCCGGGACACTGGGACACCAACACCACCCCCACCAGCCACACCCCCCACCAGCCACACCCCCACCACCAGCCATACCCCCACCACCAGCCTCCAACTGTTGCTGCTGCCATTGTAGAACTGAGGGCACTAACATTGCCAACTCTACCAGTTAGATAAGAGCATGGTGGTAAACTGCTAAATACTTTACTTGGGGCTTGTTAAAATATATATGCTGTGGGGATGATCCAATTAATTATTTTCTGAAAAAAAAAAAACAAAAAAAATGCTTGTCTATGAAAGACTGAGGTATTTACTGGGGGATGAAAGAGGTAAATTTCTTTTGTGTGTTTATAGAGAGCAAAGGATGCAACAGAAGGTTAAACAGATTTCCCACTTACAGTCTCTCTGTAGTTTGTGCTGCTCTAATGACTCATTCTTAAGTATACACATATAGATGGATGAGAAAAATCAGTTGCTACATATAATACTCAGAAAAGGACCCCAAAAGTGAAGTATACAATATAATGAAAAAACATGAACTATACTTTTAACGATACTTATTTCTTTCTCTGTAACATAATTCACAAACCCATGGCTCATCCTAAAGATCTGACTCAGCTGGGCTGGGCCACAATGTGGGTATGTGTTGAAGATCTTCAAGTATTTCTAAGTATTCATTAGGTTAAGAAGAACTGCTCTAAACATGCACCTTCAGAGAGTTTTCTGCAATCAAGTGCGTTTTAGTTTTAAAGTAACTTTAGTGGCTAAAATATACCTCTGTTCATGACAAAGGAAACTTGCACATATTAACTGCTGTTTATTTTGCTCTGTATATTTCAGTGCGTATGTGTGTGTGTGTATATGTGTGAGTGTGTGTATGGGTGTGTGAGTGTGTGTGCATGTGTGTGTACATGTGAGTGTGTATGTGTGTGTATGTGTGTGTGAGTGTGTGTATGTGTGTGTATGTGTGTGTGAGTGTGTGTGCATGTGTGTGTGAGTGCGAATGCCTGTGTGTGTGAGTGTGTGTGTGTGTGTGTGTGTGTGTGTGTGTGTGTGTGGTGCAAATGCTATACAAAGTACAACTTGTGGAAGTTAGTTGTGGGTTTTCAGGACCAAAGTCGGGTTGTCAGGCTTGGCAGCAAGTGTCTAGTTTATTAAACACTGAGCCATCTTCTGACTCAACTTTTGATTATCTGAAATATTATTGGGGACAATTATCTTTAAAATGTTTGCTCTTATACAAATTAGCATGGTATCTTGATTGTTCCAATTTGTTAACTGTAACTAGAGAATTCATGTGGGGAGAAAGGCTGTCACAGGCTTCCCTTAAAATATTATTCATATGGTTCAAATAAACTGCTGATAAGCCAAAGAGCCTTCTTTCCTTTCCATCTCCAAAGCTACTGTCTTAGTTTTCTTTCTATTGCCGTAATTAAACAACATGACCAAAAGTTACTTGGGGAGGAAAGGGTTTATTTCAGTAGCTCGTCTCCTTAGAGGGAAGGAAATCAGGGCAGAAACTCAAAGTAAGAAAGAACCTGGAGGCAGGAACTGAAGCAGAGGTCATGCAAGAAAAGCACAGCTCACTGGTTTACTCTCCAAGGTCATTTGTCACCTTCCTTATACCTCCAAGATCACCTGCCCAAGGGTGGCACTGCCCACAGTGCACTGGCTTTCCCACACCAATCATTAATCAGGAAAATACTCCACACACTTGTCTACAAGACAATCAGAGGGAGGCATTTTCTTTTTTCTTTTTCTTTTTTTTTCGGAGCTGGGGACCGAACCCAGGGCCTTGCGCTTGCTAGGCAAGCGCTCTACCACTGAGCTAAATCCCCAACCGGGAGGCATTTTCTTAATTCAAGTTCCTGCTGCCCAGATGACTCCAGATTGTGTCAAGTTGACAAAAAAAAAAAAAAAAAAAAAAAAAAAAAAAAAAACAAAAACAAAACAAAACAAAACAAAACAACAACAACAAAACAAACAAAAAACCATAAAAACCTAACTGGCACAGCTACGAAAGGGTTAGAAAGGTATACACATGATTTATAAGTCCCAGAATTTTGGTGACTGTATAGAGTTATATGTATCCCTTAATCATTTACCACGACCTTCTCAATACCCATGTGCTCTGTGCGGCCTAGGTTACCCACAGTTAGATCTGGAGTTTATAACCTGTTTCTCCCATGATGCGTTACTATAGAAGAACAGAGTTTGCTCCTTCTGGTATGGTTACTAGGTAGATATTGATATTCTTGGAGGAAACAAAAACACAAAATAAGGTTTAGATGGTCAAATTCCAAATACATGAGTTCTTTAATAAGGACACGACAGATCTGTCAGATGGCTTGGCTGCACGAGATGGCATCTACACAAGCTGTTAGGTAACCAGATAAAAACACTGATGGATGGAGTTCCCTCAGCCACGCGTGCAAACTGCTGTGGGAGCCATCACTTTTTAGTAGTTTAGCTATGCTGAGCCTCCACTTAGCTCAAGGTCCACAATGTAGGTGGACTATAATCCACACCTCTGGGGGTTGTTCTTACAATTCACACATTCTGAGGTTGCCAGGACCCTGTTCAGATCCAAGCAGAGGAAACCCCCACTCCCCTTTTTCCTCATTGAGAATACATTTTTTTTTCAAATAAATATGTTCTAATTGCAGTCCTCTCCAGCTCCTTCCTCTCAGATCCTCCCCACTTTGCATCCTATCAGATCCACACACCCTTTATCTCTCATTAGAACACAAAGAGGCATCTAAACAATAATAAAATAAATTAAAAGGGGAACAAGACAAATGGAAAAAGAGCCAATGAAAAAGCTCGAGAAACATGTACAGTCTCTGAGACACACACATTCACATATGCTGAAAGCCCACAAACACTATGTCGAAAACTGTAATACAAACACAAAAGATTTGTTCAGTTAAAAAAAAAATCAAAATCACCAGACAAAGCATTATGAGACAAAAACCCTTTAAAAATGCCACTGAAATTGTTTTGTGTCGGCTGTCTATGGCTGGGCATGGGTTTTGCGTTTAAATGTGGTTTATAAGTGAGACTCCATGGGAGAAAACTAGATTTTCCGTTGTGAGCAGTTACAGTGAGGCTGCTGTCTCCTTTCTCTGTTCTGGGAGCCTCGCTGACTTAGACCTGTGCACTCTGTCCCAGGTTGTGAGTTCAGTGTGTGTCAGTCTGGTTGTGGCTAGAAGGCCTTGTTTCCTTGCTGTCTTCTACCCAACTGGCTCTAATACTCTTCTGCCTCCTCTTCCACAGAGCCCTGAGGGGAGGGAACTGACCGGAAGCATCCCCTTTAGAACGGAGTGTTCTAATGTCTCTCACTCTTTGCAAACTGCAAAGCTGTGGGTCTCTGTATTTGTTCCCACTAACTTCAGGAGGAAAATTCTCTGACGATGGCTGAACGAGGCAGAGATCTATGAGTATAGAAGAATGTTGTTAGGAGCTGCTTTGATACAATCTTTTAGTAGAACATTAGTATTTGGTTTTCTGCTAGGTCCACTTCTAATCTCACGTTCTTGGCCACCGCGGCAGTGTTGGGGCTCCATCCATCTCATGGAGTAGGCTTTAATCTCAATCGGGGAGTGGTTGGCCACTCCCATAGCTTTTGTACCACTATTACACTAGCATATCTTGCAGGCAGGTCAGCACTGTGGATTGCAGAGTCTGAAGCTGGGTTAGCGTTTACCTTTCTCCTACAATACTATGCAGACGACTCTGAACACGAGTCAGTAGGAGTGGCTTCTCCATGTTCCCTGAGGAATGCAGGAGTGGTCTTCAGGAAACGGGCCTTACCATTAGTTTTTGGAGAACCAATAGCCTTGGCAGTAGCCTAGTTAGTTTGAGGGTTTCTGTGGAAGCCCTGTGGTCAGTAACTCTGCAATCCCTGAGTGTATCCCTGATACACCTGGGCTATGGGTCTGAATTTGGATAATATTGTTCAAGAGGTAGTCAGTCAGGAGGATTACCACGGAAACACAGGAGTAAGAACACTGGATCAGAGGATGCCTTTGCTCTGGATAGAAATGAAGAGAAGGAAAAGCAAAGGTGATTGGAACATTCAAATGTTCAGTACTCTCACTATTAACAGACACTGGACTGGTCTGTGTGAACTGACACAGGAGGCAGGGGGTGTGGTAAACCATGGTCATCCACGTATGCTTCACAAACTTGGCAGCACAGCAGAACTCTGGCAGCACCTATAGCAGCTATCACTTCCTGGGCGCCACTCCTAGAAATGGGTGCTCCCCTCAAAATGTCCATCTGCACCAGAGCGCATGTAGAACCGTGAGACAGGGAAGAACCCGTCTGGCTGTCTCTGCAATGATTTCCACCTGACAGCTCTTCCATGGAAGCCCCTTCCTAGTTCTCCTCCTCCAACATGGCTCTTCGCTCGATGCACAAGAGCTTTCAGAGCACAGATTTTTATACACTATTGGCTCTCAAAGTTAGAGGCAAGGAAGAATCTCCTGGGAACTTCACTCCCAGAGTTTCTGATTCAGTTGGTCTAAGCCAGTATGTTAAGAATTGCTACATTAGAACACATAAACCCAGACAGCATGTGAAAGCCTGTTCTTAGTAACGGGATCGGCTAAGTGGGACACTGAAGGAAGGATAGTTAATGTCATTGGGTGAGAGATGAGTCAACACCATTTAGTCTTCAAACTAAACTCATTTTACAGATGACGTTTATAACAAGAGGCACACTATTTCTTTACCTACTTCTCTTGAGCATCTTCAATGGCTTCACGAATATATTTTCTTACTAATAAGTTAACCAAGCTCAGGATTTATAAACGGACTTACATGGAATTGTTTTATGGTAAATTGCTTTTCTACAGGATATATGCCTTGATGTATAGAATATTAGGTACAATTGTCTCTGGCCTCACCTTTTTAATTCTATATTCAATAGTTCAGAAGTAGTCACTTCAGTTTGCCACTTTCTCAAACATCTATGAAATTTTAAAAAGGTAAGTCTAATTCTGCCCTTGCTGCTGCCATTAGGATTCTGATACACTTTATTTTCATCTGTGGATAACGTATTTTCAGGCTCACTTGATGTTCTTGGTAATAAAGGAATAGCAGGAGCTACAGTAAGAAAATGTAAGCCCAGGGCTAAAAAATGACAGCTGGCAATATTTTCCCCTGTTAATGTCAGAGAAGAAGGTAGAAAGCCACAGACAGCCTATGTTGGGGTCACTGGAAGGATGTAGAGAACTTGAATGCTACAAATAAAGTCTACCCTGCTTAAATAACACCTTAAATATTACCTGTTTAAGAAATGGGATCTCCATGTCCCCATGGGGACAATGGTCTAAGGATGCCTGCAGATAAAAATTAGGGCAGGTTTTAGGGGCTAACTTCAGGAGCTCTGTAGGTTCCATGTCATGCGGTTTTGTTTTACTATGTGCCAGACACATAATCACCCTGGAGGGTGTTGTTTTCAACAGAATTTGGTCACTGACTGATTACCCTAATTTGAAATCTGCCAGGTCCTTCAGAAGTAAGGATCTGGAAGAAAACAGGCGAACCGTAACAGAGTGCCTCCCAGCATGGTGAATTTGAAGGTGCTCATTCTATTCTCTAAAAGTAAATTTCTGTGATCTCCAAGGCACAAAGAAATCAGAAACAGTAACAGAAATATCACAGCCTAGATATTACAGTTCGCTTGCTGTAAATTTTTAAAGGAAATTTGCCTCCCACTGCAGACTCAAGTACTCAGTTATTTAACCAGTGAAAGTCCTGGAACGATGTGATCACTGTGGTTTTTATGATCTGATTTTTCTTCTGTAGGCCGTGGCCTGACAGAATTCCCTGACAGCCTCTTAGGCTCCCCCTGCTGAGAACTAAAGCTCCCAGAGAACATAAATAACAAAGATGGACGCACGACGGGCAACTAGTGCCCACGCTCCACTGACCACATGTGAAGCAGAGCAGAGCACATAGTAGGGGTATGAGGTGATCAGCTCTATCCTCTACAAAGCCAGTACTTTTCGTTGCCTTATCGTTTACCACAGCTTGCAGTGTCTGCCACACTCAGCCAGAAACATCAGGAACCTGGAGAGAAGGGCTCACGGGTGAATGGTGGCTGAGTAAGGCCTGCTTTCTGAAAACAACCTGCCCTGCTTCTAGTTTCAGCCTTTCCTCCCATCCTAGCCTTCATTTTGATTTCCTGGACCAATTCCTTTTCCTCTACCTTTTCTGCACTGATTCCTCCGATTTCCAATCCAACAAGACTCCAGTGTTTCTTCATTTATTTTCCTGTATAATTCACCTCTCATTTATGATCCATGAACGCATACACAAAGAGCACATATGCACATGTGCTAATGTACACATGCGCGCTCGCGCACACACACACACACACACACACACCCACCCCCCCACACACACACCCACACACACACCCCCTTTCTCATTACAACATTGAATTAACAGCTCTACTGCAGGACAAGTTATTTTGCAAGTTATTTTGACAAAACTGAACTGGGTCAAAGTCTATTCCCTTTAAGGGTTTTTGTTTTAATTTCTCTTTTTTTGTGTGTGTTGGAGGTTGGAAGTGTCAGACAGTCTAAAATTGGGAACGGCTGTATTTGAGAATCACTGTTGAGTACCTGTGACCTAAAACAGTGTAAGATCTAGCTCTCTCCAAAAGTTAAATTGTGATTACCATTATAGATACTGAGAAGGAAAAATAATTCTGACACTACAAAGTGTCTAGACCATTCCTGCTCTAAGAATACCTGGGGAAAGGTGATGCAGTCTTAAACTGAACTTTCACACACACACACACACACACACACACACACACACACACACACACACACACACACACTGATTGTATAATGTATAATACAGACATAAAGTGTATAGATTGTATGGTAGAGACTAGAACAACAGGCAGGTGCAGAACTACATGCAAATGATGGTCAAGAAGTAGTTCTATTACCCTCACACATCTACTGGGTGGAAAAGCTGCTGTATAGGGATTATAAATACAGAAAAAATGTCAGGAAAGCCAGGTAATATTAGCCTGTGGTGTTAAAGTGTCTCTCCGGGAAAAATCTCCAGGCTAGAAGGAACATGAAGGGATTTCAGGGGACAATGAAGATACCACTCTTACCAACAGAGTTTAACAACTGCTATAAGAGAGAGCTGACTCGATAATTTCATGATCAGGAAAGTGATTTGAGCAGACACCAAGACCAATTGCTAAACCACGCATGAAAGGTGCATATGGACAGAATCAATATAAAATGGGCCAAATGAAACAGTTCATGTAACACTGTCAATTTGTTCATATAGACAAACACAGCCATTCCTGTTTTCAAACCTAAGTAGTGTTTTTGAATTTTATAATCTATGGGAGAAAGTTGTGTATTAAACAGTGAAAACCATGCCTGTGCTAAGACAACACAAGCACAAGTCTTGTTCAGAGAAACAGGTTCCTTAGCACACAGGTTCCCTTTCCCTCTGCCACGTTATCTGGGTAATACCTGTTACCACTGCATCACCCTCAGTCCTGAAGGACATTCTTGATAAGGGAAGTAAATCATTGAGAACTGTCGCCCTTCCTGACTGTTCTACAGAGTGCCTGATCTATTATTCTAATTTACCACTGATGGAAACAGCTGTCACTGTTTTAAGAGTTGAATTTTTATCTTCGAAGTGTTTATGAATTCATAAACCACACTCTCCCTTTCCCAGACCACAATCTCTGAATTCCATTCTTAGCCTAATGGGAATGTCACCAGGCTGGATTTTTGTCTGGCTCTGTAAATAACTATCAACCTGGATTCAAAGTGGCATTAAACTCTGCAGGCGTCGAAAAACAGATTTGTATCTGTAAAAGAAAAGTTCTTTGTTTTTAGAATTAAAGAAATAATCTTTTGCCAATAATAATTTCCTAAAGGTTCATACTCTTGAAGGTAGAATAGAGGACACATGAGCTCTCTCTCTCTCACCCCTACCCCCCGAAAGAGTATGAGAAGTTCAGCAAACCACTTCTTTTCAAAGATGCATTCTTTGAAATAAATACATGCACAGACACATACTCTGACCACAGTCTCTCATCATCATCTCACGAATCTTCATTGCTTAACCATGAGCTCAAACACAAATGGATCAAGTTTAAACTTAACTCTGTTCCTCTAGTGGTCTATGTATCAAACATTCTAAGAACAACAGGGTCTCAATAAACCCCATTTTTTTCTAAAAAGATGACAGGTGTATCTAGACTATGCAAAGAACTGACACACAGGAACCTGCATTATAATGGAAGACTCCTCAAGTGTCTAGGCCTGTACTCTAGCAGGCCATTCGTGAAAGGTGGCTACTTACAATTAGGTAAAAGAAAATAAAATTGAAAATCAGTTCCTCAAATAGCTTAGCCATATTTCAAGTGCTTAAGAGCCACATGTGGTTTCATGGCTACCACACCGGGCAGCACAGAAACATGCCATTTCACCATGGCAGGAAGTCGTGTTGGCTAGCCCTCTCCAGGGTGTAAGTTGACTCCAGTTTATGGTTCCTAAAATGACCAGCTGTGGCTGCATACAATGACAGTGTGGTCAGAAGGCAACCTATGGCTAAATGTTTTACAATATACAGAACATCACACACAAAAGAGCTAAGCTTACAATATATAGACTATTTCTACAAAGGATTATCTAGACGCAAATGTTAAGCGGTAAGTTAGCTAGAGGAATGACTGCTAGAAAAATTTCACATATTTTATGCCATTTTTATTCTTGCTTAATTATTCTTCAGTTGTTGGCTTATTGAGAATGAATGTAGAAGACTGTCTCTGTGCGTGACTTCAGGAGTTAGTCTGTCAGAAAACAAGGGACCACTATCGTTAAACGATGTGGTTTTTAGTTGACGAGGCTCTCTTGGGGCTCTTAAGTACTAGACAGACAGAAGGAAGGATACCCTTTGAAATGATCTGCCTGGGTCTAGCAGGTCATGAGCAACATAACTTCCCTCAGGTGTGCAGAGTTCCAGTGAATGGCCTTGCAAAGGGAGGAACCTATACCTGTGTATCCACCATCAGTGACTGAGCTTGCGAGGCGGTTGTCATCTTGTGGTTCGAGAATGAACAGCGCACACAACGTGGCCGGAAAACCCACCAGTGAATGAGTGAACCTCACTAAAGAGATGGATGTTACCCAGAAGCTGTTGTTCACTACTTGGTGACCTCAATTTGGAGAGGAAGTCAGTGACCAAATCCTTGTTTGTTGATGTAGTCACTGGCCACCCAGAATTCGGACAGGAGAAAGGAAGCCTTCTGTTTACTGGGATCTCTCTTGGCAGCTTTAGAAAAAGCTTGTTCACTCCTGGTACTAGTAAGCTAATAAAGGCCACTTTCCGAGCAAAGTTACTAACTGCTATTGTATGATTAAGTCCAGATTCCGAAAGGCAGCAGTATTATCTGGGGTGAATCTATTTGTAGAGCTTCTGATGTAGTTGGCCTGGGGATACAGAGAACTCAGTGCAGCACAATGTCCAGCACACTACTGCACATCAGTGTCAGTGACACCAGCAAAGGCTTCCTCAGTACTTCCTCAGTACTCTATGCTAGCTGCTTTACATGTTGTCTCATTAAATCCTCATAACCAAGAGACAAACACCATTATCAGGATAGTTTCCATAGGTAGATTCAAAATAACTGTGTCAAGGGCTAATAAGAAACAATTTTAAAAGTAGTAGAGCTGACACTTCAGTATCTATCAATATCATTTAATGACTTGGATTATATTTATTACTGTATTAGACTGTTCTAAGGCCCTATTACAGCACCTAAAGATATTAACCGCTAGCCTGAAGATATCTGCCTGTTAGTTCTTAAGCCTTGAGTGGAAGATATTAAGGCACATGACTTAAAAGTTCTTCTACAATGGCACAATCCTGTAGCTTTTCAAACCAGACAAGATGGAAAGCAAGGCTTTGTTGTGGGGTTTTTAAAATGTTTAGTTGTTTCACATAGCTTCAAGAATGGGGATTGGTACCAAAAAGTTGTCAGTACTGTCTGATTCAGGATTGGGGTGACATCTACACTGTAGTCACACAACGCTGATCAGTGGCCCAAAGCCCACAAAGTCTGTGTCTACTCCAGCCCAGCAAAGAAGTCAGAGTGAAGGTGAGGGTGACAGCTGCCCGTGCCAGCAATGTGGAGGACAAGACAGGGTAGGCAGACAAAAGTATTTGTTGATGGCTTTTTGCATATCGATACCTAAAATATGCTTACATCAAAGTCAAGTAGGCAGAGCAGTAATTCTTCAAAGATGCCAGGTGGGCTGCAATAAAGAACGACCACTTCCATCTTGGTTCTTCCTCTCATTGGGAATTACTCATCACACCACCATCCAGAGTCACTTATTTTAATTTTTAGAGACTATTTCTATTTAATGTGTGTAAGTGATTTCCTGCATTTATGTGTGTATATCACACAGATGATGGGTGTCTAGGAAGGCCAGGAGAGGGTGTTAGATCCCCTGGAGCTGGAATTAGAGTTGTGAGTCGCCATGTGGGTACTACGAGCTGAACCCGGGTCTTCTGCTGAACAGCAAGTGCTCTAGACCTTTGAATTATTAATAAACCTGGCACTCACAATTGTAAACAATATAACAATATTAAAACTTCTTAGTTCATATGCTATGAACGGAATCAAATGACTTCCACCAAGAGATGAAAATGTGATCAACCCACCATTATGCTTTATTTTCCATCCTCTCTTCATAATGTTTAAAGTTATAAGTTTATTATTTTACTGTTCACTATTAACTTTAAACAATATACTTCAAGATCTATTTGTAATTCCATGAATTTAACTCTTTAAAAGATAACCTAACCCTTTTGTGATTCGCCCACTAATTCTCACTAGGAAGAACATTAACTTCGCCCTAAAGTCTTAACTAATCCTCACAACTTTGTCTACAACTAGGTTCTAAAAATTAAAATCCTGCCTTAAGCAAGAGCATTTGGACGACTGCCACATCCCTGTACTGAACCACTGTTTATGACAATGTGACTATTTTTCACTGTAACAAGTAAGAATGTCCTAGAATTGTATTTCTTATTCAAGAATCCATTTTTATGACTTCTCTAGTTCTTATTAGGACCTCTTAGATACTGCATGTATGTTTGTGCACTAGGCATATGCAGGTACCCACAGGAGAAGTCAATAGACATCCTAGAAAGATATGGATGTGTTGAGCTGTCCTGTGGATGCTGGGAACCAAACCAGGGTTCCCTGGAAGAGTACCAAGTGCTCTTAAACACTGAGCCATCTTTCCAGCCCCGGATTTAATTTTCTAGATTTCCAAGATTTCTCAAAATGCCATGTTCTGTTTTAGGACTGGGCTAAGAGGTCTCAGTCCAGCTTCTTACTCTGCCGGAAGTTCCTAATTGCCTTTACCTTTATACTATACTCTAAATCCTAAATTTATTATGATTATACATCTTAGTCTAACGAAGATGGAAAAGTTCATCATTCTCGGAGAGTTACAATTAAAACAAACTTTTGAAATATAATTTGTTTTCAAATGCTTAAACAAAGACAACTGATCATTCTTGTATCTACTAGCACCATGATGAACTCTAACACTCCTACAACTTCGAGGGTTACTTTGGCCTGTGTACTTCAGTTTCTTTACTGAAATAGAGATCTGGAGGTCATTTCTTAAGCCCTCCCAGTGATGGGATTCTAGGAGTTCCCTCTATTTTTCTATACAAATAGGCGAATCCTCTCAAGAGGACATAAGTGCCACACAGGATCAGTCTCCGTGAAGCCTAGAGCTTGTCTCACAGGTACCGAGTTTCTAAAACCTGCGGGGCCTGCTGTTTACTCCTCAGACAAATGATCTTCCTAGACCTTCTACGTACCACACAGTTCTGGCAGTTAAGCTGTCAGGAGTCTGGATACCACTACATTTTTGGCAGCTTTGCGGATCTAAAATCTTTCCTGTTTGATTTATTCAAGTCCCAACAAAACAGAGCTGGGTGAGAGCAGAGGCCCTTCTCCCATGGAGGAGGGAATTGCTTCCTCATGTCCCACTCCCTCAGTGATGTTCCATGCCTTCCCACAGCTCCCACACTGAGTAACAAACCAATTTATTTTAAAATAAGAATTAACAAAAACTAAGCTCCTTTTATCTTGTGAAAAGAGTCTGGTCTTTCAAGGGAAAAGACAGTAGTTCACAACATCATAAAATAAAAATTAGGCAGACAATTTAAAAAGTACTGTTCTAGCTCAGGGAATATTGACTTCCCAGTGTAGAAAAATGTGTGGACGGGAAAAGAGAAAAAGTGAACATATGCCAAATGCATTATATATTTAATACATAAGTGTCATTTAATACACACTACGACCACTCTGAGAGATACCGCTATACTTGTGCTACAGATGAATAGAGTCCTTCAGCTAACTCAGAGGGAGGAAGCTGTTTACTCTTACTTCAACAAAGTCCACGCAGTTTCCATTCTACTACTGCGCGATCACCGCGTAATAGCTGCTGAAAAACAACATACATTTTGTTACTCATTCAATCAGTTTTGAAACCCCCTGAAGGGTGAGTGCTCATGTACTGGATAGCACACAGTAGGAGTGCGGCACCTCCTCTGACAGATGCTAGGGAGCATTCTGCACTTACCTCAGTGCTGTCTGTGTCCCTTCATGTCCCCTCCCTTCTGCCCGTGAATGGATGTTTGTACCCATCTCCTGCTAAGGACACAGCTCTATTAAAATCTATTTCTTCACCAGCAGAACATCCTGCCGTCGCCAACTCTAAATATTTATCCTCCTCTGATAGGTGAGGGCCTTTTTAAAGGAGAGAAAAACAGCCTGCACCTCTGGCTGAAACATTTGAACTTTACTTCAGCAGCAAGAACTTCAGTGTCAGACATGACTCCCACTTGCGACTGTCCATTCGTGTCTCCCTCTCTCGTGCAAAAGGATCTCAGTCGGGTTGGGGATTTGGCTCAGTGGTAGAGCGCTTGCCTAGCAAGCGCAAGGCCCTGGGTTCGGTCCCCAGCTCCGGGAAAAAAAAAAAAAAAGAAAAAGGATCTCAGTCATAGGCATAGGATACTTAGAAATAAGAAAAACATTCGTGAAGAACAAATATATTGACCTGAAGAAATCAGCGTGAAATATTGCTGAGAAAGGGAAAACGTATAGTAACACTGACACCATGCACCTCACAACCTGGACTCTGGGCTCACTAGCACTCAACACGAGGGACATGGTCACAAAATTCTAACAGTAAGAGTGAAAGTTCAACCTAACAGAAGCAAAGTTTTATAAGAATATACTCATGTAAACTGTTTCTCAAGAGTGGTAATTTTTAAAAACTGGCCGAAGTTCAAAGGGAAAATGTTTCCTCCATAGCCCCTGGACTGCACCTCGTTTCACCATGCACTTGGAACAACACTTGTAGTTGGGCTGGGGACATAGATCAGGAGGGAAAGTGCTGGCTTGCACTATTCACAAGGACCTGAGTTAGAATCCCCAGGACCAATGTACATTGTCTTTCATTCATCCCACTGTCTCCCTCATGTCCCTACCACTGGTTGATGGGGTGGAACAGGTGGGGATGGTGGATTGCTGAAGTTCATTGGTCGGACAGCCCAGCCAAATCAGTAAACTCCAGGTTCAGTGAGAACCCTTGTCTAAAACGCTGAGACACAGGGAGTGGAAGATGACTCTGTAAGACCACCTTTGGCCTCTACGTGCATATACGCACAAGAATAGGAACACAAAACACACACACACACACACACACACACACACACACACACACACAGTTGAAATGAGGTGCAAACTTACAGAGACTTCTGTATTTGAGAATATTCAAAGCCACGACTTCCAGGATTTACAGAATCTGTCTTAATTACAGTAATGTTCTAACGTGGCATAGAAGGTCTGTTTTATTTACCTATCACAACTACAAACACAGACACTGTACTTTAAACTCCACCAATTTATACTCCCAGGGGCAGACCTAAGGTTTCCTTTGCTCCACAGGATCACCAGGTCCTCCATGCACTGTGCCCTCTGAGGTGTTGTGAACAAAGAAGATGTTCATGAGCCTTTTCCTTTCCAGGAGCAGAAGCACATGCTTTATTTTATTCCTAGCAGGCTGCCTTCATGCCTGTCCCCACTTCTCGGTTCCTCTGCCTTGCTGCTTTCTTGTTACTGTGTGACAGTGAATTCCTTCCCTATCCCACAGTCAGTCAGTCAGTCAGTCAGTCAGTCAGTCAGTCAGTCAGTCAGTCAGTCAGTCAGTCTGTCTATCTAAATCTATCTATCATCTATATTTATCTATATCTATCTTTCTATCATCCATCTATTTTTTTCCAAATGGAGACAGTTTCACTGTTTGTCAATTTGTCCACTTTTCCTTAAAGATCAATACTCTTTGGCACTAAAAGAAAAAACTTACTACCTTCAACCATTATGGTTTTCCTTAATTTTTCATCTAAGCTTTACTGAGTTGTCTTCGTGCTTAAGTGACTAATCCATAGGACTTTTTGGTATGATGTAGAGCACGGATGAAGTTTTAAAGTTACTGTGTACATACTGAACTCTCCAGTCACAGTTTACAAAGCCTGTGATGTCACTCTGGCCTATGCCACTAGCCTGGACCTTCTCGAGTTACAGCAAGCTTTCTCTGGGTCCCTTACCTACCTCTCCAATTCTCCTTGTCTTAATTACTGTAACTAAAAATCACCTTGAAAATCTTCAACTTGCTCTCTCTTCAGAAGCGTCTGGCTCTTCGTGCCCCTTCATGTTTTAGCATCAGTTTAATTCCCCGAAGAAATCTGCTAAACCTTTCATTAACGGTGTGCTCAAATTAAAGGTGTACATGTAATCATTTTGAAGAGAAGATATCACTAGATACTGAGCTTTCTGTTCTATAAAAATGTAGACCTGTTCATTTACTGAGGTCCTTTTACATTTTTCCTCAATGTTTTGTACTTTTCCACACCTGTAATGATTTTTTTATTAAATGTCCATCTTTAACTATTTGATATTTTGTGATACCACTACAAATGGTACTTAAATTTTAGCCCCTACTTGATTTTGATTGTGCTCAAATTATATATCACAACTCTTATTTCTATAAATTTTGAATAAACTTTAGCCAATAAGTTTAGGGGTATTGGGGAGTATAGGCTTCCTAAATGGGTACTGTTTAAGAAAAGTAGATGAAACTGGCTATGACAGGAGAACTCAGGAGCCTCAGAGGCTTAGGCTCTGGGTTCTTTGTGAAAGGTATGCATGGATAGGGCACTGTGAGAAGCTGCATGGGAGCATGTTTCACAGATACACACAGACACACATGTAGACATACACACACATATACAGAGATGCACTGACACACACAGATATACATAGGGACATACACACACATACAGAGACATGCATATGCACACAGACACACACAGACATATACACATAGAGACACACACAGAAATATACACATATATAGAGACTCGCACACACACACATATATACACAGGGACATACACACGCATACACACAGGGACATACACACGCATATAGAGACACGCACATGCACACAGACACACACAGAAATATACACATATATAGAGATGCACAGACACACACAGATATACACAGGGACATATACAGACATATACATAGGGACATACACACACATACAGAGACACGCGGACACACATAAACATAAACACTCACAGAAATATACACACACATACACATTATATACAAAGACAACAGACATACACATTTCTAAAAGCATATGTGGCAAAAAAAAAAAAACAATCAAGCATTCTGACAGTTTGAAGATGTGTCAGAGACAGGTTACAGGCTAACCATGGATGACTCTGGCAGCACGCTCTTATAAGCTCATGGAGGCAGAACATGAGACTGAGGGCAGTAGTGGCTACAGAGTTAACATGAAAACAAAAAGATAAAGAAGCTGATCATTAACTCACAAGTATACTTCATCACTACCTCACACCTGTAATTCCAGCACTCAGGCTGAGGCAGGAGGATTGCTGTGATCTGGAGACCAGTTCGAGTGGCGTGTTGCAGGTCAACCTCACTTTCAGGATGGAAACATGCCTCACAACATGACCTATTTATGTTCTCAGTATTTTAAATTTAGCTGTGTAGTTCACATTTGGGCAGAAAATCCACAAGACTAAAAAGGAAACGCTCATGAGTACTGTCCGACTCCTCGGGAATGAAACAGATGGAAATCATAACATTTAGGGCAGTGAGCTCCTACTCCAGAAACAACAATGCCTAAATCTTACAGTAATGCCTGTCTGTGCATGCGTTTTATAATATGCGTGAATAAAAACACAGTTAATTGGAAAAGTATGCCAGGAATGTGACACGCAGTCAAGAAAAACAGCAAAGGAAGACAACTGGGCTTCATTATCTGCACGGAAAACTGGTTGAGGCGGAAAGTGGCCATTAACGAAGGACTTACATTTTTACAGTCTTAAACATGAACTCAATTCTGGGAGATAGGGCTAAGTGTACCTGTGCTGGTTTGGGTTAGTTTTTTGCCCCCCCCCCCCTTTTGGCAGCTTGACATAGCCAAGGTCATCTAGGAAGAGGAAACCCCAACCAAAACAATGACTCTATCCGATTTGCCTATATGCAAGTGCAGTCTCTGGGACGTTTTCTTGATTAATAGATGTGAGAGGGCCCAGCCCACCTGCCAAGTCACTACTAGGCAGGTGGTCCTGGGTGTACAAGCATCAAGCCAATCATAGATGCTCCTCCAAGGGTCAGTCTCTGCCCTCACCTCCCTCCATGATAGACTGTCAGTTGTAAGCTGGAATAAATCCCTTTCTTCTTAAATTTCTTTGTTCATGTTTTCTTTGAAATCACAGCAATAGTCCCCACATTGTAACAGAAGCTGCACTTGAAATAGAAGCATTTTATAGTCTCCTTTCAATGAAGCAGAGCTGCCCCTCCACCATACACACAATTCTTAGACGCTTTATACAATTAAATATAGAAAACAAACAAAGCCAAGATTGTACTCTTAACTCTCCACTGAGGTTGCCTCTGGAAAGGGGAGTGATCTTTGTTAGTAATTACGGCTTTCACAATATCCTTTCATTAAACATCAACAAAGCTTTGTCTATAAAAAATGTCAGTATCCTGAAGTAAGGCTGGAAGGAAGATTACAGTTTTGAGTTAACCTAAAATGATTAGTTGAAAGTAATCTGCACACTGCATAATGAGAGTGTAACTACTCTGGGATTGCTGTTATTAGAGAGACCCCCCACCCCAAATTTGCAAATTTACTAAATTCATAGATCCTACCATTTTATGAGCTGACAGCAAGAAGACAAGTGCTTTAGGAGCGCAGAAGCACACCAGAAGAGAGAGCAGGCGTGTGAAACAGCGAAAGCATCCTGCATCCACAAAGTAAAAATTCCCAGGTTGAGCTGGCAAAAGGCAGTTACCTGGTATTCCAACTCCCAAATTTCCCATGGAAGGAAAAACATGTGCTTCATTTTGCCAAAATCTTTTCAATATACTCTCTTAGTCATACCATTTCTTCTTTCCCAGAAACCTACACACGTGTGTAGATTTCCATAGACTGTCTGTAAGCTGATGCTCCCTCCCTCATACTTTAAGTTCTTGTGTGTTAGGGGTCATATAGATGATTTTTCTCCATGATAGCACTAGATATTAATATTTCAAAGATGTATCAGAATATGTACCTGATAATCAAAGAGAAAATCAAGGTCATGACTACATCCTACCTCTAAAACAAACATGGTCACCTCATTTTTGCACTTCCTTCTAGGGTTGATTGTTACTTTAGGAGTGGGACATTTGACTAGCATGCATAAGACCCTGATTCAATTCTCAGATCTGCAAACACAGACAGACAGCTATGGATGGCATATAGTGGAATGATAGAGCCAGATTCACTGTGGTGCTAATGAATTTCTCCAGCATTTAGTATATTTTATGTCTCTCAGTATTATTTGGGATTTCTTTTTTGGAAATACCTATATAGTTGCAAGCATAGAAAACTAATACCTCTTTTGTTTAACTTAGTTAAACAAAACAACTGACTCTAATTAAATTAAGACCTGGTATACTTTTTATTGTTGTTATTTTATGTGTGTGAGTCTTTTGCTTGCATGTATGTCTGTAACATGTGCATGTACCATGGTACATATAAGCAAAAATGTCTTATATTTTAAAGCTCAAGTTTCAGATAGACACTATCTAAAAACCATTTTGGGAGAGGAGGGCTATGATTAACATTACCACAGAAACATGACACCAAAGAAATTGTAGTTTTGAAAGAACTTACATTAATAAATAGAAATGAGATGTCATGTACAGTAAACTTGGAAGAAGCCAATTTCATCCCTTGGACCACATATCAAGCCTGAAGGACTTAGACTACCACATGACAGTCAGATAGACACGGAGAAACCAGGCTGATTTTCATGGATCTGTTCTATTGGGGTGGAACACCAAGTTCACTTGGCTTCAAGAAGGCGAGCTATTCCTGTGGGAAGGTTGAGTACTCTAAGTTTCTGTGGGATACAGGTATGAACGCCACCTACTTCCTCAGACTCTTCCTGATGAAGCAAGACTGTTAGGAAGCTAGGAGAAGGGCAGCAAGTGTCCACAGGCACCAGAAAGTACAACGGACAAACTCTGATTGGGTAAAAGATGAATATTCTATTCTGGGTACAAAACAGCTATAGTAAAACATTATATGTAAATACCAAATCCAGGTCATCTGATGCTAGAAGGGGTCAGGAAACCTCTACCTAATGTCAGCTATAGGCAAAAGGCAGCATTTGGCTCTCACAGAGAGGAGAACCAGGAATGCTGAGGCAAACGCTGAAGCTACCTCAGAACCGCACCATGGCTCCACTCCCAAAGGAAGAGAGATACACGGCAGAACTGTTGTGTAGGGCAAGAACAGGAGTGCGGAGAGACACAGCTGTGCTACTCCTGTGCTGGTACAGCTAACTCCTGAGAGTGGAGCAGGGATACTGATGGGAAGTTGTCTAGCACGTCAGCCTGAGCACCACAGCGACAGCACCGCACCAAGGGAATTTGAATCCATAGTCCACTGAAGGGATGAAAACCCCATGCAGTGCACTCCCAGGGAGACTGACTGAACCTCCCATTCCACTTAGCAATTGCCTAACAAGATGCTGGCTCATTTAACAGTACGAACAGTGTTCACGCCCACACAAGGTCTGGCACTCAGCTACCAGTCTTATGAGTGATGCACTAAACAAACAGCTTCCTCAAGCCTCTCACTGTGAAGGGCTCAGGGATGATGCATGCCTTAGAGCTATCAGGAAGAAACTTAAATATAACGAGGATTAAAATGTCAAAGGAGCTAGTAGAAAGTATGACCGTGGATGAGATGGTTTATTTAAGTGTAGAAACAGGAACTATTAAAAATAGAGATAAATATCAGAGATGAGGACATTTCCCTCGATGGGCTCAACAACAGTGACTGTGAAGAAAATACCACAGGAGAATGGAGAGGTCACTACAACATTTGGACTGTCTTAGGGTTTTACTGCTGTGAAGAGACCATTACCAAGGTACTGCCTAGGAAGGAAAACGTTGAATTGGGCCTGGCTTACAGTCTCAGAGATTCCATATGTTATCATTATGGTGAGAAGAATGGCAGCATCCAGGCAGACGTGGTGCTGGAGAAGGAGCTGAAGGCAGCCAGTAGCCTCTCCTCTTCCCTGAGGCAGAGCTTGAGAATAAGACTTCAAAGCCTACCTTCACAGTGATAACCTTCCTCCAATGAGGCTATACCTCCTAACAGTGCCACTTCCCATGGGCCAAGCATATTCCAACCACCACAAGGCCATTGTAAAGTGAGCTAACATATATAAAGTTATATGAGACTGAAGGAACAGCTCCTTGAAGCTACAATGATAAAGAATTTTTTTTTTAAATGGATGATATCAAACACAAATCCAAGAATTCCAGACAACTCCTGGAGAAGTAAACATCACTTTGCGATATCTACCACATGGAAGACAAGCTGTTGAACGCGATTATAAAAAGAAAACCATGAAGGAGGCAAAGAAAAACATAAAATACTAGTTTTCCTAAAACTAATTTAGATTCTCAGAGTACTGGCATTGATTGCTATGGGAACAGAGACGAAAGGGAACGTTCTGGAAATGCTCTGTATCCTGATGAGGAAGCAACTGTGTGAGTGTATAAAGATAGCAGGATTTCATCAAACTTTGATTAGGTTAAATCTGTTACAGGCGACCCTGACTCCTCAGTATTGACAAAAATTATTTTATGATCCTTATGTTGATATTATGTTCAGAACCTAACATTTGAAATTAAAAAAATCAAAAGTTTATTACAAAACATGGTTTTGCAATATATTTTAAATAAGATTAAACCAAGAAGAAACTCCTGTTCAAGTAGGACTCACATAGTGGATACAGAACAGACTATTAAAAGCCTAAAATCTGGCTGAATTAGCTACACCTTGGTCAGTCAGAAATGGGATGGTGGAGGTGGAAGATGAATTCTATAAACCAAAGGAAATAAAAGCTGAAAGACAAGGGCAAGATGAACCCACGGATTAGAAATGGATCAACACTACTGTGGCTAAAGTATGTGGAGTGGGTTAGAAAACCTCAGTGAACAGAGTGCAGGGAAATGACTATTTCTATTGTCTATTTTGTCTTCATGGAAGGTTTCTTACATTAGTTTTACTATGGGTGAAACCAAAAACAGGTAACATTTTGTTTACTTAGGACTTGCTACTTGAGTTTTGTAATCACCTCATTTAGTCACAGACATCTTTAAGTTTTTCATTTCATTAAATGTGCATTTTGCATTAAATGCATATTTGCACTGAATATAGTACTTTTTTTTCTGAGAAGGGAGTAAAAGAATTAACTCTGGCCACTAATTCTATTGATAGGGTCAAAATCATGTGCTTTAGCTTGGAAGGGTTCTTGTACAGTGTGCTCAAAGCCCGGGTCTGATCCCAGTGATATTCAATCCCGGTTAATGTTCGTTATATGCCTGACATTAGGGAGATGGACACCGGCCTGGAATAAATGAGGCCGTGTCTCAAATAAAGGGGTGAAAACCCCTTAATGTTTCTTATAAAGTAATTCCAAATAATTTCATCTGTCACTCCAGGCGGCAGATTGATCCTAATTTCCCAGTGTGAACTGACCTTGGTTATCTTGCTTCCTAACAGTAGAGCTTAGAATAAAGACTTCCTGATTCATTTATTTGTACTTACATGTATGTGCCAGTGTTTGTGGATTCATGCCATATGCATGCAAGTGTTAACAGAAGCCAGAAGAGGATGTCTTAAGTCCTACAGCAGATGTGACAAGCCGTTAGTGCTGAGACTTCCGAAGTGGCTGATAGAAAATGAATTTGGTTCCTTCTGAAGCAGCAAGTATTCCTACCCACTAGGCAATCTATCTAGCCCAGAAAATATTACTTTTATAGTCAAGAAGCCCAGTAGAGGCTCTGTTGGTTAGATCATCAGGGCTAGCATTACCCAGGACAGACTGACAGCCGGGATATGAGGCGATGGAAAAGGCACTTCGCCTCTGGGGATGCCCGGTCTAGTCATGGGGAAAACATCAGGCAAACCTAAACAGAGGGATATTTTATAAAACACCTGGCCAGTCCTCTACACTGTCCAGGTCGTGAGAAACAGAAATGAGTGGGAGGCTGTCACAGACCAGAAGATACCAGTATGCTGTGACGACTAAATGTAATGCAGGATCCTGGAACAGAAAGAAGACTTTCTGGGAAAAACTGGTGGGATCTGAAAGGACTCCGCAGCATGGTTCAAAGTAAGATCGTGTAAGTAACAATGTTGCCACCAGAAGGAACTGGGTAAACAGTAGGCAGGATAGCTTTGGGTTTTCTTGTTCCGTCAATTGAGAGGCTGTTTTAAAACAAGCATTTTATAAAACAACCAAAATGCTATGTGTGGCGATAACTGGACAGGGGTGATCTGCCAGTGTTTGAATTCTCCCACATACCAGGCACTCGTTTGGCCTCACTGCTCTCTACAATACCCAACGTGAGCACCAGTTCACTGTTCTACAGGGACCGCCAGGCTGGCTACCCTCGTAATGCACTGTGGCGTTCTGTTCCGTTGTCCAAGAATCTCTCTGTCAGGAAAAACCACTGGGTTGGTCCTCACCCAAGGGGGCTGAAGCTCTTTCAATTTCAGGTCATGAAAGGCAAATGTTCCAATATCTTATATTTAATCATGTTTCCCCTAATTTTTAGATTTTGCTTATCTTTAAAATCTGAGGAGTCTTGTTAAGTGCCAAGCTCATTCTTAGATTACACTGCTGGGCTGGGGCTTAGACTTGTATAGAGTGTTTTGAGTTATTATTTTTAACTACAGTTTGACTTAGTGATTTAGTGATTAAAGCCCAAGAAGAAAGCACAAGGAACATAAAATTTGGATTTATAAAACTATGGAGAAAAAAATAATTGATTCTACAAGCTCACCCCAGACAATTATATTAGTGAAGTACATTTGTCTAATGCAATTTCTTGTGTTTAAAAAGCAAGCAAGATACTGCTATCCTATTGGCTACCCACTCCTGCAGTAGGACACTGAAGTGGCTGCAAGCCTGTGAGCCTGTGGTAATCTAGCTCATTTCTCTTAGAAAACAAAGGAGGTTGGAGGGGTGGCTCAGTGGATAGGGGCACAAGCTGCTCTTACAGAAGACCAGAACTTGGTTCCCAGCACCAGGTCAAGCAGCTCAGGACTGCCTGTAATTGCAGCTCCAGGGAACATGACACCGGCTTCTGACTTTTCCTACATTCCCTCATACAAGAATACTGAGAGAGAGAGAGAGAGAGAGAGAGAGAGAGAGAGAGAGAGAGAGAGAGAGAGAGAGAGAGAGAATAAATCTTAAGAAAAACAAAATAACAAATAGCAACAAAAAGTAGATTTTTCCAAAGTCTAAGTTTCAAAATTCCAAATATTCAGGTATGAAAAGCTTTTCAGTAGTTTTGATGCCTTGACACATAAACTTTATACTTTAAATGTTCTTGACAACTAACATGCTCTTATACAACAGAACTACCATCTACATCAAGAAAACCTGATAATCTTTATAAAGCATAAATGTAAAGGAAAACAATACAGCCCATGCACTTCAATGCAATATATGACCCTTTTATTTAAGCTTAAAACCAGTTATAGAGTACAAAAATGAAGAAAATAATTTGCAAAATTTTGGTGAATCGATGAATTTTGTGAAACATGTTCACAAATTTATAACAAGTTAGAAAATGTTCGCATCCATTCTGATGAACAGACAGAAGCAAAAAAAAAAAAAAAAAAAAAAAGCAGGTGGACTAAGGTGACCGTTATGAGGGCAGGCACCACCTCTACTTCACCTTTTCAGCATTAGAACACTAGACTGAGAAGTCACATGTTCACACAATCACTGTCCAAGACGTCTCCATGCCCAACTGCCAGCTAGGGCCCCTGCTCTTTCCATGAGAGAAAGTCATAAGCATGTAAGGTTTCACATTTATTTTCTAACTTACATGTATACCAGTAACAGTGGAGTGAAGTGGAAAAGTATGTGGGATATAAGAGAGAATTCAGCAAGATCAAACATATCTAAAGTTTCCTACTGGGACCATCTCCCTGGGTGATGCCAGACTACTCTCTCCCACCCCAGGACCTCCCTGGGCAAGGCCAGGGTACTCTTTCCCACCCCAGGACCTCCCTGGGTAATGTCAGGGTACTCTCTCCCACCCCAGGACCTCCCTGGGCAAGGCCAGGGTACTCTCTCCCACCCCAGGACCTCCCTGGGCAAGGCCAGGGTACTCTTTCCCACCCCAGGACCTCCCTGGGTAATGTCAGGGTACTCTCTCCCACCCCAGGACCTCCCTGGGCAAGGCCAGGGTACTCTCTCCCACCCCAGGACCTCCCTAGGTAATGTCAGGGTACTCTCCACCTTCCTGGATTATGCCAAGCTACTGTCGCACCCCAGGACCTCCTTTAAAATCTACTTCTGAATTCTGATTATGATCACAACAGTAACCGCTTTTATTAGCACTAACACAACACCGTGACTTGTTTTACAAAGCATATTTAAATTTCTGGTAATTAGATTACAAATGACCTTTTGGAACAGTATCCAGTCCTAATTCCTGAGCTCGGAGTCTTTGCCTAAAACAAAGCTCTTCAGAGTTTGAGCAAAAACCACATATTTATTTGATTTCATATTTGTCTTCTTAAAATAATCTTGGTAAGTAATTGCCAAATAAGCCTTGTGATTACAACTTTAAAATATGCAAAGCTGAAACAGTTGTTACAATTATATAACAGTTTATTTGCATTTAAATTAACTTTCATTCAATAATCTCTTAAATTCCTACTGCAGGTCTAGGGCTGTGCTGGAGGATAAAAGGAATCGCCCAAGCTACAGCTATTTCAGCTTAAGGAAAGGAGACTGATGCAGTGTCCTTAGAGACATGGCTTGGAAAGTTCCCAAACTACATATGTGCTACATACACATTTGAGAAGTCCTGAGAAGACCAAGGAAGACAAAGATAATCAATGATATTAATGTGCAGCATAGTAAAAACAGACTACATAAATAAGTAGTCTGGGAAAAACAGATTATGGTTTTAAAACAATTAGACAAACCATGCGTGGGCTTTGTCAATAAGCGCACAGAACTAGAAGACAGTGTAAAAACAGAAATATAATTTTTTAAAACAAACATTTATCAGTGTGTGTGTGTGTGTGTGTGTGTGTGTGTGTGTGTGTGTGTGTGTGTAAAATAACAATTAAAGAAAAAGAGGCCATGAATTTGAAAGAGGGCTAAGGTGATGCATGGGAGGGTAGAAGGGAGGAAAGAAAAGAAGGAAATCATTATTGTATAATTACAAAATATAAAAAAGTTAAAAAATAATTCACACTATAATTTTTCACATTTCAGTTGAGTTAAATTTCATCTCCATTTAACACAGCTTCACAGTTCTGTGAGGTAATTAATGGGCTACCAGGTGTAGTGGCGTCTTCCTCTAATCCTAGCACTTGGGTGGCAGAAGCAAGTGGATCTTTGGAGTTTGAGGCAGCATGGTTTACACAGCCATTTCTAGCACAGCCAGAGCAACATAATAAATCATTGTCAGGCCCTGAATGTAAATATGGTCTACATTCAAAAGAATTAAAACAATGGTGAAAAGTCAGGGCTAAGAAAAAAGGAGAGATTATTCTAAAATACTTTAATTTCATCACATGAAATTCTACAGTTAAGTGAAGCTGACTTGATGTATTTTTTAATTTTAAAACGTTTTCACCATGTGCTTCATGGTGCTGTTACATATGTGCATTTTTATACTAGTATATAATACAAATTAAGCTAATTTCCCATATACGCCGGACACTCCTTTCTCTCTGTTCCTCTTCTATTATTGCTTTTGCTATTCTAGACATTTGTACTTCTACCTTCACATCATACATTCATGCATGCCAAGGACTAGGCTCGACTTTATCCCATGAACCAGCATTCCATGATCCCAGTCACCTGATTCTTAGAAAAAACAGCAAACACATTTTTTTAACATTGCAAATGAATTCAGAGACTTGCCTGCCTTTGTAAGCACAGATATTAAGTTTAGTTGAGTGACATGCTGTCCTGAAATTACCATTCCTATCATGCTTGGGCCTAGGCCTACAGTCACCTGGGTCCCAAGCTGACCTTGAACTGAGGAATACGCCTGCCTTTGTAGCACAAACAATAAACTTAGCTGGGCATGAACTTGCCCTGTGATCACCACTCAAGCTGGCTCTTCGTGCAGTTGCCTTTGTTCTTTTAGGTCTGTGAAGCCTCTCATATATCTCATATTACATCCTTATATTTTGCATAGTTGAGAAATTATATATTCCTGAACTCACGTTTTCAGAGTTCTTTCCCACAGCTTTAAGGGCTGTCCTGAAGGTCTCAGCATTTACCATTTTGCTGAGACATTAGACACACCCTCGCCTTCCAAACTGCTGCCTGGTTATCATGGAGTCATTAAGTTTGGCAGAGAGGACATTCCCCGGAAGGAGGAACATAAAGCAAAAGATACAAACAAGCCTTTCCCCAGCAGCCATCAGCACGTGTGGAGGTCTATGCCCTGCTGGCTCTGTTCCAGAGTCAGGAAACCATGTCACACTGTCCCTTGCACATGGCCATGCGGATGCGGGGCACGCGTGAGTTATGTCTTTTATATAAAGCTGGGAGCCGCAGACTCCTTCATTACGGTTCTCTCCAGTCGTATCCACCCTTTTGCTGAGAATGTAGCTCCTTTCTTCTTTCTGGCTGAAAAAAAAATCCATTGCATATGTGTTTTGATTTTCTTATTATTCCTCTGTTGCCATCTTTGGTGAATAAGCACACAGAAAGATACATACTACATATTCTCACACATAAGTTAATGTTAGCAAAAGCTGCTCTCAAAGGGAGCAATAGGAAGAGGATTAAAAGAGATGGGCAGAGAATGCTTTAACAGGTAAAAGGTGGGGAGGGGCGGCAGGTTAGGGATTTAGCTCAGTGGTAGAGCACTTGCCTAGCAAGCGCAAGGCCCTGGGTTCGGTCCCCAGCTCCGAAAAAAACAAAAACAAAAACAAAAAAAAACAAAAAACAGGTAAATGGTGTAGTGGGACAGAAGCAACAACTTGTAATGCATAGTAAGGTGGTAAATGTCTGCCATGATAGACATAGTGAAGAATTTCCTTTGATCTTTGCACAGTATATGTGTCGAAAAGAGCTGTGTATGCAGCATAAATATGTACAATTCTAAGAGTCAATTAAACAGACAATTGTGTTCTGTTTATTGCCTTTAAAGGACAGAAATATTCGAGCTAATTTTACAAATGCTTTGGATACCAAGTCTCTCACTTCTGATGCATGAAAGTCATGGGTCACAGTACAAGGTGATAAATGCTTAGTCAAAGGAACTACATTCTCTGGCTGGTCCAACTGTGATTTAATATTCTTGAATGCAACCATTTTCTCATTCATCTTTGTAGTTCTACAGCAAGCCTAGTACATAACGATCCTAGCACATTCAGACTCCAAAGCACATTTAATGAACAACATTCAGATAGGAAAGAAAGGGTCGACCAATAAAAGAAAAAAAATCTCAGTTCAAGATTGGAACCACAAATGCATTTCATTTCATCTTTAAAAGATGCTATTCTTATCATGTATGTGTGTGAGCCCATGACTGTGTGTGTGTGTGTGTGTGTGTGTGTGTGTGTGTGTGTGTGTATGTGTGTGTGCACGTGCATGTTTCATGTGTGGTGGTATCTTCTTCCTTCACAAGAGCTCTACAGGGCAAGGGCCTTTACCCACAGAGTCCAAGTGCTTTTGTCTTCTACAGGAAGCACCCAAGGAAGCTGGCTGCAGGGAATTACTTATCTGTCACATACTCTAACTACTGGATACAAATGAAGATACTGTGGACTCAGTAGGAAGCTGGAAGGTTAGCTCATATCTGTAGTCCCACCACCTGGGAGGCTGGGTGGGCGAGGAACATTCTGTCAGTTCCAGGCCATCCTGAGATTGTCTCAAAAGACATCAGCAAAAATTAGAATCTGGCATGAATTCCCCATGGATTTGGACTATAACTGAACTATTTTCCAAATGAATGTTCTGTATTTATTCAGGGAGGTAAGGATATTAGTGATTGGTATTCTCCAGGGAGCATAGAAAATACATAGGCTGGAACTGTAGACAAGGATTAAGTAAGTTGGTAAATTAACTCTTCATGATGTTTAAAAAAGGCTATGATGAAGTAATAACTCAAAAAGTCATCACTGGTATCCTGGCATTTGGGGATGCTTGGTACATTCTAACCAGTGTATAACATGGGACAAAGGAAAGTCCAGGACAGTGACTAATCACACATAGATGAACTGTCAAGTAAACAGGAGGAAGCATGTAAGAAGTCAGTAGGACTGAAGATTTCATATATGCCTTTTTTCTCTGTATACAATGAAATCGGGTTTTTCTGATTTTTTTGCTATGAGTAAATACACAGCTGGGTTAGTTTTTAAAGACAATAATGTAGAATGAAACCAATAAAACTACAAAACAGTCACACGTCAGTCATCCACTTAAAACTGGCATTGACGCTAGGAGACAGTGCAGCATAAGGAGCCATCCGTCTGAGGAAACTGGCAGGCATAGCAGGTTGGTCGGCAGATATATAATGCAATTTCCCCTTTTAAAACAGAAACATCCTTTGGACCTAATAATTAAAAGCACCCAAGACTTGTTTTTAACCATCCCTACTAACTGTGCCCAGGGGTCAAACATTCCATCCTTACAGTAACACATGGGACCAAACGTGAGATTTCCCCAATCCCCAGCCACGTCTCCAAGTCATTGGCCACTGGCAAACAACAGAAACTGATTCTCTCCTGGAAGTGAATCAGTAGCCAGAACGTGATTCAGTAGGGCTTTGTATAAAAAGCACAAGGATCAGAAATCACTGTGGGTTCTGCAGTGGTAGATGGCTTGGACCCTCTCTGGGATTGCTGCTGTTAACATCCTTCTGATTGGAGAACAGAAGCAGCACAGGGCAACACCAGGGGCGAAATTGTCACTTGCTAAAAGAGCACCGGACAAGCGCGCAGGGACTCTCAGTGGATACAGGTAGGAGAGATTCAAATGTGACAACTGGTACACAGACCACAATGTGACCAGATACAAAACAGAGCATAAATATTACCTATGAGTATTTAAACAATTTCAGAGAAGAAACAGGACACATTGTTTTTTTAAGTGGAATACTTTTGTCTGTGTCTTGTAAGACTATTATCCTTGGGCCAGTTTGTCTTTATCAATGGTTAAATCATTTACTAGAGACATGTTTCTTCTGGACTGGAAGAGAAGTTGGTGTAGGTGATTGGAATGGAAGAGAGAAGGCATTGGTACAGCTGAGCAGGACTATGTAGGCAGTAGGAAGCAGCTGTCCGAATGAACGCCTGCTCCTCTCAAGATATTCCCTTCACAGTACTTCAGTATCTGCGTCTACTTCTGGCATCACTGCCTGGACCATGAGTTCCAGACCACAGAGTAATTCAGCAGAGTAATCTGAATGTAACTACTGAGGCTAAGAAGAATTCTTACATTTTCAGAATTGCTTTCTTCTGAGTATCAAGTTGTCGAGATGTGTTTTTCTTTAAAAAAAAAAAAGGGGGGGGTGGGACACGTCAAAAAAAAAGTGTAGATGAAAAATTTAAAACTACCTATAGAAATAGATGCCTTACATTTTCTGAACCTTCTTGTAACTGATGATGCATTTAGGTTTTGCACCTTAATGCTCTTAGTAATCTAAAAGATGAGAGACGAGGATGACCCGCCTTTCAGATGAGCCTCAGTACCTGCATCAGCACAGCAAGCCCCTCCTAGTCCCGTGATTTAGCTCCTGAGACTGATATGACGCCTGCTTCCCTCTCCATCTCCACAACTTCAACACTCTTCATACAACAGCGATTCTGTCTTCTTTATTCCCTTGTTTATTTGGTTAAAAGAAAGAATTCCAAATTCTGGGAGGGCAGGAGTTGGTCTCCCTTAGTGCACTTTCTTCTTAGTCTCCAGAAGACGAATAACTAAAGGAAAACGCAAGTTCACACACACTTGATCCCCCACTGGACTCCAATCCTTTCAACAATGCATACTAATATCTTTTGAATTTAAAAGCTATTTGGTTTTAATACTTCAATATTGAATCTGGGCAGACATCCCTTCCACAGTCTCAGCTCTCTGAGCCTGTCGCCACACTCTATCTATTGCCTGAGTTTCCAAGCCAACGGCAGCTGAACAATGGAAACCAGGTGGCAGCCCACTAGACTCTTGGTCTATGGCTCCATTACACACATTCATTTCATAAAGATTGTTCTCGCATAGCTGGACATTTAAAACCTGGTTGTTGGGCAACAGTTCATTCAAAAGAACTAACTTGAACTTGTTCCTAAACCAAATTGTTCAAGAAAGCAGGTGAAGAGAATGGGGTGGGGTTGGCAGCTGAGAGTGGGAGCTGGGGGTAGGCGCAGGGCAAAAATCTATGGTGCCTATAGATTAGCCAACAGTTAGTTAGCTTTGTTCTTGTCTTCTACACTCGCCCAAACAATCTAGATCACTGAGTCCAAGACTGTACACTCCACCCACCGCCAAAACCCCACAATTTCCCGTTTAGTGGAAGGGAGGTGATGCTGTACCATGAGTGTACCAGAGGCAAAAAGAAACAAAACAAAGCAAACCCCAGAATGAGGTTTGTGACAAGGAAGACACGGCAGGCCCTCTTGCTGCGGAGTCGGTGGCTCAGCCCTGCTCTTGTGGTTACGCACACGCCATAGTCTAAGAAGGTACTGAGGACCGTGAAGAGGTGTGCTGGGAGGGGCTGCAGGGTACAGGGAAGAGCCTAGCTTTACTGCATTTGATATACTTTCTTCTATTTATAGATATATCTGACATCACTCTGAAATGAAATTATTGTCATGGTTGGTATATGCTTGGCCAGGGAGTGGCACTATTTGGAATTGTGACCCAATTGGAATATGTGTGTCACTGTGGACATGGGCTTTGAGACCCTCATCCTAGCTGCCTGGGAATCAGTATTCTCCTAGCAGTTTTCAGATGAAGATGTAGAACTCTCAGCTTCTCCTGTACCAGGCCTGCCTAGATGCACCATGTTCCCTCCTTGATGATAATGGACTGAACCTCTGAACCTCTGACCCTGTAAGCCAGCCCCAATTAAAGGTTTTCCTTTATAAGACTTGCCTTGGTCATGGTGTCTGTTCACAGCAGTAAAACCCTAACTAAGACACTTAAGAAACAATGACCTTTAAAGGCAAACCGTGGAAGCAGACACTGATCTTTAGTGTTATCCCATCTGATTTATCTCCTGTCTCTTTCATGACCATACTCATCTTTCTGGGCAACACTAAATTCCAATTATCTTCATGGAGACTTCCTCCATCCATGATCAGTTAACACTCAATTCCCCCGCCCCACACACAGTACTCACGCTTCTTTTAAAGCACATCCCTTTCTACTTCGTACTCTATGCACCCCACAATTCTTTAATAGTTACACTACAGAGAATAAAATAATCTCCAAAGTAGGAAATCATAATATAGCACCAAATCTTAAAAAAATAAATGTAGCATTTTTAAAACAAGCAAATAAAAACCAATCAAACAAACAGCCGGTTAAATGAGAAAGTTTTGACAGAACATCAGATAGAGCAAGAAGAAAAAAACAAACAAACCAAAAAAAAAAAAAACTACATAAATTGGAGAGCTAAACAAGGAGTGAAAGAGGAAAATACTTTACTATTTTTCTGAACAAGAAATGACAACAGGGTATCAATGATATTATACTTTTCCAAATATACACAAACTGATCTTCAAACCAGTTCAAGAACCGTAAGCAATTATGTAGTAAGAGATTGGTTAATATGTGTGTGTGTGTGTGTGTGTGTGTGTGTGTGTGTGTGTGTGTGTGTGTGTGTGTGTGTTTCATTACAGGAGGTAAAAGCTACTCTTGAACTTCATTGGAATGAATACAATTTCTTTCTAGCACATTCTCATTCCCGAGACCTTTCAATTTCTTCTATGTGCTCCCAGCATTTCTTGGTATATTTACCCATCCTCGTTCTATTTTTATAAACGAGCATCAGTGTATACATTTGTGGATCCTAAGGCTTTAAAACATATATCTGGGGAATCCTTACATTCTAGTACCTACAAAAAACTACTTTTTTTTCTGCATTTGACAACCATAGATTCCCTCTGCATAGGCACAAGGTGGTTTATTTACCTAGCACTTCCTAGAAGAGTATGACCCTTGCAGTGCCCCATGTAGTAGTGAATAACAATTATGTGTTATTTCACTGATGAATTCGATTACTGATGGGCAAACACATTTGGGATTTTTTTTTTTTTATTGAGTCAAAACTTTAAATGGTTTCTAATGCTACTTCATCTTTTTAAAGGACATTTCAACCTTCTAAAATTGGCTTTAGAACAGTGTTTATTCTTAAGAGATGTTTTTGAACAGATGATCATTCACTCTGGTCAGGGTCTTCTAAAAGTGCCTGTCACTAGGCTAGTGAGTGAGGAGAACTACCCATGGGAAGTGCTAAAGGAGTTTATCATATATAGTAAGAGAGATTCTGTCTCTCACATTACCACATGTTTACAGCAGTTCAAAGAATTAAGGAAATTATGCAATATATGTTTGTCCTTTAAGCTCTAAAGCAGTGATTCTCAACCTGTGGGTCAAGACAGTTTTGGCAAACCTCTATCTCTCAAAATATTTATATTACAATTCATAACAGTAGCAGAATTACAGTTATAAAGTAGCAACAAAAATAATTTTATGCTTGGGGGAGGTCACTATAACACGAGGAACCATATATTAAAGACTCACAACATTAGGAAGGTAGAGAACTACTGTTCTAAAGATAAGAAAACTGTATAACCCTGAAAAGACCCTCCAACGCCACATCATAGACAGCTGCCAACACAGGAAATTCATACATACCTGGTCAAGGACAAAACTAAGATATATTCTGTAAGTGAAAGAAAAACAAATGAACAATATAGTTGCTAAAGATTGTTTTCAGGCTTGAAAAATCTTGACTGTTGTTTTATGTTTATATTGCTTACTCAAGAAAAATTGTATTTTATTTTCTAATTAATTACTTTTTCTCATCTCCAATGCATTACCACTAAGCTAAGGAAGACAATACGGTATCTCTGGTAAGAAAAGAATGTTTTAAGAAATAATCCTGAGGCATAAACAAGTCAAATGTGGCTTTATTTTTAGACTTACAGATAAAATAAAACAGAGCCAATAAGGAATTATTTAATTCACAATCAGAAACACCATGGATTTCTCAGGGAGAACCTCTCCCTTCCATAATTAAATCAACCTGTAAATTTACCAAACAAACACATGAATGGTCAACTTTCAAACCAGTTAACACTGCCTCACTGTGTGAGCATCTTTTAAGAAAATACAAAGTTCTGTGTATTTTTCTAATTAGCATTTTGTAGGAGACTTAAGGTTACATGAGCGAGCGTTCCAAAGTACGAACAGGATCACCTGTAGCAAAGAGACTAGGTGTTAGGTGATCTGCTGTTAGAGTTCAAGAAAAAAACCAAAAAAAAAAAAAGCAAAAAAAAAAAAAACCAAAAAAACAAAAACAAAACAAACAAACAAACAAACAAAAAAAAAACAAGCCAAGGCCATGTGTGCTCTGAGAAGAAAGTGGGTCATGTGGGCAGTGCTAGGGACGGAACGGAAGGAGACCAAGGCTCAATGACAACACCAGTTTAGCTAAAATATCACTTCTGTTTTTACTTTTTTTTCAATATTACACGTTTACCACAATGTAATTTCAAAACTTCACATATTTTCATTAAATATCAACACTACCAATACATAGTCAAATATAACTGCTGAGCTTAGGACATGACTTAGACAGTAAAGTGCTTACTACCCAAGCAGGGGGACCTGACTTTGGATCCCTAACATACACAAAAGGCCCCAGCACTACCAGTACACAGTCAAACATAACTGCTGAGCTTAGGAGACGAAGCAGGCAGTAAAGCGCTGCTCACACAAGCGGGAGGACCTGAATCTGGATCTCACACCTGCAGAAGGTCCCAGTGCAGTGCTGCATCCCTGTGAATGGCCTCGCTGAGCCAGTGAGCTCCAATACAGAGATCCTACCTCAAAATACATGGGAGAGAATCATTAAGGAACGTACCTGAGGCTGACCCCTGACCCTGACGCACACATGTAGATGGGTACCTGTACACATACACACACACATACCTATGCAAACCTAATGTGTATGTGAATGTAGACACACACACATATTTATTTACACATCACATGCACATAAGCACAAGGAAGATATTAAACAAAACTGCTGGCCTGGGAAAAGACAAGACTTACCACAAATCTGTGCTGAAAGGGAAGCTATGCCTTAACATCGCCTTGCTCTATTATTTCAATGAGCACATTGTCAAAGTAAGTCTAGAAATAACCACTTTAGATACAGACATAATACATCCAATGGTGCATACTGCATTTCACTTTACATAAAAAGGCTGCTGAAAAACATTTGGTGGTATGTCATATGGTCTACCCACGTAGCCAAACTGGTTTTCCTAAATTACATTTCTGTATTCATATCACCCACCAAATTCCACAGAGAAGACAGAGGAACAAGTCTCACTGTCAAGTCACAACGCTTCTCCATGGCGTTCCCCAGGTTCTCTGCAGAGAACACAGAAAGGAAAATCACTACTAATATGGAAGTCTTCACACTGAGTCACACAAAACTGCTCTTGGGTGTTTCTGACACCTTGGAGGTAAATGGTGATTCCACACGGGGTAACCCAACAAAAACCTGAACAAAAGTGGAGGCATATATCATCAAATATAAATCTGATGATCTGCCTGAAGGAAGACTGAAAAGATGATTAAAATAAGTGAATCTTCTCACCTGACAACGCAGGTCAGAGCCTCAATAGGCCTATATTCATGCAAGCTGTGGGTGAAAATTTTAGCGCTTACGGTTACAGATACCCCGCAAGGACATGTTTTAAATGTACCAACCTTCACATATAATAAATCTCATAAATGGAGCTGAAAGCATGCAAGGTCGTAATTTGGATGAATTTTTAAGAAACAATTCTTAATTTTAAATAACTCTGCTACTCAAAACTAACTATACATCTACGTTTTTATGGAGGTATACGTGCATAACCATGTATGTTTACGTATATACAAAGATACATTCATTGTTTGCAAGTGTAAAAATATATCTCTAGATGCTGTGCACAGAATTACCTCGGGCAACCTTCCTTTTCCAAAGCAATGCAGTTCAGCCGCCTAGTGGTAAAGCACAAAGCAACACTTTTCTTTTTTACTGTGTGGTGGTCCAGCTGGTTTAAATCTGCTATTTCTTTCCTATGGTGAACTCACAGAATACAACAGCAGCAACGAAAATCCTGATGGATTTTCTTAAAAAAAAAAAAAAAAAATCATGTTTAAATACAAACGTAGCCAAGCATTCGGTTCAAGCTAATTTTCCATTACACTTCAGTGAGCTGTGTGTTTATAAAGCCACTCACCAAAATTCCAATTACCTTGACAAGGAACTAGATAGATTTGGCACCAAACTTGCCACAACAAGCTCTAAGTTACAAGGAATACTGCCTACAAGGAATGGGACTAGACGTACAAAAGCCAGGGAACGGAAAGGTGCCACGGAGAGCTGGGAAACCCAGAGAGGCTGGGAAACACACCAGTAACTATGAAGAGTAGCGATCTTAGCCCTTCTTGCCTGTCAGGCTAAGAACTCTCAAGCCTATGGCCATGGTGTTATTTTCAAGTTGATTAGGTCCACATGAGCCCTCTCTGGACTTCAAACATACAAATGAGTACCTAAAGACCAACGGACATTTCCAACTCTGCACACATTCAAACATATAACTGTCATCTCTGAAAGCTCTACTCACTTTCTCATTCTCTACATTAGCAGTCTTCAAATGATCCAACTGCGAATCTCAATGCCACTCCCTCAGTCTCCCACTCCAATCAGAACACTCGACACGTTATCGCCTACCTTCCTGATTCTATTCTGGAAAGGCCTGACTAACTTCTTTTGACTCTCCATGACTCCTGGGTGTAGCTATGGAGTATCTTCCATCAGGTTGACTGCAATAGTGTTCTGACTGCCAGCTCCCTGCATCTACTGAGTTTCAAACAGTAAATTTGGAAAGAAGGCTCGGGAACAGAGGTGAGCGATTCTAGGAAGAGGCTACAGGAGAAGAAGGCAAGGAAAGACGTGGTGAAAGAAGTTAAGCCAAGATGGGAAGGAGAACTGCAGGTGTATGACGTTCAGGGATGCCAGTGCAAGAGGAAGCTAAGGCTAGCAGTGAGCAGAGAAGAGAGGGATAGGCGACAGGATTCATGAAGTTAGGTGTTTACAAAAATGACAGCATGACCAAAGGAAATGGAGAAGCTCGGGGCAATCTGTGGAGAATGGCTGTGAGGGGACGAAGGCCGGGGGAAGAGAGGGACCCTTGGGACTGCAGGCATTCCAAGGTCAAATAAAGATCTGGTAAAGAACAGACGGCGCCTGAGTCTCGGGAGGGCTTCAGGGGATGAACCTAGCACACAGGCACCAGACTAGCTGAGGTTTCTTTGAATTTTGAAACAAAAGGCAAAGAGATGCATGTCGGGAAGTGGAGAGGACAGTGTACAAGTGCGGGAGGTTAAATGGTGAAGAAAACAGAACACTTGGGATCTGGGGAGAGAGCTCAGCTGGCAGAGGGTTGCCAGGAAAGCATGAGGACCCGAGTTTGAACCCAGAGTGAATAAGCCAAGCGTGCGGGTGCACACCAACAATCCCAGTGCTGGGAAACAGAGACAAGTAGATCCTTGGAGTTGCTTGTCTCGAAAATCAAGGTGAATGACTCTTGAGTAATGAGGCCTGCCATTGACTGACCTCTAGCCTCCAAACCTGTACACTCACGCACATGCACGACACACACACACACACACACACACACACACACACACACACACACACACACACACGCCCCACTAAACCAACCAACCAACCACCACCACCACGGAAACATCCAAACTAATATATTACTGTGTCCATCTTCAAAGTATTAATTAAAATACTTGTCAAGGGTGCTGAGGACATGGCTCAGTGGATAGACTGTTTCCTCTGCAGGCCTGGGGACCCAAGTTCCAAACCCCAGCATCCACATAAAAATACCAATGATGATGTTGCTGCACATGAAGGTAACTCCAACACAGGGAGTGGAAAAAGGTGGATCAGCTGGTCAGCCAGCCTAGCAGAAATGGCAAGCTTCCAGCTCAGCGAGACCCTCTCTCAGGACATTAGGGCAGAGGAAGATATCTAGCAGCTTGCTGTGGTCTCCAATCCAACATGCATACACACAGGTCTTCATGTGCACACACCTCCCCATTTACACAAACATCTTAATTGCTATTAGATAGAGAAAACACAAGCAGCTCCTATAACTCTCAACTCTCTACATTCACCGCCAATTCTGAAGCTTCCACTAGCTTACTTGCATTTCTGTTGTCGATGGCAAAGTAAAATAAAAAGGAAGACAGTGTGTCCTTTGAAAGGACGCTCTGAAATACAAAGAGTTCTACCGTCTCAAAAATTTCCATGTCTCTCCTTTGGAAGAAGAAGTGTACCAGACTCAAGCAGGTCACTGTAATCCTGCACCTAAGTCAAGGGAAGTGCCTTAGCAAAATAAAATTGCTGTTTTTAATAAAGTTGGCACCAACTACTGTCCTAATAACACGTCTTCATAAAGGGTTACAAGCCAAAATAAGCACTGTGGTGTTCCAGAAACAAAAGAATTTTTGATGATACAAAGCTGTTAGTTCAGAAACCTCCTAACGAGTGAGAAAAGAGTCACAGCTCTTCACTCACTGTGGAGAACTCTTTGGTCGCTGCTTGATTTTATACTTAAAGTATATTTGTTGTGGGAATGCAAGTCGGTATTTGATATGAATGAGTTAAAATCGATGTCTTACCTATAACTGGAAAGTAAGAACATAAAGTACGTTTTCAATCATACCGTCTGTAGACCTAACTCTAAAGTCAGTGGCACATAATTGCATTTTTACACATTACATGATCTTACTTTTCTCAACAGAATTCTAAAAGTGTACAACAGATAGCAGATAGATTACTATACTAAATAATCTTATGCTAATGAACTTAAATAAGGAATGGTATGTAAGTGCTCAATACATCTGAATAAATAATGAAATAAATGGAATAAAATTTTTGTCTATGAGTATTTTTAGCCAAATGATCACCTAATGCAGTGTTTTTCAACCTTCTTAATGCTGTGACCCTTTAATATAGTTCCTCAAGTCATAGTGACCCCAACCATAAAATTCTCACTGCTACTTTATAACTGCAATTTTGCTACCATTATGAATAATAATGTGAATATCTGTGTTTTCTGATGATCTTAGCCAACCTATATGAAAAGGTCACTTGACCCCCAAATGGGTCGTGACCTACAAAGTTAAGAACTTCGACTTAGCATGTGTCAATCAAAACCAGTGGGGGAAAAAAAAGATTTACTTCCTTTGTGTAATTTAGTTTGAAAAGAAAGTATCTAAGAAAAACATAGATTGTATTCACATCCCTATGTGATTCGTGAGGAATGTCATGCTCATGAGAAAGCCAGAGCCTTTGAAGATGAGGCACAAGTCAAGAAATGGGCCATACAGGCGATGTTGCAGAAACCGAAGCTGGGATGCCCATCTTTACCTGAGGCAAAAGGAGGCTGATCAGGTTGAAAATACTGTAATGAGGAACTGTAAATTTTAATCCCTGAGTGAATTCAGAAACTTATATGAACATGGAGATATTAAGATTTCAACCTACAAAGTAACACTTTCAAACACTATAATGTCTTCAATGCCATCCTATTAGTCTCTTATTTATTAAGCCATAAAACTACATAGCACGACATAGTTCTGATTATAAATCTAAAGACACACCTAAATCAAGTTAGCTAATGTTCAGAATGAATATTGTAAATATTACACAGAAATTTAAGTACTATTCCCAAGCAAACACTTGACAATCACTAGGCATATAATACACCGAGTCTCTCCAGATTTACAACAGATACCATGTTAAACATATAATGTCTGACAGTAACAAGAGCAAACAAGGTAAAATCAGAACACCCTTACCCGATACTGTTCTACTAACACTTCAGCCTGTGAAGACAAGGTAAGGACCTAAGAGCAACTCCTTTCCTCTTAGCCTCATCTTCCAGCCTTTTCCAGTGCACATGTCTCTTCTAAGATACCATCCTCTTAACTCAGGGATTCCCTCTGTACGTTCTCCATATTGTAGCCAGAAGATTTAAAAACAAAAAATAACAAACAAGGGGGTTGGGGATTTAGCTCAGTGGTAGAGCGCTTGCCTAGGAAGCGCAAGGCCCTGGGTTCGATCCCCAGCTCCGAAAAAAAGAACCAAAAAAAAAAAAAACAAAACAAAACAACAAACAAGCAAACAAACAACCCCCCCAAAAAAACAACCAAAACCCATCTAATCAGGTCACTCTTGTGAAAAACTCACTTACATTCAGCCAGACAGTATTTTTAAAAAGAGTAGTCTCTCTACCAGGCCTAACAAAACTGTCCCTTGTAGCTTGTATTGTCTGGGCTTAAATGCACAAGGCCCACAAGCCTTTTTTCAAGTCCTTCATAACAGCTTAGACAATCATTGAGGAGAGCCATCAGAGGGAATAAAGGAATAATATTCTAATTCCTTCAGCTGTAGCTGGCAGTGGAACAGGAAGGGACACTGAACACGACGTAAAAGCCAGGAGTTTTAATAAATTCTGAGTCTCTGTGCAAGTCAAACACCATCTAAGTTTTTCTTCTTTATAAAAAAAGGCCTCTGTTTGACCCTTCGCAAGGCTCTTTCACGGATAATTTTACTTGTAGACGTCACGCCCACAGCTCTTCCTCAGTCTCCACTCTGATTTGGCAAATCAAGAGTTTCAACTTGCTCCTTTTTGACTCTGTTTCGGCACCAGGCAGTTAGACTCTTGTGGAAAATAACCCATTCTCCAAAGCCTAGAGTCCCAGGACAGCTGTCCTTTGGGTCACCTTCGTTAAAACCAGCAGTGATACGCTCGCCACTCTGTTTTGGAAAGCTCCATCCCGGACTCCACTTATTTACCCTATTAAAGCAGCCTGGACTAGTTCAAGCTAGGTTAACACTGGCATGGAAATAATTTAGAAGACTCTAATCCTAAAAAGGCAGGGTCAACCCAATGTCTACTCGAACTTCCTGTCGCACACAGTGGGAAGAGGCACAAGGTTAGTGCATTAACATAGCTGGAAAACTGCAGTGATGAAAACATTCTTATGCTATTAATTATAGAAAAGCTCTTCATTTAAATTTAAAATTCTGTTGAGTTTGCTAATAATATCATCTCTACCTTCAAATTGTGAACCAAATGTATAATTAACCTAAATATCCTGCCAGGTAAAACACGCTTCTGAGAACCTTCTTTACTTACTGTCCACAGTGTTTGTCTATGGGTTACACACCTGCCCTAAAGCCAGAAAAAAAATCTGAGAAACGTGGAAAGTGAGTTAAGAACCCAAAGGTCAAGTCAAGTCCGAGCAGTGTGGTCGCTGCCCAGCCCTGAGTTCAGTGTCTCCAGCAGCAGAGACTGTGGACTGGCCACCTAAGTGGAAGCTGTAACCTCGACACAAATGACTGTGGGCATAGACCGTACTGCACTTGATACAATCCTTACATGATAAGGACTGGTATATGACAACGAATAAGAACTCCTCCTGGTCCCGTCTCAGCTCACCCACACGCCCTCTTGAAAGGAAGAGTTAGTAGAAGAAATGCTCCCTTGTATCTTATAGTTTCCTGCTACGACTTAACATATTCCTTAAAGTTTAGTATGATAGCTTATGATATGATAACGTGACGATCTCTTCCTTAAGAGATAAGTAGGAATGGAGAAAGTTCTGCATTTTGAAAGTCGTCAGTTCTTTTTCACCAACAATTTAATGTTACTAATTTTATTTCTAGGATTTCACAATAATGCTGAAAAGCCAACATTCACCTTTCCAAGCAAATGCATTTGGCAGCATTAGTAGTCACCAGTTATTTGTCCTCTACAATATAACATTTGCAGAGGGTGAAATTTCACATAGTAAGAGGGATCATTTTTTATATATTATAGTATTTATAATCTAGCAAAATGTTTAAAGCTTATATACTATATAATTTCCCTATTGTATTAAGCTTAAAAGGCACTGTATGGCTTCCTTGTCAATCAAATCTCAGCATATTTACTGACCCCACAAATATCTCAGCAGCACATCCTGGCTGAGTTCTTTTCCTCTGCACCTCTCTACTGACAATGAACATACTTAAAAACAAATGCAGTAATGGTAACAAAAAGTGGCACACAGTACAGTCCACACCACTGTGAGGATTCAGGCCCCTATCATACATGTTTTTGACTGAGGCAAGGAGAAAGAGCTGTAAGTCATCAAAAGACAATGACACTGGATCACCATTCCTGGTAATGCAGTCTTAAACATAGTTGCTCCAAGGTCTGGCTGTAGACTATAACCTAGTTACTACTAACAAACAACCTAGTTACTATGAACAACCTAGTTACTACTAACAACCTAGTTACTACTAACAAACAACCTAGTTACAACTAACAACCTAGTTACTACTAACAACCTAGTTACTACTAACAACCTAGTTACTACTAACAACCTAGTTACTACTAACAACCTAGTTACTACTAACTAACAACCTAGTTACTACTAATAACCTAGTTACGACTTTATTGGAAGCCAAAGTTAATATAAATACATACAAATATTTGAGTTCTAAACTTGGAGTCTTATTTAGGCAATACAGAAAACCAGAACAAACAAGCTTAATAAACAAATAAATATATTTAGCAGCTTGGTATATATGAAGAAAACTGATGTCCTCCTTAAGGTTCACACGCTAATAGTACAAGAATATACTTGTTTATGCATTTTCTTTTTTTTTTTCTTTTTTTTTTTTTTTTTTTTTTTGAGCTGGGGACCAAACCCAGGGCCTTGTGCTTGCTAGGCAAGTGCTCTACCACTGAGCTAAATCCCCAACCCGTTTATGCGTTTTCTATCATGACAAGAATTGCTGTTACATAAGGCCGGCCAAGTATTTAAAGGAAAATGGCTGACTGAACTAATACACAAGCATTACGTATTACTGACATAACACAAACGGCCATATGCACCTGGCAATGAGTGTAAAAAGTCATGATAAAAACATCTCTTGATGATGATGATAAAAAGGTTCTAATCTCTGCTTACAAATTTTGATCAAATTGTCAAAAGCCTTGAGACATTCCATGCAGACTTCCCCTTTTACAAGAGGCCACCTAATAATGGTAGGTTATAAGCTGTTAGAGAAAAAATGTCAACTGGCACTACTGGAGCTGCTGCAATTAGTAACATTTAGGATTCATCTGTTTATATGATTGTAATAAAACACATTTCTATAGTGAATTTTATTGAATAACTGATCTCTTAAGCTTATCCATAAGTGATCAGTTGTCTTAATATTATATACCGAACACCAAAATATGCAGCACATCCAGATGCTGAATTGCCAGAAAGAAAAACTGATGATGCTCAACTCAAGTTCTTTCAAGTCCATGATGGTGTGAAGGCAAAGGCATCGAGTACAAAACACAACTTGAATTCTTCTCTTCACCTAGGCTTGGGATGTATGAGATGGGACTCTCAGTGTACAGTCAGAATATCAAAAGGAGAAACTACTATGTATTACATGGTGATGCTATGCTCTCTGGGAGGCTAAGAATACTAAATATATTTGGGTGCTGAAAGATGGCTCAGTGGGTAAAAGATTTCCCAGGAAAGCCTGACAGTCTGGATGTAATGCTCCAAATCCACATAAAAATGCAGAATACAGTGGTGCACGCTGGTCATCCAGGTACCCCAGGATTGCTGCTCAGAAAGCTTGCAGACCAGCTAGACAGAATCTACCTAAAAACAAGGTGGAAGGAAGGAACCAACTTGGGAAGGTAGTCTTCTAACTTCCACCCATGTGTCACAGCACATGTATGCATGCACACACATCATCGTCATCCATGATCATCATCATCATCACAACAACAATACTATTGTAGAATATACTTGAGGTTTATGATATTTTCAACTTATGCTAAGTTTATTGGTTGAGTTGTAGTCCTTTGGTAAGTTGAAAAGAATCTATGTATTCAATAGATTATCTTCGACTTTCTTAAAAAGGGAGAAAAGTCTATCATCTTTGTTAACATGGTCAAACCTGGAGGACACCATGTTGAATAACATAAACCACACAAAGACAGAGATTGCATAATGTCATTTAGGGACGGAACTTAAGGATTCAACCTTAGGATGTCAAAACAGAAACAGAGCACAATGGAAGCTCATAGTGCCTGGGAGGCAGGGAATGGAGAGAGTGTAGACCAAAGGGAACAGAGCTGTAAATATGCAGGATAAGAAGGTTCCAGAGATTTAATGACCATGGCTATCAGCACTTTATATGTTTGGCCCATGACATCTGTAGATTCAGCTGTGAGTGAAAACATTTCAGGAAACTATGTCTGCACTAGATACTATAAACTGTGTTTTTCTGTCTCATTATTCTTTAAATGAGATTTATAGCAATTATCACATAACATTTACATAGTAGGCATTTTAAGAAGTATAGAGATGACTAAACAACATATATGAGAAAGAGATGTGGCTCTGTGGTAGAATGTGTGTTTGGGATACATGAGACCCTGGCTTTGAAATCTAGAAACAGCCTCCACCTCTATGCATGGAGATATATATTCCCTAGAAGTGTGTATTCCCTAGAAGTGCACAGAAGGGCACTCACACATCATATACAAATCTTATGAAAGAGATTCGAGCATCTGTAGATTCTTGTGTGGGGGAAGTGGCTACTAAGTAGATATTTCAAAATATACTGAGATTCTAAGCTATACTAACAAAGTCGACTTGAAGTGCTCTCACCACATTCACAGATAACATTAACTATATGACATATACATGTTTTACGTCTCAATAGTGCTGGAATTTTTTAAAAGAGAGTTATTAGTGAAAGTATGACCAGGTATAGGTATACTGATCTACTGGTTAAATGCCCTAATGCATTTCAATAGTAGTTTTGTTCATTTGAAGTAAAGTATAAGAAAGTCAAGAATCTGTCAGGCATGGTGGCATATGCTGTTAAATCCAGCACTCGGTAGGCAGAGTCCAGTGGATCTCTGAGTTTGAGACTAGTCTACAGAGTGAGTTCCAGGACTGCTGAGGCTACCTAGAGAAACCAAACTAAAACAATCAACCTATCCCCTAAAAGAGGCAAAATCCTATTTGAGAATAGCTTGTAAACAGCCCCTTGGAAAGAGAAGTTACATTATCCACTAACAGATGGAATGGCCCGTTACCTAAGACTTTAAGGGGAGAAGCACTCAAAGCCACAGCTTCCCTGGCTGACACACAAACAGCACTAACTGCTCGTCCTTGCTTCTCCAGATTTGCATTTTAATGTCTATCTTTCATTAAAAATGACTCTGAATGTCATTCATCTTTAAAAGACTAATATTCTAAACCATCCACTATAGACTCACTTCACAACTAATAATATCTCCTGCCTCTGAACGTCATGCACTCCCCACAGACAAGGAGCTGTGAGCCCAGAAGGATCAAATGCTGCTGGGGATCTTGGGAATCTTACCTTAACTGCACCAGGACACGGAACGGCTCAGTGCCCCAAGCAAATGAGATTAAGGATGGATGGGAAAAAAGGGGGGGGGAGGATGAAGTACAGCCACGACTAAAAGGTTATTTGTTAATCTTTAGTGAGGTTTCTGAGACATTTAAAGAAATCCCTTTCCTATCAAAGACTTGAGTTTCAAGCTTTGTATGGACGTGTGTGTGTGTGTGTGTGTGTGTGTGTGTGTGTGTGTGTGTACATGTGCACATGGAAGCCAGAGGTCCATGTTGGCTGTTTTCCTCAATCACCTTCCACCTTAGTTCTCTGAGATAGCACCTCTCACTGAACCTGCAGCCATTTTGCTAGCCTTTACCATGCTGGCTAATCTGGCTAGCCAGCAAGCTCCAGGGATCCTCATTCCTCCCAAGCACCAGGAAAGCAGACCACTACAGGCTTTTTAAGTGAGTGCTGGGAGTTAGACTTCATCAGGCCTTGTCTGAGCTATCTCTCTGGCCACTGAGTTCCTTCTTTTCCTTGTCTTTATTTCTTCTCTTGACTCTATTCTAGCTCCCAACTTCCACCAACCCTCTTACATCTAAGACCCCATCATTATTAGCTGATCATGAACTGCCACCTAACAGAGGAATCTGAGGGGCAGTCACTTATTACTTATTTGTGAAAACAGCTCTCTAAGCAGCTGTTGCCACTTATAATCCCACTATTTGAAGGTCTGACATCGTTGAACAGACTCTTAATACAAAATAGCACTGTGCAAATGACGCCACCTTTGAATGCCCACAACTGTGAGAGAAACTGCCTACACCCAGTAAATACTGAAATCTGGTTTAAAGCTCTTAGTTCTTCTCTGGGAACACTGTGCCAGCATCACTCCTGAGCTGGGAATTTGTGGAGAAGAGTGCTCCAACAATGGCCAATCTTCCTTGAGTCACACTCAGCAGAATGTATATGTGATGAGGAAACACCATATCATGATCTGGAAGGTGGGTTCACACAGACAATGTCTGTGCAGCACCCAAAGAGGTTGGTGTTGGGTGTGACCTCTGGGAGATTACTGCCTATAGCTGGAGGCACTCTGGAGCTGTCTCAGGAGTGGAACACAGCAGAAAGGCAAAGAACGAACAACTGGCAAACATTCGAGAAAACTGATCCTACCATTTATTCATATTTCACATCTCAAAGTATCTTATCAGTAAAATTTAGGGAAGACATGATTAGGCTATACCCTGTTCACTATATCTCTGTTTTCTTGGTATCAAAAGTGCTGTGTTATTTCGACTTTCAAGGGACTAGAGATAATTGATAGGATTTCTAAAAGGTTCATCAGGGTAAAGTCACTATTGTCTCTGTGGCAGATTTTTATTTCCTTAGCTCTTTTCTCTAAGTAGGAATTACCTTTCAAATGTGAACTAAAGCAAGCAGGTGTTCATGGATTTACCAGTGAGGAAATCAGAAGCAAGAAGACCAGGTAACTCTGAGTGAATTAACGGACCAGAGGCTGCAGGAAAGGTTTTCAGCTGAAGCAGTGGTTCTCAACCCTTCCTGATGCTGTGATCCTTTAATATAGTTCCTGAAGTTGTGGTGACCCCCAACCATAAAATTATTTTCATTGCTACTACCGTTCATAAGTGCAATTCTGTTACTGTTAGGAATTGCAATGTAAATATCTGATGTGCAGAAGTGGGTTGAGACTCACAGGTTGAGAACATCTGACCTTCAGTTGCTCACATTCGGGAGCGGAGGTGCGTTACCCAGGCAACAAAGTTGTTTGTCTCTTGGCCTCAGCATTAAGGAAGTCTCTGAGATTACTTTGCAATGGGGAGAGTGTCCAGGCAGGATTTCTTGGTGGTTGTGTTGCCATGCAACGCCTATAGGTATCAGGGACCAACAGATATGTTGTGACCTATAGGCAGTCCTGCATTTTGTTCCCTGTAGTCCATGACTAAAGAATTGTTCTGAAGCATAACAAACACAGGACGCAGAGAGTCAAATGGTGCCGCTGTATGACAGACATTGTGTGAGGAGAGTGGGTGGCTGTGAAGCCAGGGGGCAGCCTGAGGACTTGAGGTGAAGGGCCAGGAAGCTCTGTATTTTTAACTCAATCAAGTCACCATGGAAAGAAACTGATGTCACTTAGTGGCAGGTACAAAACCATGAGGGGCTTACCACAAATAATGCGGTGATTTAAGTGTAACAGAAAATAAAATAAAACATAAAGTCTTTGTTCAAAGTTCTAAAATGAGGCTTGCTCAGTGTCTTTTGACCTGACCTGAAGTTCTGGGAGGTTTTCATAAACACCTGTTTTTATACATGAGCGTCTCTTTCCAAGCCCTCAGCAGCTATCTAACCACAAAACCATATTAGACTGTTTACACAAACAGATCATTCCCAGTGTTGACTCTGTCACAGCACCAACAAATGTCCCTTCACATTTTTTTTAAAAAGAGGAATGTGGCATGGCCCAGTGGCAGTGAAAGCTGTGGATCCTCGAGGGCCCTAACTGAACTTCTGAGTGCATTTACCATTTCCACTGGGGAAAAGATGACGAAAGAGAGGAGTGGAACACCAGCATCCTGTTGAGAGAGGGACTGAAGCACAGGCTGAGTCACTGGCCCTTCCCTTCATCGGGTTCTGTCACCAGCACTGTTCCCTTCAGACACTAAACCCATACAAGACAGGCAAGCTAGTCTCTCCACCTAGTGAATGAAAATACCCATTCCACTTGACCTCTCCATTTCCTCCACTGCTTACAGTCTATAGAGAATCATAATGTTTGGAATCAAAGTGCTATACACCTTAAAAGAAAGCTCTGAACATCAAGAGAATGACGTAAGGATGCATCGCTGAGGGGCAAAAACCATGTAACCTCTCATCACTGAAGAGCAGTTCCCATTCCTAAGCACGGGGAAAAGGACCCAGAGACATGGCCTAATCCATGTACTCTACCTGTAAAATGTGAAAAACTACAACTACATCAAACTGTCATTTTTAGCTCTAAGGTGGGTCAAGACCCAAACAGTCAATAACAAATAGCACGTTGTGTTTGTAAGGCTGTAAGTAAGCAGAAAAAGCACTTAAGGGACTATGTAGAATGGTCCAGTATCCATGGAGGGGAATTTGATGCTGTCTGAGAAGATTGTGTACCTGTGTTTACATTCTGAGTCATGAATCCAAATTTTAAGAGTCTTTTCCAAAGCTACCCAGACAAGAAAATCTGTACATACACAAAACTGATCACTGTAGAAGTATTTGTTTTAACAAGAAAAATATAAATGACAAGAAATAAGCTAGACAATGGCAGAAAACAGTGGAGTACTACTATGAAGCTGTAAAAAAGAGTCAAGATCATCACTGTGTGATATGGGTTTCATGATAAACAATTACATAAAAAATGGATAAAATACAAGAAAGAGAAGATAAAGGAATGAATTGTTTACAAGAGGATAAGTTAGTTTTTAAAAGGGCCTAGAGAGACGGGGATAAAGTTTCTGCCTCTCGAGTATGAGGACCTGAATTTGGATTTCCCCATACCCTTATAAAAACCCAAGTGGGAGAGACATGTCTGTAATTCCAGCGTCTGTGTGTGAGTGGTGAGGCGAAAGGCTGGACAGAGACAGCCAGGTAACTGAGGCTTGATCACCAGGGAGCTGCAGGCTCAGTGAACGACCCTTTGCTCAAAACACAAGATGGAGTAGCAGCAGAGGACACCGGATGTGCACGCTGGCCTCTGCCTGCGCGCCTGGGTGATGAGAGACAGCAGGCGGTTAGGTTGGCCACTGGGTTTCGAATGCCTTTAGCAATCTTTGTTTTACAGATGTGAGCTGGGAAATCAACACTGTGTGGTGAGCTGAGCTCATTCTGGCTCCTAAAAGGGAAATCAGGGGGTTTTCTGTCTTTACCTTGGTCACCAGAAAATGGTGATGGTTGGCAGTGTTTAAACCTTGGAATTCAGCCAACACAGGACTGCTGCCCTCATACCACATTCCACAAGAAATGGCAATTAATCGTAGGAAAGTTCGAAGCAAACGTAAAACAAGGCTAAACCAAAACAAACCCAACAGTGAACTGAGTGGTGCCACTGCAGGCTCCTCTTTACAGACTGCATCCCACGATAACCAAACAGTTGGCCCAGGCACCTTTTTCCTTCAGACAAATATTTTAGCTGAGGAAATAAAGGAGGAATGATAAAAGTTACCCATATACCAGCATTTTAAAACCTATAATGAAATAATGAACCCAGGGTAATCGTCTGTGTCTAATAACCCCAGAGACAAACAGCTACTGAGGGCCTCCTGACAGACACCACACCCTCTTTTTAAAGTAGCCGAGTGTTCCTCTAAGAGAAGTGTTTTGCTTGTATGTGAATGCATGCATCTGATTATCACTCAAAATTATATGAGATTTGTGTATTTATACATGTTTATAGTATACATGCATGTGAATCTCTACTGATAGGTATATATATATTTATATATATGTAAATATATGCACATACACAAACAGCTATGTCTCTGTAGGTATGTACTGTACCTAAGAGGTACATAGGGATTTTAATAAAGAAATAATTTGTGCTACATACCTTTAATTCCAGCACTCAGGAGGCAAAGGCAGGTGAGTTTGAGGCCAGCCTGATCTATAGAACGGGTTCCAGAAAAGCAAGCCACAGCTACACAAAAAGCCTGTCTTGAAAAAAAGAAGAAGAAGAAGAAGAAGAAGAGGAGGAGGAGGAGGAGGAGGAGGAGGAGGAGGAAGAGGAAGAGGAAGAGGAAGAGGAGGAGGAAGAAGTGGAAGAGGAGCAGGAGGAGGAGGAAGAAGAGGAGGAAGAAGAGGAGGAGGAAGAAGAAAAAGAAAGGAAACGGAAAAAGACTTTGTTTTCTGCAGAAATCTACTAAGATATGAATAGATGAACTGGCACCATATATGTGATTTGTTTCAAATTTGGAGAGCTGGGGGTAGGTGGAAGGGACACTGGGTGACTGTGACTTAAGACTAGGTGATGACTACCTACGTATTTACTGTAGCTATTCCCTGGTCATAAATAAGTTCTCATTTTTCTATAATAAAATTTGAAGTATGAGCACAAATAACAAAATAGTAGAAAGTTATTAAAAACACTATCGGACCACACGTTCCACCTCAGAGTCTATCATGGCCACTGCTGGGCTTTGGCACCTTAAAAAACTCCAAACACAGAGCAAACTGTGTCCTATCCCACAGTGCTGGAGCAGCAGGGAAAGGCTGAAGACCACTGTTGTAAACATCGCAAGGACAGGAAGGTGCATTATTCACACGGTGTTTACCCAGTGTCTAACATCTAAGAGGCATTCAAGAAATCTCGGGGGAATGAATGAATGAATGAATGACCCAGGGTACGTAATGGCAGCTACGTGTGCAAAGCCAGCAATTCATATTTGACATTGAAACCTTACTCACTTGAGAGGGCTGGGCCTTCAGGTTCATGCAGAATAAACTCCTTCATGAGACCACAGACCAGTCAGTCTGAACAGCTACAAGTAAACACCCAGAATAAAAATAGTTTTATACACACAATTAGGTGTGGGTGTGGCCAGCAAATACTCTGATTCTACAATCTGTTTTGGATAGGGCAGTGCTTCATACGTGACTCACAAAGCAAACGGTAGACAGAGCCTGTGTGCTGAAGTAAGCAATTATTTGCCAGAAGGGCTGAATACCCAGTCTGCCAGCAAGACCCCATGCTTCCCAAAGCTAGAGAACACACACTGATACATGCACATGTATTTAACATATCCTCCAAAGAACAAAGAAAGCACACAACTCTTTTCTCTAGAGTATGGAATGAACTCTGATGATGGGGTGGCAGGGTATCTCAGAAAAAAAAAAAGAATGGATTAGAATCCCTTAGTCCAAATGTTCTGTTGTGTTGATGAAAAGCCAGATGGGTGGAAAGGCTAAGGAGGAAGTTCTGAAAATAGGAGGAGTGGTTATAGCTGGAGAAACTCTGCGGGGCCAGATTGCTGAGTCTACAGAGCTGAGACCTAGTTCCCTGATAGTCCACAGGAATGATACCCAACCATTCTCAAGTGTAGGCCCAGCGTGGCTGTAACTTTACACTGAATTACTAAAGCCGTGTTTTTACAAAGCCTTCACCCTAGCTTTGAGCTGCAGCCAGGTTACCTCCTGCTTCAGAATGGTTTCCTAGGAGCCAGGTGTAAAAGAAGGCAGCTCTTCTCACCTTTTGTGGTTTCTCAGACGCAATGCCGTTCATAGTACTATAAAAACTGTTTTTCCAAATATGATTTATAAAAAATAAAATATAGACTAGACTATCAGCTCTCTGGTTCTCCTTATAATCTGAACTGATACAAAAACTATGCTGTGAATTGAGAGGTGCTTGGGCTACAAGGAAGCATCAGGCTAGCTCAGGTTATACACTAAGACCTTGACAAGGAAGCATCAGGCTAGCTCAGGTTATACACTAAGATCTGGACAAGGAAGCATCAGGCTAGCTCAGGTTATACACTAAGACCTTGACAAGGAAGCAACAGGCTAGCTCAGGTTATACACTAAGACCTTGACAAGGAAGCATCAGGCTAGCTCAGGTTATACACTAAGATCTGGACAAGCCAAAGCGAAACTTCTAAAACAGTTGTATATTACATGAATTTGAACATTACATAGAAACTTACATGATAATAGTTTTAAAAGTCTTTATGTGTAAGTGTGTATTCTTGTGTGCATGTATGTGTGCCTCATGCACACAATGCCAGAAGAGGTCAGAAAAAGGGGTCAGATCCCTAGGAACTGGTTGTGAGCCAGTACTCACCAAGAATCAAACCCAGGTCTTCTGGAAGAGCAGCCAGAGCTCTTAACTGCTAAGCTATCTCTCTGGTATCATGGTAATGTAGACTGCTAAATATAGCAATCAGCAAAACATTTAAAAGAAGGGAAAGGGGGGTTGGGGATTTAGCTCAGTGGTAGAGCGCTTGCCTAGCAAGCCCAAGGCCCTGGGTTTGGTCCCCAGCTCCGAAAAAAAGAAAAAAAAAAAAAAAAAAAAAAAAAGAAGGTAGAATGAATTAAATTATGTACTTATATTTCAACAAGGTTCTGTACAAGGTTTTCTTCAAACACACACAGGAAAAAACCTGTAACAGGGTCAGGAAGATGAAAAGGACAAACTTTTGTGCCATCGACTCTAATTACCAATCAAATCCTAAGCCCTTATTACTCTAATTCTAGCTAGATACAAAAAAATGATGTGTTTATACTGTGCTCCAAGCACGGTCACCTGCACAGCTGATATGATTCAGATGCAGAATGATGATGTCATTCGCAGGGATACAGAACTTGGTCTCTCAGCTCCTCACTACTGCACTTCTTAGGATCCTGAAAGACTGATGATCGTTCTCTAAGGCTTTGAAAGAGACAATCAACTACTTACACGGAAGAACACCATGCTTATCTCTTTGGGAGAAGAGCCTAATTGGGACACTTCAAGATCCCTGTAGGAAACTGCACCATTAGTCAACTGTATTTTTAAAAGGCAAAGCCTGAGGGTTTTTCTCCATTTGAAATGAATGTAGCAATCTTATATAAACAATAGGATTACAGCCTTTTCAACCATATGGTAAAATGAAAACTAGAGGAAAGTCTAAGGCCACTTGCTGACATTTGTGTAGCTGTGAGTACAGAATTTAAGCCCTTCAAGGATACTGAACAGCTAACTGCCACAAGTGAAAGATGTCTCATACTTGCTCTAAATTTCTAAAATATTTAATATGAATATATCTGAATAGTTAATGCTATCTTTTTCATGCACTGGCTTCTAAGAGCTTTCCCTAAAATCCTGTTTTGTGAAAGAATATACCTACATTATACCTACATTTTCACCTTTTCCCCTTTCAGCTTAAGTCTCCCAAGTTAGCCAGCATTTAGATAAGCTATTTTTATAGAATTTTCCCCTAATAACTGAAGGATTAACTTGATGATTTAAATCCATAGTCTCCCCAAAATAAGTCTCATATTTTTGTATATTCTCAAATATTTTCAGTCAAATAACACAAGAATATACTTTTTCAAAATAAATCATTCCATCATGAACCAACATTGGAGTCAGAACTCCTAAAAGGAAAACAGAATAAAAAAGGTGCACAGCTAAAGCTATTAATATGTAATGGAGACAAAGAGTTTATTTTTCAATGAGAATAACAAGGAAAAGAGCCTGATTTTGTACGCCTGCCCAATAGGACTTTCCACCATAATTAGTGCTTCTCCTCCCCTGAGGGGAGGAGCTTAGGCTCAGGATAACCTCATGCACTAAGGGAAACACAGTATAAATACTCCAGGGCAGCCTGGAGAGGGCATATCTCCTGCTCCCTAGGCAGAGGAAGCCAGGAAAGCTGCCCACACATCTCCAGGACCTCTGAGCACCAGGTAAGTCGAGACTGGGGTCAGTGGGAGGCATTCCTGCCAGCTGGCTTGGACACACTCTTCATTCAGTCATTATATGACTTTGTGAGTGTGCATGATTTTTAAAAGTGGTGTTTGACCAAAAGGTCCCCTGAGGGTTCATTTGTATTCATCTATTCAAGACATTCTTAATGAAAATGACTGTACAAATTTGCCTTAATAGGAATTTCAATTTATCTTGAAAGTTCCAACTATTTCCAATTATGTCAAAGACTCTGGATTATTAAATATAGTTACATTGTAATGAGACTATTTGGTGGGGGTCTTTTTTTAGAGCAATATTTCAACGTAGCTCCCGAAAACTGGTAAGCCATAAATATTCATGGAACAAAATTTTATGGAGTATATTCAAAGTATAAAAGGTCAGTCATTAAAAAACTATGAGATAACTATATAAAGAAGAATCAGTCTGGAGAATATCACAGGAATGACACAGATCGGTGATGGGGCTATGTGTAATTATTCTTTTCTGTTTTTCAGAATCCATTTGAAAATATGCTGCCACAAATACCCTTTCTGCTGCTAGTGTCCTTGACGCTGGTTCATGGAACGTTTTATGCTGAGCGGTACCAAACTCCCACAGGCGTGAAGAGCGCACTTGCCAGCCCCAGGACACAATACTTCATCCCATACCCTATAAAGGGTAAAGGTAACCTTAATTATTCACTCTGCTCTATTTACCAGACAGCTGCTGTTTTTAATAATGTTAATGATGAGCTCCTTAACAAAATAATTTCCAGGCTGGTCTTATTCTATGTTAAAGTCTTGATTGGCTTGAATTACTGCGATGGAATTATGTGTGGCAATGACAGATCAGTATAGCAACATAATATCCTGGAGAAGTTGTTATAAGAGAAAGACTGAGAAATATCAAAGACTTTTATGCATGGGGCCACCTTTTTTCCCTTTGAAATGATGGTTTCATACAATTAACTAATTACCCGTACTCTAGAAATATTAATTCAATAAAATTAAGTTAAACTAAAAACAATTACATACACTAGAAATTTTATGTATCTAATTACTTGAACATTTGCTTTAAAAACCCTAGCCTGAAGATATTAAAGAAAACTGGTATCAAATAAAACCAGTCCTCAATAAATCTAATGGGCAAAGGAGGCAGCAAGTCTCATAATTACTTACACATTCATACATATTGCAGTGGGTCAATGCATAAACATAACTGCTAATTGCTAGTGTGGGCTCAGAGTTCCAAGCTCTGCTGTGAAGTTTAAATGTGTCTACATCTGCCCAGTGTGTATGTCTAGCATTGCTGCATTCATGCATGGCTGGCTTCCCCTGCTTCTCTCTCAGGGATAGCCTGAGACATTGTATCTTTCCGTTACCTGTTTGGCTTTGTTACTATAAAGGACATCAAGACAGTACAGGTGAAATAGCAAGGAATTGTTAAAGAGGGCAACAATCAGGTCTTATCTTTGCTAATTCCACTGACAGCACCAGGCATGATGACTACTGATAATATAAACTATCTTCAGATTTCCTTGTCCACTGTTCAATTTGGCCATATATTTTTGTCTTGCACTGAGTGAAGGTGTGTGTCATAAGCTTTAAATGGTAGAGTTTTGGGGACAAGCATTTGGAAAAAAAAAATCAAATTTAAGTATGTCTTTTTTAGAAGAGAATTTAAATGTTTCATGAAAGGCAGCTTAATATTTCAAAAGGATGAGAGATTCTTATGACTGCCTAATAATATAGATAAGCTGAAGGAAAGATAAAAGGGAGAAGGAAAGAATAGAAAACAAACTTAAGCCAGTGAGTGTGGTTGGAAATGCCAACAAGCAGCGAAGGATTCAGCATTCTGACCAAATCCAGACTTCTTTAGTACCTTACACCTTTTAGTATCACAAAAAGCATTGAATTAAAACTCAAATGCACGACTGTTAGAAGTATTTCTGCCTTCCCACCTAAAACACACTGCTCATCACCCTACTGTCCTTACAGAACAAATAGAAATATCTTCATAGACAAGATGGCTGTGTTTATTAAAATAACTATTAAATTTACCTTAGTCTTTGCATTCACTGCTCTTCACCGCTAGACGTCAGTGCCCTGTAACAACCATACATGCTCACACTGAGGTGACAGTAGGACCCCAGAAAGGTCCTATGCAATCCCGGGACAAATCTGCTCCGTGATGCTAACAGAGAGAGACATCAGCCAAATGTCAATTGCGCTGTAGGGAAGCTACCTGGACACAGTGCACAGTTGGACATGTAAGAACCTTAAGAGATGATAGCTTCTAATCTTGAGGGTTACTGCTGCCCTGGTCTTACTTTTCTACACTGCAAGCTACAAGCTGATAGCTATTCCCTCAAACACTCACAGAAGTCATTCTTCCTTGCACTGAGAGGTGTAGGGTCTCAAGAGCAACATTTCAGGCTACAAAGATCCTCACCTGTCACTGGAGGTCAAGTGGTGCTATCCTTTCCAGTAACGTGTGTTTCTCCCTTTGTTGTAACATAAAAAACGTATCCCCATAATTCCATGACAATTATTTTTGTATAACTATGATCCTTATAATCAGACACTGAAGCAAATTCTGCATTTGAAAACCATACTATTTAACTCCAAGCCATTAAGAATCCCTTATTTATTAATCAATTTTAAGTGTGTCAATATTACACATACTTATGAACATACACCAAAGTTAATTGAGAGTGTCAGTAACTACTATTGTCGACTACTCTTTTAAGTGCCAGCTATTTAACAGGAGAGAGTTAAAAAAATATTAATGTACTTGCACATCAACAACTAACAGCTAAAGCAAATGATAGTTTTAAAAGCATTATCGTGGATAATTTAGAATTGTTAATAACTATCCTTTAGTCTCCAGTTTGACTTTTTTTAAGTCATTAAAATCTTAAGAGTTTACCATATTAAAAAAGTTTGGCTAAAAAGTGATAGGTACATAGTTACGTGTTTAGCTCAGTGGTAAAGCACTCACCTAGCATTTGTAAGGACCTAGTTTTGAGGTCTAGGGGACACACACGCACACACACACACACACACACACACACACACACACACACACACACACACACACACAGTGCACAAATACACCATAAGATAAAATAAACAGATCATAGTTAACATTTTTAGTTTTGAGCTATGCACTGTCTCATCTGATAAATCAACATTACTTCGTACTGTTTTCCACCAGTACAAAAAAAAATCTAAAGGTTTCTGAAAACTTCTCAAATAAGACAATTTAAATAAAAATTGTATGAATAAATATTAAAAATCATCTGTAACTTTATTGTCATCTGTAGTAGTTAAATGTAAGTTCTCTGAGAAATAAACACTGTGTGCTGTTTACAATGACTACAGCCAATAGAAACAAGCATCATCATCATCATAGTATACGGTAATGTCTAGTAAACTGCAGGCTACTTCCCACCACTGAGGTGCTTCTTAAAGCAAGCATCGCATATTACATCTGAGGCCTCTAGGTCACATTCTGTGCTTTCCCCAACTCAGTGGGCCAACAGCGTGTTCTGTCACAGGCACTCAAGAGTACACTAAAGTCAGGTTCAGCACACGAGGACAGTGCTTTGGTTAAATGAATCCACAGCTTTATGAGATTAAGTATTTCTTGGGTTTTGATCATCAATTTGAAAACTATTCTATGTGCCCCATCAATGCATTAATTATAAGTCCTGTGATTCTTTGCCTCCACTGTAAGTCAATAAAGGAGAACAAAAGCCCAAGTACTTATCAAGGTTGAAAATTAACAAGTCTAAATCTAAGCTGTTCAGTAGTAGGTGAACAAATACATTGCCCAGACCATCCGGCCCCACGCAGGACTACTGAGTATGTAGAAGTTACCTGGAACACAGGGCGCTACCACACCGCATCCTCATCATGCTTGGAGAATCTCTAGTTGCCTTTAATGTTGCTTATGCTGGGTGGTATATTGGTGTGTCTTACAGAGATTTCAGTAAGAGGAGAACAAGGCATTCCTGGTCCACCAGGCCCAGCTGGACCTCGAGGACACCCAGGTCCCTCAGGACCTCCAGGAAAGCCAGGCTATGGAAGTCCTGGACTCCAAGGAGAGCCAGGGTTGCCAGGACCACCAGGAATATCAGCCACTGGGAAGCCGGGCCTGCCGGGCCTGCCAGGCAAACCAGGGGAGAGAGGACCACATGGACACAAAGGAGATATTGGCCCAGCTGGCTTACCAGGGCCTCGGGGCCCTCCAGGCCCACCCGGAATCCCTGGTCCAGCTGGAATTTCTGTGCCAGGAAAACCCGGACAGCAGGGACTTACAGGTGCTCCAGGATCTAGGGGCTTTCCTGGAGAAAAGGGGGCACCAGGAGCTCCTGGTGTGAATGGACAGAAAGGGGAAACCGGATATGGTGCTCCTGGCCGTCCAGGTGAGAGGGGTCTTCCAGGCCCTCAGGGTCCCGTAGGCCCCCCTGGCTCCCCTGGAGTGGGAAGAAGAGGTGAAAACGGCTTTCCGGGACAGCCTGGCATAAAAGGTGACCGGGGTTTCCCAGGAGAAGCGGGACCACCCGGTCCACCAGGTCCACAAGGTCCTCCTGGGAAGCAAGGACGAGAAGGTATTGGGAAGCCAGGAGCCACTGGATCCCCCGGTCGGCCAGGTATCCCAGGAGAAAAAGGCCACCCAGGGACTCCAGGAATAGCTGGGCCTCCAGGAGCTCCTGGCTTTGGAAAACAAGGTTTGCCAGGTTTGAGGGGACAAAGGGGACCTGCTGGTCTTCCTGGGGCTCCAGGTGCCAAAGGGGAACAAGGGCCAGCAGGTCATCCTGGTGAACCAGGTCTGACTGGATCCCCTGGGAATATGGGACCCCAAGGACCTAAAGGAATCCCAGGGACTCATGGTATCCCAGGCACTAAAGGTGAGACAGGTCTGGTGGGGCCTGCAGGGCCACCCGGGGCTAGAGGAGCAAGGGGCCCCCCTGGGTTAGATGGAAAAACAGGATATCCTGGGGAGCCAGGTCTCAATGGTCCTAAGGGTAACCCAGGGTTACCAGGACCAAAAGGTGATCCTGGAGTGGGAGGAGCCCCTGGTCTTCGAGGTCTTGTTGGCCCTACAGGACCTAAGGGAGTGCCTGGACACAATGGTGAGGCAGGTCCAAGAGGTGAACCTGGAATACCAGGTACCAGGGGCCCTATTGGACCACCAGGTATCCCAGGATTCCCTGGATCTAAGGGTGACCCAGGAAAGCCAGGTGCTCCGGGCCCAGCTGGAATAGTAACTAAGGGCCTCAATGGGCCCGCTGGTCCTCCAGGGCGTCCTGGTCCAAGAGGTCATAGTGGAGAGCCTGGTCTCCCAGGTCCTCCAGGACCCCCAGGACCCCCAGGACCCCCCAGCCAAGCAGTCATACCTGATGGCTTCACAAAGAGCGGACAGAGGCCCAGGCTTTCTGGGATGCCTCTTGTCAGTGCTAACCAGGGGGTAAGAGGCATGCCGGTGTCCGCTTTTACTGTGATTCTTTCCAAAGCTTACCCAGCGGTAGGTGCTCCCATCCCATTTGATGAGATTCTGTACAACAGGCAGCAGCACTATGACCCAAGATCTGGAATCTTTACCTGTAAGATCCCAGGCATATACTATTTTTCCTATCACATCCATGTGAAGGGGACTCACGTTTGGGTAGGCCTGTATAAGAACGGCACGCCCACAATGTACACGTATGATGAGTACAGCAAAGGCTACTTGGATCAAGCTTCAGGGAGCGCGATCATGGAGCTCACGGAAAATGACCAGGTGTGGCTCCAGTTGCCCAATGCGGAATCGAACGGCCTCTACTCCTCTGAGTATGTCCACTCGTCCTTCTCAGGATTCCTAGTGGCTCCCATGTGAACACTTCCTGTCAAGCTCATTCTAATCCCCCGCTTAGAACCCCCCACCCCATTCCATCGCCCGATCCCGCCCTGGTGATGCATATGGAGGTAGGCTAAAAGTAATGTGAATAAGCTTTCTAAAGTGCACTCCGGGACCAGGTTTCCTCCTGTAAGAGTGAGCAGCAACAGTGGGTATGTGAGGATCCTCTCGAACACTCGGCAGTTCTAAGGCCCTGGGTGGAGGGTGGGGGGTGCTCCTGTCGTCCCATCCTTATTTAAATTTCTTAACGTAAGTTAAAAAAAAAAAAAAAAATCCCAAAAACTGAAATAAGGCTCTAGTGCGTCATGAATCTCGTTTTAAGAACTCAACATTCCTTTTTCAAAAACGTCCAATTTTAATAATATGAGAACGTCTAGGAAACATGCAGGAGACATCACGTCACTTTATATTACTTTAAATACTTGAATATTCAAATTCAAACGACACTGTCCACCTTAGGATATTTCTGATGGTGCATCACTCCATGGTTCACACAACCCCTTACATCGAGATAAAGTCAGATGCACGGATAGATTTTTTTGAAGTGCTCCTAAGAAACTAAAACACTGTAGTGAAGTTAATTTCAATTACAAGGTGCTTTGCCACAGCCATTTCGAGCTTTTCTGCAACTGCAGGAAGTCCACATACCTGGTGCAACTTGGAAACAGGTGTCTGACTTACTCTTATGTCAGCAACGCAGTATTACTATGGTATAATTTCTGGCATCTTTGTCAAATGATTTTAATGGGCTTATACGAGATCAGAATAGACACTCTGTGTGCCTTCTATTCCACTGGAAGTATAAATTAACATTAAGCTTTTCAAAGTCAGACTGAAAACGAAAAGACATTATTTATTTATGTTCTGTACTGTATTTTTACCGTTACTGTTTAAAACTGGGAAGCTGTACCTCACTTACTAAAGCACGCAGTATTTAATCTACTTGGTATTACGAGTTAATAAAACAACTGGAAAACATCTTCATTCTGTGCTGGGTTTCCTTCAAAGCGACAGCAGGCTGTCCTCAACCATGCTCTATGGCTTCTCATTGCCTGACGCTAATAAGAAAAACAGTGAGGTGGTGGGTGACTTTACAGTTGCCATGGGTTTGGGCCTCTGTCAAGGTGGGAATGGCACATGCCAGGTCCTATGAGGGTGTAAAAGTCAGCCTCTACGAGCCTGGACCAAAGCTGCTGAGCAGACACAGGAAAATAGAAATATAGAGACATCACTTCAAAACACAGGTTTTGTCTTGGAGGGAGAGAAGAAGGTGTCAGACAAATATCAAATTGGAACAAATACCCTGGAATTATTATTTATTGCTTTAGCACATTTCAGTCATAATATTTAAAATTATTTTGATGGCTTGATTTACGGAAGAGAAGACATGAATTTTTTTTTTTTTTTGGTGTCAATCAAAAGGCAACATATTTCCAAACTTAAAATCCTGCTTGTTAGCATCTATCGGACCACTTGTTAATCAAGCCAGTCTGACGCTGTCACTGGGGCAGGGTAACATTAAGGCTATTCGCTCCCTGACCTAAGACTTTGTAAACCTGCAGAGGAAAACTAAAAGACCTAGCATAGGGGGTGGCAATAACACTGCTCCCATTCTGGACCAACTACTCTTGATCCTTAAACAAAGAGACAGAATGGAAATTCTATCAGGAGGCACTTTATCTGTCCCTCTGTCTCTGCTGTACTGGTGGTCACAGGTGTCACTAGCTCCCACTCCTAAAGCCAGAAAACAAGGACTGGGACTTTCACTCCAGGAGACATCCTCCTGCCCACGAAGGAGAGCTGCACTGGGAGACGCTTGAAGGCAGCTGAATAAACCGGCTCGGACGCCTGACAACTGTGACCACAGAGCAGATATAAATACAGGTATCAGGGCTAGTCCCATAGCAAACATTTTTAGCATTTAAATCCCAAGTAAGAAGAACAGCAAAAGAGGGAGAATCTATCTAATCCAGTAGACACGGGTGGTTAACAAACCTCCACCAGGAAGCCTCTCTTCACGTTACTCACCCTTAAAGGCTGACATTTTAAAATTGTGTTGTATACCAGCAACTACATCCTTCCAAAAATCAAATGTTTTTTGACCTCTGTTCTGCTAAAAAAAGAAATTTCCAAATGTAACAAGTGCAGCAATTGTGCTTCTAAATACAGTGGTAAAGCTGCAGCAAACCATTACATGTATCTACTTAAACATGACAGATTATTACAGAAATTTGCCTCAAAAACCACTGCTACAAGTCAACCCACTGCTACATAGCCCAACTACCAAGGAAAGCCTGTCCACTCCTACAGCCTAAAGTTACACATTATCTATACCGTTTCAGAAATAACAGTACACACTTCTTGATGGTAATACTGGGCCAAAAGCAGGCTAGGTTACAATTCAATGCCCACTTAACCTGCATTGCTAACATAAAAATCAGTAAGTTACTGCAGCGCCATGACTGAGCTGCTAAATCCAAAATGGAAATGATTTTGTGGACAAATTCCTAAGTAGCAAAAAAAAAAAAAAAAAAAAATCTACATCCAATTACACAACTCTATAACTCTTTGCTTCACAGAAACATAGTATCTTTTTATACAAAAAGACAACTGCATGTTTATATATAATTATGCACATTAAAAAATACAAAAGGTGACCCAGGCTGAAGTTCAGCACTAGAGCCTTTGCCTGGAAGCTGAAGAACCAGGGTTTGATCCCCAGGCTCGGAGGGGAGGGGAAGATTTGGTACTCCCCACCCCCACTGGTGTAAGACAAGGCACAGACTCCATCTCATGCTAACAAAAACTACAAGGCTGAGAATATACTTTAGTGCAGAAAGGCATGCATGCATACTCTAGGCCCCCAAGGAAAATCCGCAGCACCAAACCCAAAATTGTTCCTGCTCAATGAAAACATTCACAAATATCTGACTGTAATTCTCACTTTCATAATAAGCCACTTATATACTTAATTGTGATTTTAAAAGGCAATGTATGCAAAAAGGAAAGGAAATGCTGGTATGCAAACCCAGTTACATTCATAGGTCTTAAGTCTATGTATAAATTGTCAAATTACGAGATGTATTTCATGTGGGCACGCACAAAACAAAGGGTTAATTAGATAAGTTTGCCTCCTGTTTCGGGATTGATACTTAGAATATATAAGACACATGGAATTTTTCTTAATTAACTGTATTTGTTTTTAATCTGAGAAGGAAAGCAAGAAAATATTTGTTCAGAGCATATTTTCTGCTTCCTTTTTCTAGACTTTTATGCCCCCTAATGGAGAAGAGGGTGTCCTTTCCTTGACCAAACTTTCTTTTTAAAAGGGTACCATTATTTAATTTTCCAAAAATATTTTTTTTTACCAATTTCACCATGTTTTGTTTCCTGCATCACGTATGAAACCACGCAAAGAAAACAGAGTGAAATCTCAACCTAAAATTTATTTATAATTAACTATTCTTACTTAGACTAAGTAGTTTTTTTTTTTTTCTTAAAAAAAATCCTGAGCGCCCACTCACCTTTGTTAAAGAGTCCACCACCTTGGCGCACAGAAGAGCCCCTGGCAGGTCAAAGTAGTTATCATAGAAATAACACTTTCCTAAAACAAACAAACAAACAAAATCAGTATGCCCTGTCTGTGGAAACCAGAGACGTGTGTTTGAGAAGAGTCTGGATACTCATTTAATTATCTGCAAAGCCTCCACTTCGTCATTCTGTGTGTTGGAGGTAGGGGAAGAGGTGAGTGTGTAGCGTGTGAGTGGAGGACAGATGACAATGGGTGCCGTTCTTCAGGCACCATCATCCGCCATCTGTTAAGGACATGGGGGTCCCATGCACTCCCGATTCCAAGCACTGGGACTGCAAGGGCATGGGGCACCAAGCCAGGGTTCCTAAAGGTGATTTCTGGAGACTGAACTCAGATCCTCCCTAGCCTTTTTAAGTTTTATTTGGGGCACATTTTATTCATGTTACATTTGTCCTTGAACAATGCAGTGTGCCACTGTGCACTATTTGCTGAATATAAAGAGAAAGTTTTAGAGTAATTTTAGTGAAAAACTCCCACTTCAATTCAAATTGGCATTGCTACAGGCTATCCTTTTTTCATATTTTAAAGACTTTTTTTTTTTAATACAGTGAGTTTGAGCATTGTCTCCACATGTATGTATGCACCATATGGTGCCTGGTGCCTGTGGAGGGCAAAAGAGGGTGTAAGAGCCCCAGGAACTAGAGTTGCAAACAGCTGTGATCTGCTGCATGGGCGCTGGGAACTGATCCCAGGTCCTCTGCGAGAGTAAGTGCTCCTAACTGCTGAGCCATTCCCCCATCCTCATCTTTTGAGGAATGTTTAAGCTCCAATTACACACACAGAAAGTTGAAACATGTCATCTCTAAGTTAAACATTTTATTAAAACACATTTTGGTGGCAAAATATGTAACCTCAAAAAAGGGTACATGATCACTATAAAATGCAATACGAAGAAGCCATAATATGTTATTAGTCACCACATTTCAAAACAGTCTAATCTAACATTAGCATCCCATGAAATGTTCTCCACAAACTGCCCTGATACCTGCGCTGATCAACCCAGGCAAACACTGCGTTCCACTTTCATGCTACTTCAGACAGATAGGAAAACCTGAGAGAATCCAGGGTAATGACAGGAAAAAGCAGTCATGCCATGTGAGTGGCCTGTATCAGAGAAACTCAGGAGTATGGGACACTCCAGGGTCTCAACTGAGAAAAGGATTAAGGTTTATTCTGTGTAGCGTTCAGGTAAATCAAGCCCTTCCTTGGCACATTCGTAACCTTTGGATTCCACTTCTGACAGTTGGTCCATGCTGCATCCCTGTGACCCAATGTCTGACTCCAGCTGAGCGGCATCACACAACAGATGTAAGAGTCCAGTTGATGTTTTCTGCCAAAGGCCCTGGGGCCACATGGCCCAGACAGCCAACTTGACTAACCACACCTCAACCTCCCTGAGATCTCAGTGAAATCCAGAGCCCATTGTTCCCCACTTCTGTAATATTTAATGTAAGCACAGTCTAATTGCATTGTGGAACCATTAGACCTTTTTTTCTTCATACTTCTCTACACTTATAAAATTTTATTTGTGGGGATGGAAGAAGGCTCAATGGTTAAGAGCATGCACTAGTTTTCCAAAGGACCTGAGTCTCCAAAATCTCACGATTCCAAACATCTGTAACTCAGTTTTAGGGTGTCTTGAAATCCTCTTTTGGTCACTGGGTGATTAAAAAGTTTTATTTTTAGAAGAGGTGAGCCTTTATTGTGTATCACAGTCTGATATCCCATGTGGGGTTACCAGATACAACTGGTAAGGCTGTTGCAAGTTTAGAACCTGGTAAAGGTAAATTTCATAATTGAGAATGGCAGGCATTCAAACTAGCTCCTGACCTGTCCCAGTCCTGGAACACGTGACCACGACACCCCACTAGAGGACCATGACCACAGGTCATGTAGCTGTAGAACCTAGAGTTCTCCATGCTAAAGAAGTATCTAGATAGGCCTTGAGTACTTAGCTGATGAGCTTCCTGGCTATCCCTTCCTGCAAAAGGTATTTATCTCTGGTTCACCCTGAGTAAGACATGCATCTTCTTATGCATGAATAAAGCATTCTGGACAAGCAAGTCCTTCTTCAAGGACTGCTGTGGGAGGTTGGGGGGAGCCCTTCCTCATACAGCATAGCATCCCAGTCTCCCTACTCCTGGCACTCACTCGAAGTTAAGCCAGACAAACATGCTCCATCACGCCCGTGCCTCACAGTTCCCAGTCATGTCTATGTGCACTGGAGTTTGAAAAGCACGGGGTACCTGCTTTTTCATGACTATGGAATATTTTGCCTTAAAAATATTCAAGATTTTTAATAACTTCCCAAGCAAAACACTTAGCTATGTGCCTAGCTTTCCATGGAAAAGGGGAGAAGAAATGACTTAACAGGGCTTTTTGCTCTTGGTAACTGAACTTCACACACAGGCATACTCTACTAGTGATGGTTGTTCCCAGCCAGAAAGAGAAGTTCATTATCATTACTTGGGAAGGAACTTTTGACTGAGATGTGCAAAAGCATCCAATACTGACCTCTATGGCAAAGTCTCATTTTTCGTACCCACTGATTTCTGTCAAACCCAACCATACCTCCTAAAACTTTCAACCCACTAGAAAGACTTAAACAGCTCAAAAGAAGGCAAATATGAGAAGGTCACACACAATGGGAACAAACAAATATTAGCTACTTTTAGGCTGTCATGGGTCTGAAAGGGAAAGGGTGCATTTTAACACTCAAGAGCAGTAGGAAGAACAGAGGTTTAAGGCAAAAAGAACAGAGAAACAGCATAATTTTTATGAGGACTCCCACTTCAAATCAATCCATGTATACCTAGGTCAGTAAATGATTTCTGAATAATGGTTCATATTTAGCTCTTCCCAGATTTGAGAAGAACATGTGGAGTCATTTTAGAATAAAATCAGAGGCAGGAGATAGGGCTGTCCGTTAGGAAGCAGAATCCAAGAGACAAGGGTACCAGGCAGCAGAAACACAAAGATATGGGAGACAAGGAAACTGAGGACAGAGCACGCTACTAATCCAGTCTGGCTAAGGGATGCACCATCCGCAGGGTGATACTTTTACTCCAGAACAAACTTGGGTAAAAGGAAATTTAAAGAAAGCTTCATCACACCAGTCGAAACGTAGCTCAAAAGCACACACCGAACTAATGCCAAACAGAAACCAGACAAGCCTGAAAAATAATATATCCTAGTGCTATAAAGTTGAATCCATTACTCTGGACATCTTGGTTGGCCAGAGGGACAGAGGCATTTTGCTATGTCCTCACATTGCAGGTAACAGGCAAAAAGTGAAGTAGCATGGATGAGCCCTACCTGAACAGCAAGGAGTGTCAGAGACCGACACACTGCGTTTGTCGGATAGACAGTGCCTCCACTCCTTGTTGCTATAAGCCTCAGTCAGTGCCTCTGGAGTCATCATCTTGGTGCCGTGGCTTGCCCTGTTGAGGAGAGAGGACAGCAGAACTTGCTAGCGGTTCCCTTGATTAAATCTTTGATGACAATGAAACAACTGAACCCCAACCCCACTGGACTTAACAATGTTTTGTTTTTCTTATTTATTGAGATGGGATCTTGTTACATAGCCTAGTCTGCCCTCAAACATGTGATCCTCCTGCCTCAGCCTCCTGAGTGTTACCTATGTGCCACCATGTTCAACTTTTGTTTTTCTTTTTATGTATCTGGTTTTCAGCTGGATTGATGTCAATTGGTCTGGGATTCTCTGAGCCCTTTATGGTCATAGCATAGCAACCAATAGACTATGCACTTAAGGCAAGAAACACTTGCCTAAGTAACACAAGTAAAAGTAGATCAGTTCAAAGCTCATTGTCTGGGTGCATTTCTACCACAGGCCGGGTTCTTCCACTTTCAGCCTATCCACTAGCAAATGAGGAGGAACTGTGCTATTTGAGGGTACTGCTAAGAAGATCCTGTCCTTCTATACAGAAGCTGTGGTTTCATCAAAAGATGATACAAAGCCAGTGTGGGGGCACACGCTTCAAATCCTAGCTCCTCAGGAGGGTAAGGCCAGAGGCTCACAGGTTCAAAGCCATTCTGGAAAGCTTGTCTTAGACAGAAGAGGAAAAAGGAAGCATTGGAAATGTAGACTGGTGGTTAAGAAACTAGTCTAGCATGTGTGTGGTCCTGGATTCTAACCCCAGGAGCATGCACATGTGAGTGCACACACACACACACACACACACACACACACACACATAAGCACACACACATGCACATGCACACACATGAAAAGAAGGAAACACATATTCAACTGCAACCATGAGGAGACAACCGTGTAGGCTGGGTGGGAAGGGTGACTTTGGCAGCAGGCTAGAATATGAGCCACGCTGGCTCCACAGGAGTGGGCGGCCCCTAGCCCTAAGGGTCTGTGGATAGCAATGGACCATCCGCTCACACAAGGACACATACGTCAGATCCGCACATGAGAATCACACTGCCAAGCGGCAGCCAGAGGCGTGTACCAACAGAAGGAGGCAGAAAGAGCTAGGTTCTATGCTCGGAATCTTGCTTCTGCTTCACTACGGCCTTGTTTAGGGACTCTCACTGTGTATATAAACAGAAAGTTTATATTTTATATATCTCTTAACAGAACATATAGTGTACTTAATTTTGGCTGGAAAATAATCAGAAGAGGAAAATAAAGGAGATCAGATGAGGAAGAAAACATACAGAGTTCTTTTCTTTAGAGGCTGACACTTCAGAAGACCGGGCCAAGATAGAGGAAGTCTACAGGCAAACATGAACAGACAAATATCCATTGTGTGGGATCAAAGACAGCATCAAGGGGAAAAAGTGGGCTAGAGGAACCTCAGGTTGTTTAGAAGTTGAACTGAGAGAGACAGACAGAAATGAGCAACCAGAGAATGACTGAAGACTGCCAAGAACATGACAACTTGACTACAGACTTAAAGGTCATGGACACAGTATTTGTCTACAGATAGACTCATCCTGTAGCTGCCTGAAAAAGAATAGGAAATAAAGGACAAAATAAGCAGAGAGAAGGCCATAGCTTGTCCTTTAAGACACACCACAGGGAAGAGTCTGGGGGACAAGTGAAAGCAACTTGATTACAGAATCAATGATCTTTCCTGAAAGAGGGAGTACTTGCAGGGCTCTATACCGAGTCTTCTTTGACGTGACCGAATCGGTATAAATAATAATAATGACTAATACGGTCATGTTGGCATGATGACATTGTGAGTACGTGGTGAAAAGTAGGTCCTCACTCCACGGTGTTCTCCCTAAGATTCAGTAGTGATGGCAGCTTCTTCCTAACTGCTTTTCATACCCTTATCAACCCGAGAGGTCTGTGTGTATTCAGAAGAGGGATGAAACGGGAACCAGAGCGTGGGGTTGATTCGGTCCAAAGGAGCCCCGCATGATGGAAGTCAAGTATGGCCTAAAGGGCTATACACAAACCACCACCACCACCGAGTACCCACCAGATCTTCTTCAATCAAAGGATCCCTGATGGCATTCTAAGTATCTAGTAAAAAAGAAAAGTGTGATATCCATGATCTTTTGAGGATGTGGATCAAGTGGAACTCTCCTACATTGTACAAGTCAAACTTGTTGATTCTGGAAATCAATTTGGTGGCTTCTTAGAAAACGGGAATAGATGTACCTCAGGACACAGCTATACCACTCCTGGGCATAGACCTAAAAGATGCTCCAACACCCGACAAGGACTCTTGCTTCACTATGTTCATAGCAGCCTTATTTATAATAGCCAGAAGCTGGGAAGAACCCAGATGTTCCTCGACTGAAGAATGGATAAAGAAAATGTGGCTTGTTCACACAATGGAATACTGCTTACCTATCACAAACAAGGATGTCAGGAATTTTACAGGCAAAAGGATGGAACTCAAGAATACCATCCTGAGCGAAGTAACCCAGACCCAAAAGTACACACATGGTAAGTACTTACTTAAAAGTAGTAAGAGCCATAAAGTACAGAATAACTGTGCTACCATGCACAGACCCAAACAAGCCAAATAACAAGGAGGGGCCGAGGGAGAGTGGTTGACTCTTTCTCCGAAGGCAAAATAAAACAGATATCATAGGTGGAGGGAGGGAGGGAACTGAGTGGGAGAAGGCATGGGGAAGGGAGGGCATCAGGTACAGGGAGAACAGAGAAGAGAGAACGGAAATTGGCTCAGGGGCAGCTCTAGGATGTGCCAGAGACCTGGGACAGAGGTGAGTGAGGGTGGGAAGGCCCCAGGGTGTCTACGTGGGAGACTAGCTGAGACTCCTAGCAGTGGGGATGTGGATCCTAAAGTGGCCACTTCCTGCAGTCAGGCAGGACTGCCAGTGGAAGGATAGAGACAGCAACCCATTCACAAAATCTCTGTCCCAACCTGTGTCCTGCCTAGAAGATATGCAGGGACAAAGACAGAACAGAGATGGAGGGAATGGCCAGCTCATGACTAGCCCAAATCGAGACTGACACTGTTAATGATGCTATGTTGTGCTTGCAGACAGGAGGCTGGCATAAATGTCCTCTGAGAGGCTCCACTCAGCAGCTGACTGAAACAGATACAGAGACCCAGATCAAAACATCAGAGCGAGCTCCGTGAGTCTTATGGAAGAGTTAGGGGAATGATTAAGGGACCCGGTGAGAATTGAGACTCCACAGAAAGACCAACAGAGTCAATTAACCTAGACCCTTGGGGGCTTCCAAAGTCTGAACCACCAACCAAAGAGCACATATGGGCTGGACCTATGTGCAGCTTGGCCTTCATGTGGGTCCTCAAACAATTGGGGCAGGGGCTGTCCCTGACTCTGTTGCCTGCCTGTAGATTCTGTCTCCCTAAGTGGGCCATCTTGTCTGGTCACTGTAGGAGATGAAGACCCTAGTCCTGTAGTGACTTGATGTGCCTGAGGTGGTGGTGGAATGGTGGTGGTGTGGTGATCTGGGAGAAGGGATTTCTCTCTCATCAGAGGAAAAGGGGGGTTGAGGATGGGGGAGAGGGTGTTGTTACTGGGATATAAAGTGAATAAATAACTAAATTTTTAAAAAGGTTAGGCAAGGACACAAAGCATGTTATTTTCTACTGGATTCCCTGAAAATATTTCTAAGAAGTTAAAAGGAATATGGAGCTATTATCTGTCAAATGATTGACTAAAATAATAACCCCATCCTGTAGCTTAAGGACTGTGCAGTGGTAATAAAGTATCGTGGAGCCTCTGACCACAATGACAATACATTACCTGAGCACAGTGCCATCAGCCGCAAGCTTAATGAAGGTCCCGTCTTCCAGATCCAGTGCCAAACCCTTGCAACTGAAATGGGAACATTTGATTATCAATCAACTCATATGCTGGATTCACCTCAGAGGAAAAAAAAATCTGCATTATTAAATGTGACAGTGTTAAAGAGATTTTCTCACCTGAAAAAAGGACATGTTAATCAGCGCGGGTGAGCATCCAGGAACTATAACATTAAGTCTCACTAAAAACAGGAACATACGGAAAATTGCCCAAGAGGCCAAGGGTAGCATGTTTAACTTATAAAGTCTTTAGGCTTTAGTAAAATGAAAAAAAGACGTAACTCAAAAGAGAAAATACTAAATGAAGATTATCCTGTACCTTGTTAAAATATACTAATGTTTTCTGTTATCTAAAATACACGGGCAGGTGAGATGGTTCAGTGGGTAAAAATTATTGTTGAGCAAAGCTGATAACCAGAGTTCAGGCCCCAGATACATGGTGGAAGAGAGAACAGACTCCTGAAGTTGACCCCTAACTTTTTCATGTGTGCTGTGGTACATGTGTGCCTGTACCTAAATGCACGTACACATACACGCACGTGCATACATGTGCACACACAAATCTAACTATAACACATACAAACAGAAAGATACTCAGGAATACACACATCCACACACACATTTACAAAGCACAAGCTAACCTACATTGCCTCTAATGCATTTCCATATAGTTTTCTTAGCCTCTGGTCAAGGAGTATTACTGAGAACTAGTAAAAGACAGTCAAATACCAGGTTCTAGGTTCTTTATTATAAAAGACTTGTGGAATCTGGAGAAAACTGGATAGGTCCATTATTATGAATAAGAGCAAAACATCACATGGAGGGCAAAGAGCAAGGTTAAACACATACACGAAAGGTCACTTGGGGGTTATTACTTACTTTCCTTCACAGTAAAGTTTCTGGGAACAATAATTCCACATGGTAAGAGCTTTCTGCTACCTTCCAGGACAGAAGGGATATTCCCAAAAGACAAACAAATCTCAGAGAGATGCACAATGCATCATCGTTCTGCATGTATTTTTTAAAGATTATTAGTTATAACCTAACATGTATTTTCTTATTTTTAATTAATTTGAATGTATTTTGTATACATGTTTTCATGTGTGTTCATATATGTACACCTGTGTATCGGTCCAAGCCAGAAGCTGACATCAGGTACCCTCCTATTTATTCACCTTGCTTTTCAACACAGCATCTCTCACTGAACCTGGAGTTCACTGGCTGTCTAGGCTGACTGGACAACAAGGCCCTGGGATCCTCCTGCCTCTGCCTCCGAAAAGCAGGGATGAGAGCAGCCCTTGCACTCATCCACTCTTCCCCACTTTCTTTCCTTTGAGAATTCTGTGCACACAGATAGTGTGTTTTGATCCACTCTGCTTTCCATGCTCCAAGTCTTCCTCATCTTCCCTACTACCTCTTCCCAACTCTGTGTGTCTGTGTGTGACTAGTGTATGTGTGTGTGTGTGTGTGTGTGTGTGTATGTGACTAGTGTGTGACTACTCTGTGTGTGTGTGTGTGTGTGTGTGTATGTGACTAGTGTGTGACTACTCTGTGTGTGTGTGTGTGAAAACCAGAGTCCACTTGGGACCACTGGTTTTACCAAGTGAAATGTGAAATTAGTCAAAGGACAAAATAACTTCTGTTCTAAAAGTTTTGTATTTTATGAATTAAAATACTGTACAGACTTTACATGTTCAGACTTTACTATGAAAATGAAATTTCAGCTTGTGACCACTTGTACACAGGTAGCCTCTCAGAGGCCCCATCCTTGAAGAAAACGGATGTTTCCTAAGCCCTCGACTCTCAATAGCTCATCAGCTAAGGGTGGGGTTTGGTTCTGTCTCCCTGCTCCATGCTTGGGTTTTATCCAGCTTGAGTTTACCCAGGACTGGTGCGTGCTCTCATTACCTCTATGAGTTCCTATATGCAACTATCCTGTTGTTCCCTGAGAATGGCTTCCTTGTAGTCACTCCCCACCTTTACCTTTTACGATCTTTCTACCCTCCTTTTGCAATGATCCTTGAGCCTTGGGAGGTACTCATTTCCTCTTGTTTCTGTGGGCTCTGGAAGACTGAACTTCTGCTTGCAGATTACTGACTGGGCTATCTTTCCAACCTTAATTAAAGACACAGGGACCTCCTATTCTCCCAGCCAACCCTGAACAGCATCCTCCTGCCTCAGGCCTTGAGAAGCTAGAACTATATTCAGACTTGCGTGCATGTGCTACCATACCTGTTTAAAATGAACAACTGAAATTAAGCTTTCTTGCTTCTTTTTGTTGTTTAAATGAGGACAAAAGACCAAGAATGCCCTTTGTAATGTTGAAAATCATGAATCAGGGAGGGAATTGAACAGTAAGAATCATGAAGGAATACCTCAGAGCAGTCACTTATTTAAACACGATGACTGCTCTTCCTTCCAAGGTTCTTAACAATAAAACAAACTTGTTCACAAAGATGTAAATTACAGTTCTTAGTAACCTGTCAACCTCCTGGCTGGGACTGACTGAAACTACATAAAAATATCCTCCAAGTAGTCACAAGCTGAAAGCTCACTTTCATATTAAATAAAGTCTAAACACGTTCAGAGTATAATATTTCAATCCATTAGACATAAAACTTTTAGAATAGAGGGGTTTTTTTGACTAATTTCACATGTCACTATTCATCTTTAGAAGAGTAAGATTTTTATCAGCAACAATTAGGAGCCACAGGGGACACAGATGAAAAGGGGGTTGGTAGACTTACCAGAAATCCCAGTCCTCTGGGGTCAGAGTGAGCAACTCCTCATCATATCCTTTCTCCTTGACTAAGAACTGAGCAAAGCTGTTATAAATGAGCTGCAAATAAGGGAGGTAAAAAGAGAGATTAGCCATAAAGTTCACGCTTCATTCTTAACCTCATAGAACTGAAAACCTGACAGAATCACTGACAGAGCTAGGTAGGAGGGGAATGTCCGTAACTGTGAACTTCTGCGACTTAACCCTCTGCCCAGGTGAATGGTCAGCCCCAAAACTGTATTACCAGCACACAACCACACAACCAAAGACAGGTACTAATTTTATATGCAGGTCCTAACGGACTGCAAATCATTGTTAAGACCTGACTACAGCTACCAGACCAGTGACAGTCAACCTGTGTGGGTCGCAACTCCTTTGGAAAACCTGTATCTCCAAAAGTATTTCCTTTGTAATTCGTAACAGTAGCAAAATGCAGTAGTGACAAAGATAATTTTCTGGTTGGTGGTTACACAACAAGAGTAACTGTATTAAAGGGTGGCAGCATTAGGCAGATCGAGAGTCACTGTTCCAGGACTGTCCCTAGGACAATGAGCATTGCTGACCACTGTACCATTTTATTATCTCTGGTCCATCAGTGTTAGAAAGGCCTGGGCTGAGAGGAGATTCAGTGCGATACACCTGACCGGGCAGGTGACTTAGCAGGAGATGTGAGGTGGCTATCAGACACAAGGCATTTCTTATTTCTCTACGCCATCTCCATGCAAACAGAACAACTAAGCACAAAGAAGGAACGAAGCCATTGGAAGCAAGCACAGATGAACCAAAGCTCTGGCCATTGACAGACCTGAACTCCCAACAGTTTTCTTAATTACGATACCCATTTTTAATAAGTAGTCTGACACTGGAGTGAAGGGTCTACTGTTTAGGCATGAGGACTTGGGTTCAGATCCCCAGCACCATGTAAAATCTGGGCCCAACACCCATTTGTAACCCAGGCACTAAGAATCAGAGAAACAGTGGCTCCCCAGAACTTTGACGGTCAGCTAGTCTGGCTGAATCTGTGAGCCACGTTCAGTGAGACTCCGACTCCTGGAACACAAGGCAGAGCTGGGTGAACCCAAGGACATGGAGAACCAGCCAGGTGTAGACACCAAGGGCCTGCACTGTACCTGGTGGTGGGAGCTGAGGGCTGGCAAACTAACTGGAGGAAGCCAAGACTCCCCCCAAACAGAGCTGCTCTCTGTCTACGAGCCAATTAAAAACACACTAGGTATGGCTCCTATCCAGTGTAGTGTAACACGCATCTGGGCCATCAGTACCATATATCAATAGTTCTAAATCATGGAGATAATCAAGCATGGGTGCTGCTTCTTAAAGTCACCTGACTTTAAGGGAGGAGAGTGGTCTGGTGGGTTCCTGTAAGATTCCTTTTTATCCCTCTCTTTTAAGACAATATCTTACTACATATCCTGGCTAACCTGGATCAAAGAGAGATCCACCTGTCTCTGCCTCTCTAGTGCTGGGTTATGGCTCCTATGAGATTCCTTAACGTTAGGAACCACAGGCCCACAGGTTGAAAAGAAAATACTTAAAGTACCATGAACGGTTTTAAAAACTGTTATGTCAAGATCCTGCCTGCAAGGCCTATTGCCAGCATGGGGTTAACAAGGGTAAAGCTCAGAGGTACCTGGCACGGAGGCAAATCCAACATAAGCACTTTCTTTTATTACCAGTCCTGTGCTAGCCATAAACCAAAACAGGACTGACTGTAACACCTGTCCATTTCTACTATATAAATATTCCCATTCCACAAGCCCGCAACAGAGGTTTGGTTTCCACTGGAATTTGCCAAATAAAAAATGATGAGGTAACGATAAGTGTTAGATTAATAGGAAGTGTTTTTGCTTGTTTGTTTTGTTGTTTTCTGATAAGCATGTTCCATATAATAGTTGGGGTGTTCATAAAAACTAGTAATTTGAAATTCGAGTTGAATTGTGTGTGTGTGTGTGTGTGTGTGTGTGTGTGTGTGTGTGTGTGTGTGCATGCCCTGTGTTTTAATTTGCTGAGTCTAGCAACCCTATAATCCCTTTGTGTTGGAAAATGAGGTGATGCCCTGAGTGGAAAGGTTTTAAATTACTTTAGATTTCGAGCTTACAGAAGTGAATTACAAGACTGGAGGGTGGCTTCTCCTTCAGATGGTACACATATTCTCAGTGTCAGATGCCCCATTCTCCCAATGAGAGATTAAAAGTGAGTGGGTGTTATCTGACCTTTCAGTCTACAAGCCTAGTCAATTCCTCTGAGATACTGCCATTCCCAAGGCCCAGGAGAAAGGGACATACGTGCATTCACATTTGTATGACAGCATGCCCTCACTGAGAAAATCCCTCATTTTTCTACAAACTTCCACAGTTCCCAGAATCTGAACACCTACCTCTGCTTGCTCCTTTCCACCCATCACCTTCCAACAGCGACTCCATCTGGACACCCTGCCCTGGGCCTCTCCTCTACATTTCCTGAGGGCCTGGGTGTTGGAGTGGAGCTCAGGCTCCAGCACCATGCTCAGTGACTCAAAGATATCAGGATCTGCTAAGGACTTAAACTTTCTTGTGGTTACCATCTCTTGTGGGTGACAGTGCCTGCCATCTACATATCCTTCAGAGGGCTTGTAAAGCTGCTACCGATGATCGTATCAACTTGACTGGACCTGGAACTACCTAGGAAACACACCTCTAGGTGCATCTTTGAGGATCTTCCCAGAGAGATTTAACTGGAAAGGTACAATCGACCTTGAATGAATGTAGTACCATCCCAAAAACTGGGGGCCCAGACTGAATGAAAGTAGAATTAAAAGCCATAAAAGGATCAGGAAGATGATCCAGTGGATATACTTGTCATACTGTAACCTTAGCATAGGGAGGCAGAGACAACATTGCCCAAAGTTTGCTGGCCAGCCAGCCTAGCTGAAACAATAAGCTAGCACCAAAACCATTTATAAAAAATAAACTGGAGGGGTTGGAGAGAAGGCTCAGTGGGTACAGGTGCTTGCTGCCAAGCCCAACAACCTGAGTTCAATTCCCAGAACTCACATGATGGAAGGGAATAACCAACTTCTGTAAACTGCCCTCTGACTTCCACATGTGCACTGATCATGTGTGCACACACATGCACACAGCCAGCAGAGCACCAACATTTATCTCTCTCTCCTTCCTGACTGTTGATCCCATGTGACCACTTGCCTCCTGTTCCTGCTACTATATCCCCATCGCCAGGGTGGACTAAAACCCTAGAAACAAAGGACCAAATTAAATCCTTCCTTATGTGGTTTATTGTCTGGCATTGGGTCACAATGATGAGAAAACACTAACATAATATAAATCCAATCTATTCACAGAAGCAGAAGCCATAGTATATTCAAACAGTGGCTACATAGTGCAGTACCATGAATCCACAAGGGAGTGCAGGGGATAAGACACATGCAGTGGGCTTGCTGGCCAGCCAGTCTAGCTGAAATGGGAGAACTAGGTTCACTGAGAGATGATGTCTCAAAAAAAAAATTATAGGGTGGAAAGTAGGAGAAGAAGACATCTGACACCTTCACATGTGAAGCACACTCATATATACATATACATATGTTGCAAGATATTTGGTCACATTGTGAACCCCGAGATTGTGTTTTTGACTGAAAAAAAAAAAACAAAAAACAAAAAACAAAACTGTTAATAGTTGTGATGTGGCCCAGTCTTAAACAATGAAGGTAAAGTTAGTTTATAGAAAGAAGCATCAGTGTTTGAAAGTGATGTCTAATTTACTGGCAGAGAAAGTGATGAATCAGAGAAAGATCTGCGCGAATATGATATGCCCAACTCTCAGAAGAGATAGGAAAGGGAAGCTACGTGAGGGACCATGCAAAGAAAGAAAGGAAACCCAGAGAGTTTTACACACAGATTGGAGAGAGAGAGAGAGAGAGAGAGAGAGAGAGAGAGAGAGAGAGAGAGAGAGAGGAGTGAGTTGACACTGGTAAAGACAGAACAGGCCAGAGAATGAGAAGGAGCCAGCTTAGTGCTGGTTTATGCATTACTTATATGAGGCCAAGTAGAGCATTCAGTCAGAGGCCTAGAGAACCAGTCATTTTGGAGAGGAGTTTTGAGCCAGAACAGCTAAGTTGAACCAGCCGGCCAGAGATCAGAAAGAGAGAGAAAGCAGTAAATCTCAGAGATTGAAAACAGTCTAGGCCTAGATAAGATTGTACGTAGGCAAGAAGCTTCCAAGACTAGGCCTAGGCTAGCAGACGAAGCCAGTAACCCTCGGAGACAACAATTTCGCCTGGCAAGTAAAAGCTACCTTTACATACATACACCATACCAAAAAGAAAAAAGTGACTGTGTCAGATTCAGCTAACTCCAGCCGCATTATAAATTACTGACCTCAGTATGCTCAAGACATAGAAAACACTGTCGATTGGGCTGGTGCTCAGAAGACAGAGGCTCTTAGGGAGGAGTCCAAAGAGTAACCAGGAATACTTAAAACTTACGGTGAGCATATGGAGAAGTCGGGTTTAGAGGAATCGGAAAGTGGTGACACAAAAGGCTTCATAGGAGGAAAGCAAAGGACTGGGGGTGATTTCATAGCCTAATTACTTAAGAGGAGACCCCGTATGATGAAGAGACCAGGTTCTCCCTCCGGGGCAGACCGTAGCACGTAGCAAGCCTTAGCAAATACTGTTCTCCACCATAAGGATGGGAAAGAACTTTACATCATCTTCCTGGTAACAGGTTGTTGCCCACTGAGAGGCTCCAAACTCTGTGTGGGTGCTCTGAGTCCCTAACGACGTCCTGGTGTTCAGCACTCTGTGGGGCTTAGGATTTTCATACCAAGCACAACCGAGGATCAGAGTGTCTACTTTTAGCCTTTAAACAGCATTTTGATTCCAAACTCGCAGTAGGGTACCTTGTGAATCTTCTATCCTAAAATTTTTATGCTCATACATGCACAAAATTGGCTTTTAACATGGCAGAGGTTAAACAACACTCCCCACGAAAGAGAGAGAATACAGATGAAGTGCATTAAGAAAATAGGAACCAGAGTGGAATCTGAAAACTATGGAAGGAAGGAAATTAACACCCAGAGATCTTTGTGAAGGAGTAGCCAAGGGACCAAAATTTAAAGAAATGTCTTCAAATTGTCACTTATGAGAAAGGAAATGAGGTCTGTGTAACAGGAAAACAAAACAGTGTACCAGCAGGGGGCGCACACACTTTTTTTTTTTTTTTTTTTTATGCCTCTGTTTGCAGAAAACACACAGGAGTGATTCAGGAGCCTCATTTTTGACTTTGGAGGATCTGATGAACTGGGGAACTGACAGGACTACACTGACCCACCCTGGCTGTTGTCTGCACTAGTGATGAAGACTACTCCAATATTCTGGCAAGACACGAAGGCAAACAATTGATCTTTTACCAGGAACAGGCTCTAAGCACCACACATCCGCTGCACACTTAATCCCCACAAGGGAAACTCAGAAGAAACCCAGATTATTTGCCCAGTGTCACGGAGCTAGAGTCCCGAACCAGGTAATTTAACTGCAGGGTCCTGCTTAGATTTCTCACTGTGATATTCTTAACTCTTCAGTTTCTTGTGAACCCAAACAGTCAGAGAAAGCAGGGCAATTAAGATGAGGGTACAAGCCTACAAACACAACCATCTATTCCCTTCATATTCTGGGTAGATTCTGTTGAGATTACAACTTTATTTAAAAAGCACAGTGCAATAAGTGCTCGTTTCCTTCTCTCGGTAAAGGTAAAAGCAAGTTTAAGACGTTAAGGACTTCGGCCGGTGTTTCTCACAATACTATTATACAACCTCTCCCTGCTTGCAAGGCTTGAACTGTGACAGGTGAATCTGGGCATGCAGAAGGAAAAGAGGCAGCCATGTTTTCTAGAAGTCCAAAAAAAGTGGCAATACCCACTCAGCTGGTGCCCAGAGTAGTTGGAAAAATAAACCAGGGCCCGGGATAAACAAATGACAACCAAAGCCTCCGGGCCCGTCTTTCCAGTGTCCTACAAGCCAGCCATCTCGATCTTGTGCTATCTTTTGCCCCCGGCTTCCTCCTCCGGATTAGCAGAGCCCTTGAAAGAACACTTCCGCCCAGCGGCCCGGGACCTACGGACACTCTGCGCAGCCGCCTTTAGAGGCTGCCCGCGCCACTCACCGCGGCGCTCTCGGACAGGTTGTAGCGGCACAGCGTGTGGTCGAGATCGAAGCCGACCACGTCGCAGGCGGCCAGGGAGAAGTGCTGAGCCATTGAAGAGCAGTGGCGGGTATCCAGACCGGAAGGCCGGTAGAGCGTGCGAGCAGAAGTTGCCAAGACCCGACTAGCGACACTCGCAGCCAGGATGCGGGGCGGGGCGGGGCCTGAAGGGGCGCGGCTTATTGGACCCTCAGGACAGAAGGGCGCAGCGTGGCCTGGTAGGGCGGGACTAGTCACGTGGGGCGGGGCTATGCACGCCACAGGCTCCGCCCCTCCCGCTTCTCTTGCCTGTGGCCTGAGGTTCTCCTGGAAAGTCTCAGTTTTGCAGGCTGGTACAGACCAGCTCAGTGGCTTGCTTTCAGTGGAGCAGGTACTGCAGGAGCTGAAGTGACCAGCTAGGGCCCTGCTAACCAATGTCCCTAGCTTAAGAGACATTACAGAGAATTAGTCGGATTCCCGTTCATCGTTAGGCGCCACTCAAAGGATCCCAGTGAAACCTCATCCTTTGAGGCTTGAGTGTGGAACAATGTGTGAAATGGAGAAAATGACGTGCACAAATAACTGTTGGGCCCCTTTAGCATATAGTTTGGTAAGTGGTCTTTGTATGTTGAATCAATAACTTTATTACTCTGTAGTTTGTTAATAAGATGTGAACGACATTCCTTGCATCATTTTATCCCTTGGAATGCATTAGATAATATATTAAACGTGGAGGACCACCGTACCAAAGGCTGATTGGATTATTCAGGGCTCTCTAGTGTCACAGAACTTATGGAATGTCTCTATATATTAAGGGGATTGATTGTGATGACTTACAGTCTGTGATCCAACTAACCCAACACTGGCCAGCTGTTAATAGGAGGTCCAAGGATTTAACAGTTTCTCTATCCCATGAGGCTGGTTGTTTGAGCTGGTATTCTGTAGAATACGCTGGCAAGTAAGTGCAAACAAAGGGAAAAAAAGTGAATCTTCTTTCTTTTACTGTCCCTCTGTAGGCCTCCAGGAGAAGGTGTGGCCCTGATTAAAGGTGTGTAAACCACACCTGGATCTGGGACTTGCTTTGTCCCAGGTTGACCTTAAACTTAGAGATCTCCTTGCCTCAGTCTCCTGGGATTAAAGGCATGTACTACCTTGCCTGGGCCTTTTCATGGCCACTGTGCCTCAAGATCTCCGTGCCAAGATCCAGGTCAGAAAAATTTGTGTCTTCGAACCTCAAGATCTGGATCACAGGTGAGCCCTCCAGTTCTGTATTATAGTTCATTCCTGATATAGTCAAGGTGACAACCAGGAATAGTCATTACACTGGTGGTTATTTGATTATCCTGCTTTTAATTGACCTTTTCTATGAAGAAATCAAAAAATGTTATCGACGAATGGAATATACTACTCAAAGCTTTTGCAAACAGGAAGTACAGAGTGATGATGTTTTGCTTGATTAAGGATTATACTATTTTAGATTCAGAGAACTCAATACAGTTGGAACAAAGGATGTCTGAGCCGTTTAACTTCCAGCCTCTGCGTGTGAAAAAACAAGTATATTAAGATTTTTACCTCATACTCCATCATTTAAAAGAGAAAATGAAAATCTATTATCCTCATAATTACTCTAAATTTTTAAAAGAATGCTTCGTCTAATGAGAAAGAACAATTGAAATGGCACGATTATATGAATAGTTGAGAATTCCACTTAACCCTTACAGAGACTAACTCTTACAAGGTCTGTTAATTCATTAACTCAATGGTTAGTGCCATCGTTTAAGGCATTTGCTTATAATCCTTAATGGACTCATTTGAAAACACATTGACAACTGTTATTTCATACCGAGCCACAAACAAATCTGGAATAGGAACACAATAAAGTCCTCCAGAAAATTGAGCATGTCACTAATCAGAGCTTAAAGACCACTGAGATCCACCATTCCTTTCTGTCTGTGAAGAGAAAAGGCAGGATTTCTGTAGCTCACACTGATACAGGAAACTATGGGGGGTCCATGAGTATAACAGTAGTGTCCTTGAGTAGGCCAGGTCGTTCTAGATCCAGAAGGGCTTTAACCCAGGAGTTAGGGTGCCACAAGGTCACTCTTAAACAGAACTGTCACTGAATTAATAACTCTGGATCCCTGTCTCTCAAATTCAGAGAAGAGAGATAGGAGAGCAAGTCGAGAAAAGATTTTTAGCCCAGAATTGTAGATGGGAGCTTAAGGTAAAAGAAAAAGCTCCTCTGTAGCTGGAACAAGTCACAGAATGGAGCACCAACAAGGAAATTCTTATAGCTCTGATGGCAGAAGCTGGAGCTAGCTTGGGAAGCCATTGCTCGGTCCATTTCTCCCATGTCTCTCGACCTTTTCAGGTGCTCTCAGTTTCCATCATGGCATCATTTACAGTACCCAGTCAGTGGGGCTTCTCCATGTAGTACAGAGAGGTGACAGTGTAGGGACCACAATTCCCGTGTGCATTCCTGGCCTGTGTGTGGAACAGAACCAAAGACATTTTGACACCTGGCTAGGGACAGAAGTCTTTTGAGATGGTTGCCTGACTAGTTTCTGCCCCTCCTTCTTATCAACAAGCATTCCCTCATTAATTATAGTGGAAGTAACAACCTCCCTATGCTTCTGTGAATCTTCAGTAAAAGGCCGCCAAATCTGACTTCCATTTTAGTTTAAACTTGAAGGCCACAGGTCTCCCTAGAAAGAACTGTGTGTGTGTGTGTGTGTGTGTGTGTGTGTGTGTGTGTGTGTGTGTGTGGGTGTTGGGGATACTTGTGTTAACATAGGCACTTTAGAGATTCTCCTACTATAATCGATAATCATAGCCAGAAGTGTTGAAAGGGTTGTTTCTTGATTATGTAGCAGAAACTTCCCTTTACAGACTCCTCTGGGTGTTCTGAACCAGGGCTAAAAAATTTTTCAGGGGAAGAGGGAAAATAAGTTATTGTTCCCTAAGTGGGGACAGAGGGGGTCATCCCCATCTGTAAGCAGGTGGCTCCAGGCTGGAGTTGGCCATTAGACTTGTTCAGCAGTAGTCACATTCTTGCTTATCCAATAGCATTTTATTTATTATTTTTCTCATGTCTAATCAGAGAGCCTTTGTGCTGCGTACACCTTTTCACTGGGGAGGGCATTTCACCAGTTCTTCAATGTCGTGAACCTGACCCACCTTTTACTGTCCATTGTCTCAAACCTCATCCCCGCTCCTCTCTAAGAACTCTTCTCCTTCCTTTTGTTCCATTCCCTGCAGAACACTGAACTTAAATACAAATGCTCTGGTTCATAAAGCTTAGTATTTTTATTTTTAATATTATTTTTGTATATGTTTTTAAACTCCAGATTTATTCCTCTCCCTGTCCACCCTCCGACTGTTCCACATCCTGTAACTCCTCCCCGACCACCCCTGTTTCCACAAGGATGACTCTATGTCACTCGCCCCACCAGACCTCTAAACTTCCTGGGGCCTCCAGTCTCTTGAGGGTTAGGTGCATCTTCTCTGACTGAACCCAGGCCCAGGGAAGTCTTCTGCTGTGTTTGTGTTAGGAGGGGTCAGCAGCTTCTCTTCATTGGTTGGGTGCAAATATCTGCATCTGACTCTCTCAGCTACTTGTTGGGTCTTTCAGAGGGCAGTCATGATAGGTCCCTTTTTATGAGTGCTTCATAGCCTCAGTAATGGTGTCAGGTCTTAGGGCCTCCCCTTGAGCTGGATCCCCCTTTGGGCCTGTCCCTAGACCTTCTTTTCCTGAGGCTCTGCTCCATTTCTATCCCTGCAGTTCTTTCAGACAGGTCAGAGTTTTGACTTCATCCCTCACTTGATGCCCTGTCTTCCTGCAGGAGGTGGGCTCAACAAGTTCCCTCTCCCCAAGGGCATTTCATCTAGGGTCCCCTACTTTGAGTCATGAGAGTCTCTCACCTCCCAGGTCTCTGATACATTCTGGAGGATCTTTCCAACCTTCCTCCTATGGTCACCTGTTTCCATTCTTTCTGCTAGCCCTCAGGGCTTCAGTCCTTTTCCCCCACCCAATACCAGATCATCTTCCCCTCTCCCTTCCCCTCCCCATGTTCCTCCCTCTCTTCCCCCCTTGTGGTTGCTTTCTTCTCCTTCCCAAGTGGGACTGAGGAGTCCTCACTTGGGCCCTTCAGTTTCTTGACCTTTTTGAGTTCTGTGGACTGTATCTTGGGTATTTTGTACTTTTTTGTGGCTAATATCCACTTATTAGTGAATACATACCATGCATATCCTTTTGGATCTGAGTTACATCACTCAGGATGATATTTTCTAGTTCCATCCATTTAACTGCAAAACTCAGGATGCCCTCATTCTTCATAGCTGAGTAATATTCCATTGTGTAAATGAACCACATTTTCTGTATTCCTTCTTCTGTGGTGGGACATCTGGTTTGTTTCCAGCTCCTGGCTATCACAAATAAGGCTGCTATGAGCATAATGGAATGCATGCCCCTGTGGCATAGTTGAGCATCTTTTGGGTATATTCCCAAGAGTGGTATCGCTGGGTCTTTTGGTAGGTGTATTTCCAATTTTCTGAGGAACCTCCAAATTGATTTCCAGAGTGGTAGTAGTAGTGGTAGTTGCTCTGTAGTAGACCTTGAGGTCAGGGATGGTGATTTCCCCCCCAGCTGTCCTTTTATTGTTAAAAATTATTTTCGTTATTCTGGGATTTTTGCTTTTCCAGATGAATTTGATAATTGCTTTTCGATGTCTTTGATTTATGTTGAGATTTTGATGGGGATTGCATTGAATCTTTAGATCGCCTTTGATAAGATGGCCATTTTTATTATATTAATCCTGCCAATCCATGAGCATGGGAGATCTCTCCATTTTCTGAGATCTTCGATTTCTTTCTTGAGAGACTTGAAGTTATTGTCGTACAGATCTTTCATCTATTTGGTTAGAGTTACCCAAGATATTTTATATTATTTGTGACTATTGTGAAGGGAGTTGCTTCCCTGATTTCTTTCTCAGCCTGTTTATCATTTGTATAAAGGAAGGCTACTGATTTATTTGAGTTAATTCTATATCCTGCCGTTTTGCTGAAGTTGTTTATCAGCTGAAGAAATTCTCTGGTAGAATTTTTGGGTCACTTACGTATATTATCATGTCGTCTGCAAATAGTGATGCCTTTATTTCTTCTTTTCCAATTCGTATCCCCTTGATCTTTTTGTTGTTGTTGTTGTTGTTGTTGTCTTACTGTTCCAGCTAGCACTTTGAGTACTATGTTGAATAGATATGTGGAGAGTGGGCATCCCTGTCTTGTCCCTAATTATAATGGGATTGCTTCAAGTATCTCTCCATTTAATCTTATATTGGCTGTTGGTTTGCAGTAAATTGCTTTCATTATGTTTAGGTATGGGCCTTCGATTCCTGATCTCTCCAATACTTTTAACATTAAGGGGTGTTGTATTTTGTCAAATGCTTTTTCTGCATCTAAGGAGATGAGCATGAGTTTTTTTTCCTTTGAGTTTGTCTATATAGTGGATTACATTAATGGATTTTCGTATATTGAACCAACCTTGCATCCCTGGGATGAAGCCTGCTTGATCGTGGTGAATGATGGTTTTGATGTGTTCTTGGATTCAGTTTGCAAGAATTTTATTGAGTATTTCCCCATCAATATTCATAAGCAAGATTGGTCTGAAGTTCTCTTTTTTGATATGGTCCTAGTGTGGTTTAGGTATCAGAGTAATTGTGGCTTCATAGAATGAATTCGGTAGTGTTCTTTTTGTTTCTATTTTATGGAATAGCTTGAGGAATATTGGTATCAGGTCTTCTTTGAAGTTGTGCTAGAATTCTGAACTAAATTCATCTGGTCATTGGCTTTTTTTGGTTGGGAGGTTTTTAATGACTTCTTCTATTTCCTCATGGGATATGGACTTGTTTGGAAAGTCTACCTGCTCTTGATTTAACTTTGATATATGGTATCTGTCTAGAAAACTATCCGTTTCATCTAGATTTTTCCAGCTTTGTTGAGTATTGGCTTTTGTAGTAGGATCTGATGATATTTTTGAATTTCTTCTGTTTCTGTTGTTATGTCTACCTTTTCATTTCTGATTTGTTAATTTAAATACTGCCTCTGGGCCTTTAGTTAGTTTGGCTAAGGGTTTATCTATCTTGTTGATTCTCTCAAAGAATCAGCTTTTGGTTTTGTTGATTCTTTCCATTGTTCTCTTTGTTTCTCTTTGGTTGATTTCAGTCCTGAGTTTGACTATTTCCTCCCACCTACTCCTCTTTGGGGAGTTTGCTTCTTTTTGTTCTAGAGCTTTCAGGTGTGCTGTTAAGTTGCTACTGTAAGATCTCTCCAGTTTCTTTACCAGTAAACTTAGTGGTATGAATTTTCCTCTTAGTACTGCTTTCTTTGCATCCCATAAGTTTGGGTTTGATGTGTCAATATTTTCATTAAATTCCAGGAAAATCTTTAATTTCTTTATTTCATCCCTGACCAAATTATCATTGAGTAGAGAGTTGTTCAGTTTCCACATATATGTGGTCTTTCTGTTGCTTTTGCTGTTATTGAAGACCAGCCTTAGGCCATGGTGGTCTGATAGTATGCATGGGATTATTTCAATCGTGTATCTGTTTAAGCCTGTTTTTGCTACCGATTAAATGGTCAGTTTTGGAGAAGGTACCTTGAAGTGCTGAAAAGAAGGTGTACTCTTTTGTTTTAGGGTGAAATGTTCTATAGATATGTTAAATCCATTTGGTTCATAACCTCTATTAGTTTCACTGTGTCTCTGTTTAGTTTCTGTCTCATTGACCTGTCTGTTGGTAAGAGGGGGTTGTTGAAGTCTCCCACTATTAGTGTGTGGAGTTTGATGTGTGTTTTGACTTTTAGTAAAGTTTCCTTTACGGATGTGGGTGCACTTACCCTTGGGGCATAGATGTTCAGAACTGAGACTTGCTCTTGGTGAATTTTCCCTTAGATGAATATGAAGTGTCCTTCCTCATCATGCTTGATAACTTTTAGTTGAAAGTCAACTTTCAACTGGATATTAGGATGGCAACTCCAGCTTGTTTCTTAGGACCATTTGCTTGGAAGACCTTTCTTCATCCTTTTACTCTGAGATAGTGTTTGTCTTTGTTATTGACATGCGTTTCTTGTATGCAGCAAAATGCTGGACCTTGTTGAGTATCCAGTCTGTTAGCTGATGTCTTTTTATCGGTGAGTTGAGTCCATTTATATTGAGAGACATTAAAGACAGATGACTGTTGGTTCCTGTTATATTTGTTTTGTCGTTGCCTTTATGTGCTTGTGGTTCTCTCCTTTTGGCTCTGTTGTGAGATGCTTAATACCTTGTCTTTCCTTTGTGTAGGTATCTTCCTTGTTGGACTTTTCCTTCTAAGATGCTCTGTAGGGCTGAATTGGTAGATAGATACTGTTTGAATTTGGTTTTGTCCTGGAATGTTTTGTTTTTTCCATCTATGTTGATTGAGAGTTTTTCTGGATATAGTAGCATGGGCTGGCTTTTGTGTTCTCTTAGAGTCTGCATGACCTCTGACCAGGCTCTTCTGGCTTTCATAATCCCTGTTGAGAAGTCTGGTATAATTCTGATAGGTCTGTCTTTGTATGTTACTTGGCCCTTTTCCCTTGCAGCTTTTAATATTTTTTCTTTGTTCTATGTGTTTAGTGTTTTGATTATTATATGACGAGAGGATTTTCTTTTCTAGTCTCATTTGTTTGGTGTTCTATAGGCTTCTTATACCTTTATGGCCATCCCTTTCTTTAAGTTGGGAACGTTTTCTTCTATCATTTTGTTGAAGATGTTTTCAGGTCCTTTGAGCTGGGAATCTTTTTTTTCCCCTCTATTCCAATTATTCTTAGATTTGGTCTTTTCATTGTATCCTGAATTTCCTGGATGTTTTGGATTAGGAGTTTTTTTTTTAATGTTTTGAATTTTCTTTGACCATTATGTCAATCTCTTCTATAGTATCTTTTATACCTGAGGTTCTTTCCTCTATCTCTTGGATTCTGTTGGTGATACTTATATCTGCAATTCCTGACCTCTTTCCTAGGTTTACCATTTCTAGGTTTGCCTCCATTTGTGTTTTCTTTATTGTTTCTACTTCCACTTTTAGGTCTTGTACTGCTTTATGCAATTCCTTCTCCTGTTTGATTGTCTTTCCCTGCATTTCTTTAAGGGATTTATTTGTATCCTCTTTAAGAACTTCTACCTGCTTACCTGTGTTTTCCTGTATTTCTTTCAGTGAGTTATCTATATCCTACTTAAAGGACTCTATTATCTTTATAAGATAGGATTTTAGGTCAGCTTCCTGATTTTCTGGTATGTTGGGGAATTCAGGGCTTGCTGTGGTGGAAGAACTGGGTTCTGATGATGCCCACATATATTAGCTTCTGTTGCTTATGGTTTTGTGCTTGCTTCTCACCATCTGGTTATCCCTAGTGTTTGCTGGTCTGAGTGATCCTGTCTGGAGTCTGCCTCTTTTGTTCCTGGGTTTCAACAGCTCTCCTGCTAGGCCTGTGGCCCTTGCTGTAGCAGAACTCCTGTGCAGCCCTCCAGCTGGAGGGTATTCAGAGGGGCAGAGAGGCTGCTGATTTGTTGCGTTGGCTACAGTAGATCTCCTTGGAGGCCTTCAGACTTGGGTCTTCAGAGGAGTCGTCAAACTGTTGTCCTATGTGAAGCTGTCCTCTAGGGGTTGGTGGCCAGTCAATGTATGGACTGTGGTTTCTGTTTCCTTGTGTGCATCCACTCTCCAGGGAGGCTTTAAGACTTTAAGGTCAGTTGCACTGACAAAGAACCTTCAGGAAGCCTTCAGACTGCAGTGTCAATTGCCCAGTTGCATTTACAGAGGAACTCCTGGAATTCCTTCAAGCTGCCATGTCCTGGGAACAGTGGATCTTCTGGGATGCCTCAGGATATGGTACTGAATGCTCTTAGTGCAGTGATTCTTCTGGTGTGCCTCAGGATATGATGTCACATGTTCTGAGTACAGGGGATCCTCTGGTATGTCTTAGGATATAGCCTCTTCTGGGGAGCAGACTAGCTAGCAGTCTGTCTTAGCAGAAAGGCAGCTCATGGTTTTTAAATAAAGATATTTACTCTTTTTAAACATCAAACTTCAATACAAATAACACAGCTTCCCTGTTATCAACTAAAAGTTAAATTGCTTGCTTAAATATTGTATCAGTTACTTCTCCCCATTGCCATGGTAAAAGCAACTTATTACCAAGGTTCACAGTCTGAGGGTACAGTACATCGCAGGGATGATTGCATGGTGGCAGAGCAGGTAGATACAACCTGGATGGCAGAACTGAAGCAGCTGGTCACGTTGCATCTGCAGTTTGGGAGCAGAAAGAGATGAATGCTGACACGCAGCTCTTTTTTTCTCTTTTTTTTTCTCTTGTCCAGGACCATCACCCATGGGGGTGATAATGTGCACATTCTTTTCATTTAAACCTCTCTGGAAACACCCCGAAGACAAGCTCAGAGGTTTGTTTCCTACGTAACGCTTGGTCCTGTCACAGTGACAATCAAGATTAACCATCGCATATATAAGTGATTTCCCTAAATAACATGTTGAATATCAGTGTTATAGAATGAACTGTGTCTCTTCCAAGTCATATGTTGGAGTCCTGTCATGTAACGGGACTGCATTTAGGGAATTATGGGGAAGTGATTTTGTTAAATAAGGTCAAAAGGTCATGCGGTCAGGTCCCTCATCAGATAGGCTTATTGTCCTGCAAGGATAAAAAGTAACATCAGAGATGTCAAGCACAGAATAAAGGTCACATGCTATTCTAATCGGAGCCAACCTACAAGCGAAGGAGAGAAGCTCCTGTGGGAACCAACTCTGGCGGCTCCTTGGTCTTAGAGGTCATCTATAGAACTATGGAAAAATACTCTGTTGTTAGGAGTGTCCTAGCCTGTGGGTTTCTGAAGACAGACTAACTAGACCAAGGCAGTCAATAATCAGATTGTTCTCTAATCAATATTGCTGTGTTGAGTATAATGAGCATTGTTTGTCATTTCCAAGGTCCACAAAGAGAAAGGACATTGTCATTTGTTGAGTCTTACAAACCTAGATATTTTAAAAGTCTTCCTGGGCTGGACAGATGGCTCAGTGGTTAAGAGCACTGACCTCTCTTCCAAAGGTCCTGAGTTCAAATCCCAGCAACTGTATGGCGGCTCACAATCACCTGTGATGAGATCCGATGCCTTCTTCTGGGGGTGTCTCAAGACAGCTACCATATACTTATATAGGATGAATTTAAAAAATCTTTTTAAAAAAGTATTCCCCTTCCTGCATTTTATAACTACAGTTACATAATAATGTAGAAATAGCTTGTAATATTGCTGATATGCTAGAGTTGAATTTCATCATTAAAACATGTTCCTCTCCTCGCTCCTGACACTGTCTTGCTATGTAGCTCAGGTTGGTCTCAAATGGATAATCTTCCTGCCTGATTCTTAGTGCTGTAATTACAAGCCTCTAATTAAAGCCCCATGCCCCTTCTAGCCTTTTAGTAAGAGTATTACTTGGGCATTGTGATCCACGGCTTTTATTAATTCATCATTATTTACCTAAATACTAACTAATTAATTAGCTTGTTTTAGATTATGAAGCAACTCATTAAATGACCATTTATTACTTTACCACATTCTTGTAACACATAAATTGCAAACACAATTTGCCCAAGTATGATTTTACACAGAGAAATCCATGGTCTTTTCTTTAGCTAAAAGCATACTTTTTCTTGGTACTCCTAATTAACCACTAGAACATTCAACATTTTATACACCCTAAGCAACCCCACATATTCTCTGGCACACATATCTTGACTACACTGTACCAACAAGCTTTATTTAGAAAGAATGATAAAATTTACAATTACTTCTTAATTTTTATGGCGTCTAAATACTAGCTATTCAGGTAAGTAGAAAAAGCATGAGTGTAATACTGGACAAGGCCATTAGGTGGCACTAGCTCTACATGGGATGGTTCTCCTTTTATTCATTCATTTATTTTTCTTTTGTGAGCTTTAGATCTTTACATTTCTTAATTAAAAAACATTTCATCTTGGGGACTCTGGTTCTACTATTGCAACAAAAAGAGAAACTTACTTAGAAACTTCACTGAGATTTTCATGTTTGTACTTTTGATGGTGGTGTTTAGAACATGAAATGAGCCTATTTTGAGGTGAGAAATAAAAACATTAGAAGACAGAACTGTGGTTCAAAAGGATTCCAAAGAATGTGCCAATCGGCCGAAAGATAAATATTAAGTTTTACTTGTAGGTTCAAGTGACCAACTTACACAACATTGTGCAGAATCTTGATCCACTAGCAGTAAAGTTCAAAACGACTCAAGGTGAACTCAGTTCAGTTCAAACTCGGTGTCTTTTGAACTGACAGTAACGTCACAGTACTTCTGGCTTCTTTGTAAGATGTGAAGCTTCTGGATTACATGAGAGCTAATGAGGTCTCTTCATTGAGTCTGGGGAAAGGTTGATGACGTCCATGCCCATGGTTCTTACTGAACGGTACCTGTGGGTACCTGTCCTGGGTGTATTTGATTGCTGGCCATTAGTAGCAATCCCTTCTGTTAAACTGCAAACCAACCCTTGTTGTGGTATTATCGGGGGAAAAAAAGTCCAGTTTAGTTTCAAGAGAGCACATTAGACATGCCATGGCATCCTCAGCCAATTACTGAACCTTTCTATTGCATAGTTAAAGCAAACTATGAACTTTGGAAACAGGGAGGTAGAGAAAGCTAAAGGAAAATCTGTATTAGGGTGGCCTTAACAGGTATGCTCATTCTCAGACCCTGGATTCCTATTCTAATCCCGTTCCTCATTGTCACAAGACTCTGTGGAAGGCCACCTCCTCTTAGATTTCCCAAGCAAATAAAGATCAAATTCTCCCTGTTCGGTGCTCCCAAACTCACATGGAAGGTACTGTTGTTTCTCATATGGGGGAAACCTTGCAAGGGCAGAAAGTAGCACTTACCAGAAAGCTCACTAAAGGTCTCTCTCTGGCCTGTTTCCCTGAGACTGTATTACTAGAACAAATATATTAGGCCTAATTATATTTGCCTCAATCAAACATTCCTTATGGTATATTAATACTAAAAAAATACCTATTGTATTCGTGAAGTTTCCATTAAAATCATTATTTTGTGCTGTTATTTACAGAATCCGGCAGCTCCAGTCCCTTTCATGGTCGAGTTTTTAGCCGAAAAGTTGTTTTTATTTTTAATTTTTTTAACATTTATTTTTAACTAAGTGTCTGTGTATGTATCTGCATGTGAGTATGTACATATAAGTGCAGGTGCATTGAAGATCTGAAAAAGACAGCAGATCCCTGGAGCTGGAGTTATATAGATGTTTGTGACTCTTAAATATAGGTGCTAAGAACTGAACTTGAGTTCTCCGGAAGAACAACAAGTGCTCTTAACCTACCCTCCCATGAACCATTTCTCCAGACCCTATGTTTTGGTTTTAGGGTGTGTGTGTGTGTGTGTGTGTGTGTGTGATGCATGTGGAGGTTTGGGGGCAACTTCATAGCATGGTTCCCTTCTCCTACTTTTGCTAGGGTATGAGGGCTCAAATTCAGTTCACTAGGCTTTATTGGTGATGGGCCACCTCGTCAACCTTGAAAACGGTTTTTAAAATTTACTTTCTTTTTTTTTAAATTTCTTTTTCTAGTAATTTTTTTTCTCTTACTGGATATTTTTTTTATTTACATTTAAATGTTAACCCCTTTCCCAGTTTCTCCTCCACAAACACGCCATCACCTCCCCCTCCCCCTGCTTCTATAAGGGTGGTGCTCCCTTACCCACCCACCCGACCCCTCCCTCCCACCTCCCCGCCCTGACATTTCCCTACACTGGGGCATCGAGCCTTGACAGGACCAAGGGCCTTTCTTCCCATTGATGCCCGACAAGGCCATCCTGTGCTACATATTCGGATGGAGCCATAGGTCTATCCCTGTATTCTCTTGGGGTGGTGGTTTAGTCCCTGGGAGCTCTGGGGGTGGGGCTGGGAATTTGGTTGGTTGATATTGTTATTCTTTTTATGGGGTTGCAAACCCCTTAGGGTCCTTCAGTCCTTTCTCTAACTTCTCCATTGAGGACTCTGTTCTCAGTTCAATGGTTGGCTTCGAGCATCCATCTCCTCTCTGTATTTCTCAGGCTCTGGCAAAGCCTCTAAGGAGACAGCTATATCAGTCTCCTGTCAGCAAACTTCTTGGCATTTGCAATATTTTCTGGATTTGGTGTCTGTATATGGAATGGATCCTCTAGGTAGGGCGGTCTCTGTGCCACACTTTGTCTCCATATTTTCTCCTGTGAGTATTTTTGTTCTCCCTTCTAAGATCTGAAGCATCCACACTTTGGTATTTCTTCTTCAGCTTCTTGTGGTTTGGGAATTGTATCTTGGGTATTGCGAGCTTTGGGGCTAATATCCCCTTATCAGGGAGTGCATATCATGTGTGTTCTTTTGTGATTGGGTTACCTCAGGATGATATTTTCTAGTTGCATCCATTTGCCTAAGGATTTCATGAAGTCATTGTTTTTAATAGCTGTAATGTGTAAATGAACCCACATTTTCTATATCCATTCCTCTGTTGAAGGGCATCTAGGTTCTCGCCAGCTTCTGGCTATTATAAATAAGGCTGCTATGAGCATAGTGGAGCATGTGTCTTTGTTTTATGTTGGAGCATCTTTTGGGTACATGCCCAGGAATGGCATAACTGGGTCCTCAGGTAGTACTATGTCCAATTTTCTGAGGAACCTTCAGACTGATTTCCAGAGTGGTTGTACCAGAATGCAATCCCACCAACAATGGAGGAGTGTTCCTCTTTCTCCACATCCTTGCTAGCATCTGCTGTCTCCTGAGTTTTTGATCTTAGCCATTATGACTGATGTGAGGTGGAATCTCGGGGTTGTTTTGATTTGCATTTCCCTGATGACTAAGGATGTTGAAAATTTCTTTAGGTGCTTCTTGGCCATTCAGTATTCCTCAGTTGAGAATTCTTTGTTTAGTTCTGTACCCCTTTTTAAAAATAGTGTTATTTGATTCTCTGAAATCTAACTTCTTGAGTTCTTTGTATATATTGGATATTAGCCCTTTATCAGATGTAGGATTGGTAAACATCTAGTCCCAATCTGTTGGTTGCTATTTTGTCCTATTGACAGTGTCCTTTGCCTTACAGAAACTTTGCAATTTTATGAGGTCCCATTTGTTGATTCTTGATCTTAGAGCATAAGCCATTGGTGTTCTGTTCAGGAATTCCCCCCACCCCCTGCCAGGCCTAAAATTTACTTCCTTTTAAAACGTCTAGAATTCAAAATCAAATGGGCTTAGTGTTGGCTAGGAGCTAAATTGTTTTATGTCTTGAAATCCTAACGTTTATGGGTTGTTGTGGTAAATCTTCAACCCAAATACACCCATGCAAGGAAAACACAACTCAATTAGTATGCATACAAGCTGCGTGCCTAGACTGGGCAAATCTACCACTACACTACTGCCCTTGTATGAAGTCCCTTGTATCATGTGGTTTCTCTAGGCCACATGCTTCTACTTCATCTTCCTTCCATCTCCTCCTCTTCTGTCTTCCTCTCTCCTTTTTTCCCTAGTCTCCCCTTCTCCTCTCTCTCCCTCTCTCTTTAAAACTTTTCAGTTTCACCTTCCCTTCCACTGCCAAATAACCTTTATTTTTCAAGTTAAAATGGGAAAAAAGTTCACATGAAGTCATCTGAGTACCTGTCCGAGGCAGTACCTCTTGGGGAAGCAGAATTAACATTAAAATACAAACAGCACCAGGGCAATCCACAGCATTGGGTTTATCATGTGACTATAGTTGGAGATAAAGCCTTTGAGGAGGTGGTTAGGCTAAAATGAGGGCTTAGGGTAGTCTCTAATCTACACTGTCTAGTATCCTTACAACATGAAACTTAGACATAAAAACACACCGAGTATGCACAGGGAAATATCCCATGAAGACACAGCAGGAAAGGAAGACAAAGTTAGATCAGGAAACACAGGCAAGTGACATTTGTCAGTTGGGTGGGCCTCAGAAGAAACAGAACTGACTGACATTTTGACTCCCCATTTCCAGAAGCATCATAAATGTGTTTTGTTTTCAAACACATTTTTAAATGTTGCCTCATCTGTGATATTTTGTTATTGAAGCCTAGCTAACCAATACACCCTTCAAGACTTTTGTCTAATGTAAGTTGAGTTCGTTTTCTTGATTTACCAAAAATCATTGCTCTTTACGTTACAGGAAATCTCCCTTTGAGGACTAGACTGAGAAGATATTACTGCTGCTTGCTGGGTGGTACAAAGAACTCACTGAATTGTTTGATATTATATACCATGGGAGCAATCTCTAAATAAAAATATAGTGGAAACACACCAGGCCTTCCTATGTAGAATTGACGCTCCTAAGGAATTGTGGAAGATTTCGGAGAGATGGTTTTGGAGTCTGATGACCATTCTGGTGATGACAGTAACAAATAAAACATCAGAGACTGAGATGGCTCTTATGTCATGGCTATTTGCTCCAATGAGGTCTTGATTTTCTTTTTTTCTTTTTTCTTTTTTCTTTTCCAGAGCTGGTGACCGAACCCAGGGCCTTGCACTTGCTAGGCAAGCGCTCTACCACTGAGCTACATCCCCAACCCCAAGGTCTTGATTTAAAATTTTCAAATATTTAAGTGAGTTTAACTTTAGAATCTGAAGTGGAAACTTCTAATATCTTTGGAAAGTTAGTTGTATCCAATGATGTTTTGCTGGCACACACAAGTAAAAGGATGTCTTGCTAAAGCAGACACAGAATGTCTTCCTGAAGTAGACACAGGTGAAGAGATGTTTTGATATGGTGAATACATGAAAGGACCCATGATGGAGTATAAATATGACCCCATGGACAGTGGGAGATGAGCACTGAGCTTCGATTTGGTTTGCTCTGCCTTGCTGTTCTTCACTAAGGACATGCACATATTGGTTCAATTCACACAGTGTTGTTGAACTCAACTTGTAATAATGAAAAGAAACTCACCCAAGAACTGCTCCTCAGGTTCCTGCAGCACCTTGCCCCTTCAGTGTCTTGCCTCAGGCAGGTTGGTGAGCCTGGCAGGTTCTTCAGGAGTCAACTGGTTTGTGCATGGTGTCTGCCTGATGAGAGGACTGGACTGAAGCTGCTGAATTGTATTTGGTGTCTGCTATGGGACTGAACTTGCTGCCAAAGAAGATCGAGCTCACCCCCAAAGAACTATTGCTGAACAGGTCTACTTCCCCCATATGCTAATAACTTTTCTCTTCTAGTACCTCTGGTGGGTGGCGGGCTAGATGAGAGGTTGAACCCTTATCAAAAGTAAGTTGCAAAAAAATGTATCTCTACAAGAGTCTTCAAAGAATAACCCAAAATGAACCTATTTTAAAAATCTGCTATAAAGTGGTTTCTTATCACTCAGGCTTGAGTCTGTACCTTCTTCTAATTTAAGTGACTAAAGGCATGACAGTGAGCCAGATTAAAGGATCCATCAATCATTCATTAAAAGGATCATTTATTCATTAAAGGGTCCATCAATCACTCATTCATAAACCTTTTTGCTTTGCCTACTTGAGTACATAGATTCTACCTACCATGTTAGCTAGAGCTGAGAGTTGAGCTTTTCCTCCGGCTACCTTGTCTATGAGGAGAGCTGAACCACAGTATGGAGGATGTTACTAAACATCGGGCCTGAAATGTCATAACACTCGTAGAATGCATAGGGCACACATGGAATATGCATGATCCCCTAAAACAAAACAGGAACGTTGTATGATACAGTATGATGGTTTGTAGCATTTGTTTCTAATTCCTTTGATCTTTAGTAACTGGTGGAGTGTATATGTTATGGGAAAAAGGAAGCTTATGGTAGTTTGAGGATGCTTGATCCATGGGAACTGGTACTATTGGGAAGCATGGCCTTTTTGGAATAGGTGTGGCCTTATTGGAGGAAGTGTGTCACTGTGGGGGTGGACTTTGATGTCTTATGCTTAAGCTCCACCCAAAGTGGAAGAGACCCTCCTCCTAACAGCTTGCAGAAACCTGTCTTCCCCTGGCTGCCTCTGGCTCAAGATGTAGAGCACTAAGCTTCTTCTCTCGCACCATCTCTGCAGCACACTGCCATGCTTTCTGCCATGATGATAATGGACTGAACCTCTGAAACCTCTGAAACCAGCCACAATGAAATGTTTCCCTTTTATAAAAGTTACTTTGTTCATTTCACTAATATAACTCTTGGATACAATGGTCTCTTCCAGAGTTGGCTGATTTTAAGGTGTTTGCTCCATGATCATGCATCATGGTGCTTAGTTCTCAAGTCTCTTTTACACAGATTTCCATAATGTTTATACTTAAATGTTTTTCTGAGGTTTGCTTCATTTTCATGGATGTGCATCCCTTACCATATATTGGAAAGAATATAAAGATATGGGAGAGAGAAAATGACAGCGAACACAGTATAAGATTGAGGTCAAGACCACTCTAGATAGCAATGGTTCAGTACTGCTAGGATGTCCCATGAAATACAGAGAGGCCTCAGAAGCATTCCTGGAAGAGGGAAAAGCTGGTCATTTTTCTACTGGCTCCTTTTCTGTCTTGACTGGGAGTTACAGCTTCTCAGGCTGTACATGACCTTGGGTTTCTTTGGCTTTAGAGTTAGCCCCTGAGCACCAAGACTAAGAATCAGAGATGCACGTAACCCTCAAGAGCCTGGAGGCCCAAGGGAGTTTAGAGGTCAGGTAGGGAGGGTGGAGTGGGGTGGGGGCATCCTCGTAGAGATGGACTGGGGGGGTTGGGGGCTAGGAGGGTATGGGATGTGGAACAGTCAGAGGGTGAACCAGTAGGGTAATAAAATCTGGAGTGTAAAGATAGATAGATAGATAGATAGATAGATAGATAGATAGATAGATAGATAGATAGATAAAACAATCAGAGCTCTATTTTTTTTTTATTAACTTGAGTATTTCTTATATACATTTCGAGTGTTATTCCCTTTCTCGGTTTCCGGGCAAACATCCCCCTCGCCCCTCCCCTTCCTTATGGGTGTTCCCCTCCCCCTCCTCCCCCCCTTGCCGCCCTCCCCCCCACAATCATCTTCACTTGGGGTTCAGTCTTAGCAGGACCCAGGGCTTCCCCTTCCACTGGTGCTCTTACTAGGATATTCATTGCTATCTATGAGGTCAGAGTCCAAGGTCAGTCCATGTATAGTCTTTAGGTAGTGGCTTAGTCCCTGGAAGCTCTGGTTGCTTGGTATTGTTGTACATATGGGGTCTCGAGCCTATTGAGGTAGGTTTATCGCCAACGCGCTGTGAACTGGCTGAAATCAGAACTGGGCTAAAAAGTTGAGGATGGGGCCCCATTGTCATCTGCTGTACCAGCCATTCTTGTAAACCTTAATCATTTCAACGTAGTTTGCAAAAAATTACTCCACTAAGAATTTATCTGGGATTGGGGTCTCCATCTGTTGGTCAGTCTGTTTGCAACCCACTATTCATCCTGTTGTCTCCTTCTGTCCATCTGTGATCTCCTCTGTGTTCTCTCTCCAAATAGAAAGTAATAAAACTTAATTGAAGAGACCACAAATGTTTCAGCCCACTGCTTTCCAAATATGTCCATGTCATGGGTACATAGAAACTCGTAGTGTTTATTATGGTAAGGGCAAAAAGAAAACCTGGTCCAGCTAGGTAGAACAACCAAGGCTCATGGAGTTCAGGTCATCCTGTTTAGACCCCAGGAAAGGGCCAATAAGTATCTTATCATAAATATAACTGAGTATTAACAGGACACACTGGCTGAAAAACTTCATTGAATCCATAGTTTATTTTTCTGTTCTTTTTATTTTATTTAAAATTTTAACTTTTTACTGATTCTTTGTGAGTTTCCCATCATGCACTCCAATCCCACTCAACTCCCAGTCTCTTCATATCTACCTTCTACCTTTGCAACCTCCCTCCCTACAAAAGAAACTAAAAAAACAAAAATAAAACAAAATAGACATAAAAAATTCCTAGTGGAAGTTGTAATGTGTCGTGGGTGCGTCCCACAGTATATCCTTCAGTCCACACATCTTCACTTGCAAACGTTCATTGCAATGAGTCATTGTTCTAATTCTAGACGTCTCTGGCTTCTGCTGCACCATCAGTACTTTATCCTCACTGGGATGCCTCTCAGATATCTTCTTCTTGCCCTATGTCATGGAGATCCTGCAGATTTGGATCTGTAGGGTCCACCCCTTTACAGGCTCCAGCAATTCATAGATTAGGTCGATATTGGAGTGGGTCAACTCAAAGCCCTGGTTCTATGCCTGGGTAGTAGCTGAATTGCACAGCCTGCCAGCTCTCCTATACCCACACCACCAGGGGGAGCTCTTCAGGACTGTTAGGCTAGCTCACACAATGTTGTAGCTGCCCAGGGGCAGAGCCAGGTCTCCCACTCTCATACCTCAGGAATGGCTCCCCGGACCTTCACCATCAGGATCAGTTCAACTGTGCTACCCTGGGGAAGCACAGGCCTATTCTCCTGAGTGCTGAAGCTGGTGAGGAGCAGGGACAGCTCTCTGGATCTCATGACCCTAGGGCCAGCCCAGTAAGTGGGAGCACTTGCTGCAAGGGGCAAGGAGTAAGGGAAGGAAGGCATCTCACCCACACCCATGCCACCTCACAGCAAGAGGCAAGGGCAGCATTCCCATGCTCCTACCCTTGGGGTCTGCTCACCTTCAGTATCCCTGCCCCAGGGCCAGCTCTACTATGCTGCCCAGTGAAGAGCAGGGCCTACTCTGTAGGTTGATGTCTATTTGCAGGTGCGGACTGGCACAAGTAGGCCAAGGCCATGATTGGGCAGTAAAAAAAATAAGGCAGTAAAGCAGGAGAGAAGGGGAAGGAAAAGGACAATCAAGATGGAGCTGGTAAAGGATGGCCCAGATCCAGGCGGTCTTGAATGGCCCTAGGTAGTTATGCATATTTTTTAAGGAATGAATTTCTATAGGTAAATTTATCTTATTAGGTGGGTGGTTTATATCCTTATGAACTGGTTGTGAGTTTATTGTGTAGTTGTATTGTGGATTGAGGATTTAACATATAAATCTGATCATTGGGTTCCAGTTTGTTGAGTCTTGATTTTACAGGGTAGCTGGAACCAGAGAGTTCACAACTAGCAGAGAGCTGCCAGAAGAGATACTAACTAGAGATAAATTATGGTTAGTTCCATATGGCCGTCCAGTGCCAGAACTAACTCTAGGGACCAGCGTGACAAGGTTCCATGCTGGAACGGCTCGAGGATCACCTGGGTCATGACTTGGGGGCAGCATGAAGCTGCTGAGTGTCATGTGGCCCTATGGGTGCCAGTGCTGATGTGGAATAAAAGGTTCAGCCATTTTTTAATATGTACCTCAATACCACTCTCCTTAGAGCTGTAGCTGGTGGAGGGATGGGCAGGATCACCTCTCCAGAATGCTGCAGCCGGTGAAGGGCAGGGCCAGCTCTGTATAGCCCTTGGACATCAACATGATGCTAGGCAGTGGCCCAGACCAGGAATGTCCAAATGGTCTTTAATGGTAGTATGAGCAGACGTCTACACAGACCACTTCTATATAATCAGAGACCCAGACATGGTCCTCAGTGGGAGCACAGGATGGGGCTTCACCATGGCCTCAGGTGACAAGACAGGCTTCTCACATCAGGCTGTTCCTCTCCACCACAAGTTTCCAGTTCTTCTCTTCACAATGCTCAAATTGTTCTGCTTCTTCTTCTGTCCTCTCTGTCCACCACATAGATGCCCATTGTAGTGGCATGGTGGCAAGTGGGCCTCTTTTCTTTTGAATTACTAGTAAATTCTTGAGTTCTAACTTTTTAACTCAAATAAGCAGATATTTACTGTTATTTTCTATTACGTGCTATTGGAATATGACATCAGGCAACATGGCAGCTTCTCCTTGAGCCTGTAGTTCAAGGAGAAAATGCTGCATGATTTGACAAACCTATTAAAATATTGCACATAAAATATAGAAAAAGAGGCTGTGAAACTGGCTCACTGGTTGAAATGCCAGTCAGTCAAGCATGAGGACCCATGTTCAGATCCCAAGCTCCCACATAAAATGCCAAGTGTGGTACCTGCAATCCAAATACTAGGGAGACAAAGACAAGAACATCCCTGCCACCTACTAGCTAGCTGGTCTGGCCAGTCAATGGACTCCAAGTTCAGTGAATGATATATAGAGAGGAAGACACTGGACATTAATCTTTGACCTCCACATACAATGTACACATGTGTACATGAACAGATAGATACTTATATTCAAATAAATAAAATAGAAGAACCAAGCAGCCAGGCCAATTGTGAATGTTTAATATTATGTGGTCTTCACAGCCTATCACAGCTCTTGTTTAGTCCTTTATTTTTATCTCTCATGTTACTCTTTTTTTTTTTTTTTTTTTTTTTTTTAAAGATTTATTTTATTTTATTATATATAAGTACACTGTAGCTGTCTTCAGATACACCAGAAGAGGGCATCAGATCTTTTTACAGATGGTTGTGAGCCACCATGTGGTTGCTGGGAATTGAACTCATGACCTCTGGAAGAGCAGTCGGGTGCTCTTAACCGCTGAGCCATCTCTCCAGCCCTCTCATGTTACTCTTAAGAGTTAACAGTCAGGCCTAACTGTGGGAACCTGAAGATGTCCCTACTTCTAAGTCGTTACATTAGCTTGTATTTTTATGACAGCTTCTCTACCAGCTGTAAATTATTTTGGACTAGGTACTTTGCCTTATTTATTTTTGTACTTCAGGGGTTAGCTGTACAGCCTGATTCACAATGCTCATTAGATGAAATAATGGTCATTTCTTCATTTCTGTCTTATCCATTATGAGTCTAGAATGGTTGCAAAAAGAGCCATTACTTAAGATAAGAGAACCATATTTTAGAGAAGCTCTAAAATCTGTGTTTCCAGTAATCAATTGCAGTTTACCTGTCACAGAAAACAAAGGTTTTATTTGCTTAGAGCCACAAGGCAGGCAGTGTTTTGACAACCATTAATTTTTCATTCTGTTAAGTAGCTACTAGCTATTCATTTAACATCAAGAACTCACATAGGCAATATCAAGATGGCTGGCGATAACATATTTGGAGCACAATAAATCACTTAATTTCAAAATAGTTCTCACCATAGGAAAAGCATTTTATGAACTTAGGTTTATGTATTTTATCATGTCTCATGGGGTTCCCTTGGTTTCTTTGAATGCATTTTGCCTCTCTGTGGATAGGACCTGGTTAAACTGTGTTCATTGCATACAAAGAGTCTTTCTAATAGTCCTTTTGTACTTAGTAATTTATTCTTGTTGTTAAGAACATATGCAAAAGCAGTTTCATTTGATCATGAACTAGTTCTAGAAGAGAATGTTTAAATAAAAACTGTTTATAGCTGGCATCAATAAATGCAGAATTTCTAGTCATGTTCTAGAAATTAGACAGGCACTATAAATACAAATATGTTCATTGTCTCCCTTACCCATCAAATTTGAGATCATTCTAAGAAGCACATCTAAGAGCTACAGAATTCTTGTGTTCATTTTTTTCCCTGCTTGTTCCCACACACATTCCCACAAACATGGAACTGCATGGAGGTGGGGTGTTAGGGTGATCTTTCTGTGCACTGTGTAATGATTGTCTTTATAATCTTTCAAATTCTGGTTTCTATGCAGGATGGGGTACGGGAAGAAAACTGAATGCAGACCAGACCTTTGGTATTGTTATCCCAATTACTCAGCACCTGTCACATATTTTGTAAACTCACCTCCTGATTGTTTTAATAAAAAGTAAATACTTTATTTTCTTTAGGTATGTGTGTGTGTGTGTGTGTGTGTGTGTGTGTGTGTGTGTGTGTGTCTGTGGGAAATTGTCTTCAGTGTAGGTTGATATAAAAAGATCTATTTTGGGCATCACCATTCCCTAGGCAGTAGATCTTATAAAAGAAAGGAAAAAAGTCATGATACGTAGGAGCAATTGACAAATAGGCAGCATGGTTGCATTTCATTTCTCTCTGTTTTTGACTGGATATATAAATGTGTGTGTGTGTGTGTGTGTGTGTGTGTGTGTGTGTGTGTCTGTTGTATATTTGCTAATTTACCTCATTCTCTTTCAGGTCTTTAAATTTCCCTTTCAATGAATATTTTAGCTTCTTTTCATTATATTTTTTATCTGTTCTAGTTTCATTTCTGTTCTTATGACAAAGCACCCCAATCAAAACCAACGTAGTAAATAAATTAGACCCATAATTCCAGACTATGGTCTATCATTGAGGGGAAGTCAAGGAATGGACTAAGCACTTCACATCTACTGCCTAGGGAATGGTGCTGCCCACAGTGTGTTGTTATACATTAACCCACACTGAAATCTATTTCCCACAAACATACCCACAAACTATGATCTAGATAAACCCTTAATTGAGGCTCTCTTCTCAGTTGATTCTAAGTCCCAATAGGTTGATACTTAAAACTAAGTATCATACTACGTCACATATCTCTTAATTTTAAATGATTCCAATATCCTTAACTCTCAGTTCCTTTAATTCTTCCTCTATGATGATCTTGCTGTCCACACTACCTCAGTTACTCATTGGAAATTATCCAGATAAGCAATGTAAACATCAACATCCATATTTCTACTTCTTCCATAATATCAAAACTAATTTATCTTAATATTATTCTATTTTTTTCATATTCTCAAATACTCTACAATTTTTGAAACCAGAGATGTAAGTAATATCACGATTCTTAACCTTGAAAATTAATTTTTCACTGCTATTCTGTTCTCATTTTAAAAATATTCACAGATTTTTATTATAATCACATTATTGACAGATCCTTATTTCTATATATTTTGCAAACCTCTTTCGACTCTAAAAATAAAAACCATAATCTTGGTAGTGGTAGATTTTAAAAAATAACTCTGCAACCTTTCTTACTAAGAGATATCTTGTTTTTCCAATTTAAAAAATGGATCTAACCTTGTGATTTGACTGACAGTAGACTGCAGAAAGTGACATCTTAATAGTACTGAGAATAAGTCACAAAATCTCTGGGATTCTACATTTTTCTCTGGGCACTCACAACTGTCACGTGAATGAAGCTAGGCTTTGCTATTTCTAGAAGCTAGGAAGTATAAGTATGAAAATAAGGATCAGGAAAGAGATTAAAGACTAATTACATTTAAACAAAATCAAAGAATGTTTACTAGCATTAGAGGTCTTAATTTAGAGAAAGATCATACCCCATCAGCTTTAAGGTGAATGACTTGGCCGGTGAGCTACTGGGTTGAACTGCCATGTTCCCTAGGGAGTATGATGAAGGAAGGGGTAGTCTTATAAAAATATAAAAGCAACCCTGGGTATCCTCTGAAGTCTAAGGGAGTAAGTTCACAGGCACAAGAGAGCTCCAGGGGAAATACTTTTACCAACAGTATCATGGAGACTTGAAGCTTTTTCCTGCATGAGGCACTGTGGAATATTCTGTACCTTGAATCCTGGGTCCTGGATTAGTCAAATCCTCAGCCTTGGTTATCAGTCATATGACAAGGTGACAAGGTGAGTCACATTACTTCACAGGAAAACACATAAAACGGGATGTTAATTGCATTTACTTTTGTATGAATTACCTTAATTTAAACTTGGAAATCACCTAAAATTCTTGTTTTCATTCCTTTTGTGATAGAAAAATGGGAACATATGCATGATTTGGAATTATCTTTGATTGAGTGGGAAGTAAACTAATTGAGAGATAAGGTTTTTGAAGTGCAGATGCAACATATTAAAATTACATTAGCGCGACCCTCCTTTTCTTGATCCTTCCAACATCTTTCTTTTAAATAAGAAGTTCAGATTAAAATGGCCAAAATAGTAAAAGATATTTTATGGACATTATTATTATTATTATTATTATTATTATTAATTTATAGAAAACTCACAAAAGTATGAACACTGTCTTTTCTGTGGCCATTTTTGTAGCCAGATCACAGTAGGCAAAGAAAAACGGGTAAGAGTAGATTTAAAATCCAGGAAGATGGCTCACTTGTAAACATGCTTGCTATGAAAGCATGAGACTCTAATATTGGATTCCCAGCACCCATCTAAGAAACTGGACCTGGTGCCCTACGCCTGTAACCCCAAAAGGAAATACTTAAACATATATTTGCATCTCATGTATTGGAAAAGGTTTATAGAGCATTCATCAAATCAATTTGGGGAAGCAGAGACAAGGATCTTTTGGATGCATTGGCCATACAGTCTTGCTGGACTCCAAGTGAGCTCCAAGTTCAGTAAGAGACCCTGCTCCAAAACAAACATACACATCATCATCATCATCATCATCATCATCATCAGCAGCAGCAGCAGCAGCAGCAGCAGCAGCAGCAGCAACAACAACAACAACAACAACGACATTAGTAAAGAGTGATAAAGACACTTAGGGTGGTCTAATTGAGAAGTGTCCACCAAAGTCTCAGGGATGTGTGAGGACTTAGTCTCCAGCTGGTGCTGTTTGAGGAGGCTTAGGAGGTGTAGGACTCTTTGAAACTAGAGAGTCCTAGCTTTCTCTCCCTGCTTCGTGCTTGTTGCTCAAGGTATGATCTATCAGCTTGCTGTTCCTGACAACATACCTGCTTCCTGCCCCATCCTGTCCATGGTATCCACAGACTGCCTGAAATGACTAACATCATCTTGTTCTGATTCCATTTTGTGCTTGCTTCAACAGTTCTCAGGTCTATACCTACCCCATCCCCCACGGTCATGGTTGTCTTGGCAATACATTTGAGATTTTCGTGGCTTTGACCCTGATCCAGATGTACTGACTAAAGTAATTAATCTAAAAATAAATAGAAAAGCTATGTCAAAAATAATTGGCATGTCATGTTGTGTCCAAAATAATTACTCTGCCGTGTATGAGCATTTCGAGGCTACTTCGACCCTCATGTAACTTTGATATAAATTAAGGTCTTTGTGAGTTTTGCCCTTAAAAATTGAGCTTGAGATTTATCAGAGACACAAGCCCATTCTTTGTCTGACCATCAATAAAAAGTACTTAAAACTTGTAATTGGCTTGATCAGCATCCCTGTAATAACTATCTCGTGTGTATCATTTCAGTCTCCGTCTGTACCTGTAACTGTAAATTAACTCATTCTTCCATGGGTTACCTTGGTCATAGTGTTTTATCACAGTAATAGAAAAATAGTTAATGCAATATATATTTGGGATTGAGACTGGAAAGATGACTCAGTAATTAAGTGTACTTGTTGTTCTCATACAGGACCTGGACTTAGTTCTTAGTACCTGAGCTCAGTTCTTAGCAACCACATGGCAGCTTAAACAACAACTGTCTGTGACTCTGGTTTTAGGGACTCTGACATCCTCTTCTGGCTTCTACAACTACCAGGCACCTGCATAATACGCACACACGTATGCAGGCAAAACATGCTTGTACACAAAAATAAATATTTTAAAATATTTGAGATTACTCTTTCTGTGTCATAAATGAGTCTTCCTAAGAGAAGTAAAGTCACTTGCTAACGGTAGAGAGTGGCAAAGAATACTAATATCATTGTACTATTTTTTCTTTTTGTCCGAAGGTGGGGCACTTCTCTAATTGTTAAAGGTAGAGCAAAAGATGAATATCTAGCCCCCCAAGAAAAGAAGCTACCAGAGAACTCCAAAATGTTCAAAGGAGATGAAAATAAAGAAAAACATGAACTAATTGTGTGTCGTCCTTTAAAAGCATTTTACAGTGACGACCTCACTTAATCGTAACGGCGACCTTTATGCCATAGATTCTTTCCCTTAGTATGGCGGAGGAGAAATTGAAGATAATCAGACCAAAAAGAGACGTCTCAAGTACCGTGATGACAGGAAGCAGATGTGGGGAAGGTAATATCTAGAGGACACAGCTCAGAGCTGACTCCTGGCCTCACAGTGGAAACCCCAGCTGCTGTTGGTGTGTAAGAGGCATTCTCTTGCTGGGAAGGCGAAAGGGGTTCAGACACAAGAAGAATAGAATCAGATGAATTTGGTACTTGGTTGGATTCTTTTAAACAGAATTCATGGATGTGGAGAGATGAATGACAACCCTATCTCATGAAAGTTTTAATGTCATACAGGAAGTTGTTATATATGAAATCAACTAATGTATATGTATATGCATATGTGTATGTGTATGTATATGTATATATGTATATATATACATATAAAACACTTCAAGTGTTTATTTCAAACTTAATTTTGATTTATGTGTAGCTGGATACTTAAGAAAATACAACAATTGGTTGATTTCATTTCACCATAGCTATGTACAGTAGCCAGCCAACTGAATTTGCCTGGAATTTACCCAGTTTTAACACTGAAAGCCCTTGTTCTTGGGTAAGCAAGCTGTTTACCATGCCACATACAAATTGTAAGCCTGCTAGCAAGTCAATAAAGATACCTGTCTTCAAGAGTTCATTTGGGTCAACCCCAGTTTTCTGGATTTTGCTTTTTCAGAATGTAACAATGTTATTTCTTAAACTCCATCTTGATTGTCCTAGGCAAATCTAGAGAAGGACCTTGTACGTTAAATCTCTGAATTGTTGTGTTGGAATGCTGCTAATCTTTCCTAAGGAGAAGCTGTATGCCTACAAATCCTCCACAACAGCTCTGTTGACCATGTAGGTCCAATTGCTCTGCTCCTGGCTCCTTGTGTGTTGGTGTAGAGGACAGAGACAGGAAGAGAAGAGACAAGAAGATTCTCAGACAGCTTCACCCCTGTGGCAGCAGGCAGGAGCCCAGACGTTGGACTCTGTCTGTCCTTAGCATTCTTGGGAATTTCCTCATGTCCTTGATATCTTAGCCAAATGTAATTTTAAGCTATCAGTCTGTCAACTCTGGATAATTCTTAGCTATGTCATACTGTTGTGGAGGGAATTGATTAATATTTATGAACGCATTATGTGGGAAAGTGGGGTATAAATATTACTACATGCACTGAAAGACTGTTTCCTATATAGTATTATACACAAAGAAAATAAGCCACGGCTGTCATATTCTTGGAACAGTTTTTAAGTGGCGATCAGTTATCTTTGCTCCCCTCTCATCTTTTATTTGTTTAGTGCTTTTGTGATTTAATGTTTTCAATGATGATTTCTGTTAACTTTGTTTTTTTTTATTGTTGTCATGCATTGATGTATTTTGGTTCCTGTTACGTTCAATACATCTTTCTATTTCCAGTTACAATTTGTAAATCATTGCCTGTGATTTTCTGTTTGGAAATTTATCCAGCACACTCAGGATGTCTGTCATCACTTAAGAATGGGCACCGAGACACGCTGCTGAAGAGAACAGATATGCTACTTAGCTTTATTGTATGTAAAGCTCCTATGATGGAAATTCTTCCTTTATTCTAGAATTTGTAAGCATAAAATTAGAAGTAGATTTGACTGAAAACATAGAATTTTGAGTATAATACAATTACAACTAAGTGTTGGGTTACGTTTGCAATTCATTAAGGCAGAAATAGTATATTTTTCATAACCAATGAAATATACTGGTAATAAGCCTAAACATGTTTTCAATAGCAATTTTTGTTATAGTCCTAATGTTAAAGTAGCACTTGCAAATATCATTCTTGTTTTTTTTGAGACAGGTTCTCATGAAGACTATATTAGCCTGAAATCTATTTCCCTAACGATGACCTTGAACTATGGATTCATCTGTGTTCAGCTAGTCATATTATGACTACAGGCATTCACTGCCATGCCTGGCTAGAAATATCCCTTCCTTCCCATGCTTCTAGAGTGACAAGGTGACTGTCTCCTAAACTTTTATTTTTTTTTTTGTTCTTTTTTTTTTGGAGCTGGGGACCGAACCCAGGGCCTTGTGCTTCCTAGGCAAGCGCTCTACCACTGAGCTAAATCCCCAACCCCTCCTAAACTTAAAATTACTATTGTATATGTTTCTCCATAATTAAACTGTTTTCACATTTTGACTGCATTAGTAGGGACAATTACATGGTCCTGTATGGTGTGTTTTCTCCCAAAAATGCCGTGCCACGAAAGGCTGATAGCTATTTCAGACCTAGTATTAGTGCTTTAATAGTGTCAGTCCTGATGCAGGGCCTGATCTTCAGTCATGCACAGTTAGAATCTTGGTGAAAATTAGGTTGGCCAGAAATGACCATGTTTACAAAATATATTCTAGATAATAAAACTCACAAGCCAATGTTGAAACACAACTTTAAAGCATTAATTGCTGTAACAAGTGTATACTGGGTAGTACTAGTAGATGTATTCAGAAGTCTAACACAGAGAAAGATGTTGTAACAAAAGATGCTTGGTGGAAATAAAACTCTAAAAAAGGAAAAATAGATATTACCACTTGGTTCATAATTCTCATCCTAATACATGCTGGAATATGCCCGTTTCTCATTCTTACCAAAGTTCCACAGAAATACCTGGTAATTACAATCAGAATGAATAAGAGACACATCGATCTGCTATTTTTATGCATCACTTCTTTTTTCAGTATTTGTTAATAAATCACACGAGATCTTTCTTTAATTCCTAATGACCTTCCTTAGGACAAATACATTCCATTTTAGGCCCCACTTTATAGGGGTACTTCCTTTTCCAGTTGTGCCCTATGACTTTTGCAGAGATCTAGGAAACACTAGCTTTACCAGAATCATCACTTTATTTAAAACCCAAAATTAGTTTCCCCTCCTTGAACAGATATCTAACCTTAGCTACATCATCAGCAGTGTTAGGTTCAACTCCTTAAAATTAACCCATAAATCTATGAGGTTGAAAACAGGTTATCCCTTGATTAGGTCATTGATCTATGGGAGGGGTCTCTCAGGCTCTGCTTAATCATAGATGCAGATCACTCTTCCTGGGACACCACCATCATTTATGGAAGGAAAAGGAATTCAAGTATTCAAATGTACATTGCTTTCTTCTACAAGGCATCTACCTGGAAGTGATAGGCATCTGTTTTAATCACATTTCATTGGCCAAAGCGAATCACATACACATGTTCCTTTTCACACACAGGAATGGATAATTCTGCCTTGAAAGGGAGGAAACTGGAAATACTCTGAACATGGGAACATATATCACACTTAGTAAGTCAGATGAATCTTTTTTTGTTTAAAAAATATTTTCACTTATGTAATAATGACCATCCGAGTGGGGCAAAATGTGACAGTCCAGCACACATGCATGACCACACCTGAGTATCAGCACCTGAGCATCAATACCCTTGCAGTGCCTCTGTGTGGACAACCTAATTCCTTCTGCTCTCTTGGAAAAGGTCCAGTAGTAAATGGCTGTGATCCCAGTGCTGTGCATTAACATTTACTTTTTCTACCTGCTTAGCCACAACTGGTACCCATTTTTCTTTTTTCTTTTTCTTTTGTTTTTTATCTATCTATCTGTCCGTCCGTCTGTCTGTCTGTCTGTCTGTCTGTCTACCGACCGACCGATCTATCTATCTATCTATCTATCTATCTATCTATCTATCTATCTATCTATCTATCTATCTATCTATCTTTACACTCCAGATTTTATTCCTCTCCCGATCCACATTTTGACTGTTCCACATCCCATAACTCCTCCCCACACTCACTGTCTCCTCCAGAATGTCTCCTTGCCACCCACCCTGCCAAACCTCTAAACTCCCTGGGGCTTCCAGTCTCTTGAGGGTTAGGTGCATCTTCTCTTACTGAACCCAGACCTAGAATCCTCTGCTGTGTATGTGTTAGGGCCCTCATATCAGCTGGTGTATGCTGCCTGGTGATCCAATGTCTGAGACAATTCAGAGTCTAGGTTAATTGAGACGGCTTGCTTGTCCTCTTACAAGATCACCCCTCCTCGACTTCCTCCAGCTTTTCCCTAATTCAACCAGAGGGGTCAGCAGCTTCTGTTCATTGGTTGGATGCAAATATCTGCATCTGACTCTTTCAGCTGCTTGTTGGGTCTTTCAGAGGGCAGTCATGATAGAGCCCTTTATGTGAGCACTCTATATAGCCTCAGTAATGGTGTCAGGTCCTGGGGCCTCCCCTTGAACTTGATCCCCCTTTGGGCCTGTTGCTGAACCTTTCCTTCAGGCCGTTCTCCATTTCCATCCCTGCAGCTCTTTCAGACAGGAAGAATTAGGGGTCAGAGTTTTGACTGTGGGATAGCATCCCCATCACTCAGTTGATGCCTTGTCTTTCTTCTGGAGGTGGACACTACAAGTTTCCCCCCGCCCCCCAATGTAGGGCATTTCATCTTGGGTCCTTCCCCCACCTTTGAGTCCTGAGATCTCTCACCTCCCAGGTCTCTGATACATTTGGGAGGGCCCTCCCCACCTCTTACCTCCTGAGGTTACTTGTTTCCATTCTTTATGTTGGCCCTCAGGTCTTCGGTCCTTCCCCCCCACCCAATAGCAGATCATGTTCCCCTCCCCTCTCCCCACACCTGTCCCTTTTCCCTCCCAGGTACATCCCTCCCTCACCCCTTGTGGTTGCTTTCTTCTCCCTCCCAAGTCTGACTGAGGGGTCCTCACTTGGACCCTTCAGCTTGTTGACCTTTTTGAGTTGACTGTATCTTGGGTATTCTCTACTTTTTTGGGGGGAGGGGCTAATATTCACTTATTAGTGAGTACATACCATGCATGCCCTTTTGGGTCTCAGTTACCTCACTCAGAATGATATTTCCTAGTTTCATCCATTAATCTGCAAAACCCAGGATGCCCTCGTTCTTAATAGCTGAGTAGTATTCCATTGTGTAAATGAACCACATTTTCCTTATCCATTTTTCTATGGTGAGACATCTGGGTTGTTTCCAGCTTCTGGCCACTAGGAACATAGTGGAACACATGGTGGGGCATCTTTTGGGTATATTCTCAAGAGTGGTATTGCTGTCTTTAGATAGATCTATTTCCAATTTTCTGAGGAAATGCAAATTGATTTCCAGAGTTATTATACCAGTTTGTGATCCCACCAATAATGGAGAACTGCTCCTCTTTCTCCACATCCTTGCCAACACGTGTTTCCAGGTGTAGTTTTGATTTTAGTCATTCTGATCGGTGTTAAGTGGAATCTCAGGGTCATTTTGATTTGCATTTCTCTGATCACTAAGGACTTTGAACATTTCTTTAGGTGCTTCTCAGCCATTCAAGATTCCTCTGTTGTGAATTCTCTGTTTAGTTCTATACCTCATTTTTTGATTGAGTTATTTGGTTTTTTAATGGTTAGCTTCTTGAATATATATATATATATATATATATATATATATATATATATATATATATATATATATATATGATATTAGCCCTCTATCGGTTGTGGGGCTAGTGAAGTTTTTTTTTTTCTTCCCAATATGTAGGTTGCTGATTTGTCTTATTGACTATGTCCTTTGCCTTGTAGAAACTTTCCAGGCTTATGAGGTTCCATTTACCAATTCTTGATCTTAAAGCATGAGCCATTGGAGTTCTATTTAGGAAATTTCCCCTTGTGCCAATTAATTAAAGACTCTTTCCTACTTTCTCTTCTATTAGATTCAGGATCTGGTTTTATGTTGAGGTCATTGATGCATTTTGTCTTGAACTTTGTGCAAGGTGACAAATACAAGTCTATTTTCATTTTTCTACAAAGACAGCCAGTTAAACGAACACCATTTATTGAAGATTCTTTCTTTTTTCCATAGTATATTTTTGGCTTCTTTGTCAAAGATCAAGTGTGTGGTTTTATTTCTGGGTCTTCAGTTCTAATCCACTGATCAACCTGTCCATCTCTGTACCAATACCATGCAGTTTTTTTTTTAAATCACAATTTCTGTAATAGAGCTTGAAGTCAGGGATGGTGATTCCCCCAGTCGTTCTTTTATTGTTAAGAATTGTTTTCGTTATTCTGGTTGCTTTTGACTTCCAGATGAATTTGAGAATTGATTTTTCCATGTGTTTGAAGAATTAAGTTGAGATTTTTGCTGGGGAATGCATTGAATCTGTAGATTGCCTTTGGTAGGATGGGCATTTTTACTATGTTAATTTTACTAATCCATGATCCTGGGAGATCTCTCCATTTTCTGAGATCATCTTTGATTTCTTTCTTGAGAGACTTGAAGTTATTGTCATACAGATCTTTCACTTATTTGGTTAGAGTTATCTTAAGATATTTTATATTATTTGTGGCTATTGTGAAGGAATTTGTTTCTCTAATTTATTTCTCAGCCTGTTTATCATTTGTATTGCTATCCATTTTTCAGCCTTGTTTTTCCTACTCTAATTTTCTCTGATGATCACTTTCCTATTCTTTCTATAAAACCAACCTTTTAAGCTTCTGTGTTTGAACAAAAAGATGTGTTATTGCCTTTTAGTGAGCTACCTGTTTTTATTGTATTTAACATAAAGTCTTCTAGTCACACTGCTGTTTATTTCATTATTCTTAAGAATAGTCTGCTTTTGTACACATATGATTTCTTGATCCTTGATAAGCACGGCGTTGGTTCCAAATCAATGCTATTATGATTAACTCTGGAATAAGTGTAGGATATATGCATCTCTCTGATTTGCTCATAGTACACTTTTGAGTAATGAGAGTAGACAAGCTAGTCTAAATTTAGTCTTTTGTGGAACTGTCATACTTCTATCTATTCCTCGTCCAGTGTATACCCCATCACATTCTTTTCAACACAGTATATATCCCATCACATCATTGCCAACATAATATATATTCAATCACATCACAATGTATACCCCTCTACGTCTTTTTGACACATCTGTGCTATTTACTTTTTGGCTTACTGACTCAGCCATGTAACTACAGTGAGATGAGGTTGCACTGGAATTTTGATTTATGTTTTCCTGATCATTACTGACATTGAACATTTTTTTATACTTCTTGACTTTGCATTTATATCTTATTTGAGAACAATCTATTCATATTGATTCCTTATTTTTTCCAGAAAGGGTTTTATAAAAAATTCAAGTAACCGCTCATTTTTAAATTTGATTATTCAGTGTTGATTGTTGATCTGTTCATGGGGTTTTTTTGTTTGTTTGTTTGTTTGTTTGTTTTGGTATATTCTGGAAATAATTCTCTATCAAGTGAACAGCTAGAGATATTTTCTTGCATTTGTAGGCTTTCTCTTTACTCTGTTGGTCATTTTGTTTAAGATGTTTTTTGGCTTAATATAATTTCATGACTCTAGTTTTGCTTTTGTTGTCTATGATTTAGGAATCTTATTTAAAGATGTCATTACCGGTAGTGATGACGTGAAAGTGTTCCTCTCTGTTTATATTTCTTATAGATTTATAGATTCTAATGATTTTCTTCTAGAAGTTTTAGGTCTTTGATCTATTGTATATATGTATATATATTTCATTTTTTATTTATTCTTATGCTTTTGGTGAAGTTATCAAGGATGAGTCACCTGATAATAGAGGTATTTATTTCTGGGGTCTCTATTCTGCTCATTGTTTTCGATCAATGCCATACTGCTTTGGAATTTAAAGAGGGAGAAGAGGTAGCCAAAGGGGATACTACTTCTAAACAGATTTATGCCTTCCTTGATATATATCACCCTTGTATTAATTTAGTGACACTTTTGGTGTGTAATGGTATACTTTATATAGAGGATATTTTGGTCATTTTATTTAATTTTAGACTTCAAAAAGCAGCCCAGTGTCTAATACATTGCAGAAGCCCAGTAGGTATTTGTTGAGGCAGTTAAGCAAAGGAGATAAGCTTCAAGAACTAGGAAAATAGATTCAGGAAGAAAGGTTACCACTTTATAATGGTGACTAGAGTGCATTTCCACTGTGCCATTAGATGACTTAATCTTCTAAGGTAGAAGGTATTACACACAATGCTTTTGATAGACTACCAGATAAGTGTTTCTATCATGAGGAAAATTCTAATTGGCTCTGACACTAACTAGGCAATTAAATTTCAGCAAATGACCTCTAGAAGCTGACAATGGACCCTCTGCTGGAGAAAAAAAAGTGGAGGATGGAAAAAAGAGGGACCAGTTCTATCTTTCATCCACATAGGTCTAGAGTGGTAGAGTGGATTTAATGCAAAACTTACATATATTCCTAAGCCTTTAAGTACTTCTTTTTAAAAATGTGCATTGCTGCCTGTGTGTATGTCTGCGTGAGTGTGTCAGATCCCTTGGAACTGGTGTTACAGACAGTTATGAGCTGCCATGTGGGTACTTGGAATTGAACCCAGATCTTTTGGAAGAGGAACCAGTGCTCTTTACCACTGAGCCATCTCTCTAGACCCTCCTAATGCCTTATATTATGAAATATATCTTAACTGTGTATATGCATAGCCAACCTTGTCATGTTTTCATAAAGAAGAGCACATATCACATACTTTTTATGTTTACAAACATGCATGTCATTATATTCACTGTAACAAAATATACTCGGGTTTTCCTCCAACCAAAGGAAAAGCAAACCACCTTTAGCAATCTTTTATTACATATGAGCACATTTACTTTGTCTATTCTTTATGGCACAGTAAGCCCTGGAGACTTTGTTCCTTTCTTAAAATGAGCAGTTCCAACTTTCAAGACCCAACACACCAACTGGCTGTCTTTGAATTGGTGTTCCTTACACAGCGAGCTGCACACCATAGCATAGCAGATTGTTCATTTTTCAAAATAAACCTTGTTTTAACAAGAATCATTAGGAAAAAAAATAGCTTAGCTAATGAAATCCCAGGCACGTAGCAGACACCTGAGCATTACAGAGAGGCTTTCATTAAGTCTGAAGTATTAAAAGTTATTTACTGTGTCTAAGCACAGCATTTCTTTAACCTTGCCTTTCTGTGACAGAAATTTATGAGAAAAGTGGTGCTCTTTTAAAAATCAAGGATCGAATGAAAAGACCATGCTTAAAGACATGCGAACATTCAAACAATAATGCCAGCAGTAGAAATCTGAATGTGGCCACTTAGAGATAGTCCATCATCAAAAGGAAAAAAAATGCCTAGTACATTGCTAGTTCATCAGGCGTCCAAGAAAAGGCCTCAACCAGGGAGCTCTTGGAGCCCTGCCCAATGGCTTGGCATGGACACTGGAAAATTCTAAATCTGGGAAGTTAAGTATAGTTTTTTTTCTTTGTTTCCATATAAAACCATGTATGTATAAATAAAGAACCAGTTTTTGTTGCTGATAGCATTGCTAATGACTAGTCTCTTAGAAGTCTGTGCATTAGAGATAAGGCTATTATATAGCTTTTAAAGTAAGAAAATACTGACTAGCTTTATACCAATATTCTTTTTTTCCCTTTAGGTTAAGATTATTTTAATTTTATAGGGGTCTTGCAGAAGACCCATTACAGGAAAGGGAAGCCTGTGCTTCAGGATGTATGATTGGTGGCAAATTTTAATTAGAAGGATTTGAAGTAAACGCTATTACCACAATAAAAGCAGAAACCAGGAAAGAGAAGTGAGGGGGATTTAGTTTTGGCCTCCTCTTAAATATTAATTTCAACTTCCCTCCCTTCTCCCCTTAGCCAAATCATTGTTAAATTCCATCCCATGTCCTATGTGCTGGAGGTACAGACACCCAAGTGCTCACCCCAGATCTCCTCAATCAGCATTTATTTTTACAAGATGTCCAGGTGGTGCATATGCTCATTAAAATTTGAGAGGAACATAGGCCTGATCAAGCTTGTGCAAGTTGATGCCCACCCGTGGATGCTTTCAAAGGTAAGGAACTCAGAACCCCTACTAAAATTTCCATTTCTATCTTTAAGTCTCACCAGGCTGAATCCTTTCACATCTATCTATGAAACCATGCAGTTGAGCAAGTTTTATATGTGGATATGATACCTCAGGAAGTACCAAATGAAACTGACCTTAATCACTAAAATGTACTAGTTTTTCAGTGGCTTCTTTTTTATTCTCTCTAGGACACTGAATCTTACATTGTTTGTTTTAATTTGGATATTTCATGACTATGTTTTAGACATTGCTTTTCCCACCCTGTACCTACATTTTTTTTTGCCACGTGTCTTTCTTGGGAAGCTTTTCTTCTATGTATTTTGAGGTATCTCAATAAAATTCCGTTAATAAATTAATGGATTTTACACGAATTCGTACCTAGTCTATTTGCTAATAATCCCACCAACCTCTGTGGCTCACACAGACTTGCTCTCAGATATCCAGAAGTCTCTGACATATGGAAACCAAGAGAGGAAAGCCCCGCCCCTCCCTCCTACCTTGGGGCCAGTACATATCTACTACTTCAGAGACACAGAGTTCTGGGAAAACAGAAACGTGCCTAATATTTTTGGTATCAGAATTTCTAATATTCTTGAAAGGGAAGACCCATGTTTTTGTTTTTAAAAGCTCCTTCCTATCATTAAAATGTTTCAATACCTGGGCTTCAAGTGGTAACTAACCTTGAGTAGTTGGCCCCCCCAGAGGACAATAGATGACCAACAGCTCTTGTGGTCTCACTTGCTTTTAGATACCTTAGGCACTCTCAGATATTGTCTTAGTCAGGGTTTCTATTCCTGCACAAACATCATGAGGAAGAAGCAAGTTGGGGAGGAAAGGGTTTATTCAGCTTACACATTCACATTGCTCTTCGTCATCAAAGGAAGTCAGGACTGGAACTCACACAGGTCAGGAAGCAGGAGCCGATGCAGAGGCCATGGAGAGATGTTACTTACTGGCTTGCTTCCCCTGGCTTGCTCAGCTTGCTCTCTTACAGAACCCAAGACCACCAGCCCAGGAACTGCACCACGCAAAATGTGCTGGGTCCTCCCCCACTTGATCACTAGTTGAGAAAATGCCTTACAATTGGGTCTCATCATTTCTGCAACCGAGGCTCCTTTCTCTGGGATAACTCAAGCTTGTGTCAAGTTGACACACAAAACTAGACAGTACAGATATGAATAGATGTATCTTAGTGCTAATGAGAACCATTCTGGACTTTACATTTTGGTAATCCATTTCAGAATCTTTACGCTAAATCACATTACTAAGTAAAAATAAAGTAGAATCAAAATTTTTACTCAGTTTACATAAGCTTATGTATTGTTATTTTGCTAAGAGGAATATACGAATGAAGAGGTAATGAGAAATGGAGAGAAAAGACACACACACGCACACACACACACACACACACACACACACACACACACACACACACACACACACATACCCTACTCACCCCAGATAGGAAACATATGAAAAACTAAGGTAATGACTGCACCAAAGTGAAACTTGGCAAACCATGGGTTCACTCGTTTTTTGTTGTTTTTTGTTTTGTTTTTGTTTTTACTTTTTAGTTTGTTTTTAATACCAACTAACCAAATATGGGTGAGAGGTTACTTACAGGGGCAGACAAAGATGACTCAAAACCATCATCTGCATTACTCAACCGTCCACTCCACCAATGGTGATGACTCATGAACACTCTAGCCTTGGAGCTCTCCGCAGATGGCTCTAGGGCCAGGAAATCTCTGTAGCCCAGCTGCTCAGTCTCTTTCCCCAGTCGTTGTTATTCCTCTTAACGTGTGAAGGGCCCGTGAGAGTGGTTCTACTGTCCGAGACACTGGACAGATGTTCTTTGTAACTCCAGAGTCTCTAGAGTTTCCCTTTGCTCCTAGAGAAAGTTTCAATTTGGAGGAAAATTCTATATAGCGTATAAGAATAAAATAATTTTGTATGGCTACTTTCGATGGTACATAAAGTAATTTTTGTCTGGTCTTGTCTATTTGTGTACTGTGTACCTCTTAGAACACGATAGGCATTTCTCTAGATTAGTGGCATCTTCCTTCCTTCCTTCCTTCCTTCCTTCCTTCCTTCCTTCCTTCCTTCCTTCCTTCCATCCTTTCTTGTGGCTTTGACCTGAGTTTTTCTCTTTCCTCTATCACCATTTTTCATAAGTTTGCTCTTTTCATAGTGTACCACATTTCCTGGATGTTTCAATATGCCCAGATTTTAAAAACAATTAACATTTTCTTCGACTGAGCTATCCATGTCTCCTACCATCTTCAAGACCTGAAATTCTCTTTTTGGTGCCTTTTAATCTGTTGGTGAGGCTCACCACTGAGGTTTATGTTTGCCACCTTGAGTTTTCATTTCTAGTTTTATTGTTACTTTGAGTTTTTGGGAGTAATTTTGTTTCTTTGTTAACGTCTCCTTTCATGTCTTGGATTATTTCCATTCTTCTATTTAGTTTTGTTTTCATGGTCTTTATTAAAGCATTAATTTACATTCACTTTAAGGTCTTTGAACATATTCATGATTGGTAGTTTGAAGATTGTGTTTTGTGCATCTGCTAGATTGCATTTCTCAGCGCCTAACACAATAGAGTTACTCACTTCTGGAGGAGACATATTGTCTTGGTTGTTTATACTTATGTTTTGCACTGGGATCTAGAAATATGGAGATACGATGCTTTAAGGGTTTATTGGTGTGGGTATCTGGTCTTGTCTTCGTTGGGTGGGTGTTTTGTCTTTTGGTTGCTGTTATCCACTCTGGGTCCTAACCAAATGTGGTGGATGTGGTTTAGACCTGTTCCTGCAGGTGGCAAGGAGTCACAAAGGAAAGGAGATGGGCTAGAAAGAAACGGTTGAAACTAGGGGGGCCGTGGCTGTTAGCATTTCTTCTAGGCTCTGCTCCACAGTTACCTGGCAACAGCCAGGTATGCTTGGCTTACTATAAAAAAAGGGCTGTTTGCCCCCCACTTCATTCTCTTACTTTCTTATTCTCTCTTACTCTCTTCTCCTCCTGACCCCTTTCTCCCTCTCTCCTCCTCCTTCTCCCCCCTCTTCACGTGTTCCTGTCCTGCCTCTCCTCTTGGCTGTCTGTCTGTCTGTCCATCTGTCTGTCTATCTCTACTCCCTTCCCAGCTCCACTTCCCGTCCCCTAAATAAATTCTATTCCATCCAGGGTTGAGGTGGGGAGCGATGCCTCCCCACCAAGGCACCCCTCTCACCTCACCATACCTAGCTCTACAAAACTTATCCTTGGCTCTTTTTTAAAAAAAAATAAACAACACAACAATGGGGCTTCATGAAGAGGCTGAATCCCTAAGGAATGGAGGTGTACTGGGAGCAGAAAAACATAATGCATTTTCTTTTTCTTACCATAAGTTAATGAAGTATATATTTTGCAAAGAAATTGATAGCATTTTACAGTTAAAGTAACTGAGAGCAAGCAGCCATCCATCTTATCCCAAACCACATAAGCACAGGGTGACAGGTCCTTATATTCACAAGCCATTCTGCCTCCCTTTGGCAGTATATGACCATTCCCCATTTTGTTCAGAGAAACCAAATAATATGAGGGTCCTTTGATTAGCTAGTTGGGATTTCATCTTATTTCCATAGAATCTAGTGAATGTTTAAAAGTCTTTTCTACATTAGATAGTTAAAACTTAATCTTCTGACAGGAATTCAATTACAACAGAGACAGAGCTCTTCTGTTCTTATTTTGAACAGAGTTTAGAATATCTAGGAAAGTTGAGTGCTTGGTAGTAAGAAGCTCACTGTAGTCCTACATATGCTCATGTGAAGTCTGCCCAATTGCCCATTATATATGTGAAAACATCAAAGAGAAAATCAGAGAGAGAGAGAGAGAGAGAGAGAGAGAGAGAGAGAGAGAGAGAGAACACAGAACTCTCCATGTGCTTTAGTTTCATATCTTTAGGGAAATTGTGGTGTTATCTAAGATAGTAGCTAGTGTACTTTAGAGAAATGTGAATGATAGTGTGATAGTGGAAGTGTCTGTTTAATGGGTAAGAATAGATCATACTTAGTGGACCATAGATACCCATCTCTATTCAATTTCTCATATACTAAGGCTAGCCTTTATCTGAAAATGAGCTTGAAATTTTCATTATCCCACATCTTTCTCCTATGTGCTGGCATGGTAGGCACATGTCTGTGTCTAAATTTTCTTTTTAAATTTATAATTTTTTTTTTGCTATGCTAGGTATAGAGAGTCTAGGCAGAGTCTCACAGATGCTGAACTACAACTGAATTACATGGTAGGTCAATCTCTATTTCAGAAGTGTAATTAGTTGTTTCTGGATGGTTCTTTGTAGAATTTTTTCACTTATCCTATTGGAAAGTAATCTCTCCATTCACTCTTTTGCATAAATATTTGTAGAATATTGTTTATCAAAATCTTACAACTCTAGATACTCTATGCTTATTCTATTTCTTTCAGTGTCAAAACAAAACACTCAAAGACCCTAAAGTATTGTCTTTTTTCTTTCTCTTTCTCTCTCTCTTTCTCTCTCTCTCTCTTTCTTTCTTTCTTTCTTTCTTTCTTTCTTTCTTTCTTTCTTTCTTTCTTTCTTCCTTTCTTGTTTTCTTTCTCTTCCTCCTCCTCTTCTTCCTTCTCTTCCTCCTCATCTCCTTCTACCTCCTCTCCTCCTTTAAACAAAAGCTGAATTGATTTACTGGCAATTAAGTAAAGTTCTATTAGTAAAGAAATTCAGTGAGTAGTCACTATCGGGAAAATTCATGAGTTTCAAGTGTTAAAAATGAGGTTTCATGGTTAAGCTCTTTAAGTATCAAAGCACTGAGTGCTACCTCAGTATTGATCGTCCATTGTGGTTACTGGCCAGGGAAGACACTGTGATTATGGACAGGAGGGCTCTGGCATGCTAAACTGTCTCAGAGTTTTTGCCTTTCACCATTTAACTGGTTAGATAGAACCAGTAATGGTAAAAACAGCATTTGATATTGATATCTCCTGAGTGCTCTCATCAGTTAAACATTCTCTTTATAATAGAATTTTCACATGGAAAAATAAACTAAGTTTAAATTTGCGTCCTTTCCCCCAGGTACTCTGTTAGGCAACAGCCAAAGATATTATCTAGAAAAGGCATCATTTCAGGTATTATCTAGAAGCGAACAGGAAGATTAAACTGCTGAGTGATGCCATGTTTCAGGTCTTGACATCTTCACTGAGGATGCTGCTTACAACTGAAATGTGGGATGCTTCCCTCAAGGCCGAACACATGACAATAAAATGTTTGAAAGAAGCATAACCAGTGTGTTACTTTGAATATGCCAAACATAACTTGAGGTCCCTGTGAGATATTTTAGAACAGTGAGTGGTTTTCAACCTTTCTAATGCTGCGGCCCTTTAATGCAGTTCCTCATGTCATGGTAACCCCCAGCCATAAAAATATTTTTATTGTTAGTTTATTGTAGTAGTTTGACTACTGTTGAAAGGAAAAATTTTAAAATTGCCTCCTAGACAAAAGTTGAAGCCAAAAGCGGGCCCTGGAACTGCCTGTTCCAGAAACTATATGATCACAGAAAGAGTAATTGCTCCAGATGGTTCAGCCACTTTGTTCCAGAAACTAGCTAACCATAATAGCAGCTGACCATAATAGCAGCTGACCATAGTAGCAGGAACTGGTTAACCATAAAGTTAGATTAAAATCTTAAAGAACAATCATGAGAAACAGGAGGTTCTTCCTTGTGATTCGGTATGGTTTTTCCTTTAAATACCCCTTCTTCCAACCATTCGAGGTTGAACTACTCTACCCCTGCGTGGGATACGAGTGTCAACCCCAATGCATTGGTTTCTGTCATCCCTATCAATAAACCTCTTGTTGATTGCATCAAGATCGGTCTCTCATGAGTTCTTGGGAGGGTCGCATCATTCTGAGACTTGAGTGAGGGTCTTCCTGCTCTGGGGGTCTTTCACTGTTATGAGTTGTAATATAAATATCTGATACACAGGATATCTGAAGTTGGCCCCTTGAAAGAAAGGGTCAGTCCATCCCCAAAGGGGCCATGACCCACAGACTGGGAACCACTGTTCTAGAAGGGTCAGTTCAGCAGGCCAGTAGATCAAAATGTATCTGGGGGAAATATCAGCAATAGAAGTGAAAATACAAAGGGCATAGTTGTCCTTTGTGTGTCAGAGGAAGAAAAGCCTTAACAAAGCACTTTAAAAGAGGAACACACGGAGGCAACATACATTATAATGATGCATCTTGTTATAGACGCATCAGAGATTCTGTCTAATTCCCACTCCCTAGAGTGGGAAGCTAGAGACAGGGATTCTGTGGAGGAAACATACAGTATCTCATTAAGAACTAGTTATTCTTTAACCATTTAACTATTTCTTTAGCATTGCTTAAAGCGAAACTCTCTTCCTAAGGGTGGTTCCTTAACCAAAGACTACCTGCAATATCAGGTCTCCAGCTGGGCCAGAGATCCTATTCTCTTGCCAGGAGGGTTTATTTTTTGTTTGTTTGTTTGTTTGTTTGTTTTGTTTTTCTATTCACATCTCAAGTGAGCTCTTCACAAAAGGAAAGAGATTATAGAGGAAGAAAATAGGTTGTCCAGCTGCTTCCAAACCCTTTAGTACTTTTTCACCTATGGTGCTCTACCTACTTTCCTTTTGGTCTTAGAAGAATTTTAAAGAAAAGCCCTCTCTTTGCTTTTTTTCAAAATGTATCATTATCAGTAAAGACAGGAAAGAAAGAAAATGGGTATCGTGTAAGCAGTAGAAATAACTGTTCTTAGAGGAAAGACGGTGATGTCTGTTAACCAGGTGATATTTCACTGTTGTCTTTAATGCAAGCAAAAGAAATTACATCAACCAGATTCCACGTTTCAGTGCTTTTCTGTGACAAAGTAAGCAGAGAAGGTGATGTTGTGTTTTTATAAAAGGATAAGAAGAGAAGAAATATGTTTGGTGGAGGTGCAGGTAGTTATGGGGAAAGAGGTACCTCCTCAGGCCCATGCTGAGGCATCCCTTACCCCTGAGGAACCAGCCACAGACATACAGTATAGAATATAGTTTATTCAGGCATGGGGAGGGGAGTTGAGAGGGTACTAGAGACAGAGAGAGAGACAGAGGGAGAGACAGAGACAGAATAGAGGAGTTGAGATTGGCCATGAGCACCTGTAGAGAGAGGTGGGAGGGGAATAGGGAGAGATGGGGAAGGGGGAAGAGGACAAAGTGGGGAGCAAGAAGGCAAGAGAGGGAGAGAGAGAGGAGAGGGGCGATCATCCCCTTTTGTAGGGAGTCAGGCATGCCTGGCTATTGCCAGGCAACTGTGGAGCAGAGCTTAGACAAAATGCTAACAGGTGGAGCCCACTGCGTCCGGCAGGCTGGTGAGTGACTGAACAGTAGTGTGGAGATTGAAGAACAAGACAAACCATGAACTGCCCAGAAATGGTTGTGGAGAATTGAGGCCTAACATCATACCAAACAGCAGTGGAAGTTGATGTCACAGCAGTCTGAAAACCAGAGAGGCAGGAGGAGGGTTAAGGCAGTGGCTACTGGGAGCAGGGAATACAGAGCCATAAAAGTCTCAGAAGAAGGGAAATTGGTTTTGGCTGGGATGCCCAGAGGAAGGCCTTAAGGAAGCAATAGGAATTTTATTCAGACTTTGAAATGCAGGCCAAAATCTTCTGGGAAGGAATGCTGAGCAAAAGAATGCCAGAGGAGACAGAACCAGATGTGGGAACAGATAAGGCTCTCTAGGAGCCTCAATAAACTAATTTGGTTGAACTGGAGGACTAATGCAGGGCTGTAATGGAGCAGGATGTCGAAAGGCCCTGTCTGATAGAGTCCGGATAAAGCACGCATTCCTCAGCTTTGATTCCAAGCCATATTTTTTCTTTTCTTCAGGCAATGAGGATCTGCTGAAGGTTATTGTTCAAGAGGGGGACTTTATTAATGTATTCTGGATTACACTGGTGTAGGGATTAGAGAGGACAGTTGCCAGAGCAAGGGACGCTAGCCTGGGTAGCTGGTTCAGTAAAGCCTGAAGTAAGGGTCTAAAATAAGAGCGGGGCCTTCCAAAAGCCTTCTGCATTGTGCTTGAGGCCATTTTCACCCCTCAGACTCTCTCACTTTGCGTGGGTATATAAAAAGTGTTGCTTCACCTCTAACGCCTTAAACCCATTTCCCACCTCCCTCACTTCCTCTTCCTTTCCCTTCTGTCCTCGCCATCTCTGCCCTTCCCCCCATCTCTGTATGCATCTCTCACTTTTCATTCCTGTGAACTAAGTCATTCACAAATATTCTACTACTTGCATTGTAGACGTTACCGGAGGCATCAAAGGTTTGGAGAATAGGGTTCTAGTCTGAGAAAAGCAAATAATAAGGGAACCAAGAGGGACTCAGTGGGCAGCCAAGTAAAAAGTTGGCGTCACACTTCAGGGGGGCACAGAGTACTAACCTATTATGTCAGGGAAAATGGCACTGAAGCCAATGTGGAAAAAAGACAAGGAGGTCATCAGCGGAGTGAGAGCAGGGAGGCTGCAGCATAGTAGGGAATGCGGACTCTCTTGTCGGGAGCTGTTGGTAGCAGGTAGTTTTGGGAACTGAGTAACAGGTTTTACACACAGGAATGAGAGACCATGATGTTGGGGGAGTTCATGGGTCTTTGTGTGTTTTGAGTTTAGTTTTGTTCTAAACATGCTGGAGGGTGCCGGAGAATTTAGACTTGAAACGAGGCATCGGATTTGTTTGTTTGCTTGTTTATGGAGTTGGCAAAGCCAAAGATTTATATTTTTAGGATCTGCAGGGTGCTTGCTCCTCATGATCCAACCACTTGGTGACTTTGGCCCCTTGGGCAAGCCACCTAACCTCTCTAAGTCTCAGTTTCTTCTCAAAACAACAGAGAACCAGTTAGTTCCCTCCTAGACCTTGTTCTCTAAATACTGAATCACTCACAACGTTCCTAGTATGGTTCTCAGAACACAGAAAATTAGTGCTGATACATACACGGCTGCTGCTTGTGCTTTTGCCACAGTCACTGGCCATTCACCTCAGGGTTCAGGCAAGCTGGAGATAAGAATGAGTGGGAAGAAGAGAGGTGAGGCCAGTGAAGACTCTGGAACTTTCTATTTTCTGTTCAGTGACCAGCTGTCATTCACACGGAGGTTTTTTTTTTTGTTTTGTTTTTGTTTCGTTTTTTTGGTTTTGTGTGTGTGTGTGTGTGTGTGTGTGTGTGTGTGTGTGTGTGTGTGTAATAAATCAAAAGGAAGGCTGAGCAGTACTAAGTGACTGACTAGCTTAAAGCATCCAGAGAGTGTGTCAAAGTCACCTGTCAGGCTACAAGCTTGGGTGCACAGGAGAGCTTTGGTGTCACTGACATGAGAAAATTCTTTTGTGTTGGGCTCAGGTTCCCAGTCCACTGTTCTCCTGACATCCTTGGGTGGATGATACTATTTCAGTTTCTTCACCTGCTGTGCTGGGCTGTGCTGGGCTGTGCTGGGCTGTGCTGGGCTGTGCTGGGCTGTGCTGGGCTATGCTGGGCTGTGCTGGGCTGTGCTGGGCTGTGCTGGGCTGTGCTGGGCTGTGCTGGGCTGTGCTGGGCTGTGCTGGGCTGTGCGTTTGTCACTGTCTCATCTCACAATGTTTTGACCTAGTCACAGTGAAGGCATATTTTAAATTTAGAGTAGCAAAGTGTTTGGAGTCTTAACTCCACTCACAGTTGAGTTTGGGTCCACCTCTGCCTAACGGACCTTCCAACTCTTTTTCTGTTTCTAGATCAAATAGATATATCAGGAGAGACCACAGCATCTGCATCCGTGTTTAAAGGCATCAAGAAGATACCACACCTTCATAGTTCATAGTGTTTGGCACAGAATATTTGTTATGAATCATTGGTATCATGATCATTATTTTTATTTCTGTATAAAATATGGAATTACATGTGCATTCTGTTTTGTGTCTCATGCTAGTAAAATAAAACAACAAAATACCTCTCAGAATTTGGCTTGTATCTGTGTGTGTGTGTGTGTGTGTGTGTATGTGTATGACATGTATGGTGGTTATGTGTCTATGTATGGGAGTACATGTATGTGAAGGGCAGAGGATATTGGGGCCTGCTTTGTCATTTTCAACCTTAATTCACTTCAGAAATGGTCTCTCCAGGATGGCAGATGCCTCCTGCCTCCGTTTCCCAAGTGCTTGTGGTGACAGGGTTGTAATCATGCCTGATTTTCTTCACTTGGGCACTAGAATCTAAATCCAGGTCCTCCTGCTCACAAAGCTAGCGTTTTGTCCATCTGGTTACTGCTGCAAGCCTACCTGTGTTTTATCTGCTTCTGCAAAATGTTACTTCTAAATTCTGTATATGATTCTAGGGAATGGTTCTCTGTTTTTTCTCCCATTTTCCTCTCTGAGTTGAATATTTTATTTATTTATTTATTTATTTATTTATTTATTTATTTATTTATTTATTTATTTATACAGTATCTCTCTGTACATTGTTCTGGCTGTCTTAGAACTCATTATGTGTACCAGGCTGGCCTGAAGAACTGACGGATGCCTGCCTGCCGGTGCTACCTGAATGCAGCTAAGTGAAGAGCAGGGCTTTGCCATGCTCAAGGCTATGGTTTAAGAGAGAGATTTTTGGGGCATATGGGTGGGTTGAAGCCAAGGCCTGCTAATTTCCAAGCACATCCCAAATCCCAAGAAAAAATTCTCAAAATGCCTTACACAAAACAGATGCTTTAATTTCAGCCAAATGATGCGTTGTGAGAAATTTTGTGATGTTCTCTACCAGCACAGAGTCTGTGCAGATAGGTTTGCACAGTTGCTCCTGAGGTCTAGGGTGACAGTGGCCTAGGGGAAGCAGGGCAAAGCCTACTTACTGGTGGCCTCGGAATAGCTATCTTAACCTGAGCCTTGGTTTTTCTGAGGTCCTACCACAACCACTACCTAGTCCAAATGAGTATGGACCCGAGGTCCAAGTTCAACAGACAGCATTTCTACAAATGCTCTAATCAACCAGCTACCTATTCCTTCCGTGTGCTTGGGTGTAAGCGCTACAGAAATAGCAATGTAAGGGATGTCTCTGTGGGAAAACGCAACCCTTCAGGTTCTCAGCATTTTATCCAGCTGCTTTTCTACTTTTTTTTTTTTTTCAGAAACTACTGAAGCTATTAAAATCTATTCCTGGTGATTAAAAAAAATGGTAGGGACTCAATGGCTCTTTCCCAATTGCCCCATGTCTGGCAGAACATACTTAAACTCCCAGTTTTCTCTTTTTAAAAAATTCTCTACCAGTATCAAAACAATCCTGCTCACATTTGTGGGGAAATAAATCTCTGCCTTGCATTCTGTGAAGGGAATAGAGCAAGACAGATAGCCATCTGGGCTAGCCTGTTTCTCTAGAGTATGGGTTTTGGCTGCTTTAAGAATCTGGCTTCTTGGTAAGGGGGCTGGTCTATCCTGGGTGTGGGAGGAGGGAGGGGTAAAGCTGACCTGGGAGTTCCTTTTAGATCAGACAAAAAGAAACCAGGAAGTTAGGAGGAATTATTACAGTCTGTACAGCTCAGGATGTTAAAGGCGATAACCTCCACGGCCTGGTTATTCATTAGCAAGAAGGAAAGCTCGGGGGAGAGCAGGACTGGCTCAGCTGCAGGCTTGAAGCTGGGTGAGAGCAGCTGCAGCAGGCCAGGCTGGGAGCTTTCGCCTGGAGTTAGTCTCTCCGTAACTTTTTCCTGGGACAGAGGGAGAGGTGGCTGTTCTTTGTTCTCAGATGTCCCTCTAAATAAAACCTTTTTTATTTTATTTATTGTTGGGTGCCCAGGCAGTCAGGAAGAAGCACTTTCCCACTGGACCTCCTTCTCAGTCCCCCTCTTGATTTTGCCCCAGGGCAGCAGCTACAAACAGAAAGCCAGCTGTGAGTGTCTTCTTGGCCAAGCCCAGATCTGCGGAGAGATCCGAAGCAGGACTTTATAGCTCTTCTCAGTATGGTGAGTTGTAGCTGATTTGGAAGCTGGTGGAGGAGGACAGTGGCTCTGTACAGCTTGTGGGGAGAGGATTATTCTCCCGTGCTACTACCACCAGCCGGAACACCATGGGCAGCGTCTGTATGAGGCTTTGGGCATACCTGCAGCCTTTTCTCCCCTGCTGGTCCCAAGAAGCAGACAAATCAGTGGTGATTGAGAATCCAGGGGCCTACTGTCCTCCAGAGGTCAATCGAAGCCAAGGCCAGTATTTTGTGGCTCTGTTTGATTACGAAGCTCGCACTGCAGAGGACCTGAGCTTCCATGCTGGCGACAAGCTCCAAGTCTTGGACACTTCTCATGAGGGCTGGTGGTTGGCCAGACATTTGGAGAAGAAGGGACCCGGCTTAGGTCAGCAGCTGCAGGGCTACATTCCTTCCAATTACGTGGCAGAGGACCGGAGTCTCCAGGCAGAACCGTGAGTAGCACAGGCCATACTTGATTCTCTTGGGGTTTGGATACTTAAAACTCTGTCCGACTCTCCCTCCTTCCTATCCACGGCCTCTCAGTCCAGATAGGTCCAGTGTATGGAAACACATTTCAGATGCCGTTAATTGAAATATGTCTTTCCCGACAAGTGAGAGAGGACATGCAGGTGACTACTACTAAAATGACTTTGATTATAGTGGGCACACCTACAATCCATTTAATACTGGCCCTCTGCCTCACTTTCATTAGAACGACATTTTCATTTATGGGTAACTATGGTCTCTCCTAACCCTACTTTCAAATCTACAATCTGAGGCTTTTTGTTTAGTTAGTGTTAACTTTCCAAGCATGCCAAACTAATAGTACAAATCCTGCAGCTAATGACAACCATTTCCATCCTGGTAGGGTCACAAGTGAGCTAACTCACATAGAAACAACTACACAATGGTGGTTTCTTTCTGGTGAAACCATGACAGAGAAAACTTTAGTAGGATTCCTCAATCCTGAGGTGTACTATTCCAGCTACGATAGGTTTTGGATTTTAGGATTGAAAGCTGGCCAGGTGTAGACAGCAAATTTTAAGAAGAAAAGTAATGGATATTTCTTTCAAAAGTAGATTTAGATTTCATTCTGAAAAAGTGATTTTAGAATAGCGGGGGTGGGGGGGTGGGCGATGATGAGCACATTTATTATTAGTGCTTCTTTTTTTCAGTTATCTGTCTCCAACTGTGGTGGTTAAACAATTATCTAACCTTGTTAGAAATGGACTCCAAACGTTTGTTGAATACATGTTATGAATTGAATTGGAAACATGCCCTGCAAGCTCAGGTTCTGAATCTTTTTCTCCAGTTGGTGGCGCTTCATTTGAAGTCTGTAGAAACTCGAGGGAGGGAGTTGCACCTAGGTGGTAGACAGGCCTCTGAAGAGAGTACCCAGCCTTTATTCCATCTCGCGCCTGTGTTTACCACTACACCATAACATGAACAGTCTGTCACGTGCTCTTTCTACCCTGAACTTAATCACTATGCTTGCTGTCCCATGACAGATTAAACCCTTCAGTAACTATAAGCCAAAATAAATATTTGAGAGAGAGAGAGGGAGAGAGAAAGAGAGAGAGACAGGGAGAGAGAGAGACAGAGTTTGAGAATTATTACGGTTTATAATGGCACAAGAGAGTTCAGTTAGTATTCCAATAATTTCTACTGTTGGTAATGGCATAAAAGAAGAAAAATTTATAAATTGATTTAAGCTGCATCAATTCATCCATCCACCCATTCAAAGAGCAGGCATATTGGTGGGTTTGTTAGAGCTGTGTGAGTAGGAAGTAGATAAAAATGTAACCTTGACAATGGATATGGAGGATCTGGTGGATTAGAAAGCAAGTAAAGATTCAGTGTTGGTGATGAGTTCCAATGAAATCTACTACAGGGACTATCTTTAGGAAATTGGCTTATAGTAAAGAAGGACTCCTTGCAGGGGTGATCCCTGTGGTCCCCCCATGTTCTCATCTAGAGATTTTTATTTCTGATTACTTTCTTTTATTATTATTTTAGTATGATATTTTATTACTTTTTAGAGAATTGAATACTGTGTAATTTGATCGTATACACTCTGCCTCCTCCATAGCTTTTGTTTCGTTGTGAGCTGGACATCTCTTACTGTTCCAAGAAACAGAATGGCAACAGCAGCTATGGGTCATGGCTGCTCGGTTCCAAACTTAATATTTTTAAAGAAAGGATAGTTTGGTGATTTTTCTAGATTTTTTTCCCAATACCATGAACTTTTAAAATTAAGAAGGCTATAATTTATGCCTAACCAGACAATAATTGACTTAGACTTTTGGCGGGAAGAATTGATGTTATCAAATGAGAAGATTCCCTAGCTGGGCATGGTGGTGGTTTCCTGTAATCTCAGTAACCCAGGGGCCTGAGGCAGGAAGATCGCTACATATTAGAGTCCAGACTGAGCTATAGAGTGAACACAAGGACAGCCTCAGATACACAGAAAAACCTTGCTTCAAAGAAAAGAATGAGTGAATGAGTGAATGAATGAATGAATGAATGAATGGAGTGACTTGAATGAACTCTTCATTACTGTTGTAGTTTAGATCTTCTTAATTTCACATGAAAGCGGGTAGGGGCCGAGGCACATCTAAACAGAAAAGGAAGTGTCTTTCACTCATCCACTGAGTGCTTAATTATATGTATTTCCTAAAACTTTGTTTCCATGTCAAGGATTCTGCATAGTTTACATTTAGTATAATATTCTCAGGACAAACAATTTAATGTTGATATTTAGTGCCTTGAATTCATGATCTACTGGTGTTTAATCATCGTTCACCCATTGTAGCATAGGAACTCCAATTCCTCTGTAAGATCTCTAGCTTGCTTTTTCTCATTTTGTAAGGATGTGTGAATGAAAATTCTTACTTTTAAAAAAATGTGCTGTACTCATTCTTATTGGACTATAAATGCTGCAACGGAGGGGACTGAAAGAAAGTGAGCTATCCCAAGGTGAACATACCCTCGTTAAAAGGTCAGGCATAGTGTCTGGACTAATTTAGACTGCTGTCTAGGAACACAAAATAAAGCAGCTAAAGTATTGTGGTTAATTTTTTTAATTCACAGGGGCTGTTTATAGCTAATAACATTCTTTTTTTCACTTTCATTAGACCTTTACTCTTGGAGGTGATTTTCAACTGTATTTACATCCCTGATAACTCAGTTTCCATAGTAGGTTTTCCTGTGTACTCTCCAATAGAAACTGGATGTCCAAAGAGTCTCTCATTCTGTCTTTGCCAGGACAGGATACCCGTTTCCTTCTAGATACACATGAAAGTTTCACCCAGGTACCTGATTTCTTGCGACCACTTGGCTGAATGCTACAGGTTGCAAAATGTATCTCCACTCCACTAAGAAAAGTGATTTTTAACTCATAGTTTTCAAAGTGAGGATGTCCAAGAGCCTCATACAGTACTTGTTATCAAAGGAATTATGTAAAACATTTTAATATCTTCACTGAGGTTTCTAGCCCATATTTCGGTTTTCCTTTTCAACCCTGTTCAAATTAAGGTGGTTAGTTGAGTTCAATAAATTAAACCAAAGAGCGATTGCTGTCTGTATTTACTTGGTAAATGTAAGGAGGCAATGGAAAGCCAATGAGAGAAGATTCATCTAATCTTTAATTATTTAGTTCCAAATGCAGTAGTATTTCCTTGTTTATGTCTTGATCTTGACTTTCCTTAGTAGGAAAACAATTTAAGCACTTCTGCAGTTATTGCCAACTGGGACAAATCAATTGAAGGTTTTAGTTTGTTGAACATCCACCCCCAACTTTTTTTTTTTTTATTAACTTGAGTATTTCTTATTTACATTTCGAGTGTTATTCCCTTTCCCTGTTTCCTGGCAAACATCCCCCTAATCCCTCCCCCTCCTCTTCTTTATGGGTGTTCCCCTCCCCATCCTCCCCCCATTGCCGCCCTCCCCCCAACAATCACGTTCACTGGGGGTTCAGTCTTAGCAGGACCAAGGGCTTCCCCTTCCACTGGTGATCTTACTAGAATATTCATTGCTACCTATGAGGTCAGAGTCCAGGGTCAGTCCATGTATAGTCTTTAGGTAGTGGCTTAGTCCCTGGAAGCTCTGGTTGCTTGGCATTGTTGTTCATAAGGGGTCTCGAGCTCCTTCAAGCTCTTCCAGTTCTTTCTCTGATTCCTTCAACGCACCCCCAACTTTTTAGATACCTGGAAGTAGAGATGTTGTAAGAACCAGACTATTGTTAAAATGAACCACTGTACTAAGCGGTTGTTGCTACACTTGAACATGCTTTACGTTTCTTGAGTATCTTACAGTGATTAATAGCACCGTTCTTAAAGAATTCTGGTTCTGTGAAGAATGCTTTGATTTATATTATCTTTAATTCAAAATTATACCTATATCCTCTTATAGATGAGTGCTTTTTGTTGCAGTACAAATTAAAAGTAGGCAAGACCGGTTCCCATGCGTCACCACTCCACGCTGACCCCCTGGTACTCTCAGACCTGGGCAGTCGCTCCCTGGCACCGTAGGGCCATATAGAACTAACATTAATTTATCTCAGTGGCAGCTGGTTCCAGTGTGGCACCACGCCATGTTAGCCTAGCTATCTTCTAGCTCCACTGGTCTCTCCACTCCCATTGCTAGTCAATTTGGACATCCCTGACCGGCCAGGAACTCTGGTCCCAACTACCTAGTAACATCAAGACTCAAAAAACTGTAACCCAACAATCAGACATATGTGTTAAATTCTTAATCTATGATACATCCACAGAATAAATGCATTGCCAATTAGTAAAGATAGAAACTACCCACCTAGAAAAGATAAAATTGACCTAGACTACCTGGATTGGAATCATCTTCCTATGTCAAAGATTTCCCTGGCTCCTTCTCCTCTCTTTTTTTTAGACTTTTCCACACCTACCATTCCTTCTCATCCAATGATAGGCTTCACCTTATCCTGGTCCCGCCTTGCTGCATAATGACATCATTCTACAACTTTTCTTCAACATTTTCGATCTAAAATCTGTCAAAAACTATGCTTGATGTCTTGTCACTCAGTGATCCTTTAGAAAATATTATTTGGTGTTTTTAAAGACAGCTCACATGCTGGTTACTATGTGTTAAAGGCTTGGGCACCAGTTGCTGACTAGTGGCAGGTCCTTGGGTCACTGAGACTGTGTCTTTCAAGACTGTAGGACCTCAGTCTCTTCCTTCTTTCTTTGCTTTCACATTGTGAGTGGTATTTTCTGCTGTACCCCCCACTTTCCACTTGTGCTGTTTTGCTCTCTCTGAGGTTCATAGCACTGGGGTCAACTTAGTCTTGGTCTGCAGCCTACACATTTATAAACTGAGAAGACGTTTCCTTTTTTGGTGTGTGCATGTGTACACGTGCTGTGTGCATTGTGTATGTACAGGCATGCGTATGCACATATACATTGCGTGTGGAGGCCGGAGGACAACTTTTGTGTTCCTCAGTTACTGTCCACTTTGTTATAAAGACAGATCTTTCACTGGTCTGTAAATCATCAAATAGGCTAAAATAGCTATCCACTAAGTACAAGGGAGCTGCCTCTTCTGCCTCGCGAGGGCTTGAGTTATCAGTGAATGCTACCGTTTTCACATAGGTTCTGGGGATGAACCTCAGATCTTTGTGTTTACAAAGCCCTGGGTCCTATCAGCACTGTCCAAAACAAAGTCAACAGAAAAACAGGAAAAAAAATTTCCTAGAGGAACTTCTGAGTGTTATTTTTTTAAAAATCAAATTTCTCATCTTTTCGTCTTATACTTTTGTGTGTGTTCTTACTTAAGAATCAACTGCTCTGTTCTGTGACCACCCATTCTGCCAGGAGAGCCACTCACGAAATCAGGAGATTTGGTGTATGCTTTGCTAGGTACAGAACTTGACTTTATGCTCATAAGTGTCTAAAAAGTGTATGAGGTTTCGTTCTGCCCCCTAAGCTTGACCGTGTCTTACCTCCCTGCTTGAGAGGGCTAGAGTAGACTCCAGTCCAGGAAAGTCTCTGTCTTTTGTGATCACCTGGATAAAGAACAAAACATTGTGTGAGAAGTCTTGCCTTCTCCTCTGTTTCCATCCTTAAAGCAATATTTCTTCCTCCCTACTCCCACCTTTCTTTGGCTGCCTTCACAGTATTTTAGAATGTACCTTGGGAAATATAGCAATAGTCTGTAATTGTAGCTTATGAAATATTTATTAATATATTTTAATATATATGAGTGCTTTGCCTGCAATTGTTTGCAAGTGCACTCTGTGCATGCCTGGTGCCTTTTTTAGTCAGAAGAGGGTACTCTCAGAAGGTGGAAAGGTCTCCCATGCTCATGGATTGGCAGGATTAATATAGTAAAAATGGCCATTTTACCAAAAGCGATCTACAGATTCAATGCAATCCCCATCAAAATACCAATCCAATTCTTCAAAGAGTTAGACAGAACAATTTGCAAATTCATCTGGAATAACAAAAAACCCAGGATAGCTAAAACTATCCTCAACAATAAAAAGGACTTCAGGGGAATCACTATCCCTGAACTCAAGCAGTATTACAGAGCAATAGTGATAAAAACTGCATGGTATTGGTACAGAGACAGACAGATAGACCAATGGAACAGAATTGAAGACCCAGAAATGAATCCACACACCTATGGTCACTTGATTTTTTGACAAAGGAGCCAAATCCATCCAATGGAAAAAAAGATAGCATTTTCAGCAAATGGTGCTGGTTCAACTGAGGTCAACATGTATAAGAATGCAGATCGATCCATGCTTATCACCCTGTACAAAGCTTAAGTCCAAGTGGATCAAGGACCTCCACATCAAACCAGACACACTCAAACTAATAGAAGAAAAAACTAGGGAAGCATCTGGAACACATGGGCACTGGAAAAATTTCCTGAACAAAACACCAATGGCTTATGCTCTAAGATCAAGAATCGACAAATGGGATCTCATAAAACTGCAAAGCTTCTGTAAGGCAAAGGACACTGTGGTTGGACAAAACGGCAACCAACAGATTGGGAAAAGATCTTTACCAATCCTACAACAGATAGAGGGCTTATATCCAAAATATACAAAGAACTGAAGAAGTTAGACAGCAAGGAAACAAAATAACCCTATTAAAAAATGGGGTTCAGAGCTAAACAGAGAATTCACAGCTGAGGAATGCGAATGGCTGAGAAACACCTAAAGAAATGTTCAACATCGTTAGTCATAAGGAAATGCAAATCAAAACAACCCTGAGATTTCACCTCACACCAGTGAGAATGGCTAAGATCAAAAACTCAGGTGACAGCAAATGCTGGCGAGGATGTGGAGAAAGGGAACACTCCTCCATTGTTGGTGGGGTTGCAGACTGCTACAACCATTCTGGAAATCAGTCTGGAGGTTCCTCAGAAAATTGGACATTGAACTGCCTGAGGATCCAGCTATACCTCTCCTGGGCATATACCCAAAAGATGCCCCAACATATAAAAAAGACACGTGCTCCACTATGTTCATCACAGCCTTATTTATAATAGCCAGAAGCTGGAAAGAACCCAGATGCCCTTCAACAGAGGAATGGATACAGAAAATGTGGTACATCTACACAATGGAATACTACTCAGCTATCAAAAACAACGACTTTATGAAATTCGTAGGCAAATGGTTGGAACTGGAAACTATCATCCTGAGTGAGCTAACCCAATCACAGAAAGACATACATGGTATGTACTCATTGATAAGTGGCTATTAGCCCAAATGCTTGAGTTACCCTAGATGCCTAGAACAAATGAAACTCAAGACGGATGATCAAAATGTGAGTGCAGATCGCTCCTGAGAGACACAGCCAGAATACAGCAAATACAGAGGCGTATGCCAGCAGGAAACCACTGAACTGAGAACGGGACCCCTGTTGAAGGAATCAGAGAAAGAACTGGAAGAGCTTGAAGGAGCTCGAGACCCCATATGTACAGCAATGCCAACCAACCAGAGCTTCCAGGGACTAAGCCACTACCCAAAGACTATACATGGACTGACCCTGGACTCTGACCTTGTAGGTTGCAATGAATATCCTAGTAAGAGCACCAGTGGAAGGGGAAGCCCTGGGTCCTGCTAAGACTGAACCCCCAGTGAACTAGACTGTTGGGGAGAGGGCAGCAATGGGGGGGGGGTTGGGAGGGAACACCCATAAGGAAGGGGAGGGGGGGGGGATGTTTGCCCGAAACCGGAAAGGGAATAACATTCAAATGTATATAAGAAATACTCAAGTTAATAATAATAATAAAAAAAAAAAAAAAAAAGAGGGTACTGGATCCTTTGGCACTGTCCTTCCAGATGGTTGTAAGCTGCCATGTGGGTGCTAGGAATAGATCCCTGGTCCTCTGAAAGAGCAGCCAAGTGCTCCTAAATTCAGAGTCATCTCTCTTTCTCTAACCCCAATACTTGTAATTTGTGATTATTGCTATTTGATACTCATAGGATAAAAATACTAGAATGTTTTGAAGTATGAAAATAATGGAATTTACCCTGGTTCTTTCAGGATGTATGTTGTTACTTGTGATCTTTTTATAGTGTTGAATGAGAGTTCTTTTAAAATGTTATATAACCTAAAGCCATTGCTTTAGTAGCCCAAAAAAGTAAAATGGATATTTTCTGAAATAGTCACATGTTGTTATTTTAAAACAGAGCAGGTCTTCACTGTTTGGTGGGTCATATATTGCTGAATTTAGTAATGATAAATAGAGGATACACACAGTGGGACTGGGAGGAAAGATTGTGGGAGGGAGTGACTGGGGGAGAGGTAAAGCGAATAAGTGATAAATTAAATAAATTAATTAATAGGAAAAGGAAATACACACAGTGACATCAGCATTTTCAACCCCAGTGTCAGTTACTTTCTTCCTCAGACCTATTAGAATTATACCAGACTTCTCAACAGAGACTATGAAAGCTAGAAGATCCTGGAGGTAAAGCTTTGGTCCTGAGAAGACTTGTTTCCCCAGTGTAGGTAGGGTAATGCCAGGACATTGAGGTTGGAGTAGGTTAGTGGGAGTGGAATATCTTCACAAAGTAGGGGGAAGGGGCAGGAAGTATGGGGGAGGGGGGAAAGGGAGTAAAATTTGAAATGTAAATACATAAAATGTCCAAGAAAAATAAGATTAAAAAACAATAAAGGAGAATAGTACTACTACTCAGCTCTACCATCTGGGAGTACACCCAAAAGATGCTCCAACATATAACAAGCACACATGCTCCACTATGTTCATAGCAGCCTTATTTATAATAGTTAGAAGCTGGAAAGAACCCAGATGTCCCTCGACAGAGTAATAGACAAAGAAGATGTGGTACATTTACACACAGCTATTAAAAACAATGACTTCATGAAATTCGCAGAAAAATGCATGGAACTAGAAAATATAAAAAAAGGAAAAGAAAGCTTACAAAGATACAGTGAAGTAATATTTCCATATTGGTATCTATTAAACTACATTGAAATCACAATTAAAAATTGAACTAATAGGGTTTTAAATAACTAAAAGAGGAGACTTGAGACTTCTCATTATACCTTTGAGAAGCACTATAGTACTATGGTTTAGAATCATTAAGATGAACGGGGTGTTATCTTTTCTCCAAGAAGGATTCATGATAATATTTTGGAAATCTCACTTAGAGTATTTCATTCATGACTATTTTCTATTTAGCAAAAGCATTGACTTTTTTTTTCTTTTTGAATTTTCAGTGAATTACAAACAATAGAAAAATTTATGTGAATGAGATAAATTATAAACTATGAATCCTAAAGTCGAGTCTTAAAGAACAGAACCTAAATTTCAACTTGGTCGAATTTATTTTTTGGTAACAATAGTTTAATGGACTCCAGGTAGCTTGTTTTTGTCCAGATGAGTTCATTTGTTGTCATGTCTTGGGATTTTTATGATCCCTTTTTCTTTCTTTCTTTCTTTCTTTCTTTCTTTCTTTCTTTCTTTCTTTCTTTCTTTCTTTCTCTCTCTCTCTCTCTTTCTTTCGTTCGTTCGTTCTTCCTTCCTTCCTTTCATTCTTTCTTTTGTTCCTTCTTTCTTTTTAACAAATAAAAGGTAAACATGTCCCTCATACACAATCTTGTACACAGTAAGAGAAGAGCTAACTATTCCCCCATGCTTTTTGATTTGCCCTGTGATGACTACCAACAAAGGAAAAAACAATCAGGAATTGTCTCATCTGACTGAAAAAAAATCCCTTTACATTATCCAACTTCCAATATTGTAGTGATAATTTCTATTATAAATCTTAGATCGATACTTCAGGTCTGAGTGAGACTAAAGGACTGATAGAATATAATTTTCGTCGAAGTATTATACTGATTGTTCTTTTTGCCCAAACTGTTATATGTTTCATGACAGGGGTCTGGATTTCAGGGTGGCTGATTTCACATACCTATGTCACTTAGAGCAAGTCATTGATAGCTTTCATATTGGTCCCGATCTCATTTTCTCATATAGATCATGGGAATAGTAAGGATACCTTTTTTTCTCAGGATTCATTCTATGACATGTTTCTGTTCAAAAAGTGCCTTTCAAAAATATTTTAAAGAGGTTTTAAATATTAAAAACCTCTCCATTGTAAGGATTTGATATATGTTACACTTGGAAGCTTCTTTTCTACTTCTATCTGAATGGTTCTCTCTTGTAAATTGCTATTTTAGTATAGGCTCATAATATACATTGTATATAGCAAGAATCCTACATTGGGACCCTCTCAGCCTTAGTGCAGAGCCATGCCTCATCTGGAAGTTTGATCTACAGACAGACAATTCCATTCTGTCCTCCCATTACTCTCTTTCCCCTTCATTACCTGATGAGTTGGAACTTACTGTAGTATGTCTTCCCCTCCAGTACTACCCTACCTTCTAAAGTACATTAAGAGTTTCTGTTAGGTTTTAACATCCTCTGTCATTATGGAAACTTTGGTTTTTGTGTAACTGTAAACTAAACATACGTGCTAAGAAGTAAAGCCATTGTCTTGCCTTTGTCTTGAGTTTAACATAAGTGCAATAAGACTGGTTGGGTAAATTAACAACTCAGTGAATGATTACTGCAAATTTCAGGTCTTCTTAAAGAGCAGATAAAAGGGTATCCTGTCTGAGTTCCCTTTTTAAACTTATTGGAAGAGCTATATTAAGGGCATTGATCCTATCATCATCCTTTCGAGTGGTTCATACTTTCATTTTTTTTTTAATTTTTTTGTTACATTTACACTCATAATAGCATAATCTCCAAACTCCAAAACAATAAATTGTGGCAATCTACCCCAAGACTGACAGACTATCTTTTATAACATAGAATGAATATAAAGTTAGGAAGAAACGATAAACTCTCAAGGAGATTATATCCAGAAATCATCTACATTCATTCTCAACTATAGCCTGCTTATATTCAAAGTAAAGAAACTACTGGGGCAGAGCTTTAAAATGGGAAGCAAACCAAAACCCAATTTACAAAATTAATGTTGTGGGCCAGACTTGTAATTTCAGTTTTTATGGTCAACATATATAATTTCAAATTAGTATGTTTATGAAATATATTTCAGCTTACACATGCTGAAAGTTGACTAGGGTGGATATTAATAGAGTTTCACAGTTATATTATAAACATTACCAAACAAAATAATTCTATCTTCTTTTTGCTAATTTTCTTGCTAATTAACTGCTACTTTCTCTACAGCTTTATCCTTGATTTCCATTTTTAATGGGGTCCTTAGCACTTCTTAGCACTGAAAGCATTGAGCTGCATTCTCCAGGGAAGGTAGTTATGCAGATTAATAGCAGCTTTAACAGTGTTTCAGGGCTCCTTGTAGCTATTTTCCCAAAGCCTGCAACTTTAGTATTAGTTTATGTGGCTGTTTCTTTGAAGATTAATGGACCATCAGAGTTTAGCTAAAATGCAGATATGCAGATATACATCATGTGATCTCTATTACCCACCTTATTGCTTATTTAGCCAAAATTCAGACACTACCCCTTGTATCAGATCTTTCTGTTATGTCTTGCTTTTCTCAAATAGTTTCTTTGATTAAATGTTTTCTACTTAAAATTTGTGTTAATTTGCAAGTCAAAGTCTTTAATATTCTTATGTATTTTTATAATTCATACGATGGTTTGTATTGCCTTCAAGTTTTGAAAAAATTTAATAGGAGACTTTTTCATGATTTCTCTGCCTTTTTGAGGATAAAATCCAAAGTATAATTCAAGGAATGCAATTACTAGGACCTTCTGAACTTCATGTACATAGTAATTTGAAAGGAATTTCAAATCATATTCAAAAAAATATTTCCACTAAACCAAATGTTGCACAGGTCATTGGCAGCTGATTTAAATGGTTCAGAGGAATCTTGTATGGTGCTTCTTAAGGAGCAGTATTACTGATTAGTGTCAGGTCATTACAATGCTAATCTGATCTCACATTTCTGAATATTAATCATATCATATTGAGATGCTATGCCATGAGACTGATTTTTTGTTTTCTTTTTCCAAAGCTGTTGCTCGGGACTCATTTCTAGAGGAGTTCTTGGTGCTTCTCTGTGGTATCATTTGAATACTTTCCTCTTAGTCTCTGCACAATTTCCGATCATTGAAGGGAATGAATTCTAAGTTCTAATTTCAGTAAACACTTTGCTTGTGTGCTCACTGTATTAAAAGTTCTTATATGGGTGCTAAGAATTATTAAGACAGTGCTTCTTTTTAGGAGAATTTTCTAGTCTTAAGAAGTCAGAAGAATAAGTAGAGAATCTCAATGCCTTTGAGCAAAAGCCCTTCAGTAGTGCATCTGTAGTGGTATGTGGAGAAAAGCATACCAAAGAGAAGAATGGATCCTTTCGAAGTAGAGCATTAGAAAAGACTCCTGTGGGCTGGAGAGATGGCTCAGCCATTAAAGGCTAGGCTCACAACCAAAAATATAAGAAAAGACTCCTGTATTTAAGAGTGCAGTTCTGGTGAGGGTGTAAGGAAGAGGGGGTTTGCTCTAAAGGGGATCTATCAGGAAATTGAGATGCACATGCAGATGTTTGAGCATCAGTAAATGTTGTTGAGGCAAAACTTTTTGGAGACTGAAAATGCAATTGGTAATGAAACAGTAGTCGCCCAAGTGAGCCAGGATACATGGGATTTGGTTGTTTGTGTCATTAGACAATGCCTATGATTTTGTGAATGTTCAAATATGTTGTGTAGTGATTTGGTTCCCTTTTTGTCTTGCTCCATCATGATCACAACATGATCTTGTCTGGCATTGATGGCCTATGGCATTGTTTATGTTTAATAGAGAATACCAAGACCTAGCCTTAAGTGTTCAGCTAACTTCTGAATGTAGGGGTTTCTTTTCAATGTCCCGGAATAGACAGGTGCTGATTAATGCCATAAGGAGAGCACAAACTGTCATATTGGGCACATTTGAAAAAAAATTGTGTAATGCATGAATGATGAATGAATGAAGATGAATAGGTACAGGTAGAAGAGTTCAGTCTTGATTGGAGGGTAATGAGACCTTTCAAAGCTCTATTCACATGATCTTCATTCTAGAAACAGTTCTTTATTGAAAGGATTTGCAAATCTGTTTTCCCTGTAATTTTGCCTTTATTATTAGTAGAACAAGAAGTTATAATAAGTGTTGTTTGAGAAGGGTTACCACTGTATTTAACCAAAAACACTCAAGTTAGTTTGTATTATCCTTTATCTTAGAACATTCACATGAGGTGGGCCTTTTTCTTAGAGAAATTTATAAATTTGGAAAATAAAGCTAAATTAACTGTGAAACAGGGATGTTATTAGGACTTAATTTTGATTTCTAGGACTAATTAAAGCAGAGTAGAATTGTGAGCAATCCTATGGCTCAATGTAGAACTTGAAGGCAAAGGAAATAATGTGTTTGCGTGTGTGTGTGTGTGTGTGTGTGTGTGTGTGTGTGTGTGTGTATGTGTGTGTGTATGTGTGAGTGTGTGTGTGTGTGTGCATCTTCGAAATACTAAGTATACAAAAACCAATTTAATTCTTACATGATATCTCTGTCTGTAAGTTTTCCTATCACTGTTTTCAGGGCTGGAAAATTGAAACTAAAATTAAATGTATTCTAGGGTTGTCTTATCTGGTGAGTAGTGAGGGCAAAACTAAATTAGATGAAGGAGAGAGGGCTTGGGGGACTGGAATAAACTGATTTTAAAACAGGTTTACCCCTTTTCTACCTCCATTTGCCATGCCAATTTCGAAGTCACAGTAAGATATCTCCATGGAAATATCTAGAAGAACTCTGGAAACAGAAACATCCAGACAGAGGGGCAAGTTAGTTCTGTAAAGATGGATCTTGAAGTCATTCATATGGAAAAGTTATAATGACACAGAAACGTAAGAACTGTGGAGTGCTGTGGGTTTAAAAGGATTATAAGGGCCATAGTGTAAAAACCCAAGAAACAAAGGGAGGCACAGACCAAATTTTTAGAAATATTTGTAGTCAGGTGAGCAAGAGTGATGTGTAAATTTTGGTAAAATACCTTTTGGGTTGTGTATTATATAATCATTCTCTTAGGCAACCTCCTCCTCATTAACAACTAAATCAGTATGAGTTGACTTGTTTTGCTTAGCAAATGTGGCAGGAGTAGAGACTTAAACATTTTTAAGTTAGTATTTGCCTTCTTCTCTTAGAGTTCTTCAGCTACCATGAACAAAACACAAGCCAATCTCCAGGAAAATGAAAGAAAAGTGACGAGCTCCTTCTGGTCAACCTTTCTTGCCAGCTGACTGTAGAGCCATGATTAAAGCCAGTTAAGAGCAGTGGAGCCCATCCTAAGTAAATAACTTGGAGATTGCGAGCTAATTAAATAGTTGTTATCAATTAAATATAACTCATGCAGGAACAAGAGCCACCCAAGGAAGCAATGGACTAATAGTAGATGAAAACTGAAGTCATCTTCCTCAAAATTGTTAAAAGAATGACAAACAAAAGGTTTTGGGTCACATGCTAAAGAAAAGTCAAGTGAACAAGAGAGAAAGAGGTAGTGGCCACTAATTGGTGATAGTATGCAATAAAGATACAGATTTACAGATGAGCACTGCCATTTCTGTCTGTGACTCTGTACTGGGTGGCTTAGGCCTGTTGACTCATAGTAAAAATATTGTATAAGACTTAGGTCAATCCAGAGAGTCAGCTTTAGGGAATGCATAAGCTGCCTCTACCTCTAACCAGACTTATAGGACTGTTTGATTAGGATTTATAGCCTGTGTCTTGTCTCTAGGTTATCAGTTGGGAGCTATTCAGTATGGTCTAGTGGATTCCATATTTGGCAGTTGAGATAGAATAAGAACAGACTGAGGATGTATTTTTTTTTACCTTAATCAGATTGACTGTCCCCAAACTGCATTTGAAAATGCGGTAGTTTTCTGATTGTAAAAAGCCCCCTTTTAGAGCCATATTGTGGGAAAAGTACACTTGGTGCTAGATCCTGAAAAGAAGCAAATAAACAGATATTGCTTTGAAATAAATTTGATCAGTGCTAGATTAAAATGATGACATGGTTTGGTGCTTATTTGAAAATACCAAGACAGGTTAATAACTTTAAAAATGATTCAATGTGTAGCAATATACTCTGTCTAGACATTGGAAAGTTCCTTTCCAATGGTATATTAGTTAACACTATGAAATAAAAAGAATGCCTCAGAGCTAATTATGCCTGCAACCTACTATGAGCCTCTGTGCGTTTTGGAAATCCCTGAGGACTAAGTTAGGTCTTTCCTGGTTTTTGCTCTGGCATGCCATTACTGCCTCAACAGTTCTGATACAGTAGATTCCATGATGTTCCAGATAAAAACAAAATAAAAAATGTCTCAGTTGAATCTATGCCTGTGTTATACAGTGACAAAACAGGCCCAACTGGTTTTGAGGTTGAATCACTGTGCTCTGGGCTCTGTCTTAGCAAAGGGCTGCCTTAGGGAAGTAATAGTTTACTAAAATGATGGGTACAGTATTGACTTAGGTTTTGGTAAGAAAATAGAAAGCAAAAGATGTACATGACAGTGGAGGCTAAAGAATCATGGTAAGTGATGTGTCACATTTAAAAGGAAATTTGGGGCTTAAAGAAACTCCTGATTCCTTCGGAAGCCTAAACATTTCTAAAGTTACATAGTATTATACAATATTCTAGCTTATCAATAACTTAATTTTTATCTTTTCAGATCAATGTAATAAATATAAAAGAGTGTGCCTTGCTTTTAGGGAAGTTTTGAACTAATGATCTATAAATATCATTACCAGCTTTCCAACATGAAAGCCACTACTAACAGTGGTCCCTTAAGGTTTTCCTTTTCCCAGACTTAGAGCAAAACCTGTTTTCTGTAGAAAATGTTGATAGTAACTCGGTTTTTGAAAGGAAGTGACCAGGTCAATCCAAATGCCCACCGATGAAAGAAGGATCAACTTTGGTTTATTTGTTCAATGATACATGACCCATTGGTAAAAAAAAAATGACTCGGATGACTTGCAGCACCAAGGGTGAGGTGTGAAAGCATAACACTGAAAACAGCAAGTTTCAGAAGACAGGTAAGTGGTAAAAGGGCTTGAAGCACAGGCCTATAAGTGAGTGTGATGGTTCGCCTGTCACTCTAGTGTGAGGAAGGCAAAGATCAGGATCCCGCAGAGCAAATAGGCTCTGTGTTTGACTGAGAGACCCTGCTTCAGGTAATGACATGGAGAGTAGGTGAGGAAGACTCTTAGTGTTAGCACCAGACTGTATATACATGCTCACACATGTGCAAATGCACCCACATGTGTGTACACGAACATATGAATTTTTAAATGTCATCAAATACATTAAATTAAATATATTGCTTGAGTATGCATATTTTGGAAAGTTACAAATCAAAATAAAGGTACAGTGAGTAGATTGTTGTTTGATTTAATTATTTGAGTACTGTAGATTAGGAAAATAATGAGATATTGGCAATGGGTATACAACTCAGTGGTACAGGACACTTGGTTTGTGATCTTGTGATCATGAGTTCAATCTATAACACTGGGGAAAAAAGACAACAGCAACAACAAAAACTACAAGTAACTTAGGTATAAGATCAAAGGGTGGCAAGTCTGATGACCCATAAATTAAACATAGACATTATAAGTATACCGGCCACACATGTCTCCTCCTCCTCTACAATACTGATTTTACCAAGTGCTTCTTTACTATTATATTCCTAACATGAGTAGGAAAGATCTACAATAAGTTGACTTCGTAGAGTCCAACGTCATCATTACACACTATAACTTTTAAGATTTCTCTCTACATTCTGATGCTAAGAGTCCTTGTCCTGTAGCCCATGACTGCTTTAAGATTCTGAAGTACCAGTTACATACTTTGAGATAGTTCACAAGCCTATGATATATATACATATATATATGTATATATATATAAATATGTGTGTGTGTGTGTGTGTGTGTGTGTTTATTTCCCTTTAAAACTTGATTTGGTTCATTACAACAGGTACTAAAACCATGCTCCATGGTCTTCTATGTTACCAAGAAGCACAGAGTACAACTGCATGCCTACCCAAAATAACTGAATTTGGCCTTAATATGGCTTATTTTTGTTCCCACTTGTTTTATTTTAAATATATGTTTACAATTTCTCATCAATAGAAAATTTGTATTGAGGTTAGCTTTTTGTTTTGTTTCATTTTTGGTAGGGGTCTGTATTGCAATCTATTCTAATGCACAAAGAATAATTATCAGTATAAACATAATATATATTTTAAAGCAAAAACATAAGCCAGAAAAATTTTATATGCTAAGCTCTATGCTCATTAAAGTGTACAGTTAAAAAATTGGCTTTCTCATTTATTTGATAGACTACTGCTGAACCAATCAGGGTAGATTGTTACACTGTGGGCTGGAAGTCCAGTCTTTTCTCCCTATGACCCTGCTTTCCCAAATGTTGAGTTGCTTGGTCCTGCATCCTCTGCCTCTTTCTTTTTCTTTTTTTTTTTCATTACTTTTTCAATGACAGTTGGAAACACCATTGTCTGCTAGAGAATTTGACATAACCTTTTCACCATCCTCTTGACTTGTGAGTTTGTGCACACATGTAGTCCTTTGGCTCACCTCTTACCTACAGAATCATGTAGGGAGTGCCCTTAGTAGAGAGGTTAACTCACTGAGAGCCAGGTTCATTACAAGGGAAACAAGGCATGGAGAAAAGAGGAGGCCAAGAAAAGAGGGGTGCACAGAGGATAAAAACACAGGTGTCAAGAAGGGCTGATGAAAGGAGATATAAAAGTAACCTAAAGACTCTGCTCAACAGCAGAGTAAGCAAATTAAAAGGAGATAAGTTAACATTTAAGCTAATCAAATAAAGCTGGAGTGTATGAGGAAGTAGTGTGATTACAAGAAGGATTGATAAGCAGATAAAAGCATGAACTGGTTTGTGGTTGAAAAGACTTGCCCTGGAGTCCGTGCCAAGTATGGAACTATGTCTGATACACATGACTATCTGAGGAGAATGTGGGCACTCATGGAGGCCCCAGGCTTTGATGACTATGTACTTTAACTGTATTAATAATACCCCTGGAGCTCTTGTGTTCATCTTACATAAGCACATATACCAAGGAGATGAGCAAACTTTAGCCTGTCCTTGGTTACTACATCCAAAGTGAAGTATATATAATACTGGTAACTGTCACTGACAACTCTCAATTCTTTCCTTATTCTGCCTCCTTCATGCCATTTGATTAGTCTGTTTGCCTGGATATTATGGATTCTTCCCGAAGTGAAAAGAAATTCTACAACATGTGCAACCCCATTGTGGAGACACTGATTAAGAACTGATTTGACTTGCTTGAAAGGGCATTGGGCTATACAGTAGGCATACTGGTTAAAGCGAATAGGTATTGATATGGAAACTCTTTTCTATTGGTTAATGGAAGATTGACCATAGAGCCAAGCTACTAAAAAAAACTAAATAGGAATAGTGAGAACTAAAGTAAGATAATAACCTTACTTTGGTACCCAAGGAGTTAAGAAATCAGAAGGAAAAAACCACCAATATAGTAAAATGAGCCTGATCATCTCCTCTGAGGTAGACATGGAATACATGCCATTCAATGATTGAATGCTCCAAGAAATGTTATGTAAATAGTTAGAAAAGCATGCTTATAAGTAAGATTGCAAATTGCTTTTTCAGAAGTTAAACATGGGTTGGAGATGGTTTACACAAATTTCTGCATGATTCACACATGCCACATGTCTCCTCATCTGTGTGCAATCAGTAGATGTATATTCATCCTCTCTCATTGTCTCTCATTCTTTCTTCATGGGCAAAATACAGTCTTCTCCTTCCTCAAAGAAATATTTTCAGTTGATTCGACTTTAAAAGTAACCTCACAGTAGCTGATCTTCCTCAGATACAATGGGACAGTATCTCCTAGGAAATACTGTTTGCTCAACAGTCCTGTGACAGTAAAATCCTCCTCAAAGCATGGTGTTTTCCACCTTTCTAACTGTATTGTTGAATTCTCGATGGTCTCTGAGCAGGCTTTCTGGTTGAGTTTTGAACAGTGGGCATTAGGAAAAGAATGATCTCAACTCATCTCTCCAGCCTATGCTTTAAATTAGGCACTTGACATATTTTAGCAAATCGTGGTGGCCATGATTTTGTGCCACCAAAAGGCAAGGGTAGTATAAATGATGAATAGTTTAATTTGATCCAGCAGACAGCCAATGTGTTGGCTGAAAGCAGCGGGAGTGGCCTGCTCCCTGCCTTGGGGATTCTAACAACCTCCTTTAGCTTGTGGATCTCAGCTTGTGCTGAGAGAGAAGGACCAAATAGCCCTTTGCTAGTGATTTGTCCTGAAATATTTTGCCTAGCCAAGGGTACCAACTGATCTAATTTTCAGAAACAAAGCTCATGCTCAAACTGACTCCCCAAATAGCAACCTGGTCTCATTCTGGGGTTTATTTTCTATCGAAATGCCTTCCCTGGGATTGGAAAGCAAAATTAAATTACATTTAATGGAACTTACAGGCAATTGTTAAAGAAGGGGATATAGAAGGAAAGTAGGTGGTATGAGGTCACAAATCTTTGTTCCCCCAGTGTAGTGGGATGCCAGGGTGTTGAGGTGGGAGTAGTGGATGGGAGTGGGAGCATCTTCACAGAATTAGGGGAAGGGGGAGGGGACATGGGAGAGGGGGCAAAGGAGATAACATTTGAAATGTAAATAAAATATCCAATAAAAAAAAAGAAACTGGGAAGGAGGGCAAACGATGCTGGGATTTCTATTACAAAGTTATGGCAAGTGTCCATAAACCAGGAACCTGCTCTACTATAAATAGAAACCATAGAAACGGAGGTTTCACCTGCCTGCAACTTATTCACAGGTAGTTGTTACAACACAGAAACCCTGGACAGTTAAGCTCAGCCAACAATATTGAAAAGAAATCAGTGCAGTAAGGATTAAAGAAAACATTTAACATGAACTCTTTTAGGGCTGAGTGGGTTGAGCTTTCACGTCTATGTACTCCATGTATGGCATTTTCAGTCTCTTTGCTTCTTGATTGTAGCACCGGTGACATGTAGTCTAGGCAATCGAGCCATTAGGCTTTATCACTTTGCTCGTCAAATATAGTAGTGCATTATGTCTTTGGAAGAGTCTTCAGTCAGCCTTATTAGAGGGTTCTGAATGTGTGTTCCTATTGGATGGGTAGGAGGGCACCAGAGTTGTGGTTATATTGGAAAAGAATAAAGTTGTTAGCACATTTAGGATGTATGTGATTCTGAAACATTCTCTGGGCTCAATTGAAGTGTGATATGTGGGTATTGATTTCTTATAAAAATTCTTGACTGCTCTTAAGTTCACTGCTATAATTTAAATTCTGGTTGGAAGGGCACACAGCAGCAGACAAATAAAATCGATATTCTTACCTTTTATAAAACAATTCTTGACTCCATTTCCCCTCTGGCTACTGCTTATGAAACTGCTCTCTCAAACAGCAAAGCTCTTTGAAAAAATTGTCTGAACAAGGAATCCCATTTCTTTTTTTTTTAAGTTTTAGCTTTAAAAATATTTTGTGTGTGTGTGTGTGTGTGTGAAAGAGAGAGAGACAGAGACAGAGAGAGACAGAGAGAGAGAGAGACAGACAGACAGTAACAGAGACAGAGACCAAGACAGAGGGAGCAAGCACATCTCATCTATGGAGCTCTTAGGGCAACTTGTGGGAGTTGGTTTTCTCTTCGTCCACATGAATTATAGATATTAAACAAAGGTTGTTAGTCCTGAGTAATTAATTGCCTTTTTCCACTAAGCCATCTTCCTGGTGCTGCCCTTTTTTTTTTATAGCTAAAGTATAAAACACTTGCTAAATTATAGAAAACAGTGCTTTCAATCCATCACTTACCCTCAAGAACTATCAATATATAGAATTCTTTTAAAATGTAATATTTGTATTAATTCTTCAAAACATCTTCTTAGTTAGGGCTTCCACTGTGATGAAACACCATGCCAAAATCAACTTGGTAAAGAGAAGGTTTGTTTGACTTACACATTCTGAATCGCAGTCCATGAAGGGAAGCCAAGACAGGAACTCAAGCTGGGCAGGAAGCAAGAGCTGGTGCAGAGGTCATGGTAGGGTGCTGCTTACTTGCTTGCTCCCCATGGCTTGCTGAGGCTGGTTTCTCAAACAACCCAGGACCATCAGCCAAGGAGTGGCGGCACCGACAATTGGCTGGGCCCACCTCCATAAATCACCAATTAAGAAAATGCTGTGCAGACTTGACTGTAACCCAGTTTTGCAGAGGCATTTACTCTTACCCTCTTAAAGTTCTCTCGGATGACTGTAGCTGGCGTCTATTTGATATGAAACTAGAATACTTCATGGATTTATATAGTATATTCTACCTCTTATGAACTGCTAATAATGTCTTGCTGAGTTCTGTCTGTGGCAAGTGGATAGACTCTTGCTAGGTACAGACCGATATGCTAGAATCATTCTGATTTACATCTTCTTCTCCTATTTCACATCCAGTCAATCAGTATGTTATTTTGCGTTTTTAAGTTTAGTACATACTTGTAACCCATCATTGCTCCCTCTATATTTTAAGATCCCCTTTGATCTTTCAGTCTGGTTTAGCGAGCTAGCTTTTTACCAATTTTCTCCATTTAGTCCATGCTCTACAAAAACTACACCAAACCTAAGATGAAATGTCAGAACATTAAAAAAATTATTTCCTATTCTAAATTCCCTTGCCCCTTCCTCTCTTATTCAGGTATACCCCCCAATTTCTCTGCGTGACTTACCAGACACTGAGGCTCTGTTTTTTTTTTTTTTTTTTTTCTGGAGCTGGGGACCGAACCAGGGCTTTGAGCTTGCTAGGCAAGCGCTCTACCACTGAGCTAAATCCCCAACCCCAGAGGCTCTGTTTTTATTTACCTCTCTGAGTTCTATTTTCATCAATCAGGTTTGGCTCCTCCTCCTATTTCTGCCACAAGCCATTTCTTCTGGCAAGGGTCCCAGAGACCTAGTTAAAAATTCATTTTGAAACACTTTGTTTGAATCCTCGTGTTTGCTTTCTATTTTTCAGTAAATCATAAAGAAATGGAAAAGAGTTTCTTTATGATTTATTAACCATAAAGAAATAAAAACTCTCAACTACTGTTTGATTGCTGGAGGCCTTTGTGAATGGTCTTGAGACAAGGGACCTGGCTGATGCTAACCCACTGACCTACAATGGTGGGTCCCAAGTGATCCCATATAAAAGGTAGCGCCTTTCTCCGTCTTTGAATGCACACTGTCACCCTCAAGTACTGGAAAACAGTCAGTTTTAAGTTTTATTGATATACATGGAAGTCCCACTATTCTCACCGAAAATGCTAATTAGCTCTTGTCAAGGGTTCTTCTATGTTTGACATTTCAAAAATGAAATTTGAAACATGGCTGCCTGTGTTTCATTGCATAGTCTTGAAAACAGTCTTTTTTACTCATTGATTTTATTTGCACCATAAAAGGGGAAATTTTGAAAGTCTAACAATAGTCTTTAGTGTTTCTAACAAGACAAAATGCTAGGTTATCAATAAATAGGCATGTTATATTTTATACCAGACATTTAAATATATTTATATATTTAAAGAAAGATTTGATTCTTTTAGTGAACTCATTGCAACAAGAATATTTATTAAATATCTTGAAAAAGGTAAAAATAATCTGGGCACTTCCACAGTACCCCCACAAAACAATTGTTTGAAAGATATGTCTCCCTCCCCTAAGAAGCTAAAGACAGTCATAAAATAAAAATGGATATATGTTTGCTGTAATGCCACTTGACATTTTAGTTGTAATTAATAGGACCTCTGATAGTAACCAACATTAATTAGCATGGTGAACTGTTTAAACACAGACTGTAATAACAGTACTCAGTAGACCAGTATTCATCAGTTTACTTCACGTTCACTGAAGGGATCTCTTTCAGTGCTGAATCACTGAATTTATTAAACCTATCACATGAAAGTGACTGTTCTGCTATGTTCATCGGTATGTGGTTATCATTGCTTTCTTAGATTGTGCCTCTGGAGACAGGTCATGTGATTTCAGTTTGCAGGGTATACAGAAGGCCCTTCTCAGGGTGAGAGTATAGCTGGAGAGGTGGTGTTGGGTTGGAACAATACATCCTTCCCCTGCTAATGTTTCTTGCATTAATATCATGTGTTTAAAAAATAGGGGTAAGTATTTGCTCTCTTACAATGTTAAAAACTAGTAAATGCCCACCAGGGATTGTTTAAGTAAGCACCAAGAAATATGGCTTCTGCAGGAATTCAGAATGCTGAATGCCTGCTATAATTTTCCTTTCAAAAGTCATCTTATTTCTTAAAATGAATTTTATCCTTTAGTATGATTAATTGCATCATATTTTAGAGCTAAACTCACCTAGGATAATATGGCCAAGTTCAAAACAGTGTCATCTTAAAAAGAATAGGCCATATCTACTTGTAGCTGATTCCTAAGTATTTTGATGAAGTGTGTGTAGGTTTCAGGACTGTAGGACCATCCCTGGACCCCACTTATATTTGGCTGTGATATATTAAACCTAATGGTGTGAGTCCTTATATACCCACACTGGAATGACAGTTGGGAAGAAGAGAACAGTGTTGTTCTGAGTACACTTGTTCTGGTTTCTCTCATACAGTTTTAAAAGCTCAAGTTTAAATCCAATTGGCATTCTTTCTATTTAGCTACTGCCTCTACACATGATTTTTTTTTTTGCACCTCAGAAATTGACTTAAGAATCTTTTATTCTTTATTATATATTGTCTTATGGTGACATCCAAAAGCATTATTAAAGTATCTTCAAATGTTTTACATCAAAAATACTGCACAGACAGAAGAATGTTTCCCTGACGTGTGTATGCAGGGGTCCCCTACATTGAAGTGGTTTGCGTGCATAGTCTACATTTTTTATGCATTTTATTGTAATCTACTACTTCATATTTATCTTGGTTTTTATAATTTCCATTATAATCCTGTCACATTAATGTAATATAGCTTATTGAAGCTTATTTTAGCGATCAGAATTTAAGCTCTGGGGTATTATTAACTATTTATAGTGTTTTGAATAGTACAATAGTAACTATCTTCCCACATAAAGATTCCACACTCCATATTTCGTAGGATTTTGTTAGTATTTACTCCCAGAGTCAGAATGAATAAGCCCAAGGCTGTACGGCTTGTTTTTCTTATTGCAGTTGCCAAATTTGCTTTTATAAAAGAGTCCAGTAACTGATCATATGATCGTAAAAATCCTTAAAGTTACTTGGAATTATTGTGCTCTTTTCTAACAATGGGAAACCTTATTTTTACTTATCAATTTGAATTTTACCCATACTTTTTTTGTATGTTTATGTCTATCTGTGTGTACATATATGCAGATGCTCATATATGTGCTATTGTATGTGGTCATGGGTGAGTCTGTAGATGAATAGGATGGGGGTAATCTAAGGTATTGTTCTTCAGGCTCTGTCCACCATAGTTTTTGAGACAGTCTTCCTGAACCACACCAATAGGCAAGGCTGGCTGGGCAGTAAGCCCCTCAGATCTGCCTTCTCACCTTGGGGAATCATCATGCAGTGCACCACATCTAGTCTTTGTATATGGCTACTTGGGATAGAACTCCCACCTTCGTACTTGCCTGACAAGTTCCTTATCCAGTTAGTTATATAGCCAGCTCTGAATATTCTTATAAATGTATTTTTCCTAACAAAATTTAAACCTTTGACTATTTGTAAATTTGGAATTTCCCTTACTATGGACTATGCTAAAGAGAATAACAGTTAAACAGATCTCTAAGGTACTATAACAAGATAATCAATTATTTTGTATAGGGTCAGGGGCCCATCATACTCTGAGATGACTTTATCTTAATTTTTAGGAACCTCATTGCAAATGGGGTAATATTCTGATGGGGTCTGGCAATTTAACCTATGAGCTTTTAGGGAAGGGGTGAACCTACTCAAACTCAAAATACTCATTAGTTGGACACTGCTTGATGTCAGATCTGTATTCTCTCTTTGTCTTTAAAGTTACTGTGTGAAGTAGATTAGTGATTATTGCCTTCACTCCATGTAAGCCTCTAATAACACATCTAACATGTCTTTACCAATGTATTTGAGAGCTTAGAATGCCTCAGAGACAGCTCCGTAAGGCTTGATTCTAGCCCCATAGAAGCACAACAACTTGGACCTAAAGCAAACATTATGGCCAGTGTCCAGTGTTTTGGGAGAGACGTTGTGAACTTGTTGTTATCTCTTCCTTGCTTCATGTCTTGTATCCCCCGACTCATGCTCATCTTCCTTGACTGTTCAATCTTATAGTTTTGCTATTTAATTGAACATCATCATTCTCTGAGTTTTTCCTTTCTGGAAGTCATTTGTAGAATAAGTAATAGTTTTATTTCTTCTCAAAATCTTTCCTTTACTGATTACACTCATGGACAGAGGGGCCAGCTCTCTCCAAAGGACTAGACACTTGATTCTCTGAGATACAACTTATCTGTGTTTCTGACATTTTGCCAGTAAAAAAACAAAACAAAACAAAACAAAACAAAAAACCCCACCCCCCAAGAAAAAGAAAAACAAACAAAAAAACACCTCAACACACTTATGGTCTGGTTATGTAGTTAGATTAGAATTAGATTTATATTAAGATAGATTAGATTTGGATTAGAAAAGTTAGCTACCTTTGTTATGGCTGTCACTGACAAGAAGCATGTACAGGAGGAGGGGGCTGTTTGGCTTACAGTTTTAGGGAATGCAGTCAGTCTTAAAGGGTAAACACAGCAAGAGGAACAGGAGATAACTATGTTGCTTTTGCAATCAGGAAGCATGGATCAGTAAGGAAATGGGACTAAGCTATAAATTCCCAAGGTCTGCCCACAATGACCTACTTCCTCCAAGGATGCTCAGTGCCTTGAGCTATTATATCTATATTTGCCCTCTCATTGTAATTTCATTTATACAGCAGGACTCATCTGCTTTCTCACGGGCTTTGAGCTGCGGCACACATGTTAGCCCTCTGGGACTTTTTCCTTTGATATTTTCTTGAGAGTAAATATTTAATCCTTTTCAAAACCTTACAAACATTTGCTTTGTATTTTCTTCCTTGTGGAGAGTAGAAACTGAGTTTTGAATAATGGTGTGGATACCTTTTCATGTTTTTTTTAGTCTATGGTCAGTGTGTAAAATGATGGGTGTCACGGTGACATTTTAATGCATGTGTACAACAAACTTTCATCAAATGTGCCCTTCGTTTGAATACTTTGCGTATACAGCCCTTAAATAGTTTACAGTCCTGTGTGATAGTAATTTGTAATCTAGAAATAATATTAATTTGTATAGTACAAAGAAACTTCAAGTTTTTCTTTTTCTTTTCTTTTTTTTTTATTAACTTGGGTATTTCTTAGTTACATTTTGATTGTTATTCCCTTTCCCGGTTTCCGGGCAAACATCCCCCTAACCCCTCCCCCTCCCCCTCTCTATGGGTGTTCCCCTCCCCATCCTCCCCCCATTTCTGCCCTCCCCCCAACAATTACGTTCACTCGGGGTTCAGTCTTTGCAGGACCAAGGGCTTCCCCTTCCACTGGTGCTCTTACTAGGCCATTCACTGCTACCTATGAGGTTGGAGCCCAGGGTCAGTCCATGTATAGTCTTTGGGTAGTGGCTTAGTCCGTGGAAGCTCTGGTTGGTTGGCATTGTTGTTCATATGGGGTCTCGAGCCCCTTCAAGTTCTTTCAGTCCTTTCTCTGATTCCTTCAACGGGCGTCCCGTTCTCAGTTCAGTGGTTTGCTGCTGGCATTCGCCTATGTATTTGCTGTATTCTTGCTGTGTCTCTCAGGAGAGATCTACATCCGGTTCCTGTTAGCCTGCACTTCTTTGCTTCATCCATCTTGTCTAATTGGGTGGCTGTATATGTATGGGCCACATGTGGGACAGGTCCTGAATGGGTGTTCCTTCTGCCTCTGTTTTAATCTTTGCCTCCCTATTCCCTGCCAAGGGTATTCTTGTTCCCCTTCGAAAGAAGGAGTGAAGCATCCGCATTTTGATCATCCATCTTGAGTTTCATGTGTTCTGTGCATCTAGGGTAATTCAAGCATTTGGGCTAATAGCCACTTATCAATGAGTGCATATCATGTGTGTTCTTCTGTGATTGGGTTACCTCACTCAGGATGATATTTTCCAGATCCATCCATTTGCCTATGAATTTCATAAAGGCATTGTTTTTGATAGCTGAGTAATATTCCATTGTGTAGATGTACCACATTTTCTGTATGCATTCCTCTGTTGAAGGGCATCTGGGTTCTTTCCAGCTTCTGGCTATTATAAATAAGGCTGCGATGAACATAGTGGAGCACGTGTCTTTTTTATATGTTGGGGCATCTTTTGGGTATATGCCTAAGAGAGGTATAGCTGGGTCCTCAGGTAGTTCAATGTCCAGTTTTCTGAGGAACCTCCAGACTGATTTCCAGAATGGTTGTACCAGTCTGCAATCCCACCAACAATGGAGGAGTGTTCCTCTTTCTCCACATCCTCGCTAGCATTTGCTGTCACCTGAGTTTTTGATCTTAGCCATTCTCACTGGTGTGAGGTGAAATCTCAGGGTTGTTTTGATTTGCATTTCTCTTATGACTAAAGATGTTTAATATTTCTTTAGGTACTTCTCAGCCATGACTGGCTTCCTACATGAATGCTGGGTTTGAAACTCAGGCCCTTCTTGCTCTATGATAAGCACTTTACAGACTGAGCCATCTTCCCATCCCACTCTATACTTACCAAAAGGAACCAATATTCTTGGTCTCAAAGTTGGAACCTGTGGTGAGGAATCAGTGGAACAGAGACTAAGCAAACCATGGTCTATACAGTTGAATTCTTCCATTCAAAATATGTTTGATGGTTCTAACCATTGTAAAGAATGACAAAGTCACTTTTCTGTACATGCGGCCATGAAAACAGAAAAAGCAAAGGGCATAGAAAGACAGGACCAGTGTTCTCTGGGCATTTTCTGGCTACTGGTGGATTATGTTGGTAGGATGAAGGCATTCAATAGAAATGTTAATATAGGATTCTATATTTTCCTATTAGGTTCTACTTTTCTCTTTTCAGTAGTTTTGTAAGAAGTATACACTGGGAATAGAGAATGATTACCTCACCTGGAGAAGGGTCTGCATTCAACTGGCATCATAGTAAAAATAAAAATAAGTGTAGAATTAGTAATCCTATTTTTATAGATGAGGAAACTAAGATCAGAGGTCAGATGACATCACAAGCATTCTAATTAACAACTAGCTATTAACAAGTAGCTATGTTTGGATTAAAGCATGAAACAGTGACAACTTCTTCCCTTATACCCTGTTAAGGAACTAACTTGCTTGGGCTGAACTTAATATCAGGTCATTACACTGTACAAAGATTAGTGATAAGAAGCACATTACTGAGATACAGAGTATAATAAGGAAGAATAAAACCATGTACAATGAGCATTTGGCTCTTAGAGTGGTATGGGTCATTTAAAAGGTCAAATGTATAAGCGCGCATTTACAAGCTTGATTATTTCTAGAGAGACCTTGGTTTTGTGGAAAATTATATGAATCAGATGTAAGTCTGTGATGACTTCACCATTAGCATCAGGTGTTTCAGTGAAACACTGCAGTTCAACACAGCAAAGATACCCATATAGATATTTAAAATAAAGTTCCATTCAGTTTTCTATTAAAGGTAAAAATATATTTTTTGATATGTTCCTGGTCTTAGTATGCTATTTCTGACTTCCCCACCAATTAGAAGCATATTTCACCACTTCAGTTATAGATGAGATACTGTTCTGACACTGGATCTGAGATTCTGCTAGATTTCTGAGCATTGTGGAAGTTTCTGGAGCTTTGTAAAGAAAGGAACGGTGGCAGCTGGGCTGAGGTCATTGATGTGTGTTGTCAGGCCTCACTGATTCCAATTCCTTTCCTTCCAAGAGTCTAAAATTCTTGCTGTTCTTTGATTTAAAACCCTCTCTCCAGAAGCCCTTTTGTTTTATCTTAAAGGTAAAGATCCTAACAGGAAGTAGATGTTATCTGTAAGTAGCTCGAATTTCTATATCTAGCCCTTTGATGAGAATAAGATCTTAAAAGCAGCAGAAGACAGAACAATTAAGGGTCTGATGGGGTGTGTGTGTATTTGTGTGTGTGTGTGTGTGTTATGTCTGTGTGAGACACTGTCTCCATGTGTGATGGTGAGTGTGAGGTTAAAGGAGATTTGTCTCTCTGTACGTGATGGTATGTGTGTGAGGTGTTTGGGTGAACCTGTGACTCTCTATGTCTGACAGTGTGTGTGTGATGGTGTGTGTGTGTGTGTGTGTGTGTGTGATGGTGTGTGTGTGTGTGTGTGTGTGTGATGGTGTGATGTGATGTGTGTGTGTGATGGTGTGTGTGTGTGTGTGTGTGTGTGTGTGTGATGGTATGTGTGAGGTGTTTGTGGGAGGCTTTGTTTCTATGTGAGTGATGGTGAATGTAAGGTTGAAGGAGAGTGTCTCTGTGAGTGATAGTGCTGTGATGGTGTGTGTGATGGTGTGTGTGTGTGTGTGGTGTGTGTGTGTGTGTGATGGTGTGTGTGTGTGTGTGTGTGTGTGTGTGTGTGTGTGTGTGGTGGTTATGTCTGACAGTGTGTGTGTGTGTGTGTGTGTGTGTGTGTGTGTGTGTGTGTGTGTGATGGTGTTTGTGTGGGTTTTTGTGTGAAGCAGTGTCCCTCTGTGATGGTGTGTGTTGGTGTGTGTGTGTGTGAGGGTGTGTGTGTGTGTGATGTGTGTGTGTGTGTGTGATGGTGTGTGTGTGTGTGATGGTGTGTGTGTGTGTGATGGTGTGTGTGTGTGTGTGTGTGTGTGATGGTGTGTGTGAGGTGTTTGTGGGAGGCTTTGTTTCTATGTGAGTGATGGTGAATGTAAGGTTGAAGGAGAGTGTCTCTGTGAGCGATAGTGCTGTGATGGTGTGTTTCAGTGTGTCCATGCTGCCTAGTTTTATGCTAACTTGACCCAAGCTAGAGATGGAGTTCCTTTCTCAATTGAGAAAAATGCTCTTACAAGATTGGCCTGGGGTGCATCTTTGGATGAGCAGGTCTAGAAAAGCCATGCAGAACGAGTCCGTAATCAGAGCTCCTCTGCGGCTTCGGCTCCCGTTCCTTTTTTCAGGTTCTCCCCACAAATCCCTCTGAGGGGCGTGGAAGTGGAAGTCAAATAGACCTCTTCCTTCCCAAGTTGCCTTTGGCCATGGCGTTTCATCACCACCATAGAAACCTTAAGTAAGGCAGGGTATGTATAAATAACTTTCTTTGGCACTTCATGTGTATAGGTTGCCAGATGCTCATGGCTTCGGAAACATAAACTATAGGAAGAAGTTTCCTGAGATCAGACTCTTGATTCAGTACACTTATAAACAAGGCCAATCTTGCTACTTTTATTTCCAAACTAAGGAAGCATACGGTTAATTAAAAAAATCTACGACATCAGAATACCATTGCTTTAAAAAATTTTTTATTAGTACACATTGAATGTACAAGAATAATGGCTTTCAATGTAACATTTTCTTTTAAGAGTATAACATATAAAGTACAGCATATTTTAAACATATTCCCCCATTACGCTCTTTTCAGAGAACTAAGGACAGAACTGGGATTTGGTCATTATAGACTTTGATAGATGTAAAATGTGCATTTCAAGTCCAGGTTATTTTGCTGTCCAATTAAAAAAAGTAACAATAGTTTTCAAGAGAATGTGACCAAACCTAGATTAGTTGCAACAATGCTCTGTATTCAACCAAAAAGTACATGCCTGCCCCACAAATTGGTCTTTTAATATAATTTTAAAAAGATTTACTTAGGGTGCTGAGGAGATGATTAAGAGCACTGGCTGCTCTTCCAGAGAATCCAGGTTCAAGTCTCAGCACCCACATGACAGTTCACAACTGTCTGAAACTCCAAATCCAGGGGATCTGACAGCCTCACACAGACATACCTACAGGCAAAACACATCATTTAAAAAGATTTACCTTTGCTGTATGTGTTTGTTTGTTTGCACGTTTGTGCACTTAGCATAGGTATTCCTAGCACACATGAAATCCAGAAGAGGTCATCAGGTTCCCTGAAATTGGACTTAAAGGCCATTAGTGAGCCACTAGTGCTGGGGACAGAACTCAAGCTAAGTGCTCTTAACTACTGAGCTCTCACTTTGAATCATCTCTAAGTAACTTGTATAAAGCACGATTTCACTACAGGGAAACATAGGTCTTAGGTTGCTTTTCAATGAAGTTTAGTAAATTTATGTTTATGAACCATGTATATGCACACAGTTAACATTTCATCCCCTCAGAAACTCTGTGCCTCTTTCACTCCTTCAGCCCAGTGGCTTGTTGCTGTGGCAACATTGCTCCCTACCTTTGGCGTTTAATCCTTCCAACTTATATCCTCTGTTTTTTTTTTCCCTGTGGCCATTTCTGGTTATTATCTTAGTCTTTCTCTTTTAGTATTCTTTTATATTTAATTTTTTCCTTTTATTCATTCAAAGGAATATATCTGTTACAGCCTTTAACAAGCCTTAGAGATATTTGCATTACGATGTTTTTAGGATATTTATGCTATACAAATTTTGCTACTATTGTGTTCTCTTTTTTTCCCTAGAAAATAATGTGACCACAGGTACAAATTAAATTTTGACTGATTACATACAGCACAACGGAGACCACGAGGAGGGTAGAAAGATCACAAGGCAGAAAACCCTTTTATTTTTCTTGTCAAACTAAATCCCTAGGACTAGTCTTTTAAGTATGAGTTGGAGGGACATTTGTACACCTTGGTCAGTTGCCCTTCACAGGGTCTTTCTCATAGCCTCGGCCTTTCCAGCTGCTGTATGAGGTTTTATCCATACCATTGGCATATTGATCACACATGTCAATTATGAAGCATTTCCTTCTGACACATTACTCTGAAAATGTGTTTCTCCAATTATCTGGCATCAAAATGATGAATGGCATGGTTCCACTGTTTTGCCCTTCTTTTTAAAGCAGCCTACTTGAGTGTTTCCCCAATACTAGTGTGGATAGATAAGTGAGCACAGTTTTGTCTTTTATATTATACAACTCACGGTAAACCTCAATGGATTTATGTCTTCAATATATGTTCAGCAGAGTCCACGGATGGTTCCAGGGATTTGGGGCTGACTCATGTTGGTGAGGAAATAAAGAGAAGCGAGGTGGGCACATGGACAAAAGCTGGGACCCAGTGCTCCAGCGTCTCTGCTGAGGAAACCCCAGTGCTCTGGAAGCGCAGAGTGTTTATTCTATGGAGTTGACAGGGAGGCACTGCTATTGCATATAGTCCAATCAAGGAGGTGGGCTATTTCATACAGATAAACAAGGAGGAAGGCTTACGGTGTGCAGCTGGATCGAGGAGACAATTTTAGCTAATCTTAGTAGGAGTAGTCTTAGAGGAGTACTTGTCAGACAGTAAATAAGGGTTAAAAAAAGGAAGCTTTGGTGGATGTTTTCTGCCCACACTGTCAACCTCCACACTTGGAGTAGAGGAAGGCCTTGCTATGCCTCTGAGTCTCACCGTGGGGAAAAGCTTTGCCATTTTTCCATGGGTCTGCAGCTCTTGGGATCCTTGACATGGGCTAGCTCATTTCACCAACACACAATGACTTAGGATTCCACTCAGAGCTGTCTCCATGCCCTACATTCTCCTTTTGAAGGTGTGTCACATTTATAAAACTCGTAAGATAGTCATGAGTCATAAGATCAACAGGTATCCTTGTTGAATTTGGGTTCTGGGGAAAGCTGATTTTAAAACAGAATCATTTATTCTTATTTATGTGTTTATGTGAGCCTCTGTGTGAGTGAATGTCATGTGTGTAAGTTTCCCCATGTGAGTGTCTGTGTGAGTGAATGCCATGTATAAGTGTCCCCACATGAGTGTCTAGGTGAACGAATGTCATGTGTATGCAGATCTCTATGTGAATGTCTATGTGAGTGAATGTCACACATGTATAAGCGTCCCCATGTGAGAGTCTTTGTGAATGAACGCCATATGTGTGCAGGTACCCCTAGGGGCCAGACACAGCTGCTGGATCTGGAATTGCAGTCATTTGTGAGCTGTCTGATATGGGTGCTGGGAACTGAATCTTGGTCCTGTGCAAAGACAGAAAGTGCTGTCAACTGCTGAGCGACCTCTCCAGTATCATATATATATATATATATATATATATTTATATCTATATAATATATATATCATGTATATATTACTATTATTTTTAAAATACATTTAAAAATTCTTGTGATACAAAGCTTACAAAGTTTGTGGTAAGCATATGCATGGGACCTCAGGGAGCCAGGGAGACCATGTCTTATCATTGAACTTTTATGTCTATCAACATAGTTTCACATAGAAAAACTTGAGTCTACAGCATTGACAATATAAGGGGAACTTTGTCTTTATAAAAAAATAATACAAAGTTATATCTTCAAAATTCGACAAGAAAGCTGTATTATCTTTGTATCACTAAGACCAAAATATCCCATAGAAGAAAAGAGGGACAGTACATTTCTGTTCATGATTTCAGAGAGATTTCCTTTCGTCAGATGACTGTAATGTTGTAGTGGAGTGAGCGCCTCTGTGGCGGTGGGGACATGAAGAGGTGGACTGCTGACATAGCCATATCTAGCCATAGGAGTGAGTACGCTATGAAAGCTCTAAGCTTTGTGAGCTGCCCCTGTCAGTAGACAGAGGCTCTGACGACTCTGAGGCCTTCAACATAGGGCCCCAAGAGGGGGATATAGCTTGAATGCTGGAGACATAAGCATGGGCAAACACTTCACACGCATACCAGAACAGAAGAGGACAATGTAAGTAGACTCATAGAAGAGATCATTCCATATCATCTAGAGCGTATGATAGGTAACATCTATTACAATAATTGGAGAGTGTTGACTGACATCATTCTGAGCATTTTTCCAAGAGTTTCATTCTTTCCTACTCTTCAGATGACAGTGATTTTGCAATGCTCTTTCTTTCTTAATTTAACATGCAGTTTGTGTGTGTGTGTGTGTGTGTGTGTGTGTGTGTGTGTGTGTGTGTGTATGCATGGGAGTGTTCCATGACTTGTCATATGTGTGGAGATCAGAAGACAACTTGCAGAAATGAGGCTTCGCTTCTGGTGGGATATAGGTCCATCTAGGTCCAGGTCATTCAGCTGTGGCAAACCCACTAAGCCAGCTCATCGGCCCCACATATCTTCTTTTTTTTATTGAAAGAATGAGAAACAGTTTGATTTACCTTCCGAGAATTTTTTTTTTCGAAATCCTTGTTAGTACTTTAGAAAAGCTTCTTGAAGCGTCAGCACTCATTTTATGCTGCATCATCGCTGTCAGATTGCTTAAGTATTTATTTGATGTCGCTCTGTTTCCTCCTTTCACATTTAGATTTGTAGTGGCCCAAATCAACATCCAAACAGCAGATACAGCTTAATGTTCAGCATCATAAAGTTCTATTGTGCTATTTTCCAAGAAGAAGTTTAGAACCCAAAGAGTTTCTCATCATAGCTCGTAACTGTTAATTATTTCAGACCTGCCCCGGAAAGCTTACAAACCCGTCCACACTGCTTAGTTCCCAGTTTGCCCAGTTTAAATATTTTTAAATCTTGTACTTTCAAACCAACTGTTGTTGGGGTGTGGAGGCACAAAAACTGAAGAGCCAAAAGCTTTGGAAAAGGGAATCAAACCTTGCCTAGGGGAACAGATTTCTGCATGGTTATGGTGGTAGATTTATTATAAAAGACTGAGTTCCACTTACCACGGGGTTACGTCTTAGAGCTGTGTTTAGAACGAAAGCTACCTCCTTCAGATCTAGCATGTCTGAACGCTGTGAGCCCTCCCTTTCTTTCACAGTCTTTTCCTTGGTTTACTTCAGCTTGGACATATTTGATTAAGTCTACTTATTCTTACAACATGTAAGCAACTATGATTTTACCCGATCACTCCAATCCCCAGGCCCAGAAAAGCACCAGGCATTAAATATACCTTCCAAACTGTAAAATAAGTACATGAGTGGTGAGCGAATGGTTGTGTAGGGATGTGAGTCCCATAGTCAAAATTAAAGATGACCAAATAATTTAAGACAATAAAAACTGAACACAGAGAATAGCATCCGAAGTATTGATACAGAGCAATGCATCAAGTCAGATCTGGTCAGTCCTGTAATCAACATGGGGAAAGTGACAAAAGTGCTTACAAGAAGAATTCCACCTCCACTTCAATTCCACTTTAGACATTACAGTGTCATCATCTACACTTTGGCCTCATTCTTGTGATGAAGTATAGGGTAGTCAGGGCAGGGGCGTTGATCTCAGACACTACAATAGGCTGGTGGAGAGTGAGTAGAAAGGAACCAAATTGTTTGCTGTGCAAATAGTAAGCAAGACCCCCCCCCATTACACTCAGAAACAAAATATAATTTAAATATTTTGATTTTTATATGTTTAAGGGAGATGCCTGAAAAATCCTACTTCAAATATTCCACTGTAATTCAATATTCTTTTTTGAAAACATCATGTATACATGAAGTATTCATCAAACAGTCCTGTTCCTTTTAAACAGAATCCTTTCCCTGGTTAAAGAATCATAGAGGTCAAGGAATTCCTCTGACACTGTCACAGCTTCTGTTGTGACACGTCTACACACACAGTGACAGAAAAACATGAAGTGGTAGGCAGGGTTTATTTCTCAATTAGAAGCAAGTGCTAATAGATGTTGTTCAAGCTGTAGCTAAGGAATCTTGACACTGGCTTGTCATTCTCTGAGAGTCTAGCCATTTTTTTCCCACACAACTCTGTTTCTTCTTCTGATTTCATTGACTTCAGGAACACAGAGGAAGACACTCTGAACCTGTCTCGTCATGTTCTGCAGCACATGAAGAGGACATTAAAAGCTCAGCTCTATCTCCGTTTTTGTTTGTTTGGTTTGTTTGTTTTTTTTTTCTTTCTTGTACCCATCACCTTCCAATCAGTGTGCAGTTCACCCAGTGCTTCTGCTTCCTCACTCTCTGGCTGCCTTCAGCCCATCAACCACTTATGTCTGTTCAATCTTTCTTTTTATTTATTCCACAAAAACTTGTCCCCACTCCACCTGCATGACACTGATTGCTAAATAGAAAATAGAATGTTCTCCCCGATATTATCGCAGAGGAATCTTAACTGGCCTCTCTTTCTCCAGCTTATTCCTATCACTAAGTTGCCTTGCACTCTGTTAATTGTTCTGCCTCTGTGTCCTTACAGTTGCGTGCCCTCCTTAATTTCCTACTTAGATTGTTATCACTTCCTTGATACTTTAAGACTCTCATAGGAATGGTTGACAGGCCTTTTGCTTTTTCATCTTTTCACAGTATAGTTAGTATAAAATGGATGTTATCAACATTCTGACATATTAAGTACATAGAAAATGATCCAATTACTAGTTCTGTAGGTAACAGGGTATATTAGGTTAAGAAAAGACTGCAATGCCTTCAAGTTGTTTATAGGATTTCTTTTTTTTTTCTTTTTTTCGGAGCTGGGGACTGAACCCAGGGCCTTGTGCTTGCTAGGCAAGCGCTCTACCACTGAGCTAAATCTCCAACCCTGTTTATAGGTTTTCATTAGGAGTTGACATGGTAGGCATCACTGCAGGACCTTAAAGCCTCATGTTTTTCTGTATCTGAGCTCATGGTGACTGTGTGCTTGGTAATTGGCTCACTCATCTCAGCATTTAGGCCAGTGTAGTTAATGGTAACTCCCAAAGAAGAGGATATTCTGTATAACATTCGAGTATATTCAATACTTTAAATAAAATGGGAGGAGAGCATTCATAACACTGGGAATTCTTTAAAACGGAGTAACTTAACACATTCTCTGAGAGTCTGGAGAAATGGCTCAGTGTGGGGATCAGGGTGTGGATTCCCAGCACCCAATAAAAAGTTAGGTGGCTTCTGTAAATCCAGAAATCCTGTAAGTGACAGAGCAACCCTAAGGCAAGCTGGTCAGCTAGAATACCTACACTGAGAACCTTAGGGGGTCAGCAATGCTCAGTGTATTGCCAGCTCAATGTATAGGGTAGAGAGCAGTCAAGGGAAACACCCGATGTCAAAATCTGTTCTCTGAGTGCACACACACATGTGTGTGTATCTGTACACACATGTGCCCACACAAGTGAACATAATGCGACTCCATACACACATACACACACACACACACACACACACACACACACACACACAAACACATATGTATTTACAAACACAGGCATGTCCTAAAAATTCTTGGTTTTTTCTCATGAGAAGAAATAAGCATCATTCTGCTATGAAAAGGTTAAGAGAGGCAATGAGAATAAACATTTGTGATAATTGTTGAAATAATGCATTGCTGGAACACCCTAAGGTCCGTTGCCTTTGACCTTTGTGGAACAAGAGGAAAAAACTAGCAATTAATGCTTTTGACCTATTCTTCCAGTTTCTTCGATAAACAGGACCACACCTATATAAAAACTAAGCAGACACATTGGAATTTACATTTCATTTTTGAACTGATGACTGGTGTATACTCGTTTGTATGTTATTTCATAGACTAACACTTCCTTATATGTTATTTCACAGACTAAGCAACATTCTTCATATCCTTTTGTACAAATAGGGACATTCTGAAATGACATCATGTTTTGAGATGAATTATTTCTCTGAACCTTGTTGCATTCTCTGTACTTTTTCCCATGGTGAATTCTGTGATGAGTCACATGTTCTTGCAAATCTATGAGGGAAGTGGGCTCAGGTAATAACAAGATTCTTTAAAGAACATTCATTCACCTCCTCCAATGAGGAAACACAGTTTAGTTCCTCCAAAATTTCCCCTTCGCGCTGACTGTTCAGGTGTGCGAGAGCACTGAGAAATGCTTTATCAAGTGATCCAAGAATGAACTTCCTAGTTTCTAATGTGACTAAAAGTCCTACCTGAAATACTGACCTTGAGTGATCAACATTCCTTACATATGGGCTGTCAATTGGCTTTTGTTTCAAAGGGTGGAGAAGTCAACCTTATTTTTTTATCTTTATGTTCCCGAACAAAGCTTCTCTGTCTCTCTGTCTCTCTGTCTCTCTGTCTCTCTGTCTCTCTCTGTCTCTCTCTGTCTCTGTCTCTGTCTCTGTCTCTCTCTCTCTCTCTCTCTTTTGAAGAAAAATGAGGTCAAATAGGAAGATATGGTCTAAGGCTTATTAACGTCAGAACTACACCACAGCTGGCTTCTAGCACACAGACATCTTATGCTGTAAGATATTCAACAGGCACTGAATATTACATAAAAACACGTTATCTAAAGTTCAGTGTTCAGAATCAACATGACTATAAATGCCATGCCAAAGTTCAACGCATCATTTGTTTTATCAAGAATTTTGTTAAGATCTCCAGAGGACATATTGGCAGTATTTGCCATCAAAGATCTGTGAAGGTATCATATGTGGTCCTTGGCCTAGAGAGGTCTTCAGCAACAAGTGAATTACCTAAAATAAACAATTAAAAACTGGCGCGATAATTTCTCATGCTTTGTGTCAAAGCTGAAGTGCGTTCTCTGAATACTGTAGGAATGTGGGAGAAGTAAGTCTAAGTGTCCATTTAGGCAGATGTAGGTGGGACAAGTTGACGAGTGGCTAATGTCCACATGCTCAAAGACCTGACATTCCACTTCAGTACGCTTTATTTCATAAGAAGTCTTCACGAGACAGCTAGTTCAATCAAAGCCAAACAACCAACTCACCAAACAATACCTTGTCCATGTGGTGAGATGTAGCCGGTCATATTTTCAGAGGTTAGATTCAGTGAGGTAAGCCTGAGAGACAGGCAAGCAGAGGCCATATATAAGATTCATGACACCTGTGCTTGGATCCTGCATATGATGACGAGGTAATCATGACTTTTATTAAAAAGAAGAGATGGCGCCATACTGCAGTGATCTCTGTGGGGACTAAGAGAAAGGTTGTGATGAGCGAAAAGCAAAGAATGAACAACAATCTCCTTGAAATTACCTTTTTCTCTTTGTTGTGATTATGCCATGTGAAAAGGTGTAGAGGCAGCAATAGCTGACCCTGAGCCAAGGGGACATTGAACCAAGGAAGAATTCTTGGAAGAGGCAGGGCTTGATTAGTTGGAACAGGAACTTGACAGAGGCCTTCCTGGCAGTGTTATTGAAACAGAGATGCAGGTGGATGATACAGAGTTATGGAACCACAATAGCTTCAGGTTACTCTATGTGGAATGCTTTTGTTTAGTTATGATAGGTGACTAGATACGAATGTGTGTGCCCTGCAGACTGTAGGCATTTTGTAACAGTGCCACTGACACATCCTAAGCCACACTGGTACGAGACAGTAGTTGGTTTTATTCATTAAAGTATATCATGATAGAGGACGATGACAATGTGATATCCTAACCCCAATTCCACTGTTGTGTTGTTCTAACCTACTTTCCACTTAGGGACCCTGTTTGCCAAGTTGACCTGTACTTTCCTTTCCTTGTTTGCTCATGAGACATAGTTCCTCTCTCACCTTGAGGAACTGCCTATGGCATTTGGAAGCCAGTTGCCTTAGCACGTAGGGGCGTAGTGTAAGATATTAGAGGTCAACTTGTATCAACTGTACTCAGCGTTTACCGATAGTGGCGCTTCACTTTAAAGTGTAGGAGGGAATTATATACATCTGTTCAGAATTCTGAGTGACCTAGATACCAATTTTTACCAGTTGATGCTACAGTTCAGACTCTAGTATATGAAATAATGAACTCTTAGTGACTGTAATATTACTATTTGCTTGTTCTTTTCATAGTGGCGTAAATTTTATTTATAGTGATAATATTTAGATGTGATATTATTTAACATATTTCCATGTGATATTCTTTAATACTGCTTTATTTTTGGAAGTGTATGTTGGTTTGTGAGTGGTGTGTGTAGTGTATGCAATAGTGTGGGTACATAAGCTGTTTTATTCCTTGAGATAGGGTCTCTCACTGGAAGTAGGCTGGCAGCCAACTATCCCCCGAGATTGTCCTGTCCCTGCCCTGAGCAGCACTGTCACATCCAGATATTTATGTAGGTTCTAGAGACTTGAACTCACATCTTCATGTTTGTAAAACAAGTACTCTGACCCATGGAACTATGTCTCCGGCTTCTTTATTTTTCTTAATGCTGTCTCTTTTTTCCATATATGATCACTTACTAATCATAATGCAGATTTCCTTAGTACTTTTGAATTAATAAGATGGCATTTGTCAAGGAGAACATAAAGGGTCACTAAGGACAATTAGAGATAGAAGATTCAGCTCCCATGTTAACCACAGTCCTGTCATGACTTCAAATCTAGAATATCCAAAGCACACATACAATTTTTCTCTTCATTTAGTTCTCATCAGAGCTACTTAGCATGACCATGCCTGGACAGTAAGATCTTACACATGTGATTTATTTTATTCTCACAGTAAGTGCAAGGTCAATGCTATAATTCCTACTCACAAATGATAAAGTTGAAGCATAAGGGGTTAAGTGAATTTCCTACTTCGGTGCTGCTGCCATTTCTCTCTCTCTCTCTCTCTCTCTCTCTCTCTCTCTCTCTCTCTCTCTCTCTCTCTCTCTCTCTCCCTCCCTCCCTCCCTCCTTCCTTCCCTCCTCCTCCCCTCCCCCTCCCTCTCACTGTGGTGTGTGTGTGTGTGTGTGTGTGTGTGTGTGTGTGTGTGTGTGTGTGCTCTTTTGAGAAAGGGTTTCTCAGTGCAACAATCCTGGCTATCCTGGAACTCACTTTGTAGACTAGGCTGGCCTTGAACTCAGAGATCCACTTCTCTCTGTTTTTCAAGTGCATGGGACTAAAGGCATGCACCACCATCTCCTGACCATGCTGTCATTCTTAAGTGGCTGACTGGGCTTCTGAGATGCTCCTGGAGTTATTAAGGTTTGACACCCTGTTTGACACATCCCATCAGTTTTTCTGTTCATCTGTAGCTCCCTCTCTCTGATTCCACTGTATTTTTCTTGTATCAGTTTTTATGGTCAACATTTTGAATCTTGACCTTGTAACCCATAGATTTTTATGTGTATTCTTAAGTGACTTCATTTTATTGAGTATATTAGATGTTAAATTGTTCTGCAATTACATCTTCTTACAAATCTTCACAGTGTAAAGAAGGATAGAGTGAAAACTGAAGTTCCCTGTCATTATGTTTATCATGACTCACTAATCTTAGAGATGTGTACACATCTGTATACATGTATACACACACACACACACACACATTGGTTTTAAAAATATTAACAAATATTAACATTCCTATATCCTGTAGTTTAGCATTTTAATCCAACACTCGGATCCAGGTATTTCCATGTCAGTATGATAGATGCCTGACAACTATTTGTAAAACACATAATATATGTCTTATTTGATAATATATGTCTTATTTCCACAACAGGCATCTTAAGGAAGCACTTTCTTTCTCCCAGTATCCAGGTTATCAACGTTTTCTTCTTTTGGATACCGTATGTTATGGTATAATAAAAACATTGTTTTTGTTAAGTATCAATAAAGCATATGAGTTTGTATGTATAGGGTGTCATTTTACTGAATAACTCCTTTTCACAGCTAAGTGTCAAACTCTGGCTTGTTTTTATGCATCTTGTACAAATTCTACATTCACCTGGAAGGTTTCTTATGCTCCTGACTGCTCGACCATAGCCCTGGACGGTCTGCATGAGTAGGTCAGGACTGAGGCCTGAGATTTCCCATTTTAATGGTTCCATGTAAAACTGATATTCCTGGACTAGAGACCACACTTTGAAGATCATACCTACATGACTCTCTGTGGCACTTCCTATGACTTATGATGTTTAGATCTTTTCTTTAGATCTATTTATTTATTACATACACAGTGTTCTGCATATATATGACAGACGAAGGCACCAGATCTTATTACAGATGGCTGTGAGCCACCATGTGGTTGCTGGGAATCGAACTCAGGACCTCTGGAAGAGCAATCAGTGCTCTTAACCGCTGAGCCAACTCTCCAGCCCCTGTTTAGATCTTTTCTTAACCCTCACTGTTTTTTCACTGCCCAAAAGAACAGCAGATTAGACGATGATTGAAATACTTTGGTGAACAGCCAGGCCTGAAGTATGCACGTCCTTCTAGAATGGTGCCAACTAGGTCTCTAAACGTCAGAGCCAATGACAGCAACAGACATGGCAGGAGCTTCAACCTCAAATTAAGGAAGAATTTACACAGGGGCAAAGGGCAGGATGAGTTACTGTTTCCCTGTTAGGCTCGACAATATCGCATGCTTTAAAGATAACAACCAGCAGGTACGTCATCTTCGCGTGTGAAGGATGGCATTACAATGTGGCCGTGAGCCGAGAATAACTTTTTATTTATGTTTTTCTCTTCCTGATGGGAGTAGAGCCAAGCAAAAGTCTAAGTATGACATAAACAGATACATTGAATCAAACCCTTAAATTGGATCTATGTAGGAAAGGCCAGAATTGCTGAGACAGAAGTTCTGAAAATTAGTAAATAGTTTCTCTACAAATGAAGATTGCCTTATCCTTAATCACTGGATTTACACAAATGGCTGGCTTGTATGTATCTCGCACAGAAGAAACACATCATTCATGGGCAATTATCGCAAATACAAATGCAATATATGCACATAAAACTTATATAATGGAGTATTTATACATGAGAATAAAATATAGGGGACATCATCATTTTTAAAAATGTAACTTGCTAGATAAATTGATGCATGATCAATGAGTTTCCTTTGAGTTAGGAAAATGCACAAAGCCGAGCAGTATATTTCATTTCTGTTGCTTCTTTGCTGGAAATAGCTGGTGACTTTTTTTTTTTTTTACCATTTCCGGAACTGCTTGGCAATTTTACCTATTTGTTTTTAATAAGCTTGTACATATTTTAAAAAATATGTACAGTTTTGAAAATGTGCTTAAGTTTTATATAAATGATATCGCAGTGTCGTGAATTGTTATTAGACTCTTTTTTGCACCCTTATGATTTCTTTGTTGTTTATTCCTTGTGATGGATATTTAGGCTCTGTCTTTTGTTTCAGCTTTGCTTTTTTCTTCCTTTTCTTTTTATGGTGCTGACGATGAACCCAGGCCTCACAATGTGCCAAGCAAACATTGTATTACTGAACTACATGCCGTGCACTTGCCTTCCATGTGCCAGTGATAAAATTCTTCAAATTTTCTGGTTGCATATCCTTGAGCTTGTAACACAATTAGGACATGAATCTGAGCAGCACAAAATACCCAGAACTACCAGCTGATGCTGGATTGGCCTCTGAGTGGGCCATATCAAATTATATTGCTACCACACTTGCACAGATGTTCGGTATCTTCTCCAACGCCTAACAATAGGAGGACTTGAAGTTGTTCAGTCGTAAAGTACGTGTCTATGTTTCACTGTAGTTTTATAAATAATACCTAGTTATGGATAGGCATTGGCTATGCTGTTTATTTTCATTAGTTTCTCGAGCTTTCTATTTCTGTGAGTTACCCACTTATACTCTTAGCCAGTTTTCCTGTTTTACTTTTTATAGCTTATTGACTCCACCATACAATCTGAATACCAGTCATATTTGGGTTTTGCACTTTGCAAATATTTTCAAAGGTTTGTGTCTTGTGTTTTAATTTAATCGTATAGTACATTTTTGGAACTAAAACTTAAGGTGTGTTGTAATAAATGTTCAAAATATTATCAGATTTTCTTCACTAGTGTTGCTTATCTTTTCTGTAGATTTTTTGTAGTTGTTTTTCTGGCTCGGTATCCTCAGAAAAACTTAAAATTCAACCTTTTCTATTAGAGCTCCTTGTGAAATTATTGTATATTCTGAAGACAGCATATATGTATCATTTTGTTTAACATGAACTTTTAATGGTACCCATATAATTCACTGAATCATTCATCCTTAGCAGTAATTTGCTTGTTTGGGTTTGAATTTCGACAACTATGCTTAGATTATACTGACTGTGTGAGTTTGAAGATCTCTGTAATTCTTGATTTGACCATATTCACAAGCTGTGTGTTTAGTATTTGACTTATGTGTGAGTGTGTGTGTGTGTGTGTGTGTGTGTGTGAGAGAGAGAGAGAGAGAGAGAGAGAGAGAGCACAGAGAACTTACTGTTAAGCAGAAGTCCTTTTTTATAGCCTGCTCACTGATCAAAGTTTTGATTATGTTAATAAATTTCCCATAAGCATAAGAAATAATTCCATATTGTCATGGGATTTGGTAGTGATGGAAATAGGAAAAAACATTAAGGAATGGTGAAAGTCATTTTAATCGATCCCACTTTAAATGTGGTGGAACGTTTTATGGTAGTGGTGATGTTAACGTGAGGTGTCCATGCTTATACAAGCACAAGATCTCAGAGGGAATTAATGGTGAGGAAGGGTATGGAGCAGGCATTAACCAGATTTCTGCTTTGAATTTTTATTAGTAATCCTGGAGTAGATTCCCAACATTCTGAAAAATCCTCTCAATACCAAAAAGCCACCATTTATATGTGTGATGAATTCACTGAGAATATCAAATGTTTATGATGTTGGAGTGTTCTCTTCTTGTTCTTTATAAAATGAACTCTGATTGGTTAATTGAGGTTCATGTCTCTCTCTCTCTTTTTAGGTGGTTTTTCGGAGCAATCAAAAGAGCAGATGCAGAAAAGCAACTTCTGTATTCAGAAAACCAGACGGGCGCTTTTCTAATCAGAGAGAGTGAAAGCCAGAAGGGTGACTTCTCCCTCTCAGGTATGGAAATTATCCCTTGTGATGGGTGTAGGATTTGAAATTTTGAGGTCATGAACTTACTCTGTGTATCTGAATATGGTAATGTCAAATTTTCCTGATTTATTTTAGTCACAATTTCACCAAAACTAAACCTACCGAACCTCAGGAATAACATCAAAATTAGACAATCCCTCCCACCCCCATGACTAGACATTTCTAGAAACACTTCCCAATATGTGAACTGAAATGAAATGAAAGCCCAGGCATTGTGGGATTGTGTTTCACATTACCTAAGTATCCTTTTGAAGAAATGATTACAGAGAAGCAAATATTGCTCTATTAAAAAGACTGATTTGTAAAAATGCCGTGTCTGTTCTCATCCCTTTCCCCTCTTCTTCCGCTTGCCTTTATTGATAAATAGAAAAAAAAATAGAAATGCTGAAGGAAAATGTAGTTACTAAACCTACCAGGTGCATAATGCTGTCACATACAGTTTAAGACAAAACACATAACTGCACTGCCCTAGGAAAACAGCACAGGGGACTTGAGAAGCGCCTTCAGAACTATAGGCATGCATGACTGTTTACATGTGCTCCAATACATTTGCAACAACGCAGAGTATCCTTGTTTAGAGTTACCATACCAACCCACCTCTAAGTGTGGGACTTTCTCACTCTTACCTCGTTTAGATTTTTATATGTCTAGTACACGTCCTTTTCTTTTTCATTATCATCCTTTTAAGCATGTATTATATTTCTCTGGGTAGATTAAATGTTTTTGGAGTGGGGAGCAAATGCTTTCATATCTGTTTGATGTTAATCCCAATCTTGTGTGACTCAAGATATCCTCTTGGCACACTAGAAGTTGTGATTTCTTTCACAAGACTACACTGAGCCCACCTTTTAGGAATTCAGACAGGAACCATGGACTGGTTATGCACACTTGACACCCTTATCTTTCCACAAACCTGTAGTGCCAAAGATGGGAGGATTCAAAGTCAGTGAAGCAGATACAGGTTTTGCGTTGACTCTGATGATTCTGTCACTGAATTAATATGACATTCTAGAATCAGATGAGACCCAAGTTGATGTTGCTCGACTCTATGGAAAAGAGGATAAAATGATGTTTTGATTTTTATTCTTGAGATGTACCTAAATGCAATCATCCCTGATTTTCGAGATGCTGCTGACATACTAGTAATAACATTATTTAATATTGACATTGGTCACTCATAATAGACACCCTAAAAGGTAAATCCTTTTATTCTTTTACCTGTGTAAATCCAAGTGATGGAAGTCAATATTTCATTCAATAGCTTTTGTTCTTGTTATGAAACTAATCTGTAGAAACAGAGTAAGTTTTAAAAGATCAAAGTCTACAATGCTACTAGTTTTTAATGCTGCAAAACTCTTCCTATTGGCTCCCTTCTATGGCTGACATATATTTATTTATGTATACATACTTACGCTTGCACATTCTGTGCACAGGAAATAAAACAGAGATTATCTTATAATCAGTGAACTATATACCTATGTACACCTATATTTAACACAAGTATATATATGTATATATATATGTATATATATATATATATAAACATTTAGACATCCATAATTACAAGTGTGTGATATGTCAGCCTTATTTTCTCTAACCTCTTACTTGCGTTATCCTGTGAATATTTCTACATGCTCTTTAGAACTTATTCTATACTACCATTTTAGAAGCTACAGAACTTTCCATTTGTATGAGGGGAATTATCATATTATTTGACTTATTTTGTGCTTTATTCATTGTTATTTTCAATTATTTTGCTATTGTAAAGGATGATGCACTGCAAATCTCTTCAGATAAATATTTAATATTTCCATGAGACCATTTTCATGAGAGGACAATCAAATCTTTTTAAAAATCTAGATACTTAATAAAAAGAGCTATAAGAATATTCCTTGCTTAAATGAATCTATATTTGTTTATTTGTGTTTCTTGGTTATCTATATATCCAATTTGGTTGTAGATGTTTATGAAAAGCTAGATTAAATGTTTCCAATTAGCATAAGATATAGAGAAATATCTCCACAGGGAATGCAAACTGGAAATAGAGTCTCATGACTCATACATATCTTTGAATAATGCTGAGGCTATAGTGACTATTCAAAACATTCTCTACAAGGAGTATTATGGGACAAAACAGCTTTACTGGCTTAGAAGAGAATTACAAGGATATTGGCTGCTGTGAGCTGTGAATCCTCCAGAGTTTGCTTATGGACTTAAGAAGTGCTGTAGAACTGCTTTTGGGGACCGGCAAATCATTATAGATTCTTTTTCAACGAAGTGAGACAATTTAGAGTCTTACAAATTATCTGATTGCTGTGTATTCACAGGGGATAAAGTAAATGCATCTGATTATGTTTTGCTGAAAGGAAAATTCTCTTATTAGTGAGAAGGAAGGCTACGCATTGAAAAAAAATGGAAGGAAAAAGGGCTTCAATAGATCTACATACAATAAACAAACAAACACTCCAATTGCTGATGGTTGATTATCACTAAGGAGCATCAGATGCATCAGTCATGGATTTATTTCTTAGTGCTGTTGTCTTTCTAATCAGTCAGAATTGATGGGCTTCAATTTTGCTGACTTCTATACCATTAAAGGAAGGCAAACAATATCCCCTTTCTATTGCCATCTTTCTCACATAACTTTTCTTTACAAGTATTGTGTTTATTCCTTGGGCAGCAAAGGCTTGCTTGCAGCTGTCAGAGAAGAGCTTCATGAGGGAGAATGATTTATTGAGGCTGGGACAGCCCTAGGAAGCAGCAGCCCAAGGTTGGGGTGGGTGCTAATTGGGTTGTTGTGATCTATGCATGGTTGTCGGATCTTGTGAGGTCTGAGGAGATCAGAAACGAGACTTAGGGCCATGACACCTCTCATAAAGGCGAGACACTAATTAGCTATGAATTACAGCAGTGCTTTTGGATATTACATATTATATGTGGTAGCCAGAGAATCTGTCTTCATTAGACACATGACAGGTAGTTTTAGTGGCTCTATTGTTATTTGTCATTGCTGGTGAATTGTTTTCCTGATGAAAAATATAGAATTCTGACTGCACATCAACTGGTGCTACTATTTCTCCACATCAGTCAATTACTTTAAAAGGAAATTATTGTTGCTTTTACCATTAATATTAATTTGATGTTTGGTGTCTGATAATGCATTTGTAGTCTTGTTTGATCTGCTCATTAAGGAATGTGTGTTTCGGGGGCTAACATTGAGCTGCAGACGAGTTTTTCAAAAAAGATTCTGCACTGTGCATTGTAGTTTTGCTTTTGGCATCTGTGTCTAAGAACCTGCAGGGTAGTAGGCTAGCGATCAGAGTCACTGCTTTTGAAATCTTTTTAAGAGAAGACAGTAATAGATTTGAAGGAGTAAGACAAACAAGGGAACCAAAAGCTGATGTTATTTATTTTTATTTTTCTGCTGTAAATTTATGTTATTTATTCACACTTTTTCCTTTTTCTTTGAATGGGCACAGTGACAGTGCACACAAGGTTGTGTGTGTGTGTGTGGGGGGGGCACACAACAGAGCTCAGCATGAAATAATCCTGGAATTGAGTCTACAGGACAATTGATTGTAGTAGAGTTGTCTTATGAGAAAAGAGGGTGCAGAGGCTGAGTCACCCAGAGAATGTCAGGCAAAGCAGAGGCTGCCCTTGTATGTTTTTTGTCAGTGTTTATCATAAGGTGCCAGGACTATTCCTGGCAGATGCCAGAGCTGTGCTTTTAGAGAGGTAGGACAGGTGTACAGTACAGGTGTGTGTGTGTGTGTGTGTGTGTGTGTGTGTGTGTGTGTGTGTAGATAGAACATTAATGATCAGAGTCATGTATCTGTGCTGAGGACTTTTGGACCTTACTCTATAAAGAGAGATTTCAGGGAGAAGATGATTGACTGGTCTGGGTAGCAATGTGTTAGATTTTAACTCATTACTGTGACCAACGTGCATGACAAGAAGCAGTTCAAGCAAGGAAAAGATTACTGTGCTCTATTGTTTAAAGGGGGTGATCATCATGATGGGGCAGGCATGGTGGCCAGATTATGAGGTGGTTGGTTTGATTGTGTCTGCAACAGATAGAGATGACTGCTGCCACTCTGTTCTCCCGTTCTTCTGTGCCCCCCTTTCATCTATTATCTAGTCTGGCACCTCAGCCTTTGAGGCAGTACTGCCTCCATTTTCAGGGTGTGTCTTTAATATGTAGTTAAATATCCATGGCAAAGATACCACAGACATACTTAGAAGTGTGTCTTTTTGATGGATTCTGAATCCACCCAAGTTGTCAATGAAAATTAACCATTATAGCTAATTTGATGAGAAGTGTGAGTGAAATGTGTATCAATAGCGGACTAGGGAGAAGAGGTGTGTGATGTACCCTAGACTCAGTGAACTGTAGTGTCCTAAAAACAAACTTCCTGTGTACTCTTTCTTTTTGGTAGAGGGAGTGTAGTAGAGGACCTAAAACTAGGAATTTAAATATACTTCAGTGTCAAGCATTCTGACTTACTGTCAAATGTTTCCAGGATTGTTTAGAGTTCCAGACACTTCCATTACTATTAAACATCAGTTCCTTTTTTTTTCCTAAGAAGCAGCAACGATGGGGCCATAGGAAGCTGAGGGGATTCTGTGTTGATGCTGGGTTTCTCCCAGAGGGCTCTTTATGATGTAATCTGGAAAAAACTCTTAAGCAGTCCCACTTTGTCTCCACAAATACTAAAATGAATCAGGATAACTGAGAAAACTAGAGAGAAGGAAACGGGTCTGCCTGAAGATGAACTGACAGGAATTTGTAGTTGATCAGATATGAATTAAAAAGAGTAAGATGGCAAATGCCAGATCTCTCTGGCGAGCCAAGAAAATTCTGTAGGATTATTACTTGTCGTCTCTCTCTGCGTGGAGTGTTTGTAGATCCTTCGTGTTTTCTTCAGAGAATTGAGTAAACATGCACAAAATGCAGACTAGCAAAGGATCTATCCAGAAAAGAAGAGAGAGTACAAAATAGATGTTTCTAGAAGGAGCTGTAGGTCCTGAGCAAGCATGCAGTTCAAAAGAGTTTGGTCACTCTCCTCCCCCCCCAAAACCCTGCCTTTTGTATGTCTGGAAAGAGGAATTGGTTTCTAGGGGCACAGTGTTAGTAGTCTGTACTGTGATTGACAGGCTTGGGTTATGTAAGCTGTTGATCATCAACTTATATGCTTTCCTACAAAACATCTGACTTTAAGAATAGGCGTGCTCATGTATGCCAAGGCCTGCATGGGGTTAACATGGCAAGTCAGGGATATTTTTCCCTAAAAGTTTCCTTAGAAGACCCCGCTTGCCTTAGTGTGCATACAGGTCAAACACATTCAGATATGCTGCAGAACTGGAATGAAAGGAGAGGTACTACAGGTTAGAGGGAACTGTAGATTAGAGTGGTTTCTTTGAAGAGGGATGTGTGTGCAGCTTAAGGCAGGTGTGGGCCCCAAGTTTCTAAGTAATTTGTTGTGAAAGGGCTGTAAGCAGCAAAGTGCTGGGTTGCCAAGCCGTAATAACCAGGCTTCTGTTTCAGGAAGGCTTATTTGTAGGGAGAAAGTGTAGAACAAAAGGAAGAGATGTTCAAGGTCATAGGAAAAATTTAGGGAAGCCTTGGTAGTAGCCATTATCTCTTTTCAAATTTTTTTAATTTATATTTTATTTCATGTACAGTGGTATTTTTTTCCTGAATGTATGTTTGTGCACTAATTGTGTGCCGATGCCCACAGGGTAGAAGAGGGCATTGGAGTTACAAACAGCTGAAGAGTTTTCTTCTGTGTGTTGGGAACTGACCTTGGGTCTTCAGGAAGAGTCTCCAGTGCTCTTAACCATTGAGCTATCCCTCTAGCTCACATTCTTTCTCTCTCTCTCTCTCTCTCTCTCTCTCTCTCTCTCTCTCTCTCTCTCTGATTTGTTTCTTTAAAAATCTATGTCATTTTAATTGAGCAAAGAATACTTACATTCTCAAAACCAGAAGTGGTTCAGATTTTTTTTTTAAATCAATTGTGAGCAATACACTTTCTATGATAAAGGGTTGCTTTACTGATCATATAGATTCCATAGATTATTTAAGAGTTCCATAATAGTTATTTATGGTTGTTATGATTCATTTTTGTGAGAGTATAGGATGTACTTCTCTAGGGACTTAGCTCTTTTTAATACACACACATATGCATAATTTTTAGAACCAAAGAGTTTTATCCTTTAAAATATTTGATTACCATCGTTAAAACTATCACATAAACAGCAAAACTCCCTTTGTGAGAAGAGTGTCACTTCACATATATTCATCAAGAATAATGTCCTCATGTGGAAGTGACCAGAATGGTATGATGTTACTACCTGAATACTAAGTATAATAAAGGATTTATCTGAGTGATGTTATAGAATTCTACTATAGTCTATATTTACAAATGCCTCATGAATTAATTTTAAGAATGACTTAAAGAGAATGAGGAGAACATAAGTTCCCTTAGGAAGGATGTATATTCTTCATGTTGACCTTGGGTATATGGTTCACGTTAACCTTGTGTGTATCCTTCACATTGACCTTGTGTGTATACTTTACACTGACTTAGTGTGTATCCTCATTGACCTTGAGTGCATCCTACATGGTAAATTTACACACACAAAGCTTTATTATTTTTGAGCAGTTCTTTCACTATGTGTAAGCACTTTCCCCAGAGGACTGCAAAGTCCTTGGGTAGAAGAAACTTTCCTGTTCCTTCCGATTAATGCATTTCTGTCCTTCCATGTTTTCCTACGAGTTTGCAAAAATGCTAGACACTCAAGGCCTCTGTTCTGTATGCTGTAGTCCATAGGAACAAAGAGAATCAAGGTCACTGACACCTCCTTAAACCAGCAAACCTGGTCTTGCAATAACAGAGTTAATCCTCTTGTCTTCGACGTTTTATATTATTTTAGAAACACTGTTTCATACCCTAACAGGTTAGCTTTTTTTTTCCCCAAGTAATCTGGCTGTGGTAGAGGAAACAAAGTAGAAGATGTCACACTTTATTGTGACTCCTGCCTCACATACCAAGTCCAGAGTCCTGACTCAGACCTGAGTCACACACCCTGCTCAGCCACCACTGTTACTCTCAAACTTTCCAGAGATGCTGAGTCATTCAGATCTCACTCTTGCCCTGTGGCAAAAGGCTCTGTGTTTCCTTAGCAGTCCTTTGAGTTATCCATTCTTCATTGAAAATTAATGTGGACCTCGTGGCCATTAGAGTTTGTCATTAATTCTGTTACTATTAACCATGAAAGTAAATACAATTGTATATCTAGAGCATGAGCCAGTATTAAACTTGCGGAAAAAAGTTGCTCCTTGAATTTATTATGTAATGAAACTTGTATGGATTCGGGGAACGTTTGATATTGGTTAAAGATGTTTGCTTTATAAAAAGTGCACACGCGGCAGAAAGGAAATTGTCTGTTAATAACTCCACTATCTCATATAGAATGTATTAAATTTTAAACATGTTGGTGCCATCTTAGAAAACGCCTTTTAATTAAAGTCATAATTTAGTTGTGTTCAACTTAATTGCAAATATCATTGACTGTAATAGCGAGTGACTTTTCCGTGAGTTATGGTACATGCTGCCTTTTCTTAATGTTGCTACTAAGAAGTTGTATTTCAAATGTTTTAAATACTCTATAAAGTTAAATTAACATTTTATTATGCAGTCCTTGGATTGGTGGTTGTGCACACATATGCAGATACACAGGCAGAAGACCTTTCTCCTCCCTGGGGTGCTGACTGTTGGAGGAAGCTCTTACTGAAACTCATGGCTAATGTTTTTAGATGCTACAGTATTCTTTGCAGGACTTTTTCTTTTCCCCTTTTCTTCTTCTCTGTTGAAGCCATAAGGTCTTTTGGTTTTGACTCCTCTGTCATATTTATTTAAAATATTCTCTATGTTATCATTTTGAGCTACTTGAAAGAAAGCCCATGAAGTAAGCCACATTGTTGCTCTCTGAATGGAAGGAACTCTACAAGAATCAATGTCAGTTAAAGAGAAATTGATGTCATATGGAGGTCAGTGAATTTGATGTCTTTGTAATTCATGATATAACGAACTTTTAGTTCGGCCACATTAAAGTGATCTTTTAGTCCATTTTGTCTCACAATGCCTTCATAGGTTGAGAGAGGCTAACCGTTTCTGAAGGCAGTCTTTCCTTACATTCTGTCCATCACTTCAGGAACACATGAAGAGTGATAGGCTCTTAACAGCCCTGAAAACAATGGGCACTCATAGTGATTTGTTAGAATCACTATATTAGATAGATTCCAACCTTTCCCCTTTTTATAAGAATGTAGATGTAATATAGATATGTAATGGCTAGAATGTTGATATGTGAGTCGCTGTAGATGAAGGCTGGTCAGGAGGATAGTGGAAGGATTCTTCGACCTGTGCTCAGTATGTGCCCTTGCTTTGGAGAGGAAAGATTTTTGTATTGCAAAGGCAGCTACTGCTACCTGCTATGTGGCAGCAACTTCATGAGCCTGGAATTGTCTATATGTCATTTCCTTACTTCCTATATCTGAAGGGAATGGCAGCTTTTATCCCAGCAAACGTTGCTCCAGTTGAAGACAGATAGGTGATAATAGTGTAATACCCACTGGTCTGTGAAACTGAGCTTCAGGAGAAGAACCAATTAGAACAGCAGTTTCTTGTGATTGTTTTCACACTTTTATCTGGTTAAACGTTAACCACTGAGCAGGAACATGGCAGCATCCAGACCAGCGTGGTGCAGGCAGAACCAAGAGTTCAATATCTTCATCTGAAGGCCCGTAGCAGAAGACTGACTTCCAGGCAGCTAGGGTGAGGGTCTTAAGCCCACATGCACGGTGACACACCTACTCTATCAAGGCCTCACCTAATAGTGCCACTCCCTAAGCCAAGCACATACAAACCATCACACCATCACAGTTGGTTGGTTTGAAGTTTAAAAGCACAAAACATTTATTTCTCAGTATTCTTGTGGTTAGGAGATCTGATTTATGGTGCTGGGGATATTTAGTGTATAGGAAGGGGTCGTTTCCTAGTGTACAGATGACCATCTCGTCTGTCAGAGAGAAGGTGCTGGGTTCTTCTTAGGGACTGCACACTCTTGAGTCCTTGTACTTATTCCCAAAGGCTTCGTCTATAATCCATCTTTTAAGTACTTGCAGCCTCAATGTATGAATTTTTGTTTTAGAACAAGCAAACCTTCAGGTCATATCTGTTGTGAAGAACTGAATTGTTTCTTTGTAAATTTTTCATTAGTTTAAGACTTTCATGCAATGTGTTTTGATCCTATATACCCTGCCACCAGCTCCTCCTATTGTTAGCGATCATGCTAGTGAAGTGGAAGACCCAGCCACCTAGCAAAGTAAGGGTTGCTAGGCATTTAAGGAGTGTGATTAGAGGCTGGGTGCTTATGCTCTGCTGCATATACCCATGTGAAAACTGCCCACTCATCCAATGGAGAGAGAATGAGAAACTGGTGTCTATGTTGTTCCTGCCTAATTTCAGATAATTTTACTTACAGTTGCCTGAGATTCTGGCTACTTACAACACAATTTTCCAACTTATGTTCTAAAACATGATTAGCCAACACTCTTATATTAACCACAGATTAGCACTTATGTATATTTAAATCACTGTATAGAAATTTGCTCTGTACCAGATAGACAAATCTTATTAAAATTATCTGAGAATACCAAACCTGATAGTCCCAAACTATTCTCTAAATATTTGTTTTTGTGTTCAGGGATAAGTGTAGTAGTCCTTACCCTTCATTAAGGTAATAGATGGAGGCCATTACAGAAAAAACACAATTAATCAAAATGCACAGTTGTGTAGCCCAGTCCCAACAGAGGAATTCACAAAACAATTCCAGTGTTCAAGGCACAGGAACATTTGAAAAGGGGGGAAAGATTGTAAGAACCAGAGGATCAGGGAGTTCGATGTGAGATTGTGTCTCCTAGTAATAGCAGAAGTTATACCCATAAAGCCTCACCATCATGACTAACTAAACACGAAGCTGAACAATATATATTATCAAGATGAATGGGGGAAGATCACAAAGCCTCAAACTTTCACTAAGAAATATGTGTATATGTATATTACAACTATTAATGAAAAAAGAGGTCATTAACTTGAAAGTGAGCAAAGAGGAGTATATAGGAATGTTTTGACAGAGAAAAAAGGACAAAGAAATGATATTAATAATCAATAATTAATCTTGCCCTTTTAGCTTTACATGGCCTCACTTAAAGCAATAAATCTCTGACTTAAATTTTCTTTTTCTTTTATGTGCATTTCTGTTTTGCCAGCATGTATGTCTCTGGGAGGTGTCATGTTCCCTGAAACTGGAATTGCAGACAGTTGTAGGCTGCCATGTGGGTGCTGGGAATTGAACCCAGGTCCTCTGGAAGAGCAGTCAGTGCTCTGAACTGCTGAGTCATCTCACCAGTACCATTTTCATCCTTCCTGTCCTCATACGTTTCTAGCAAGTCTCCTCCCTGCTTCTGTATCTCTTGGCTTTGATGCCTCCCTGTCTTTATCTCTTCCCACCTCCATATCCCTCTTTTTATTTCATAGCCTGTGATCATACCCCACACAATGCACATGAATATGGACATTTTAAATTAGAATTTGCCTGTGAACAAGAACACGTGATTACTGTGTGTCCCAGTCTGACACACATTGCTAAATAGAATACCTCACAGATCCATCCAAATTTCATTTTTTCTTTAGCTAAATAAAATTCTCTTGTCCTATACTTCATTTTCATTATCCATTCATCTGTTTAGATACATGTAGGCTAGTTCTACTTCTTTGCTATCATGAAAAATACAGCAATAGATATTGATATGTTGGTATCCCCATGGTAAAGCTGAGTCTTGAGTCTATGTCCTAGAGTGGGATAGCTGTGTTGTAGAGTCGTTATACTTCTCATTTTCTGACAATCCTCCATACTTATTACCATAGGATCTGTACTATGTTACACTCCCAGCAACAGCAAATAAGGATTTTCTTTTCTTTTTTTTTTTCTGAATACTCCTCGCCATTTGTTATTATCTTTTTTCTGGGTTGTAGCCATTCCGACCAGGTTAAGATGGAATCTCACAGTAGTTTTGGTTTGCATTTCTCTGATGGACAAGAACATTGCACATATTAAACAGTACTTATAATTCTAGTGTAGTCTTTGATACGACCTTAAATCCTCCTGTGCTTCCTGTGAGAGTTATACCATCTACTGCAATTAGATTTTCTAGCCTTGTCTTCATAATGATTGCTTTTCCTTTCTTTGAACAAAATGTATAGGACTAGGCAGGTGGATCTCTGTGAGTTTGAGGCCAGCCTGGTATTCATAGGGAGTTCCAGGATAGCCAGGGTTTTGTAAAGAGAACCTGTCCTAAAAGAAAAACAAACAAACAAACAAACAAAAAGAAACAAAGTAAAAACAAATAAACAAACAAAACCCCAAGACCCAAACCAAAAACAAAGTTATTTTTCTGTTCAAATAATATTCATTCTTAATAACTTCTTTACTTTTGAAACATATATCATGTGACTTAACTGAGAGTGGGGAAATACTTTCTGCAGTCCACTTTTGAACTCTCAAATAAGAAGATATAAATCTGTATGTTGTTTATCCATTATCACCAACACATCTGAATAAATAACAAAGACATTGCATTGTGCATATTATAAATGTGGCAGGGATAAATTCTGTATGGCCTATATGTGTAAATAGGGAGAACCAATTGAAGCCAACAGTTTTCTTAGTTTGGAGGCTTGCATCACAGTGTAAGCTCAATGATCTCATACTGGAGAAAAAAGATGGAGGATCAAAAGTTTCGAGCTGTAGATGGCAGAAAGGCAAAGGGAAGGAAGAAGAAGTCAAGCTGAGCTGACAGCCACCAGCACCTAGTTACTCTTGTATTCTGTATGCAGTCTATGAGAATGCTTCCTTAAACAGAAAGAAAGAATTACAAAGAAAATCCCCAAACTATGCAAGCTTCCTCAATCCCCTCAGAAACTTGACCACTGGCCAGCTTTTAACTACATCCTCCCTCTTGTGGTATATCAGGAAATAACATCCTATGAAGCAAGAAAACAGAAATATTTTATTGTCTTTTATTTTTACTTCTCACCTGAAACGCTATCTTTAATTTTAGAAGGAGAAAGAAGATCAACATATACAGCTGTAAGATGATATAAAGTATATCAAAGTAATATCAAAATTACAAAATTGTTAAACATGATGTTTAACTTAGTTAATTTTTCATTTAGTTTTCATAAATGTATATGCTGCCTTCATCTCCATCAGTCTCTCCCATTCCCCACTTTTCCTTTGGGTCACTTCCATTAGTCCCTTACTACTTTCTCCTTTTTTGTGCATGTATGACCCAGCAAATTTAGTGTTATTTTCTTCCATTGTGTAGTTATTGAAAAGTTGCTGTTACTCCAGTACATAAACTGCCACCCATCCTCATGCATATTTTCTTTTCATTAAGTAATTTATTTGTATTTTCAGTCTTCAAGACTCAGTGGTTTATAGGGAGGTTAACATCTGATTTTATTGGAAAAGCATTTCTAAAAATGTGTGCTGTGAATGAAAACACCTGGTTGGCAACAATGCTATTTTTATTTATTTTGAAAGACTGACAGAGGTTTAAATTTTCTTATGGTGTCTGGTTTCTATCCAGTGATTGCCATGCAAAATGTGTTCATTATATAAAAAGCAAACTAAATAAATATAATCTAACTTAATAATATGGTAGTTCTAATTTTAAACTGTGTGTTTAAAGTGATACATGCATAGTAGATAATTTATAGCTATTTATTAATATCCCATCAATCAGAAAGAAATGTCTAATACATTTAAAAACATGTTTTGCATTCATTTATCAGAAACTTTGGCACAGGAACTAGACTCTTAGAAATCCTTTTGCTGCCTTAAAAGCCCATTCCTGACAGAGGCTAAATTTACTTTCCTGACTGTTTAGCAGGGTAGGGACTTCCTTTTTGTCCCCTCTTCTTGCAGAGTTATCTCCTTAACACCTGCAAGTATTCACAAAAAACAAAACAAAACAAAACAAAACAAAAAACAGAAAACCAAAAACCAAAAACAAAAAAACCAACCAACCAAACAAAACCAAAACAAAAAGAAACTGATGAAAACTGAAACATGGAGAAGGCAAAGATATAAGAAAAAAACAAATAAGCAAAACTTATACTTCCATTTTTACGTAACTATTTGAGAGGCGTTTTCTGCATCTCCACTGTAAGCCTGCTCCTTAGATGATTCTAGCTTTAAAGAACGTGTGTCTCATTCATCAGATATGTGTTTAGTGCCTTTTATGTCCCTGTAAGTCATCAGAGGGTTGAGCTGTAACAGAAAACAAGACAGTCCCTGACTCATGAACCTATACCCCAGTTGGCAATAGAGGTGAGATGCAAACGGAATAGAACAGATGCGTTCATGTAGGAAAGGCACCTATCTATTGAGCTACTCTGGCCTTTAGCTAAGTAAGAAAATCATCAAAGTCAAGGAAGGTAGTTTTCTCTACATCATACAGAGTTAGAGTAGAAATAGAGGCTGCTCCTTTACGGTGGGGTTTTGGAAGACATTGGAAAGCAGAACTGTGGGATCCAATCCTCTTGGTTGGAAGATCTGGTCATGGTGACGTCTGCTGCATCCTCCCATGAGCAGTGTCCCCTTTCCCAGTAGTTATCTACATGGTAGTTAGGCCACCACAGACAGATATTGAGTATTTTATGTCTTGACACAGTTAGCTCTGGGAAGTGCACTTAGTTACAAATTCACATGTGAAGAAACCCCAGAAATGGAGAACTGGAAGTAGCTTGTCTAAGGTCACACAGCAGAAAGAAAAGAAACTGAGGGTTATATATAAGCAGGCAGTTGGGCTCAGAGCTTTCTATGATGCTTATTCCACCTTAAAATAAAAGAAAAGATGAAAAGTAGAGTCAGATTTAATGTTAGGTAGAGATTCCATCTGTCATTCTTTAAATATAAACATAGCAGCAAGCCTGTTTTATCAATGTTTCTCTTCTAGCCCTCTCCACTCTTCTGGAATGGCCTTGAGGAGAAGCGATTTGACTGTTTGCTCAAGGGGCAGCTCAAGTGGTGTCAGCTACCTGTGGTTTTGGAAACACTATAGTGGCTAATATGCACTGAAAAATGCTCAAATTTAAGTGTCATTATAATGGTCACAACGGTCTTGCAGAGGAGGAAATGGAAGTTAGAGGACATGAATAAAGTGCTTCCCAAGCTTTTAGAGAAGGTAGCTTCTACCCCAACCCTATGGATACCAAGCCCAGGCTCTTCCTTACCCTATGCTACCTCACAAGGAAAAGACAGGAAGAATTCCCTACCATCGCTAAGTAGTGTTCCACTCATAAATCCTCATGAATGAGTTTACCAAAGTTTTCTTAACCACAATATAAGAAATGTTCCCAATGAAGATCTCTAGATCACCTCTGAGTCAGAGTCAGCACACTAAAATAACTTTCTTCAAAATATAGACTAAAAGCATTTACTGGTCCTCAGCACATTCACAGGAGGGTTGGGAGTTGACCATATGATTTGGAGTCTGACTCAACAATCTATATGTTAGCCAATTAGACTTTATCTGAGATGACAATGAAATGGGTAATAAGGTCTTTCCATTGGGACTGAAGGGAATAAAGAATAATAAAAAATAAGAGGTCACTTGAGTCTTTTCCAGATTCATCATTTCTTCACCTGTCTCTTCCTCAGGTGTACTGAGAATTCATTTGTTTACACACTGTGTCAAATGTATAAGGTAACTTAAACTCCATCAATTCTCAGCTTAATTTGATTGACTTTTAAATGTTGTTTAGATATCTTGGGAAGTTTTTTATATTAGACAAATGCTGTAACTGAAAAAAAATCACTGAAAAAAGTATATCTGAAGTTTAGAGCGATGGCTTAAGTTCCCAGGTGTTGTATACTTCCCTGTAATTTTGGTCCTTGTGAGTCTGGGCCAGAAGCATCCTTCCAAGAACTCTGGTTGGTCTAAAAAGATGCAAGGCTTAAGACATCAACCAATTGTAACCTATCTGGACTTCAATTTCACCTCTGGCACATAATTCCTGAGTGCCCTTGAGCAACTCAGATAATTTAGCTTCATTTTTCCACATCAGGGCGGGTTCATTGAAATCATGTATATAAAGCTCCTAGCACCAAATTTGATATATAATAAAAGACCAATAAACAGTAATTGTGACAGTGACGAGACAGTTTTGTGCTTGTTACTAGACTTATAAAGCAATGAAGTTATTATCTTCACAATCAAATGGCTGAGTGTTAAAGGACAGGTACAATGATAATAATAGTAACACTGGAATGTATAACCTCTAGGACCTGTAGGCTGGTATGCAGTGGGAGACTCAGGGTCAAGGGAGACACTCTGTTTAATTCAGCTAGTAGAAAGCTTAAGGAAGGAAGGGACCCTGGGCCTAGCCTTGAAAAATTAGTTAATATATAATATATAAATAAAAGGCATTCTCATTGTAACTAATAGTTTATGCAAATAAACAGGGGTATGAAACCCAATATTACCTTCTGGAATTATAAGTAAACAAACCATGAAGAGAAAGTACAGAGCATAATACTCTTAGGGAGTCTGAACTTCAGACAGTGGGGGAAGTCTTTGAGCATTATCAAGGAGAGCAAAACAGTTAATATTTCCATTTTGTAAAGACAATCATGTTGTTGATGGACGATGGACAACAAGACTGGAGATAACTTGCATTTGACTTTACTGAGAGAACCAGGGACAAAGCACTGATGAGCTCTCAGCAAGATAGTGACAATGGGAAACATGGATGGAGGGAACATAGTGCCCACTGAGTTAAAAAGTCAGGAAGAGACAAGAATCAAAGACGATTCCTTGTCTCTAGCTTTAGCATTGATCCCTAGATCAATGTCTTGGGTTTTTTGTTTTTTGTTTTTTGTTGTTTTTTGTTTTTTGTTTTGATGATCATGTGGAATTCCAGCTAAGAGGAAATTAGAAATGTTGGAGAATGAGAAAATATGAATACATTTTTGTTGGTATAAGTTCCGTCTCAGGGTTTTACTGCTGTGATAAGACACCATGACCAAGGCAACTCTTATAAAGAACATTTCATTGAGGCTGGCTTACAGGTTCAGAGGTTCAGTCCATCATCATCAAGGCAGGGACATGGCAACATCTAAGCAGGCATGGTGCAGGAATAGCTGAGAATTTCTAAATTTTCATTTGAAGGTTGCTAGCAGAATACAAACTTCCAGGCAGCTAGGATGAGGGTATTAAAGCCCACACCCATAGTGCCGTGCCTACCCTAACAGGGCCACATTGTCTAATAGTGCCACTCCCTGGGCTGAGTATATACAAACCATCACAGGGTCACATAGAATGAATTTCAAAAGGATGTTTTCACAGAAATATATAAAGTAGCTTGACCATGTTCCTATCTAGACTGCCACCCTTCTCTTCTCGCCCCAATGCAGCCAATCACATTCGTTCCTCTAGATATGTTAATTTCTGCTTTCATGCCATGTATACATGTGTGGTTTTATGTATTTATTTAAAATATGGAATGAACAATGAGAAAGACATATGACATCTGTCTCTTTAAGTCTGACTTCATTCATTTAACATTGACAATCTATGGTTTGCTCTGTTTTCCTAAATCCAGCACAACTTTCTTCTCTTAAGCTTAATAAAATTCTCTTACAGACACTACATTTTCTTTACTACCCTTATCTCCATTGACAGACACAGTTGATTGTTTAATTTAAGTAGAACTGTAGTAAACATTCTATGTGCAAGAGTCTTTGAAGTATGTTGACTTACTGACCTTAGGGTAAATTACTCAGGAATGATATTTTGGGTCAGATCTTAGTCCCATTTGCATGCCCTCTCCCCACAGGGGCTGGCTGAGTTTACATTACTACCAGCATTGCATGTGCCCCTTTACCTCTATGTTGACTAGCATTTGCTCTTACTTGTTTTCTGAATAATAGCCATTCTGAGTGAGTAAAATGGAATCTCAATGTAGTTTTTGTTTATATTTTTCTGGTGGCTGGTGAATATTCTTTTTACTGTTTGTTGGACATTTGTCATTCATCTTTTGAGAACTATTCGTTCATTTCACTTGTTCATTTAATGGCTGGGTTATGTGCTTTTTGGTACACACACACACACACACACACACACAAACACAAACACAATATTAATTTTGTCAGATGTGCAGTTGACTGGGATTTTTTCCATTCTGTAAGCTATCTTTTTAGTTGATTTTTTTGAATTAAATATTTACCTGTTATATTTGAAGTCCCTGAAGAGAGAGAGAGAAGATGAATGAGGGCAGCTTTTCTGGAGCTCAAGATGTTAAATAAAGAGGAGGACCTAAAGATTGCTAAAATGTTCTCCAGAGGGCTGAGCAGGTACCCCTCCTTTTCCTCTAAGGAATATCAGTGGTAGAAATTAAACTTACCACCATCTCATTCTTTTTTTTGATTTTTAATTAATTAATTACTTAATTAAATTTTTCTTTTTTATTGGATATTTTTATTTACATTTCAGTTGTTATCCCCTTTCCCCCACCAAACCACTCACCCCTTCCCATCTCCCAGCCCTGACATTACCCCAAAACGGGGGTTGAGGGGGAGTCCAGCCTTGGCAGGACCAAGGACTTCTCCTACCTCTGGTGCCCAACAAGGCCATCCTCTATTACATATGCAGCTGGAGCCATGGGTCTGTCCATGTGTACTCTTTGGATGGTGGTTACGTCCCTGGGAGCTCTGGTTGATTGGTATTATTGTTCTTATGGGGTTGCAAACCCCTTTAGCTCCTTCAATCCTTTCTCTAACTCCTCCAATGGGGACCTCATACTCAGTTTAATGGTTGGCTGCAAGCATTCACCTCTGTATTTGTCATGCTCTGACATCCTTTCAGAAGACAGCTAATCAATCAGGTTCCTGCCATCATGCACTTTTTGGCAATATTGTATGGGTTGTTGGCTGTATGTATATGGGCAGGATCCCCAGGTGGGGTAGGCTCTGAATGGCCATTCCTTCAGTCTCTGCTCCAAACGTTGCTTCCATATCTCCTCCTACAAATATTTTTGTTCTGCTTTTAAGGACAGAAGCATCTGCATTTTGATCATCCTTCTTATGGTTTGTGGATTGTATCTTGGGTAATCTGAGCTTTTGGGCTAATATCCACTTATCAGTGAATGCATAGTGGTTTTTTTTTATGATTGGGTCACCTCATTCAGTGATATTTTCTAGTTCCATCCATTTGTCTATGAATTTCACGAGGTTTTTGATAGCTGAGTAGTACTCCATTGTGCGGATATACCACATTTTCTGTATCCATTCTTCTGTTGAAGGACATCTAGGTTGTTCCCAGCATCTGGCTATTATAAATAGGGCTGCTATGAACATAGTGAAGCACGTGTCTTTGTTATATATTGGAGTATTTTTTTGGGTAGGGAGTGGAGGGCTAATATCCAATATATACAAAGAACTCAAGAAGTTAGACTCCAGAGAATCAAATAACCCTATTAAAATGGGGTACAGAGCTAAACAAAGAATTCTCACCTGATGAATATAGAATGGCTGAGAAGTACCTAAAGAAATGTTCAACATCCTTAGTCATCAGGGAAATGCAAACCAAAGCAACCCTGAGATTCCACCCACACCAGTCAGAAGGGCTAAGATAAAAAACTCAGGAGACAACAGATGCTAGGGAGGAAGTAGAGAAAGAGGAATACTCCTTTGTTGTTGGTGAGATTGCAAGTGGGTACAACCACTCTGGAAACCAGTCTGGAGGTTCCTCAGAAAATTGAGCATAGTACTATCTGAGGACCCAGCTACACCATCTCATTCTTAAGCAGGACTTATAGCTGGAAAGTTAATTGTCTTGGGTTTTGAGTAGCCATATAAGATAGCAACATTTAAATCCTTACTCATTCTCAATAGGATAAAATGGTGTGGATTAATACTGTGGATGTCAGTCTCACTGTCTGGTTTTAAACCAAACCATTAATATTTACCTATCCTGGATATTGAAGCAAGGAATTTGCTGTCTGCATGAATTACATTTCTGTCTTTGTCGTAAAACACTGGAGAAAGTTCAACTTAAAAGAAGTTAGTTTTAGTTTTGTCTTATGGTTTCATGCATTTCAGTGCTTGGATGCCTGACTTCATTGTTTTTGGTTCTTTTACATGGCAAACCATCATTGTGGAAGAACATGTGCTAGAACAAAGCTCTTTTTTTAAAAATAGTGTCTGAGACGCAAAGACAACACTGAAGAGATCTGGATTCAGTACATCTTCCAAGGGGTCCAGTGCCTTAGCTTCCTTCAGTTTGGCTCTATGCACCAAAAATTCTATTGTTAAAGACTCTATATACCAAATAGGTTATAAGTAATAATTTTACAGATTCTCCGAGAGTTCTTTAGTTCATTAAGTTTACACGTGAAATAAATCTTTCTAGTGATATATATATATATATATATATATATATATATATATATATCTGGAAAAATGCAGGACTTTATTTTTGCTTGAGGCTTCATTTAATATGATGACATTTCTGGGTATTAAAGCATGTGGTTTTAGAAATATGAATGAATAATTGGGAAATTACCAAGAGTTACCTTTACTGGAGAAAATTCAAGGTTGAAAATAGGAGACAATATTCTAGTATGAAAGTAAATGAGCTATAATGCAAAATGAATCATTCAAAAGGATATTAGCTCTTCTCCTGTATGATAAAGCACACAATAAACACAGCATAATGGGCGACAGGGTTGTTCTGGCTCATCGTCTCAAAGTTTTCAGTCCAGCTGTGCTGAGGCAACACAGGGTGTACAAAGGCAGGAGAGACAAAGCTGTCCACCTCAGCTGTGTCTCAGGAATCTCCAAGAGTGAAAAGGAAGGGGTCTGGGACAGAACACATCCTTCAAAGTCTTACCTTCTGTGACTTATTCTGTCTAACTGGTCATCCACTCTCTATACCTCATCAAGGACTAATCCACTGATGATGATTGGGCTTTTAGGACTTGTTGACACTCAGTTTCACCATCCCTGTATACTGCCTTTCCAGGAATCAATCATTTAACACATAAGCCTCTGGGGGACACTTCCGTATCTAAACCCCAATAGATAGAAACATTTATTAATGAGATCAAATGTGATTCAAGGCATTTTTTATCACTATGCATTACACTTCCTCCAGCATTTTTATGTTCATTTTGCTTAAATGAAACATGGTGAGGAAAGAAAGTAACAATGATCTGAGTTCTAAGGACAAGTAAGAATTAACCTCAGTTCCCCATCATGGTGAAGGTTTTCTGAGAGTTCTGATGAAGAATTGAAGTCCCTCAGAGAGCTTTGGAACATGTAACATGCTTCCTGGAAGTTAATAAATTATCACCTGTTCTTCAATCTATTCAGAGTGGAGGATGGTTGGGGGGTTTTGCCTATTGTGCTAAACTTCAAAGGCCATGCTGCAGGGTTAGACTTGGATCCAAGTTCTGCAAACAACTGACAAATTACTCGAAAAATGAAGGTATTCCTTTAAATGTAGGCATTTTCTCCTTTATTGAAAATTAAATAAACATTAACACAATTCAACAAAATTCTGCAGTTCACATATTAGGTTCTGTTTCTCCAATGTCCCTTCTCTAACAGCATAGTGGAATTTCAAAGCATCTCTTGCTAAATTTGTCCTTTTAAGAGTTCACCTTGGGGTGTCAAAACTTCCATGAGCAGAAATCCTAAAACAAACAAACAAACAAACAGGTTATTTCATTGCTCAGTTCCTTCATTAGAAAGCTATTTATTGAGCATGCTAACACGTGCTTGTGGTCACAGAAGAAAATATTCTTGACACAAGTAAATCTGCTCTGGTATTTGACTGTTTTATCGTTTAACTTGTGCAAGGATTCGCAAAACGGGATAAATTTAAGTTACAGTGTTGGAGCAATATAAAATATAGATAAATATGAAAAAAATCAAAAGAGAAGAAACAATAACTGGCTCTTTTTGGGTCTGCCATGGTAGATAATTATAAGAATTTAGAAATCACTTTAGCCAGGGGTTCTGTAGGAGATGAGGCAGAAGAGGAGACATATTGTGCTTTTTGAGGAGAAAATGGATTACGACTTTAAATGTGAGAGAAAGATGGGTTTCATTGTTTCTTCATATAAAGAACACTGTGTGCCATTCTAGACAATATTTTGATCCAAACGTGTAGATACTAGCGTTAAGTGGGAAACATTTTACATTGTTTCTCTAAAAACAGTAAAACCACACTGGAAGCATTGCATGTGTGCTGTTATTTTCAAAGCTGTGTACTGTTACTATAGCCAACATGCAAACAGATGTACTAAAACACCCCCACATTTGCCAATCAAAGGGTAATCTTCATGTTGGCAAATTTAATCATCTCTGTCCATATGCAATTATGATTTCCGCAAGGAACCTCAGCTGGATCCCGTCATCAGCAAAAGGTTCTGGAGCATGTGAGCTGCCAGCTGTATCCTTATGCTTGTAATTATGATCTTCTCTTAATTGTATATCCCATTTATTTCACTTATTACAGTAAATACATATCTTCCCCCCTCCTGCTAGGTAACATTTTACAATTATTCAATTTCTACAATTAAGTCTCAATTCCCAGATTTGCTACAATTTAACAATCATTTCGTCCTATAAAATGATGCAGTGCATATTTTGCTCATATTGCTTTTCCTCTTTGGGGTGATTAACTGTTGTTTCAGTTTCCCATATGCAAGCTTTTATTGGATTTCAGGTTTCAAATTAGTCCATAATAATAGAGTTTATAAGAACCTCCCATTTGTAGTGAATTGCTGTATTTACTCTTAACAATGTCTTTGCTGATATTGATTGTTGTATTTTTCAAGTTTGCTTTATGATCTGTAGGAGAAATTTATTTCTCATTTTAATATCATAAATATTTAGGTGTGGGTCTTTCTGTCTTTGTGTCTGTCTCTGTTTCTGTCTCTCTGTCTCTCTGTTTCTCTGTCTCTCTCTGTCTCTCTCTCTCTCTGTGTGTGTGTGTGTGTATGTCTAAATTCGACTAATTTTTGATATTTCTCTTTAGGGGATCATGTAGCTGAATGAATTTCTGTCTTTATTGCAAGCTGCTGAAAAGTAACAAAGTCAGATCTCTGACCCAGGTCTCACCAATCAGAATGAACATCTAAAGATGCCATATAGACTTCAGTCTCAGAATCACTGTGGTACTTTCTTTTTGTTTGTCCCATTTTCTTCCTCCACTTACATATTCATTATGTTATTTGTTTCTTTTTCATTTTGTGAGCAGCGATTGACCCAGGGTTTATGCATACGAGACAGGTACTCCACTACTGAAAGATTATGCCAGCCCCCATGCATTTATTTAAAATTTTACTTTATTTTGTGATGTAGAATCTTGATGGTTTCAGGGCAGAGACATAACTAAATAGAGTAATATTAGTATTTGAAAAGGAGAATCAATGGTTATTATATCTTAACCTAGTAAAAAAATACTTTCTGCAGAAAAGTGGGGTGCTATAATGCAAGAATGTTGATATCTGGTGTTTTATTGTAGACAGAATATCAAGTGAAGGGTCAGAACGCTAAGAGGAATAAAGAATCCGGTTGCTTTGTGGAGGGTTTTGTTGCAAAACCAAACACATCAAAAGCTATTGCCATATGAAATTGTATGCAATACATAATTTTCAATAAAGTTTTATTGAAAGTAGTAATTGTTAAAATCACACATTGGTCATTAAAAAGATACTCATTTACTTTAGATAGCAGACATACAAGTAACAAAACTTGCACTCTATTCTTAAAACAGAGGAGTCAGTTGATCTGACCCTGAAAATGAAGGGGCAAATTGACCTATTTCTGTAAGGGGGTTGTTCTGTATGGGTCTTGAGGACAAGTTTCCAGGTGTAGTAAGCCTTGAACAGCTGAATGGCTCAGGATTATGATTTCTGATACACAGCATGAAAAAGAAAGATGAGTGATTATTTGCTATGCTGCCTATGAAGAACAGTAGCAGCCTGTGCAAGGCTAGCCCAGAGTAGTCCTTGAGATTCCCATTCTGTACAAGTATGTCCTTAGTGAGCTTCCTTACCAAGATTTTTGAGTCAACTAACATAGATACATTCGTACTGAATTTTTGCCTAATTTAACCTACAGTTTAACAGTGGAACCTAGTGACAGCACACTGAAAATTTCTGGCTGGGAACAGGGGGTTTGGGGAACCTACAAAATAAATGATACAAGGTAGATATCAGTTTTCTTTTTGTTTTAGTTCATATTATTTTTGCCCTGGGAAAGAAAACAATTCTTTTAAGTGATACCATTTAATATTTTAAGACAGATATATTTTATTTCTCAAGTCCTAGTCTAGTTTTTGTAGAGTCAGAATTCACTATAAAATGTAAGAGATTCTTACATTTGGATTTATTTTTTTATCAATGTGTCTATGTCTGTCTATCTGTTTGGTGTCCATGGAGGCTAGAAGTGAGCTTCAGACCACCTGAATTTACAAGGTTTTGGCAGTCACCAAATATGGGTGCTGGGAACAAAACTCAGGTCCTCTGAAAAAGTAATGACTGTATGTTGAATTTTTCCATCATAATCAATCAATTATTAGCCCTTTTTTTTCATTGAAGTAGAGCTAATTCAGCATAGGTTCTAAGGTAACATTATAGGGAGAGTCTTTGACATAGATTTGAAAAGTTATAACCAAATCTTTTGAAGTCAAGAAAAATAAGATGTTTATAAGTGCAAGGTTCTCTCCCCTTGAATTAATAGCAATTTTTTTCCCACTAAATTATGTTTGGGAACCAGCTACCATTGTTCAAGGAATAGAAAATGTTGCTGCAGAAGTGTCTCTCATTTGCTGACAAGGCTATTTGATATTACTGATATTGTAATGTCGTGCCCACACATTGCACATTGCAAATATCTATCATTCCTTGTGAACAATGACACTAGAAACATCCCTGAGGGGGTATAGAGATACGATCATTATTCTCATTTTCTAGATAAGGAAGCAGAAATGAAATTCTTTGCCTAAGGTCAGAGAACAAATCATGGGCAGAATAAGATTAGGGCCGAGAGTTCTCAATTTTCAATCCTTGGCTCAATCAAGGGAGTCATATTGTTTTACTCGGTGTGGGAACTGATTATTATCATCAGAAGCAATAAGGCTGTGCCTACATGATGCCAAATGCCAGAAGACATGCTGGAAAGTAAGAATTTGCTTAACCATCCATTTATTTATCCCTAAAACAAGAGGCTGCTTACTATGCTGGTCATTTTTCATTGAAATGACTGCCTCTATTACGTTCTGTTCTGAGGTTAGTTTCTGGAGCTCCTATCTTTCAAAACATCTAATTTTGGCATATCTTGACTTTTGTACTTATTTGACATGTTTGATTAGCATGTTACCGGTATGACAGAAGTGGGACAGATTTTTCTTTGATAGATTTAAATTATATAATCTCACAACATTCTTTTCGAGCCAAAACACCCTCTTCTACTGTTTGAGACTGGGTGAAACAAGCCCTTTTTGCCAGGATACAACTGAGCTGGAACTGTCAGCAACTGTACATAAATGTGTCTGGCTGTGGCAAATGATCGAGATCCCATTGTTGCTCCAGATTCTCAAGTTAGTTTATGCTGAGGGCCAACATACCAGTCAGGTAGTCTGTGGTATTGTCCATACAGTAGTTAGATTCAGAAATAGAACTTTCTGAGCAGTCAACAAACTTTTATGGTACTTCTTATACAAGCCAACTTACATCTTTCAATAGATGCTAATTCTTAGACATGTTCTGGTAGCTCGATCACTTGACAGGTGAACATTTCCCTCCAGGTCAAATAGCACAAACTAGAACAAAGAGGTAAACACAGGATCTGTAATCACTCACATCTGTCACGATGCTACTGACTTTTTGATGGATGGCTCCATTATGCTTTATAGTTGGCCTTATTTATGATTTTGCAGTTTAACTACTGAAGTGCCTAATTCTGTGAGCCTACAGCAACTCACACTGACAATGGCTTGAGCATGGTTCTCCATTTATAAGCTACAGAATTTAGAGCAGGGTTGGTTCCTTAAAACAAATCAAAGGAAATGAAAGGAATATAAAAGTCATTTCTCCCCAGTTTTAAGACCCCTGAATTCCCTGCTATTTGGAATGACAATTATGAACTGTGGGAATTTTAGGAATTTGAAATTACTTTTAGAAATAACTTAAATATATTTAATTCTATTTGACAACTCATGGATACATATAATATCAAATATACCTTCATCCTGACTATAGGGTGTTGAATTTCCCTGCTGTAACTCCTATGGCCTAATTTTAGAATAATATCTGTGTTTCAGTTTTGTTCAGATTGAATATAAAGAGTTCATATTTGCTTTGTCATATGGCCCGTGATACTACAAAGGAGTTGATTAATTATATATTCCTACTTTTTTTAAAAAACCAAAAAGTTAGATGTTGTCTTAATGTAATTGCCCTTTAATAGTATTTTATTAGTCTGATTTCTTTCTGTTTAAATACAAGGTTTTAGGGTTGGAAAGATGGTGTAGTACTATACAAGTTGGAGGGTAGAGCTTTTGATCCTTAGGACTCATGTAAAAATAAAGCCCTGGGATGGCAGTACATATCTGTAACCTCAGAGGTCTCTTTCTGTCTATCTGTCTCTGTCAGTCTCTCTGTCTCTATCTCTTTCTCTCTCTCCATGTGCGTGTGCATGTGCGTGCGTGTGTGTGCGTGCGTGCGTGTGTGTGTGTGTGTGTGTGTGTGTGTGTGTGTGTGTGGGTGTGTGTGTGTGGTGGGGTGGGACTGTTATGTTCCTGGTGCTCTTTGGTCAGTGTAACAAAAATAAAATGAACTCTAGGTTCAATGAAGTGAGAAATTTCATCTCAAAAACAGGAAGGAGAGGGAAAGAGGCAGCCACACCCCTGACCTCTGCCCTCACCCATGCACACACTGGCAAGTATGTCTGCACGCATATGCAGATGACATATGCTCACACGCACAGAATGAGATTCTAGGGAAGTTTATTTATGTTCTGAGAGTGCTTGTGTACTATCTCATTTAAGTTTGCGTCAGACTCCTCAGTAGCTTATGTTTCAGTTTTAATTCACTGGTTGATTACTTTTGTTGCTCATTTCAGAGATGTTTGTGAGAGTTGTCACTTCAACCCACCCTGTGCTAGGCATTGGAAGTTCACAGGCCATGTCCTTCAAGTGATATCTTTATTATCAGTGTATGTAAGCATGTTATCTGCTAGAAGCCAAGAGCTTGAGTGCACAGAACAGGCTTGCTGATGGTTTTAAGTGGAGCTCTAGAGAGAGAGGCAGCTGCTAGGCTGGTGATCCACAGGAAAGAATAGTTAAGTGATGTTCAAAATGTTCAATGTATGATTTCATGAAAAGACCGTGGAAAAACAAAACAACAGTTCAGAATCCAGGGAAAGAAAGCAATGGACATCAGAAAAACCTGTACATGAATGCAGAAACATTTGGGAAGCTGGAGCTTGCTAAAGTCTACATTTAATTCAGTGTTGATGACATCAAGGCCCAGGGGGATTGGGATTTATTTCATTCATGTACTAAATTATAGCCTGGATCTCCCCTCTTTTGAAGTGATTCTCTATAGCATGAAATTAAATTATTCATACTGTACTTTGAAACTCTACCTGAATTCCCAAATATTAGTACCTGGTTATGTTAAAGTGTTAAGGCCTGTATTAAGAAAAATCTGGCAAACATTTGCTTAAGCTTTCTTTATAATCAGTAGAAATTGCCACAGCTCTATCAATCATTGTGATTTCCCTCCTTGACTGAGGAAATAATGTAGAGTATTTTAACTCTTTCTTCCTCTATTGATTTAAAAGTCTTGCTTGGAAGCCTTTCAATCTTTTGTGGCCCATTAAATAGAAATCCACAAATTTGTGTTGAATGTACACATAGTCCACTTCAATTTGGAGCCATGAGATGATGGTCCATCTTATTTAAAAATGGGAATTAAAAGCATTGCTTTTCATCATTTCCAATTACAGATCTATTGGCTTGCTAGACATCCCAGCTATAATTGATGCACTTTGCCTTTTGATAAATGGCAAAGCTTAAATTTTCAGGCCAATAAGTTATATAAATTGCAGCTACACTTTATATTTTGCTTCCACTTCTCGTATGTTTTTATTACATTGTGGAGAAATGAATTGGGATTGACGTGGTATTGTTTACAGCTCTCTTCGATTTTTTTTTGTTAGCCTTTTAATCCAGATATAGGAATCTATTATGAGCTAAGTTTTCCATAATAATAAAAGCCTTTTGCTTGGAGATGGTGATGCAGGTCAATTAACCTTGATCCAAGAGTCAGTCAGTAACATTAGTAATTTGACTGATCAGGGTATAAGGATGTACACTATACACTTAAAATTATAATTAAAGAAAATGATACTCTCTTTAAGAGAGCTACTTGTCCAGTTGTGTTTTGTATTAAAAAGAGGAATGAAAGTATGTTTGACTCAAATTTAGACGATGTCTGATTATCCTATTATCATAGTATATTTTACCTTATCATGTTATAACTTTATTCTCAATTTAGACAATTGGATCTTCTATTTGAAACCTGCTGATATAGAGCAGTGGTTCTCATCCTGTGTGTTGCAACCACTTTGGTGGTCTTATCTGATAGCCTGAATATCAGATACTTATAATTCATTACAGCTTCTAAATTACAGTTATGAAATAGTCATGTGTAGCTGACCCCAAGGACTAAGATTTACTTCCTCAGTCAACACTGTTTTCCACTGGGTTGTGTCTCTTTTCAGGCAAATGTCCTCCGTGCTAGAAATTTCTATCAATAATTTAAAACTCCATCAGTAAAACAAACCCCAAAACAAGTCCAGAAAAAAAAATGGTAATGGTAAAATTGTTTTTGTCTTCCTGGACTCCTTTATATGTCTCAGAGTTGAAGCTTCTAGACAGCTCTCTCTGACTTGGCATTCCCAAGATCAGGCTGTGCTTGAAGTCGGCTGAATCTCACCTTGGCAGGAGAGTAAGGACTTTCTGGAGTAAAAGGGAATATTAGCAAGAGAGAGTGATTAGTGGCCAATGACAGAACAAAATTTCCCTGGTCATTCAGACTACCACAAAGTAATGTGGGTTATTGTCCCTGCAGATGCTGTAGAATTTGCCTGTGGATTAAACAATATTGTAGAGGAACATATAAGCCACATTTAAGGCTCCCTAAAACGTCTCCTGTTGCATCTGCTGGATCTTTCTGTTATCAGTCTACACAGAAGGGAGCTTACACAGTGACTCTCACTGACACTGTGGAATTCCTCTGTTTCATTCTTCCCATTATTAGATTTCCTGGGGTAAAAGACCAGCATGGATTGAGCCTTTCTCAACACCTTGTGCTGTTATCTATGAATGCTGTGATTTCTGAGCAGATCAAGATTTTCTTGCTTCCATTGCTAGAACAACTGATTTAGTTTTATGGTTCTCTTCAGTGATTCTTACTAGCCTTCCAAGCTTGGAGTGTTTTACCTTACTCTTACATTTTAGTTTTTGTTCTCTCTTTCCTTCAGTCTGATCTCCAATTGCCCCTGCTTCCCTCCAGAAATTTTGGGCGTTTCTCCTTTGTAAATTTCATACATTCTGTGACAAAGTTGAAAGATACCAGTTTTGTGAAAATTTCATTCCATGCAATGACAATTGAACACACACACACACACACACAGAGACACACACACAGACACACACACACAGACACACACACACAGACACACACACACAGACACACAGACACACACACACACACACAAACACACACACACACACAAAGTTTGGGTTCAGTGATGCCTTTATTGACAGGATTTGTTTTGTGTTCTAGTTTTAGATGAAGGTGTTGTGAAACACTACAGGATAAGAAGGTTGGATGAAGGTGGCTTCTTCCTCACCAGGAGAAAAACATTTTCAACCTTGAATGAATTTGTGAACTACTACACCACAACAAGTGATGGGCTGTGTGTCAAGCTGGAGAAGCCATGCTTAAAGGTGAAAGAATTTCAGCTGAGTTCAAGTTATCATTCAAATTAACACTTTCCTCTCAGACACTCAAGCATTTTTCATTTGCTGTCAGTTCATAGAAAAACACAAACATTTGGTTACTTAGGGCAGGGATAGGGAAACTATTTAGTCAGTACTATCCCATGTTCATTTTTAAAGGAAATTTGTTGGTTTTATTATTTATTTTATAGGAGACACACTGACTCCTTTACTACTTTAGCTATTTTGTGCCCTTATATTAGATCAGTGGTTCTCAGCCTGTGGGTCATAAGTCTTTTTGGGGGGCAGGCTGAACAACCTTTTTAAAGGGGTTGTCACCTAAAACCACTGGAAAACACTGCTACAATCCATACATTGTGATTCATAACCGTAACAACATCAGTTATGATGTAGCAACAAAAATAATTTTATGGTTGGGGTTCACTACAACATAAGGAACTATATTAAAGCATTACAGCATTGCATTGGGAAAGGTTGAGAACCACTGTATTAGAGGTTGATAGCTGCAATAGGGACATAATATGTGCAGTAAACCTGATAATGAGTTTTACCACCTACAGTGCTCCTGTGATCAAACAGACAGAAGCAACCTAGCAGGAAAGATTTATTTTGTCTGCACATGTTGGCAGAGCATCATGGTGGCAAGTGCTTATGGTTGAGCAGGTTCATGGAAGACAGGAAGTATACAAAATGGAGAATACAGGAGGGAACCACATGAGAGCTACAGCTCTAAGGAAACATCCTACTACCATCCAATAGACCCCTTTAAGTATGCCAAAGAAGGCCATCATCATTCAAAAGCACCAAGCACTGACGATACCAGAGCTCTTGTGGCTTACTCAGCTCTGGAAATAACACCAGAGATGTTCCTAGAAGTTTGCTTAACTAATCTCTTATGTTAGTAGTTCTCATTCTTCCTAATTCTGTGACCCTTTAATAGAGTTCCCCATGTTGTGGTGACCTCCAACCATAAAATTATTTTCATTGTACTTCATAATTGTAACACTGCTACTGTTATGAATATTAATGCAAATATTCTGGAGTCAGAGGTTGGCCAGCAGGGTCTGACTCACAGATCAAGAACTACTACTGTCTTACATGTATCTCAGTCCAATCAAGTTGACTATTCAAATAATTGTTACGGTGCTCTGATATATAACTGACCTTGCCAGGTTTATTTACTGAATGGGACCTAATACATGCCCGAAAATTACTTATTAAGTGAGGTAAATGGGTGAATAGAAAAAAAAAGGGCAATTATAAAAATGATTCAAAAATTGTTTTCATTTTGCAAAGAGATGTAATGCATATAATAAGTACAATGGCCAAGGAATGTAGGAAAGACTTGGGAGGGAGGGGGCCTTCCTAGTTCAGCTTCACACGGAGAGGATCCAGCAAGAGAGGAGGCAGAGAAAAGTTTCTGCAGACTCCTGTGAAGATGACTCCAAGTGCTAGTGGGGTGGAAGGATGCAGAGCTGAAACACACACATTGGTGTAACGTCTTAACAGTACAGATTTTAATTTATCATATTTGGTATTTAAAATCAACATTTTCCTTAAAAAGTCAAGATTACTTTTCAATCAAAATGTTATATATATGAGTGTTTGTAGATGCACTTCAGTACAATAGTGTGCATATAGATGTCAGAGGGCAGCTGTGTGTAGGCATAGCTCTCCTCTTAACGTTACATAGATTCCAGGAATCAAACTTATGTCATCAGACTCTCATGGGAAGTGTCTTTGTCCTCTAAGCTAGCACCATATCTTATTTCTGACAAGTATTCTCCCTTTTCTCTGAAACAGATTCAGGTACCAACCCCTTTTGATTTGTCATATAAAACTGTGGACCAGTGGGAGATAGACCGCAACTCCATACAGCTTCTCAAGCGACTGGGATCTGGTCAGTTTGGAGAAGTTTGGGAAGGTCTGTGGAATAATACCACTCCAGTGGCTGTGAAAACGTTAAAACCAGGTATGAGAATGTCGAAGGTTAAATGGCATACATTGATTTTCTTTTTATTACAAATTCCCTTTGTAGATGTCGTAGACTTCATTGGACAGCCGGTGCTGGCAGCAAGCAGATGTTGCCATCATTCTACCCTAGGTGACTATAAACTATAGAGAGCTTTTAAAATAGGAAGGCAAGGACATGTTCTCATTCTGCTGAAGCTCAAAACACCTCCAGTTGTCTTTTGAAAAGTTATGATTCCATCTTTCTTTTTTTGTAATTTACTGATAAAACATACTTTACCAATCAGATGCAGGGGCTGGAGATATTGCTCAGTTGGTAAAATACTTAACATACAAGTGTGAGGACCATACTTTGACTCGCCCCTCCCCCATACGCATGTGAAAAGCCAAGTATGGCAGCACACACCTGAAATCCCAACACTGATACAGTAAGACTCTTGCTGGCCAGCCAGTATTACTGAATCTTAGAACCCAAGTCACCGAGAGGCTTTGTTTCAAAAATAAAGTATAGAGGGATAGAACACTTGATGTTGGCCTTTGACTTACACCCCCCCCACACACACACACAATCAGATGATAAGCTAGTACTATTCAAGGAATAGCATTCTTTTTTTTTTTTTTGGCCCAATTGATAAGATGTAATTGCCCACCTAAACATAGAAAGCCCAATACACATCCATCCCTTAAAAACATTCATAACAACCTGTAGAGGGACAGCGTGGAATCTTAACATCACCTGCCACATTGTCCTGCCAAGGCTTCTCTCCCTCTCCCTCCTATCTCTAGGAATAGCATTCTTTATTAAAGATGAACTGTACATGATTAAAATAGTAATAATGCTAAGGGAACTCTAGCAAAGTTATTACAAAGACTAAATTAGGTCATCGGCAGAGACACATTGTACAGTTCCTGGTTCAAGGTCAGTCATGAAAAAGTATATTGTTATTATACTGTTAGTAAATGGCAGAGCTTTTGACCCACATTTGTCATTGTTGAATTATACTCTATAGAAATGACATTCTTTGGGAGCACAATGTGAGTCACGGGCCACCTCATAGCTACCTCTCATAACACTGCAAGGATTATAACTATTGGGGAGACTATTCCTAGTCCACAGTGCTTAAAATTTTTAGAAGCCTCCTGGGAACTGGACTTAAGAATTTAGAACTTCTTAGACATTATATATATATAGTACTATGTTTTCCAAACTCTGAGTTAAGGCAGTTTTGGGAATCCCAAGGAACTGACAAGAGGAGCTGAGGGATATTGGAAGTAACATCTTGAATATGACACAAAGTTGTTGCACTTAAGTAGTGCAGAGTTTCAGCTTTTGATAGTGTTGTGTTTTTTTGTTGCCACTTTTGACATATCCTTTGACAATTCTATACATGTATATGTATATATAGTGTATTTTAAAAATCATTTTAACATATACCATTATACTTTCATTTCCTCCAATTGAATTGCCTCTTCTTCTACACATATCTCCTTACTTTTATGTCTGTTTTTTTTTATTTGTTTGTTTTTTGATGAAGATGGTAAATCAAGTTTAATCCAGATTGCTTGCAAAACTATGGATGGGGTGATAGTCCCTGGAACATGGGAAACTTTTCAGTAGCTACACCACTGAAGAAAATTATTCTCCCCCCACTTCTCTCCCTCTCCCTCTCCCTCTCTCTCTGTCAGAAGACACTAATTGCCAGTGGCACTCCTGGAAAGAGTAGACCTTCATGATACCTTTCTACATCCATAATGGAATATTGACGCACACAGTTGTGAGCGGGTCTTATACAGGCAACCACAGCTGCCTTGGGTTTCTGCATACAGCAACACTTTCAGAAAAGATAGTGTTTCACGGGATTTCCGCCTATCTGGCACTCTTTCATTATCCTCTCCTCTTCCTTCTCTCCTTTCCAGAATGCCCCCTGAGCCTTGGTATAAAGAATGACAGTAGATGTCCTATTTAGGTGTGAATTCGCACTAGCCACTTATTCTTAGTACTTGGACATTAGGGATTCTGCATTAGCCACTGCCCACCACCAAAAGAAGCTTCTCTGAGCACAGCCATGAACAGGACAGATAGAGGGTTATAAACATAAGCATTTAGAAAGCAACTCAACAACATGTTAATTCAGCAAAACAAGAGTAATAGGTTCCTCCCGAGAACCCATTACCCCGCTAGACATATATAGGTTAACCATGTTCCCAGTTCAGGCAGAGATTTCCTCCCACATGCAAGGCTTCAAATCCCATCAAAAAAGCATCCGGTTATCACCATAACAGTCTTATCACTATTGCCCTAGTGACAATGACTTCCTAGGGTAGCACAATATGAGGTGCTGACCACCTCATATCTAGCGGTAATAATGCTGCAAGGATCATAACTACTAGTTAGACTGCATCTTACCCGGCGGGTCAATATTCTAGAATGCTGAGTTTCCTGCTGAGCAAGATCCACAATGGTTCTCTTCCCTAGCAGCTTGCACGGCATCTTCTCCCCATCCCCCAAACTGTGAAAGCTATGGAGTAGAGGGAAAGCTTTCAGCTTAGTTTCAGTTTGATTCCTCCATGCCAAGTTTTGATGACTTCTATCATCAAATGCGAAATCCACACAAAAATCAACCCAGACTAGGGCATGAGGGATAGCAGCACCTGATCGGATTGTAACATTTGAGAAGTTATGCAGTACGCTATTCTGATTGTGCTACTTTACAAAGTAATTCCCATTTCTCTTTTTAACTCCCCTATATTACCTTCTCAGATAACTGCTAGTTTTAAAGGAAAATAATTTACACTTGTTCAGATCTAACTTAACAATCAAATGAAGGGTTAAATGTTGTTTGTGGCATGGAGCCTTATGAAGAAAACCAGAAGAGACATTAAGGAGGCTAGGACCTGAAAATGTTGGGGTATTGTAGTGTAACAGGTCAGAGCAAGAAGTTTGGCATAAGAGAGATCTGAGTTCAAACTTGACTCCACCTCTGTGCCTCTGGATAGTTCATTAAACTTACTGTATTTCCTCTTCGGTATGTGAGAATCATAATAGTTTCCCATTGCTAGAATTTTATGAGGACAGATTAGACCAGTGGCCAAAAAGGTTCTTAATGCCAGAAGTTCTTAATGAAGTGTTAGCTTCTGGCCCCAGGCAGAGCTCTTAAGAACAGGCTTGATCATACAGGAATTAAGTTCACAGTCACCGTGCAATGCACTTCTAAATGCTAATCTTGTTGACAACTGAGCTGAAACTTTATTGTCCAACCTAAATTATTCTTTTCTAAATATAAATAGCAAGCTGTTCCTCCTAACATTGCTCTCTAAGGAAGGCTTTCTGGAGGTCAAGAGAGAACAACAACAAAAAAATGTCATATTTCTTATGCCAAAAAAAGCCATGATAGTTTGCTCTCCAACAGGAATAATTATTATTGATTTACGGTGTAATAGCAGCAAACAGCTTTGGTGATTGGTTAAATGTCTTCACTTTACTGGGGCCATTAATCAATCTTAGCAGCTATTTATTGCCTGGCAGACTACCACGCAGTAAAGATGAGCCTGAAATCAACTCCCACACTTGCTTTGGCAGGCAAAAATTAATATTTAATGTTGCATTACTAGCTGGCTTGAGATTGGGACTCCCTTCCTCTGGTCAGCTATAGCAGGCCTGGCCACGAAATTTCTGAGTAGCCCTCACCTGCAGGGTTCCCAGTGTGCTTCGACTTCACCTCTTACAGATAGTCTGACTTGGGAATTTTCTGTGTGTCCTGTAGAACTTGTCTGAATGAATGATGATTATAAGGACTACTGTCACTCCAATCTTCATGAGTCAGATATATCCTTTTAAATCTTTTTTTCTGATGAGAGGGTCATACTATAAGATACAGTTTGACCTATATTTGATACAGGTTATTTTTAACCACTGAGAAGAAAAAGTGATTTGGTGTGTCTCTTTTATTCCCACCTACATGTTTCTACTATGATTCTAAATTTTAATCTTTTTTGACCAGTGATAATGCTGGCACTGAGGGGGCTCAGAAATAGCTCCCTATGTAGCAGAGGATGGCATTGTTCAGCCTCAATAGGAGGAAAAGCCCTTGGTCCTGTGAAGGCTTGTGTCCCCAATGTAGGGGAATGCCAGGGCATTGACGTAGTCATGGGTGGCTGGGAGTGGGAGGATCCTCATAGAAACAGTGGAAAGGATAAGGGGTATGGGAGCAGGGGGGAAGGGGATAACATTTGAAATGTAAATACATAAAATATCCAAGAAAATTTTTTTTTTACATTTTCTAGCTTTTTTGCGTTTCCCCTTTACAACCTTGTCTATTTTTCCCCAGCTGACAAAAACCACAATTAATGTGTTTGGTTTCCCTAATCTGTAAGAGTATGTAAAATCAAAACCACCACCATCACCACCACACCACCACCATCATTAACAGTTATTGGGTTCAAGTGTGCTAGGCACTGCTATTATCTCACAGTTTAGAGAGATTAGCCATCCTGCTCAAGACTATAAAGAGCTATTGTATAGCTGCAATAGTTTTAAAATACAGCTTTGAGGGTTGGGGATTTAGCTCAGTGGTAGAGCGCTTGCCGAGGAAGCGCAAGGCCCTGGGTTCGGTCCCCAGCTCCGAAAAAAAAAAAAAAAAAGAATTAAAATACAGCTTTGAGCCTAGAGGCTGAACTTAAGGGGTTTGCAAGGCTAGACTATTTTACTACTTAGTGTGAAATAACATCACATTGACAAACAAGTTGCAGTGCAACCCTTAGAGTGTTGGAATGTATCTATGTCTGGGTTCCCATGTCAACCATGTCTGGAGCAGATGATGAATGGAATGATGTTCTGAGTGAATATCAAGATATGATCAATCATGGTAACACTTCTGGAACATTATATACTAAAAAAAGAGACTTAAAAATTACTGTTGAAATGTAAACTCCAGGCATCTATCTTTTTTTTACATTAACGCTTTGATACATTGCATATGAGTTAGAGTTTATTTAAAGTTAGAGTTTGAGTATCATTTAAAATCAGTCTAACTGTTAATGAGTTTTCAAAGGACGCTTCAGAGCCTCAATCCTTTAGGGCTTTAATGGAGGAACTGGATGGATAATGTAGGTTGGGTACCAGTTTGACATTAAACATATAAAACAGTGAAACACACTGTTAGCTTTTGGAAATGTCCTCAAATATTTCTCAGTTGGCCTACACCATATATTTCTACAAAGTCGATGAAAGGAATGTGGCAAAGTCATAGCTTTAAGGTGCTTTTCAGTTGTTCCCAGAGTGGGCACCAAGGACAGGGCAGAAGTCACTCCTCTCTGGATCTCTGCCTGGAGTAATTAAACATTCTCTGTCTTCCTGTGTTTGTGTTAATGGACACTCTCTCTTTGTGTGAAGATGCCTGTCTCATGTTATCAATTACACTGTCAGTAACTCTCTGTCGTTTCATTTGTCATCCAGACCTGAATCCACTTGGTCTTCACCTATACATCGTGGCACATAAACTGCCTACCCCTGACACAATGGTGCTTGTAGTAATTAGGTTGCCCTGGCTGAACTGATTCCATTCTTTGATAACTCTGAAGATTTGTGGCACTGATGCTCTTAGATTATCGAGAGGCAGGAGGCAATCTTGGTGCTTCCCACCAGGCTGCTGTGGGGATAGGAATGCCTCAGTGACATAAAATGATTTCCTCCTCTTCTTCTTGTTTCAGGTTCAATGGATCCAAATGACTTCCTCAGGGAGGCACAGATAATGAAGAGCTTAAGACACCCCAAACTCATCCAGCTCTATGCTGTTTGCACATTAGAAGATCCAATTTATATTATTACAGAATTGATGAGACATGGAAGTCTGCAAGAATATCTCCAAAGTAAGCTGAAGGCTTAATAAAAGGAAGAAAAGTAGGAATTCAGTTTAGCCAGTCCCATAAATGTCAATTTAGTAAGTCTCCTATAACCCCAAAGATGTTTACAGTGTTTGTATCTGTAAAAATGTAACATTGACCAGTTCAACTACTCTTTAATGGAATATGGTCTCTGTTCTCAAAAAGAGCAAAAATATTTATGTAGCAAAACATCTAATTGTTCACAATAGACACATCAGAGTACTTAAATGTAGTTTGGGAAATTGGTGAGTGGCTATTTTGTGTGTTTCCTTCACCAGCTAATTGAACACTATTAGTCATGAACAATTATCTTCTGTGGAGTACACTTTATGTACCTGGAATACTTTGGAGAAAGATTTAAGAAAAGGTATCTGAGGCTTAGTTTTTAAGAGAGAGAGAGAGTGTGTGTGTGTGTGTGTGTGTGTGTGTGTGTGTGTGTGTGTGTGTGTTATTGAAGTGTCTTCTATGACTAGCCAACCTTAGAAATTTCAGACTAAAAAGTGGAAATATAGTATTGCTATATTCCTGCATTTGATTCCGGCAGTCACAGTAAGGGCACTGCAATATTTATCACAAATGAATAATTCAAAAAATAATAAGCACTGAAACAAGATGCTCAAAATTGAGATAAAGTACCAGGAGAATGATTTGTGCTTGAGAAATAGGGACTTCCTCTGATTTTTGCAATATCAGAGCAAGACTGATAGTGTTGTGAGCAAGTGAGAATGGTGGGGTGAATGAGAAAGTTCAGGGTGATGAGAGCATGCTCTGCTTTTGAGGGGGACCTGTGAATCTGGTAATTCTAAATTGCAAAACAAAAAAGAATGAGACAAAGATGTGTCCTACATAGTGCTGTGAAAAACTGAAGTATACTTAGCTCACTTGCGTGTGGTCACCAAATTTAGCAGCCTCAGAATAGTGACCCACCACAGAAGAATTAACTTCAGCCACTGACACTTCCTGCTTTATTTCCAGGGCAAAGCAGTAGAATACATTTCTGTCATATCTGATAAAGTACTTTGCAAGTTTCATCTATAACAGCCACATTCTGTAGAATTCTGATTCCCAATATTTAGGCCTATCATGAGCACTGAATTAATTGATTTTCTTTTACTTTGTCTTTGCTTGTTTTTTTTTTTCTGTCTGTGATTTCCATCCTCAGAATTCTCAGCAACCAATAGTTCTTCCATTTAAGATGCTCTCCTAATGGAATTCATTGTCTTGTTAATTTCATCTAGTCACAGTGTTCACTCCCATCCTCTTTGATTTTCTTGAACATATTTATAATGGTTATTTCTAAATCATCATCTTGTGTATCATGTAAGTTGTTTTTCCCAGGGAACATAAGTACTCATAAGTACTGTAGTAGTACTAATTTTGTGAGAAGATGTATCATTGCCTTTTCATATTATATAGGACATTGACATCTGGAGTCAGGTTGTTAAAAGTGATTTTTGATATATATATATATCCCACATGTATAGAGTGGCTGTTTAAATCTTTGTTTGCTGCTACCCAAACTTGTCTGATTACGGGCCAGCTGAATGGTATTCAAGATTCAATGCTGGGGCCTTTCAGCTGTCGATGTACAAATGAGTTATCTGAAGAAGTTGAAGATTACTAGATAGAGTTAGGTACAGCTTCTGATGACAGCAACGGACCTTCCAGAGAGTTAACAGGTGCTTGCTGCAAATACTCAGAAGTCCGTGGAAGGCTGCGCCTTTATGCAGATTAGGCTGCAGGTGCTGAGGTCACAGAGGGGGTGGTTACTGCTCCTTGAGGGAGGTATGCAAGTTTTGTGGGGTTCTTAGGTGATAGAGGCTGGGGCTGTGATGGGGTATATGTTGCTAACTTGGGGAGGCTCCCTAGGCTTTCTGTGACCCTTAGGTGGCTAGGAATAAAGTCTATGTTCTACTGTAGGTGGACACTGCCACTTAAGGGAGGTGTACAGGACTCTGCCTGTTCCTCTGGTGGATGAGACTAGACTCTGCTTACTTCTCAGTTCCTGAAAGTCTGCACGGATATTTCCATCTGAGTGCGTGCTTGACTGGATGGGAAGGATAGGAAGCTGTGTCTGTTTTAGTGCTTAAACAACATCTGATGCACAGGGGTGTGTACATGGTGACTAACTGAATAATTAAGTCAAGATCACCTATAAACTAATAAAATTGGGATGTCAACTAGTTTCAAGGCTGAGGTACCAGCGGCAAAAGCCCTAGTTGGTACATCAAAAAACAAAACAAAACAAAACAAACAAACAAAAAACAACAACAAACAAACAAACAAACAAACAAAAAAACAACCGACCTTGAGGATGTACTTGGCATGTAGATGTGCTTTTCTCAGGGCTATACCCCTTGTCTTCTGGATTAGGTCACTGGGGGACATAGTCACCAAGACCTTCATCTTCAAAGATACATCGCAGATAGGAGGCGTGATAGATTTATATTTACTGCATCTAATTCTTTACCAACAAAGAGGTAAATAACCCCGAAAGGCTTCTGCTACCTATATGTAGCCCACTAGACCCCGTGTTGCAGGGTTAAGAGAGTCTTCAGGGATAGAATGTAATAGATTTCCTTCTGCAGATACAAACTGCTGTGTCTTCATGAACTTTGCTGTGGATTAGATGCATGGTGGCTGTGGAAGTGCTGGGACACTGAACGGTTCTTAGGACGGTGGGTTCTTCAGAATAACAAAGCATACTCTCTGGTCTCCCAGTACTGGGCTTGTTGGCGAAAACCTTCCATACTGTCTATTATAAGATTACAGTGTAAAGCATCTTTGAAAGAACATAGACTTTTTTTTTCTATAGAAAACCCTTCACAGTCTCTAATCTTAGCTGATTTGTTTTGGTAACAACTTCAAAATGGAGACGTCCATTAAAATATTTTAGCATCGAGAATATTTTGATCACACACACACACACAGACACACACACACACACACACACACACACATGCACACATAGATATATAACTGAAATTTATCATTTTTACACATATACAATTTTTATTAAATATACTTTTTGAGAAGAATATCTTAAAGTACCAAATTTTATGTCAATCTGGTATCTTAATACATATAATGATTAAAGAAGGAAAGATTTTTAAATTTATTTATTTATTTTTTATTAACTTGAGTATTTCTTATTTACATTTGAATGTTATTCCTTTCCGGTTTCGAGACCAACATCCCAACCCTCCCCTCCCTTCTTTTATGGCTGTTCCCTTCCCACCCTCCCCATTACCCCCCCCTCCCCAACAATCACATTCACTGGGGGTTCAGTCTTAGCAGGACCCAGGGCTTCCCCTTCCACTGGTGCTCTTACTAGGATATTCATTGCTACTTATGAGGTTGGAGCCCAGGGTCAGTCCATGTATAGTCTTTGGGTAGTGGCTTAGTCCCTGGAAGCTCTGGTTGGTTGGCATTATTGTTCATATGGGGTCTTGAGCCCCTAAAGAAAGGAAAGATTTAAATAATTTCAGAAGAAGATAAAGACATGCTTACATCTTTATATGAGGAAACAGTGATCAACATGTAAAATCACCTTTGTGGCAAAATATATTTCAGAACTCCACATTTTACATGGCTTATTTAAAGAAAATGTCTAAACACATGGGCATTCTCATTCTTAACATGAATGTTTAATCAAAAGGATGTAGACTATGTTTTCACACTATGATAAAGTGACAGCATTTCTGTGGTCTGGCAGTGTTACTAAGTGGCAAGACAGAGAAAGATAAGAAAAGCAGGTATCTGGTGTCAAGTCTGAATGGCTGAATTGCCTACCAATCAAAACTCAGGGGAAGAGAGGACTCTTGCATTCAATGAACCCAAATAATGCAGGCTTTAAACAAACATGGACATCATATACAGGGCTGTAAAAATTAAGTATGCTGAATGTTAGTTCCATGTCGCTTTCTACTGAAGATATTTGCTGAGCATACTCTAAGTTATCTGGGTTTTATTATAGATTGAAACTAGACAGTGAAATGGGACAGACAGGATGATACTGATGTCAGTTGGGATGCTCTTTCCAGTGTTTGACTGTAAGTATTGAGGAGGAGTGGGGTGAAAAGCGCTATTTGCACCTTCATAATTAGTATTTGTAAAAGAATCTTTACATATTGGATGCCTTCAAATTGAGAAAAATGTTACACACATTTTGGCAGCAAAGTAAATACTTAATGGCTCACTTATTGACCCTCTAATATATACCATTTAAGAGAAGCTTGAGGTTTAAGGCAATATAATGAAACATGTGTACCTACACACATTAATAACACCTTACAAAGACTTGAAGGAAGTAAATACCTGTATTTGGTTTAGTTTGTTGAGCTTTCTTTTTTGCTCAGTGAGTACTTACAGAACATCTAACAGACATCAAACATTGATGTACCCTTTAAGGAGAAGCGAACACTTTCTGTTTTGATAAGTTATGTCCTGACACATGGTTCATGATTTCCATGTAGATTCTGCTGAACAGGACTGGAGCAGGCAGGTGTGTTATTTTCATTAATGCCCCCTACAGTCAAATATAACTGCATAGCAGTTGCTCTACAGAAACATGGGACGTCTCCATAATCCCTCAGTGGTGTGTACTCAGGAGCCACAGAAAAGGCCTGTCTGGGCAGATCACACAGACCAGCTTTTGAGAGAGCATAACATTTCAGTTTCAAACCTGCCTGATTAGAATTTCTATTCTAAAGTCTGTTCGTATGCGTAGTCAGAAGCCAGTGAAGTAGAAATAATAGAAAACAACAGTTTGCATATTGGTCTGTGCATTAAATTAGGCGACTGACTGGGAATCAAAGACATGAGCTAGCAATGGCACATACATTTTTTTTCTTTAAAAGAAACAAAACAAAATAAAATACTGTAATGCTTACTATGTGGCAGGTGTTTATCCAGATTACTTAAACACATGAGCTTAACTCATTTTCTTGTGAGACAAACAAATATTCTTATTTTATATTTACTGAGAAGGTTAACAGCTCATTTAAGGTGCATGTCCTTAAACCTAGGACTATGATTTCTGCTTTAACGCCATGATAGCACTGATATTGTTTTCCTAGCCTGGATTAGTTATCTGTTGTTATTCTACAAAACATTTATTATGTCAGGTGCTGTAGTTAGTGTCTTGGCTAGTTTTATGTCAACTTGACAAGCTGAAGTCATCTGAGAGGAGAGAGCCTCAATTGAGAAAACGTCTTCACATGATTGGGCTGTAGACAAGCCTGTTTGACATTTTCTTAGTGACGATAGTGACTAATAGGGAACGACACAGACAATGGTGGGTGGTGCCATCCATGAGTTGGTGGTGCTGGGTTCTATAAGCAAAGCAGGCTGAACAGGCAATGAGGAACAAGCCAGTGAGCAGTTCCCTCCACGACCTCTGCATCAGCTCCTGCCTTCAGATTCCTGCCTTGCTTGAGTTCCTGCCCTCACTGCTTTTGATGATGTGTTCTTTGGAACTGTGAGTGAAATAAAACTCTTTCTTCTCCATGTTGCCTTTAGTCATGGAGTTCCTCATAGTAACAGTGACCCTAATGAAGACAGTCAGGAATGTGGCTTACTGGGTTTCGTAACTCAGTGTTCATGGCTAAGGTGTCATCATTTGTCAAAATCATCTCAAAGTTCTCACATAGAGGAATCTATCACCAAACCAACTCATGTTGTTGGCAGGAGCTGGCTCATCCTGTGCTGTTCAGTTGAGGAAGTCAGTTCTTTGCTGGGTTTTGGCAAGAGGTTGTCCTGTGCACCCTCTCACACAGGACGGCTCATAATTTCCCAGTGGTGTGAGCAAGTGAGTAGGCAAAGGAGCAGTAAGCATCCGTAAGATGGAGGGACCGGCTTTTGGGACTTAACTTTGGAAATGTTGTACCTTCAGTTTTTCCGTATTCTATGAGTTAAAGGTGTGTAACTGGCTCCAGCCTAGGCCAAGGGAAGGAGGGAAATGACTAGGAAGCAAGGATCAATGGAGGCCATTGAAAAACTACCTACCATGTATGGCAAGCCCTCAGTGCCTCCTCTTCCCTATACCTTTCTTTCCTTGTTGAGTGAATTTGATATCAAAAGGCAGGTTATTGTGGCCACCAGAGCACTGATGTGTTGTCATTGTGCTTCACGCCGAGCTTCATTTGATCCTTACAATAACACCTTTTTGTTCACCTGAGTAGTTAGTGTTAGAGACTATAGCATATAATTTCAAGTTTTTGTGACTTCACACATGAAATTCACCACTTTTAATATGGCAAAATTGTCCTTTAGGTATCTTGCTGAGAGGTGACAAGAGGATTTACACTTCTCCCACTGGTCTTTACATTATGAAATGTATTACTGGTGCTCCAGACTTGAGGGATATTTAAGGGCCTAGACTGAAGATGCTATTGATTCCTACACACATTCTGTTGCTCCAAGCTGGCAAAGAGGTTCAACTATAATGTGATTTTCTATGTGTGTGTATCGTGGATAAAATGAAATAGGGGAACAAATGACTGGTGAACCATCATTCATATACTAATGGCTCTTGTTTCATGAAACTATGTATGTGTATGTGTCTGTGTCTGTTTGTATACACACAGACACATATACATATACACATGTATATGTACACACACACACACACATATAATACAAATGCTCATGATATTTAACTCTTTCCAATTTCTTTCTTTCTTTTTTTTTTCATCTTTATTATCTTGAGTATTTCTTATTTACATTTCAATTGTTATTCCCCTTCCTGGTTTCTGGGCCAACATCCCCCTAACCCCTCCTTCTGTATGGGTGTTCCCCTCCCCATCCTCCCTCCATTACCACCTTACCCCTAACAATCACGTTCACTGGGGGTTCAGTCTTGGCAGGACCAAGCGCTTCCCCTTCCACTGGTGCTCTTACTAGGCTGTTCATTGCTACATATGCAGTTGGAGTCCAGGGTCAGTCCATGTATAGTCTTTGGGTAGTGGCTTAGTCCCTGGAAGCTCTGGTTGGTTGGCATTGTTGTTCATATGTTGTCTCAAGCCCCTTCAAGCTCTTTTAGTCCTTTCTAAGATTCCTTCAACGGGGATCCCGTTCGCAGTCAGTGGTTTAATGATGGCATTCGCCTATGTATTTGCTGTATTCTGGCTGTGTCTCTCAGGAGAGATCTACATCTGGTTTATGTTGGCCTGCACTTCTTTGCTTCATCCATCTTAACTAGTTTGGTGGCTGTATATGTATGGGCCACATGTGGGGCATTGGATAAGCCACTATAAATGCAGAAAGCATATAAATCATATACAAAGTTCATGTAACTGAACTATGAGTAAGTTAGAAACAATACAGTTATCTTCCAGTTATCTTTCAGAAGTGTCTGAAAATGCTAACACTCATTACCCTTGCTGTCTGCATTTTCTAGTAATTATTTTGTCTTAAACTTGCCATAACCTTTTAGCCTCTTTATTTTCTCCCTGGTTCTGAAGATTGAACTCTATCTCCTGCTAGACAGGAGGAGCGTTGCCACTGAATTCAACGGTAGACCTAGTCTTTTCTTCTTTCAGTCGAGCATTTTAGTGTTTGCTGTTTCATCTGGCTATCTCCACACCCTCCTTACTCATATACCCATAATCCCCACACACCATCTCTAGTAGAACTGTCCTTCCTGCTACCCTGCTCATCAAAGACTTCTCATATCTTTAGTAACAAATGCCTTTTAGCCTTTATCTTGCTGAGTCTGTGTATCAAATTTGACTATGGTGGTAGTTTGCTCTTAAAACCCTTGACTTGTTACAGTACCTTCCTCTTTCATGATTCTAACTCATCCTTCCCAAGTTCTTTGCAGATTTACTCTTCTCTGCCAATTCTAAATGTTGGTGTCCTCATGAATGTGTTTCATTTTAGATAGCTAACATACAACCATTAAATTTGTTTGTTTAGCTGTAACTGTGAGGTCCAGTCCCACAGGCTTATCTTCTTTCTGCAAATGCCACACAGGCAATTCACATATATATATGTATATACATATATATATGTATATGTATATATATACTAGGCAATTAAAATTGCTTCACTTTTGAACAGGGGCAATGATAATTTTAGCATCTAGGATCTATTGGGTTCTTTTCTGGTGCTGGGTATTGTGTTAAGGGCTTTACAATTGTTATTTCATTTGAAATTCTACTTTAACAATGGATACTCTGAGTTAACTTCTGTTTTCACTATGTAGATGGAGATACTCAAGCACAGGGTTGTTAATCCTATTGTTCGAAGTCACAAAGCAATATGAATAGCCTTGATCTCAAGTCTGATACTCTGATGTCATTTTAGTCTTCTTAGTGCCTGTGCAATAGCTTCCTCTGATGTTGGGACTTGTGTCTAAGCCTAATGACCACAAATCCGGTTGACTACCTGAACTAGTATTTGACTGAGGAAGTCAAGGAGAATAAGAGCTTACACTTTTGTCAAATAACCCCAGTGCTCTAGATATCCGAAGACACTTGCGATGAGGATGGTAGTTTAACACACAGATGATATGAAACTTCAGAGTTTCCGAAGGTCGCACTGCCTGCTTCTACTAATGATCAAGCCTATTACACTATGTAAATTTCTGTACATAGCTATATAGAATGAGGTGAAATTTTTGTCCATTTAAGGTGTTTCTGTATCTAGAGAGATGCTCAGAATATCAAGCCAAATTGGAAATTAAAAATGTATTTTGCATGTTGCTATAAATGTAGTGTTTACATTTTATAAGGGGTATAACCTTAAAATTTGTCCATGGCCCTACTTTAAAGAAAAATCTAATGAAAGGATGAAAAAAATTTTACATTTAGCCATACCGTATGCTCTGTGTATGTCTGTGTGTGTGTGTGTGTGTGTGTGTGTGTGTGTGTGTGTGTGTGTGTGTGTGTGTGTACACGCTGGAGGTCATTATTGAGTGCTTTCCTCCATAACTGTCTGCTGTATGATCTGAGGCAGAGTGACAGTCTGGAGCTCACTGATTGGTGAGACTTACTAGCCAGGAAGATCTGGGGTCTTCCTGTTTACAGGCCCATGCTACCATGACCAGATTTTTATTTTACAATGGTGCTGAGGATCTAAAATTTAGGTTTTCATCCACTGAGCCATCTCGATATTCTGGAAATGCTTGAAAGAATGGCAGAAGCCCCCCTTTGACAGTTTCCATGAAGAGGCAAATCAATGGTGTGTGATTCTGAAAGCACACAGGCCAGCACGTGTGCTGGGATGACAGGATGCTTTTGCTGTATTCTCTGTAGATTAGTGTCATGGCACATACAACTACTTTATTGTATTTCTTAGAATACACTTCGCTAGTTTAATGTTTTCCAAAATAATCTCCTATTTCTCTCTCTCTCCCTCTCTTCTCTCTCTCTCTCTCTCTCTCTCTCTCTCTCTCTCTCTCCTTTTTTAGATGACGGTGGGTCGAAAATCCGTTTGACTCAACAGGTGGACATGGCTGCACAGGTGGCTTCTGGAATGGCCTATTTGGAGTCCCAGAACTATATCCACAGAGATCTGGCTGCAAGAAATGTCCTTGTTGGTGAACATAATATCTATAAAGTAGCAGATTTTGGACTTGCAAGAGTTTTTAAGGTAAGATTTAATTTTGTTTTAATTGGTTCTTATAATAGGTTAAACAGCAAAAAGGTTAATACGGCAATAAGTTCACAAATATTATTTAAAACTATTTCTGGGCTAGATGTTGTACTAGGATCCCAACTCTCAAAAGGGCAAGGCAAGAGGACTTTGGGTTTGAGGTCAGTTTGAAGGTCAGGGAGAGCCTTGTCTCCAAGTAATAATTGCAGCAAGAGTAACAAAGCTACACACAAAAGATACAAACAAAACTCTCCTAGGGTCTATCAATTTTATTGATAAAGAGAAGTAGTAGTGTAGTACCTACAGACAGGGTGCCTTCCTATTTTTAGGGAGTAGGCAATCAAGAAAAAATAGTGATCACGTAGATTAATAGATACGTAATTAAATTTGTAGTTGAATTTGTGTTGTACTTGTCAGATGCTACCAGCCCCCACCATCTGCTTTCACGCATTTCTCTTACAGAAAACGATAGAATGTATCTAGCTTTGCTCACTTGACAATAGGCTATATTCCTATATATATCATGATTCTGGAACAATCGTCAAGCTTTGTGTGTGTTGTATGTGTGTGGGCATGTCAGTGTTTTCTATATGTGTGTGAATGTGTGCTCTTGTCTGTGTAGTTACATGTAGAGGCCAGAAGCTGATATTGAGATATCTTCTTCAATCCTTTCTACACCTTGATAAAATGGTTTTAGTAATTCTTTGAGGATTTCATACAATGTATATTGACCATATTCATTCCTTTCCCCTAACTTCTCTCTGATGAAACTCTCACCTCTCTACCCACCCAACTTCTTGTTCTCATGTCCATGCTCTCTCTTCCTCTCCCTTTCCATCTCCCCCAACCCCTCTTTCTTGAGACCAACTACACTTGCTATAGGGAAAGTTTCTCATTGAATCTGTAGTTATGATTTTGGTTGGACTGGCTGGCCCACATGTCTCTAGGGTTCACCTGTGTCTTCATCCTCAGCCCTGTGTTACACAAATGTACTGTATCACCTGGTTTTGATGTGGGTCCTGGTGACCTGAACTCAAGTTCTCATGCTTGCTCAGAAAGTACATTGTCCACTGAGCCATTTCTCTAAAACTAAACCACTGGGTTTCCATTTACCCATACTCACCCTGTTTTGTAACATCAATCCAAAGAGACTAATAATTAGACATCATATGGGGTGTATAAATCTGGATTTAAGTTTAGATTTTCACATCGTTCACTAAAAATGTGCATTTAGAACATGAAACATAGCAGGTAAAGACTCTCCTTATCCTCTTTCCTGTTTTTTAGAAATTAATTAGGAAGCCACTATGTTGATAAATTAATTTAAATTATTTAGATCTTTTTTGGTATTTTGGTGCTTTAGATGATAATCAATGCCAGCTTTTCTAAAAAAATATTATTTATTTTTACTTTGTGTATATGTGCTTTTGCCTGCATTTGTCTCTGTGCATTTATGTCACTGCAGAAGCCAGAAGGTATGAGATCTTCTGGAGCTGGATTTACAGAAGGTTCTGTGCTACCGTTTGGGTGCTGGGAACCAAACCTGTGTTCTTGTCAAGAGCAGCAAATGCCCTTAACTACCGAACCATCTCTCCAGTCTTAACGTTAGCCTATAGCTCTTCACTACTGCATGCAATAGAATATGCTCCTCAGTCTCTCAAGACACATCTTACTATTGGCCTTTTGCTGATTTTCTAGTCATATATGTTTGGAACATAATATTTGCTATTATAATCCAAATTGACCTAAGCCCATATTGAATATTTGCCTCTACATTTTCATGTGACACAGGTTACAAATAAATGAGGGCAGCACAACAAATCACTAACTTGGCTTGAATCCTTGATGCATTAACAGGTGGATAATGAAGACATCTATGAATCTAAACACGAAATAAAGCTGCCAGTGAAGTGGACTGCACCCGAAGCCATTCGTACTAATAAATTCAGCATTAAGTCTGATGTGTGGTCTTTTGGAATTCTGCTCTATGAAATCATTACTTATGGCAAAATGCCTTACAGCGGTGAGTGATTAATTCAGAAGTGGGCCTTTCTGTTGCAGGTCACTTGCTTAGATGTGACTTTAACTGTTTTGCCTAGACTTAGAGGGCAGAGTTATGAAGCTGACCATACCATGTGCCTGGATCAGCCCAACAGATAAAATTTGATGATGATAATTTGCATTAATGAAGTGGTTTATTACTTTCTTCTTTTTTTGCTCTTGAATTGCAGTCTTATAGACATGACTTACTGCAGGTTTTAGTTTAATGTCTACAACCTGGGAAATGGATGGTAGGTTTCATGATGGGCTTCATCAGGGGAAAAAAAAATTCCTTTATAACCCAGAGTTCAGTGTCAACTATAATTTGAAGACTCTGATTGTGCACTTTTTTTTCTCTATTCTATATGTTTTAGGGATGACAGGTGCTCAAGTAATTCATATGTTGGGTCAAAACTACAGACTACCACGGCCATCTAACTGTCCAGAGCAATTCTATAGCATCATGATGGAATGCTGGAATGTAGAGCCCAAGCAACGACCAACGTTCGAGACCCTGCACTGGAAACTTGAAGACTACTTTGAACCAGACTCTTCCTATTCTGATACAAATAACTTCATAAACTAAACAACAAGGAAAAAGAAGAAATATAATTAAGATGTGAAAATGCGGAAGTCACCAGTCCAGAAATATCGTCTTCTCAACCAACTGTGAAATCAGCTTATTTTGACATATTCAGGTGGTAGGATGAACTCAACCATGCATTCTGTATCAAAAAGATCATCTGTGTATTCTATTGACTAGGAAACGCTGCAGGACAGTATAAGATGATGTGTCATTTTTCCCTCACTGCCTGGTAAAATCAATCACACTAAATGAAGTTATTATTTTTTTTCCTTTTAAGAACTCCTCACATTTCTATTTATTGTTTGAAATGCCGATCAAGAGAATCAACAGATGACGGTGTTTACTCAGTTACTGTTGTGGCATTTTCCTGTTTACTGATTAGACTGGTTATTCATTATTCCTCAAATTGCTGAATCCCATCAGGCTGTTATTATGAAGGAATTTGATTGCTTTGCCGCACAGCAGGACCTGTGCTTTGAGATATTTTTTTTCCTCTCTTTTAAAATATCTTGTAACTACAATGATGGCAAAGCCATGCTAAATGACTCGATTGTACTTGAAGTAATTGCACGTATTTTTCCTATGCATAAGAAAGCGAAGCAGCTGTTGAGAAAAAGAATTAAAATCTTCCTCATTTTGTAGGAGGAAATGATGGAGTTTGCTCTATACCTCAGTATGTGTCATCAGAGAATCATCTGCATTAGTTTTAATCTCTTAATGTCAGGAATCAGATTGCAAAGCCGATGAATTGTTATGTGTGGGAATATAAGGGAACTACCACATTGCCTACCAGGTCTGAGAAATAGATATTAAAGTGGCTTAGGGAAGCTAGCAGAGAGCTGGAGGATTGCTGCAGCTTTCTAAGTAATAATAAAAAGTTCCTTTGGCACACTGGCCGATTTTAAATTGGCTGCAAGACAGGCCAAGCCGTGCTTCAGCTCTTGAGGCTAGGAATAATGTCTGAACATGGTTATGAACTGTAGCTTTCGTCTGTTAAGACTGGATGCTTTTAGTCTCTTCATTTTTTTTCTCACCTTGGTAAGAACTTCCCTGTTTTCTTAGGCAATGAGTGTATCAAATGTTCTGTCTCATTGGATAGTTAGCGATACTTCTCTAAAGTCAGCTCCATATATTCCATGATCTTCTAATGTGCAGTGCTGAATGAACGTTCCAAAAGGAACATTCATCCTCCTATAGGACAGAAGAGAATATCTAGATGGTCACAAGGATCCCCTGGGAATTGAAAAACATGTCAGTTCTTTCAACTAGGAACTAGGAGGCAAGGCATCAGGGATTAACTATTAGCAGTTCAGTGATGTCACGACCCTACCTGCGTTTCTGTTGCCATGGTGAAAATCCTGACAAAAAGCAACTTAGAAGAGGCAAGGTTTATTTTAGCTTATAATTCCATGTCATTGTATCACATTGTATCACTGTGACAAGATCTTGAAGCTGATTACACCACGTCCACATTCTAAGAGGAGAGAGACATTCACGGATAGCTTGCTTGCTTCCTGATTTGTGCTCAGGTCCATTTCTACACTCTTAAAAAGTTTGTGACAGCTTTGCCTAGGTAATAGCATGCCACACAATAGGCTGGACTTTCCAGGATCAATTAACGTAATTAAAACAATTCTCTACAGACATGCCAAAAGGCCAGTATAATATAGAGAATCATTGTCAACTCTTTGCAACTCTCTTTCTGGGTTATTCTAGGTACTGACAAATTGGATCACTTAAGCTAGCCATTAGACCACTAAGACTCAAACTTTCCCATCTATAGCAAGCATTGTCTGTGTTCAACTGGTCACAGGTAACCACCAGTCGTAAGTGAGGCTCCTTGTTCCTTTATATTCAAGAAGATAAAATGGGCAACTTCACCCTTAGACATTATCCTAAGCCCAAACACACACACACACACACACACACACACACACACACACACACACACACACACACACACACACATGCATCAAGACAAGACGCAGCATGCACACACACTCACCTCATTCCCATTTTGGGGGGTAAGCAGGTGGCAAACACAGTCCCGTGACCAGTGAACAACAATCCGCACAGTGAATGTAAATGCAAAGTGTTGATTGGCTTGGAAGAAAGTCTGCACTGAAGCTGGGAATATAAACTTCTCCAAGACAAGTTTCTTATTTGAAAAAAAAAATTAGAGATTAGTTCCTGGGTTGGTGTCCAATCACAGGACTGAATTAACTGTTGGAATTAATCTATGTACATGTAAGCATTCATTTATCATCTCAAACATGTCTGAACTGACTTGAATCTGAATCATGTGTGAAGACTACAGACATGCCCAGAGAAGGAAAAGCATTTGTAAGATAAAGTCGCCATTAATATTTTAACCAGTTGACAGAGCATGGGGTAGCTTCCATTGTTTATTTCAGATTGCCTGGTCAAATGTAACCAAGGAGAAGACATTCAACAACTAGGTGGCTAAAATGAAAATTTTAAAAAAGGACTCCTTTTTCTGAGTTCATTTCTTCAGGACAGATTCTACTTGGGGCATATGTAGAAAGGAGGAGCACTATTCCCATTTCATTGTACAAATTCAAATGCTTTGTACTTTTATGTGGTAGCTGATAATAATAAATTTGTAGTAAGTTCTGGCTTTGAAATATAAAATGGTTATCCGTTCCTGCTTTAATACCACCTGAAACTTGTTTAACTCACAGGGTTTGATTCTTGGAGACATTTATGTTCAAGGCTCTGTCAAAGCAATCTATTATTCTTGTTTTTACCCTGATGGATCATGGGGGGGAAATAATGGATTCAGTTATGAGAAGCCATAATAGATTTTTTTTAAACTGACATAAATTTCTCCTTCTGTACAGAATAAAAGGATCAGGAAAGAGATAGGCTGAATTTCCTACAATGAGCCTGCTCTCGTTGAAGTTGCCTCCCATAAATTGTAGCCAAGCACTTTTCCTGTTATGTTTTATTTATGTAATTCAGTTATTTGGAGATGGTAGTGAGGGATATGAGTACATCATTTTATGTGGTATTTCAAATCATTTTTGACAAAAACCTTAAGAAGTTTTGTGATAGGAAAATTCAAAATTCCATTAAGCCTCCTTTTAAGAACATAAGGAATGAAATAGGTTTAAATTACCCAAGGTCAAAGTGGAGTTGAAGCAGTTTCACCAAGCTGAATATTTTGTCGTCAAACACAACGTCGAATCCACAGTGATCAGGAATGGACAACGATGTTGTACGAGTGGGTAGCCTGAAAGCACACCCATGAAGGTAGTGAGATACTACCTTACTCACAACTGCTACATACATTTCTGCATGATAGCCATGTGGATCTAGGGTACCATGAGAAACACCAACCCTTTTTTTTTTTAGCTTTATTAACTTGAGTATTTCTTATTTACATTTCATTGTTATTCCCTTCCCGTTTCTGGGCCAACATCCCCCTAACTTCTCCCCTCCCCTTTGTATGGGCTTCCTCCCATCCTCCCCCATTACCACCCTCCCCCAACAATCAGGTTCACTGGGGGTTCAGTCTTGGCAGGACCAAGGGCTTCCCCTTCCACTGGTGCTCTTACTAGGCTATTCATTGCTACCTATGAGGTTGGAGCCCAGGGTCAGTTCATGTATAGTCTTTGGGTAGTGGCTTAGTCCCTGGAAGCTCTGGTTGGTTGGCATTGTTGTTCATATGGGGTCTTGAGCCCCTTTAAGCTCTTCCAGTCCTTTCTCCAATTCCTTCAACGGGGGTCCCGTTCTCAGTTCAGTGGTTTGCTGCTGGCATTCTCCTATGTATTTGCTGTATTCTGGGTGTGTCTCTCAGGAGAGTTCTACATCCGGTTCCTGTCAGCCTGCACTTCTTTGCTTTATCCATCTTATCTAGTTTGGTGTCTGTATATGTATGGGCCACATGAACACCAACCCCTTCTGAAAAAAAAAAAAAAACTTCTTAGAAAACTTACTATACAGCCCAGATACAATTTCAAAGAGGAAGAAAGGCCTGGATGGCACTATGTGTACTGTCAAGCACATACTGTACCTGCAATCATGTTCTTCTTGGTATAGTTGAATATAAACTATTTGCGTCAAAATGCCTTGCTGGTAGGTTGTTTATGGTGACATTTTAGGATTGTTTTCAGGGGTGCATTGGATATGAACTGGACTTGTGATGAATTAATTAACACCTTACTAAATTTTACAACAATCTCTCACCACTGTTAAAATAAATAGGATTTCTATATCTGACAATATATACCAAGAATGCTCATATGCCAGTGGACTTCTCTGAAAATGGTTAATCTTGTTTTTCCTGGCATCACTTAGGGGAAGCTTTGGCTGTAGTCATCAGCACAGTGCAAAAACTCAGTGTTATAGGAAAACAAAGCTGGAAAAGTTGGCAGAGAACACCTATAAATATTTTAAACCCTTGACCACAGCAATGTTTTACGATCTATAGCACCATTCTGCAGTGCGAAGTTGCACCACTAAACTCTGAGCTTAATCTTTCCTTTCCCTTTATGTGTTCTTACAGGGTTTGTCGTGTACATTTAGTCCTCAAGTCATCCTGCTTCCATGTCCCGAGTCCATGGTATACATGCATTACCAAACCCAGAGTACTTTTTTCTCCTTAAAGAGTGCTGTTTGTTACCTCCAATGTACTTATTTCATTTAACAATAAGGTAGAGAGTGAAAATAGGAGATATTTAAGCATAATGAAGAAAGAAATTATGCCACTGCAAGAACATGGATGGAATTGGATAACAGCAGGTCAAACGAGCCAAGCACAAAAAGACAGAACCGCGTGTTTTCTTTCCTTATATAGAAGCTTAAAAAGGGTGAGCTGAACATAGAAGTGGGAAAGAAGGAAGACAGGCTGGTAGGTCTATTTAAGTTCAAGACCAATTCCAGGATAACCAGGGCTTTGTGGAATGCCAAACAAAACAAAACGAAAACAAACAACTCCTGTTCAAACCCCAACTCTCCCTCAGACTCTCTTCAAAAACAAATAAACAACACCCCCCCCAAAACCAAACCACATAATCCAGGATCTGTGATGTTGTCTTTGCCAAATATGCACTACAGTGTGTGAGTCAGGACAATGGGAAGCCACCACCCATGTGGCCACTTGCTCTGGGTGATAGGCATGAGGGCTTTGCTCCATCTCACACCAGCATTTACACTTTTGGGTTTGGAAGATGTCTGCCAAATTTGTTCCCATTTATCAGTTACATTCCTGTGGCTCTCTGCACCTACAAGAAAAGCTGACTTTGCTGTCCCACTGTGTGTCAAGAACTAAGCTTCAGCAACACTCAGTGAGCAACACAAGAGTCGGTCGTGATGTTACATTAAAACTTCAAGTGATGTCAAATTGTCTACTGCCATATAAACACATCCACTGATTTCTTTCTTCCTTGCTTGCTTATGAGTGTATGTTTGTGTGTATGTGTGTGTGTGTGTGTGTGTGTGTGTGTGTGTGTGTGTGTGTGTGTGTGTGTGGGGGGGGGGGATGCTGGCCTGTGTGTGCATTTGTGGAGGCCAGAAGTTGATCATGGATGTCTTCCTTCATTATTTTGAGATGGTGTCTCTCAGTGAATTTGAAGCTTACCCTGATTATTATACTGCTTGGCTAGAAAAGCACATGATTCCCATGTCATTGCCTTCCTGCCTTTGAGGTTTTCGACTCCTATTAAAAGTGCCCAGGGTTTTTTTTACATGGGTACTAAAGATTGAGTTTAGCTCTTTACACTTGTGCAGCAAACCCTTTATCCATTGAGCATTTCTCTGATTCCTATCATTAATTTCTTTCTCATTAATAATTTTATTATTCACTCAACAAATATTTAATAAGTGCCTTTAATGGCAGATAGTTGGCTAGATGCTTGGGTAAAGCTGAATAGCAGTGACATTGTCCCTGCCATGGAGTAAGAATGGGAGAAGTGAATCTCAGCTCACAAAACTGTATACAAAATTTGCCTCTGGTTTTCCTTCTGAGAATTAAATTGTGACTTGTAATTGGTTGTGCAGAACCCACTTCCCCACCCACCTCATTTAACCAAAAAAATTAAATGAAGAAATATTATATCTTAAGTTTTTTTGTTGATAAAAAAGACAAGGGGATATTGGAACACCTTCTTGGAAGACCTAGAGAAAGGAAAGAAAGATAACTTGGTTCCCCCTACCCTTTTAGTACTCTTGAAGGATGAAATCCAATATCCATCTAAATCCAATAAGAAAACTTAGGAATGGAAGTCACTTCTGAGCTCTTGATGAAAGAAAGTAGCTAAGGCAGCCGTGGAGCTCCAAACTACACTGTAGGAAAGCAGAAAGGTGTTGTTTCTGCTGTTACTTCTTACCTCTGCTGATTAGAATCTCTAGGGCTCATTTCTACAGTGTCCTGTCTGCTTCAAACCTGTTCCAACATTATTTTTAAAGAAGTTTTAGTTGATTCTGGATTTTCTTCTATCAGATCTAAGTGTTGGTATGTTAAAGCTGAAGAGAGTCTGTGGCACTGGAGTTTATTTCCCCGGCCATGTCCCAAACTGTACACTCCCATTGGAAGAAATCTTGACCTTGGATCTTCCCCATTTAATGATGCATCTTTCTAAAAATAATGTTGTGGAACTGATCTCCCTAAATTTTACACAGCTCAGAGTGGTTCTCCTCCACAGTATTCCTATTGTGAGAAAACCTTCTGGCACATTCCTCCTCTGATGCCTCTTCTTGGTGATAAAGGTGCCCCTATACTCAAATGTCCCTTCAGAGAAGAATGGACCCAAGTTAGGAATAGCAAGGCAATTCCTGTTCCAGTAATGGAGAGTTATATATAAAAGGCTTCCCATCTGCCCTTTTAACTTTTCAGAACAGGGCCTTGATGGCAACTTGTAAGTCCATTTTCCTTGTGTCCTTGAAATCTTCAGTCTTTCTGGAAGTTGGGATTAGGTTGAGTAAACTCAAAGACTGAAGGCCACTTCAAGGGCCTTAGGTTTAAAACTCCAAAGACAAGATTTTGACTTCTGTTTTCTTATTTTTCAATTATAATGATCTTCCTTCAGATAGCAGTTTCCCTGTGATCTATTAGCTTGTGGAGGGGAACCTGAGCATGAAAAACAAAGCATAGGAAATGTGTCAAATAATGTTTTAAAGCAATTACCTGCCATGTATGGAAAAGAAGAAAGGGGTATGCAGAAAGTAAGTAAGTATGGTTGTCCTGAGTATGACAATGAAGATAATATGGAATGCTGTGGGACTGTATAACACGATCCAGCAAGTAGACGTCTGGCTTGAGAAAAATGCAGGAAACGGTGCTTCTATATGGTCTGAAGGAACAGCAAAATGTCAGTGTGTGTCAGGAGACAGCAGACATGGCAAACATAGATTCTGCACAGGAAATTATGGTAAAGAGCTGAAAGAAACTTAAGAGTCTTACCACAATATGGGAGAGAGGAGGCCTGGACCCAAGTTAGGTGCAACCAGGGGAAGAGAATGGAGAGGAGCCTGGTTCTGGAGAGAGTACAGGATGAAAACCAAAAGGGATAGGGGTTTCAAATTGAATGGGGATTTGGAATTAGAATTAAAGAGGTGGTCAATTTTAATGAACTTGAAGAGCTGGAGAACAAAGAACTTTCCCATTAGTCTTTAGCACCCTGATATTCTGAGGAAAAATGTGCCTATCTAAGAAGAATGCTCAAAGTCTAGCTGTCAGAGGCTAAAGCCAAGTGAGAAGCAAGAGTTTTGAGACACATTGCGTAGACACATTTTCCTGATACACATGTGTGAATAGACAGAGATAGCAACTAACTGTGACTGCAGAATTCACAGGGATGCATGTGTTTCTGCACATGGGAGACACTAGATTTGTTTGGTAGCTTAAGTAGGGTTACCAGAGGAAATACCATCAGGAAGATGCTAAGGAGTACAGAGTAGAAAGTCTCTATTTCTCTAATGAGTCTGAAAGGATAACCCATCACTATCGTGACCATTAAATTTGAGTAGATTCTACAACATGTTTCTTTGTTCTTTTCTGGTGATTTAAAACTGGAACACAATAAAGACACATATTGAACTGGCATACTTCTTATTTCAGAATGACCATTTAGTTTCTTTTTAAGGAAAGACTTAGATTCTTTCCATGTCCTTACCTATTTTTCTAAGATTGATTTAGTTTCTTAACCTTGGGATAAGCAGATTGATTTTCTTTAAAATAGAAGTTTCACCTAGCTTGGAGAAGCATTAAAAAAAGAAAAAAAATTTAAGTAATTCCAAGTGAAATATCTATTCATTTCCCTTGGCTGTGGACGTCAGATCTAATTATTCAAAATGAAACAATATGGCTCATTGCAAATGAATTATGAAATCCATTTAAGAGTATGTTGAAATAGTGTCAAGCAGGTGATAGGAGATTTGAGACTTAATATCTCAGGGGGAAAATTTAAACTATCCAAAGAATAAAATTACAAGCAAAGAGAAAAAGAAAAAGAATGGAAACAAAGGATAGTGAGGCTATCTTAAAAAATATCATCAAAATCTCTGGGAAAATGTTTCTTCCTTTGTCTGGTGTAGACTGGTTATGAGTAATAAAGAAATGTTCTTATTTGACTATTGAATATGCATAGTTACAGCTTGGAGTCTCAGGACCTGAATTAGGCAAAAGAGGTTTTGTAATAAAATATTTCTTGGAAATTGTCTTCAACTTAATTTTATAGTGCTACAGAATTTTCAAACTGAGAGGGACCCTTGAGACCATGTAGTCAGACTATCTTCCCTTCCGTTAGAAGGAAACTCAGAGGCAAAAATAATAAAGAGCAAAGGATCTATAGCCACGTGGGAGAAATTTTTCTTCAAATGAAACTGCTCCGTGGACTCTACTTCCTGGCAGAATAGCACATCTTCATGAAAAGATCAGATGAAGATAATGTGTTGCACTATCTTTTTCTCCCCTTGTATTTTAGAGAAACCCACAGTATTCAGTGTAGAGAAGTGTAAATGCTAATGGTTTTATTTTGTGTTTGAGCATTAAAACCACAAAGCCTGCAAATTGTGCAATGCTGGGCAAGTGGGAACAAGCAACAAGAAACCGCAAAAACCAAAGAAACAGGACAAGCTGTTTATGAGTTCTCAAAATGACCAGTAGATGGGGGCCCAGATTGCTGCTGAAGATTGGGATCAGAAGGAAAAAGCAAAGAGGAAAACCAATGTAAAATTTCTCCTATCACATTCATTTTGTGTAAAATGTTAGTGAGGGACGTTCCTCTGTTAGTAAGTTCTCAGACTTTTAGTGAAGAATTGGATGTTATAATCTCTCTACTGTGTCCACATTTTAGTGAAATACAAAAGATACACATTTCAATTCTTGTAGACATTAGTTTTTACAGTAGATTTGAGTACTTTTCACCAAAACAGAACTTATATAGCACATCACCTTTATAAGAACTTTTATATGTACTTCATGATGCATCCCGAATAGATTCCCACATGTATAATTATATTTCAAATGAATTGATATACTTTTTATATACTTTCACTCACATTGCTATTTACTCATTTAGCAATTAATTCTAAATAGGTCTCTGTGAAATTAATATGGAAAACTACTGGCATAGGGAATACTAATACAAAAAGGAAAACAGTTATAACACTAGCATAAACCAATAATTTACAGCTTATGTTCTTCAATCATAGGTGATTAAATTATTATTAAATTATTATACTAATAAAAATTGTACAATTTTCCCCATTGTGGTTTAGAGTGATTAGATCAGGAAACAGGGGAAGATAATATGATGCTTGTGGAATTAACTCTACTTAATTTGAAACTTTAGAATAATTTTACTTTCTCCCACTAAATACTTAATGCATTTTCTGCATTAAGAAATTTAAATTTCTGCATAAAATTTAAATATTTATATGTAAAGTATTGATTTTGTGCTAATACTTTTAGCACATCTAAATCACAGTCTTACTTTTAGGAAGCCGAAAACCAGTTAATATGTATTTTATTAACTCCTCAACACTATGATTATAGATTAATGTATTGAGTAAAGAAGAATTATGTATTTCAGGCCCACTATATAGTAATAAATAGATGTTTAACGATAATCAAAATCCAAGCACTTTTGCAGGAATGACACAATTGCCTTTTCTCTTAAATTTTTGCCATTGCCTTGTTACATTCTCACAAGGAAGGCCCCATAGGGAAAATAATTTACGCAAGGGAAGCTCTACTTGGTTGAAAGCTGGGAAATGTTTGTGCAGAATCAACTTTCTGTCTTGCTTGTCTTGTTTTAGGAGGAAAAGAGGATTAGGTCAAGAGGACCTTAGATTTCCAGAATGTTTCTGGCTAAAGTGCCAAGCCAAATTTCACCTTTAGGCCCATTGAGAGGACATTCCATTTCCACGATATGGAGCTTCTCAATGCTGAGTCACACTGTGTCATAGCAGGGTAACCAAGACTGTAGCAGGAAGGGAAAGGATGATGCCTGAGGAATTCAGGGATTTCCCAGGTTTCCAATTCCATGATGATGTCTCTTTTCTTGTTCTTCATCCTTTCTCTTTTGCTGAGTAGCACGACTGAGATCTGAGATGAGGAGGAGAAAAGCAACTAAAAAAAGAAGAAGAAGAAGAAGAAGAAGAAGAAGAAGAAGAAGAAGAAGAAGAAGAAGAAGAAGAAGAAGAAGAAGAAGAAGAAGAAGAAGAAGACGACTGAGGAGGAGGAGGGGGGAGGGGGAGGGGAGGAGGAGGGGGGGAGGAGGAGGAGGAGGAGGAGGAGGAGAAGTTTAGATGACCAGAGATACTAGCAGAATTGTCTTGGAAGAACTAGGTCTCCTCTCCTGAGATCTGTTTTATTGTATCTATTTCAGTCCTAGCCAGTGATTTGCTGGCAGTTTTTTGCCCAGTCAAATCATTTAACTTTATAATCTGTTTTTCCTGCTCTTAATAAAAATATTGTTAGTATTTATGAATTGCATTGAGATTTTCATAAAGACAAAGCCTTGAATATTTCATGAAGGTCTTAAAATGTTTGGATCTATGTACATGTTATTAAGTATAGCTAACTCTCACTGTCACTTAATGGGTGCTGTTCCCTTTCTGTAGAGTGTTTTCTTTTGCATGTTGGTCAATGTGTGGTTAAGAAAAACAAATGAATTTAACCTTAAAATGAGTAGTAAATCTCTCTTGAATGTTAAGATACAGAGATGAGGGAGTTCTATGGGTGGGTCTACTTTGGTCTTTTATCCAATCTTTAACAAAATATTCAATGAACATCTACTTCATGCTCTGGACTGGGCTAGGACTTGAGAATAGACAATGAAGGAGGTAGTCCAGTGTGGTAAAGTAGTGGTGTTGTTTTGGAGTCGAACTTGCTGGATTTGCAGCTTATATGAGTTGTTACCCTTGCACATATTAGTTAGCCACTTTTAACTTTATTTTTCATCTTTATTAACTTGAGTATTTCTTATTTACATTTCGATTGTTATTCTGCTTCCCGGTTTCCGGGCCAACATCCCCCTAACCTCTCCCCCTCCCCTTCTCGATGGGTGTTCCCCTCCCCTAACTTTTTTTTAGTCTGAAGAATGAGCTTTTTATCTAGGTTGAAGACTACTTTTGATAATCCAGACAGATAAATACATGGAGTTGCATGTGGTAAAGTATTCTGCATGCTACACATGATCTGATGGAAGTCATCTTTCCAGGTATGGTGGTGCATGCCTTGGATCTTGAGGGCAACTGGAGGCAAAGGTAGGTTGATTTAAAACCAGGTTGGTCTACATAGTGAGTTCTAGACCAATCAGGGTTACATAGAGTAAACTTGCCCCCTCCAAGAAAGCAAGCAAGCAAGCAAATGAACAATAAACCCACTCAAGCCCAGGTTGTGTCCTTCAGAACTGCTAGTTATAGGGAATGTGTATAAGTACTGTATGGTGAAGGCTATTATCCAGACGTGCATTTCAGTGGCTTAGGAGACACACTGAAAATCAGAGAAGGTGCTGGTCTGACATGGAAGAGGATGACAATGCCAGGTTTTAAATAAAGTTGTGTACTAAGCCAAAGATACTAACTTTAGTGTAGAAAAAGAATCTATGCTTATATATAAGCTTCAAGCTGAACTATAATTCAAAAGACCTTTCTCCAAAAAAATCCTACCAAGAGTTTTCAACCTGTGAGCCTTCTCTCAGGACCTGATAAAAGGAAATCTTCGGCTTTTGATACTTTCAGTTTTTAGTGTCCTATTTACCTTAAAATTAACAAAATTGGGTTTGTGTTTAATATATTTTCATCTTTCTTCATTTACTAATACTTGCTAAATTACTGTGCCCATTATTGGTGCCTTTATCCTATTTTGAAATTACAGTTTCCTTTGTTAGTGAATTTATTTCTTATTTATTTATTTATTTATTTATATTGGATTTTTAAATTTACATTTCTTTTTTATTGGATATTTATTTATATTTCAAATGTTACTCCTAATTTCCTGTCCATAAACCCCTTATCCCCTCCCATTCTCCTTCTTCTATAAGGGTGTGCCCCTCCCTTACCCCCCTGACATTCCCTTACACTGGGGGTCCAACCTTGGAAGGACCGAGGGCTTCCCCTTCCACTGGTGCCCCAACAAGGCTATCCTCTGCTACATATGCAATTGGAGCCCTGGGTCAGTCCATGTATAGTCTTGGGTAGTGGTTTAGTCCCTGGAAGCTCTGGTTGTTAGACTTTCTTTGTTCTCCTGGAGCCTTTTTGCCTCACATTTTCCTCATGTATTACAAGAAAGAACATACTAAGTTGGTTTCAGGGAAGTAATTGTAGCCCCAGAAGGGAGGTGTGGAAGAGAGAACCCTGTGTGTGGAAGAAGCTGTCTGTTCTCTCTGAATTCACCCTTCACACTCTACCTCACTTAAAAAAATCTTTTGTAAAATGCAAATATCACATGAAGTTATTAATATGGAAATCCTCAGCCCATAAATCTGAATGATTTACGTGGACCCCAGGTCATGTTTATAACCTGAACTCCCCTAAAGTTTAGAGTAATCTTTGACCCAGAAGGATCTTTCTTCATACCAGGCATGATCTAGTCTCATCGTAGAGCACTTGATGTGTAGTATGCATACATAAAAAAGGGGAGGAGCAGACTAAAACCTCCCACTACAGCTTCCGGTGTGTGGGCTGTTGACATCATTTTCTAGAAATATGATGGTTATGATCAGGTCACCTGGTGTCTGGTAGCCAGGTAGTTCAAGTTTCTGTTTTGTGTAAGAACTTCCATGCAACTGGTCACATATATGGTGACACGCATGAAGGTGAAGAATGCAAGCCAAATTGGTTGTCATTCTCTATTTGTTTCTTGTAAATATATTATATCTTTTTTCCTTTCCCAGTCCTGTTCCCAGAATGATGACTCTCAGACTAATTAGTTATTATTAAATGCCTAGGCCATAAACTTTGGCTCCTTCCCTGACTAGCTCTTAACTTATTTAACCATTTAAATTATTCAATGTCTACCACTTGGGTAGTTACCTCTTCATCATTTCTGGTCCACTTCTTCCTTCTTGTCTCCTCAGGGTCTCCCTCAGTGTCTTCCTCAAGGTCTCCAAGTTCATCTACTTGCTGGTCCATATCCTTAGTTAATCTCTGTTGTATCTCTGCTCTTACCCCCTGAGGATCTTTTTGCTTCTCTCTTTTATCTCTCTTTTATCCCCCTGAGGATCCCAGAATCCTCTCTTTTCCTGTCAGTGTCCCATCTACTATTTCTTGCCTCAGCTCATTGGCCATCTGCTTTTTTATTAAAACGTGATGTTTGTAAAAAGATTCTACAGTTTCTGCTATAGCCCCTGCTCCACAAATAGGCTGCTGGTTCCAAAGCTTTCCTATAAACACAGGGCAGACTCTGGTTTGTCTTTTAGAATGGCAGCTTGCAGGGCAGCTTACACACAAATGGACGGGATCCATTGTTCTCTCAAGGCTGAGCTTTACAAGGATTTCGTTCACTATAAAGACAGCATTCCATTTTGCTAATGTGAAATCGAAGAAGAAATTACCTTGGGTTGGGATCATTAGAGACCGAATTTAGGATGAAGATGGATCATTTCACCTACCTAAGCTAGAAAAAAGAATCTGTGTTGTTTCAACGTTGGTCCATGCCATGAGCAGGAACAAAACCCATAAACAGTCCTAAGATACACACAGAGTGCCAGTCGGCTGGGCTTATGATTTAGTGGTTTGCGGAGACTTGAATGATAAGATAGACTGATTCTTGGGACATTATGTGAGCTTCCATAAAAAGAGATTATTGAATCATAAAGAGAAATTTCAGGTTAAATAAATTTATTATTATAACAATCAAATTCTGTTACCTTCATGCTAAATCTCATGGTCCCAGGACATATTCTGTAGATAGACATCTTAAATTAAAGTAATGTTTATAAGTTAAATGTTTATAAATTAAATTGGTGATACATTCATGCATTCATTTTCATTCACCAATTGCTTACTGTTTCTTGAGCATCGATTATGCACCAGATCTAGTCTAGGCACCAGGGACAAGAAAACAAGTCTCCATCCCACGTTCTAAGAGTAGTTTCATTTTAACTTACTTTAACCAAGTGTTTCTGCCTCAATCATGCAGTTTATTTAACAACTCAAAGGTCAATGTTGTGGGGATGTAAAGGCCAAAACAGATCGGAGTTTCTAATATTGCAGCTGATCTCTGGAGTTCTGAAGGTCTAGCTCTACTCACACTGCTGTACATTGAGTTGCTCCTCGGAGAGCATTACAGCTCCAGAAGTCTGATGATCACCTGAAGCCACTCTGAACTTTGCCATGCCTAGAAAACAGAAAAGCAAACACCTCCTCTCTGTGAAAGCGAAACACTTATCAGTGCTTTTCTTTGAGCCAAGAACATTTCTAGAAACGTTTCAAGTGGAATTGGTACAGAATGATTTCAGAATTCTGTTTGAACTCTTTGCATATCAAAGTAGCATTTAAGTTTTAGGATGTTGGGTTTTACATGATAAGAGCAACATTGGGGTACTGGCTGGGATTGGGGTCTTTCTAGATAGGAACTTGAAAAATACCAATTCCACTGGAGACTCGGTTCTGTGAAGGTTCTTCTTCGCCTTGTCTCATAGCTGTTTTTCTGCCACCACCATTATCAATAATAAATCTGTTCTGATTGGTGCACATGATTCATCAGTAGACTAGAACTTAGTAGGAATGGCCCATTAAGCACCTTCTTGCCAAAAGTTTAGGCCCTATCCCAGGTTGTAGATTTTCCAAATGTTTTAAACATTCAATTAACGCTGCACAGTTATTGTGTGCTCTATCAGAATTACACGTAATAGTTACAGAAGCTCAGGGCACGGCATGTTCCATTTCAAAGCAGAGATGTGACGCTCAAGATTTGAAACTAACTTTATTTTTTCTATATGCCATCATCTTCATTTTCCCAATATTTTATTATCTACTTTAAACATCCACTTACTTCCCCTTTTCTAAGCTTTGCACCGAAGTCTGTGAGAGTAATTTGCTTAGAAATATCATGATCACAGTCAATTGACGTTTTCTTCCTATACTGTAGTCATTTATGTGTCAGTGGACTTTGAAAGGCAGTGTCGAGCATAAGTTAAATGAACCCAAGAAGCCTCAAAGTGGATGGAGAATTCGTCTCCATCTATATTTGAGATAGGAAAATTGGTCATCCAAAACGTTCAATAGTAAATTGGGTGTGGTGGTTCACACTCGTCTTCTCATTTGGGAGGCTAAGGCCTTTAGTTTGACATTAGCCTGGGCTACATAGTGAATATGAAGCTAGGGAAGGTACAAAGAAACCCTGTCTCCAATAAACCAGTTAAATAGATAAACAAAATAAAAGTAAGTTGCCAGTAAAGCTATAGAATCAGCACATTAAAATAAAACAAAACAACACAGTAATGGAAAACATAGTGACTTCATCAAATGATAGACTAGCTTCCTGCAAATATCACTGACACTTCCCGTTCTTGAATAAGGGCATACTTTAAGGTTTGGTTCTTGGGTCTAAGGTGTAAGTAAGCTCAGTAAATGATGTGCTGGCTGTATATGCATAAGGACAAGAGTTTGGATCACAAGGTCCCAGGTAAATGCCTAGGGACAGTGGCAGCCCAGCTATAACTGTAGCTTAGAAGGTGGAGGCAGGAAATTCTTTGGAGCAAGCTAGCTAGCTAGATGACCCAAAACCATGGAGCTCTGGGTTAGATTGAGAGAGCCTGAGTCAATGAACAAAGTGAAGAATAAGCCAGGGTGATTCCCTCTGTTGGTTCTCAGGCCTCCACCGCACATGTGCAAGCAAACTAACACCCCCCCCGCCCCTGATCTTTCTGTGTCTTCATCTGGAATACTAGGTGCTGAGGTTATAGATATGTGCAATCATTTCCAACTATTCGTGTGTGTGTGTGTGTGTGTGTGTGTGTGTGTGTATGTGTGTGTGTGTGCATAATTTGATGGCAATTTCTTTCTGGTATTCATTTGCATGACTTTCTGGTTTATTTGAGTCTTTTACTCCCTCCCACATTGGTGATCCTGACAGAAACAACTTGAAATTTAGTACTAGGTATTCTACCCCATGAACTGCTGCAGATTTAGTGGTAGTGGAAATGGATAATAATTCATATTTGTGCTGCTTGCATTCTTATGTGACAGATTAGTATGTGTAAAAAGCTAGCAAACTAGGCTAGTGTAACCGCAAACAGTGACTACTTGTGGTAATATTTATACTGATTAGAAAGGTAGTGTAAAAGACAGATGAGAGGATTTCAAGTCCCAGATAAGTTAGACATGGAAATGTATATCTGCAAGGGATAACAAGTGAGGTAAGCCTTGAGTAATTTATAAGATGTTGCAATGGTCAGGAGAGAGAATAATCAGCAAATATAATGGACTCGCAGTACCAAAAATAGTGTCAATAGTTGTATCTTTATGTGACTTGGAGACCTCATATACTAATTTTGTTGTGAGAATAGGAACTATTTTCAGACATGTATGGGTAGTCCCCGGTAGCTGTGGCTTCTATATTTGAATCAAAAAAACCTGAAACACTAAGCTGCATGTGCACTGAAGGTATATAAACATTTAATTGCAATTCAGTGATTTACATAGCATTTACATTGCTTTAGTTATTATAAGTAATCTAAGGACAATTTAAGGCATATGGAAGAATATGTATCCTTTACAACCGAGGAACCTAGAAATTCCTTGTGGGATGATGAAATGAAGACCTCGTGTATGGATAGTGCTTACCTGCACCCTGTTCAACGCACATTATATTTTCTTAATTAATCCTCATTAAAATATTAAAAATATTATTGTCTTAGCTTTATGGAGGGAGGAAGTTATAGCGCAAAGAAGATAGATTCTAGTGTATCTCAGACTTGGCAGACTCAGAATCAACTTTTTATTTATCAACTCACCAATTCTACCTGTACCCAGTGGAGTCTTCATTGTCTTCATTGTATTGGGTATAAGCTTTAATATTGTGTTTATTATTTTTTGTTAGAAATGAGTTTTATCAGTAGTTCTTTTGAAAGGCTTATTACACACATTTCTAGCTTTCTTATCAGTGATGTTCTAATGTATACTCATTTGTTCCTCTCACGGTCACCAGATTCTATATCATTCTTACATTTGTCCCCAGACCTCTGCCTCTTAGAAGGAAGAGTGTCAGGAAGCTGGAGTATGATTTCTTCATAGAAAACCAGTTCATCTTGCTAATTCACTTCTCAACTATCATTAAGTCCTACAGTTCTGAACAATAATGAAATTCCAGAAGAGAATTTTGTGTTCTAGCTATGTTCTGTATTAATTCCCTTCCCTTTTTTTGCTCCCCAATTTTGTGTTCTAGCTATGTTCTGTACTAATTCCCTTCCCTTTTTTTGTTCTTAATTTGTGTTTTTTCTGTTTTCTGCACAATGGAGAACTAGGAGTTTCTTGTGTACCATTTATTTCAAATGTAAATACGTGATGGCTTTGTTCTCACTTAGGAATCAATTAATCGTTGGAAGACTCCACAAAGGTATTACGTGTCTGTGGTTAAGAACAGACTTAAAAACCCTTCTGTCTTCTTCCCTGCATCCCCTCTCTGCTGATGAATCCACAGCAAGGGTGAGAGCTTTAACTAGGTGTGGGGTTTCTATCACAATGTCAATTCTCAGTTGTCTCCTAACTAACTTGAATGTTACATTTAGGATAAAAAACAAATTTTTAAAAATCAAATACATCAATTTAGTATGTGTTTGCCAAGTCATCATTATGTAAAAGGCCATTTTTTGAATAGCAGTAATTTTTTTTTCAAATGGAGTTTATAGTCCACCAGACTTAATGCCAAGTTAAGTTCACATACTTAGTAGTAGATCTTCGAGGATCCACAAAAGCTGGGTAGATAGAAACCACCATAGATTTATTCAGTCCTCGGATTTCATGTTCGTAATAGAGTTTGAATTTCTTTCTTTTAGCCCAAGGCAATTGTTAGGCTCAGTGCTTAATCTTCACATGTGCCTCTCAGCATTAAGAATCTGCCGAAATTTGTCTGAAATTAAGGATTGAGAAATCAATAGTTTAAAGAAGTGCGTATCTCCAAGGGTATTTTTTCATGTTCACAATCACTTCCCTCTCAATCAATGCAAAAGCTTAAGAATTACTTCTTCAAGATCTAGGCCCTTCTCATGTTATATAACAGCTTCCTTCTGGTTGAAACATCCGGTCTAGGAGGGAAGCTTGTTAAGATTTAGGAAATTCTAAATAGAAATGTCTTAAGATTCAGGAAGAAAACTACTCTTAAGTTAAGGAAGTCCTGAAATTGGCCAGATATTCCAGGCCTCTCCCTACTAAGTCTATATAAGCAGGAAAGAAGAGACTAAGACAAGCCCAGTCTATGGAAGAATTCTTCTATCTATCAAACTACCAGATAGTTATCCAGAAAGCTTTAGTGTTCTAGCTCTTATGAATAGTCACCTATTCTCATGTAGGTTTTGAAATGATGAAGCTGACTTTGAATCAATTGTCCATGCCTCTATAAACCACTCCAGCAAACTTGTTGATTTTGGTGGTATTATTATTTTGCTCTGTTGTTGCCTAGCTGTACGTGTTGAGATGTTTGCTCATGCTTCCCCAGGAGCAGTGTCATATAGTACTCCTGTATTGTATGCTCTTTTGCTCATACAATGCAGTCTACAGTAATGCTTCAAACTAGCACTGTAACCTATGCTGGATTTTTACCACTGCAACTTGGGGGTAATGGAGATTAAGAGATGGGATTGGAGTTTTTCAAATCCTGTGGAACTCACTGGGGTGACCCTGTGTAGCTCAATTTTAACCCTTCTTGGAGGAATCTTCTTTATATATATTTCTTTTGTACAACCTTCTTACTTTTCTTGGGTAATATCCATGACAATATGAAAGCACATTCAAACTTACTTCTTCCAAAGCCCAAGAAGAGCACTTTTTTACAACATAACTGGGAGATCCCAAATTTCCATTCTATATACAGAGATCAGTGAGGAAAACCAAGTGAGTTTGGGGCCTGGTGTTACAGGGACAAATGAAATTTGCAATTCGATCTACATCAAAATAAAATAAATTTGCAATATTATGAGGTTATCTCATATATATATATATATATATGTGTGTGTGTGTGTGTGTGTGTGTGTGTGTGTGTGTGTGTGTGTGTGTGTGTGTGTGTGTAATCAATTTGGACAGACTATGGGGTTCTGCAGATTTGTGGTCAAACTTTGCTCTGAGTGTCTTAGGTCATTTTTTTCGTGCACCTGGGTGAAGATAAGACAAGCAGAAGCATCGTGAATTTAGCCCAGAGGCTAGAGAGCAGAAAGCTCCTATCCAGAAACAATGGCTGTTTTCAGGGAGACACTTGTATGTGAGGTTGCCAAATCACTCAGGTATCAATATCTGTAGGATCTGTAGGAATATTTGTGAGTTAGAGGTACATGGCGATCACGTGGTAGCCAGAAGAGTAGGAAAGTAGACATCCTGATTACAGCCCACACATTTGAGAAATTTATCTGTGAAAAGAAGAAAATAAAAGGGATTTTAACATAGTCCAGCGATATCTATTTAAAGTGATATAACAGGGAAAGTAAAGACCGAAGGAAGAAGAGAAATCATACAGAGGGAGGAGTATAGATGTTGTGGAAAGTAGTACTAATACAGAGTCAGGGAATGTTGAGGGGATGAGGTTAAGATTACACAAAGAAAAATAAATTTCGAGAAAGAGGAAGGAGATTTCTTTCTCCAAGAAAGATATTTACTGACATAGACCAAAAAAGGATCAATTATTTGGATAAAAATAGAAAGCACACTTATCAAATTTGTGAATGCTCCCAAACTGTGAAGAGTAGCTAATATGATTAATAATAGAGTCAAGATTCAAGAAATCATGTGAGAACGTGGGAATGATGAATGGAAACAAACAAAATGAACTTTCACAATGATAAATGTGAAGTTTCCCCTCTCTATGAAAATAAATCACATAAACATACTCTAGAGGGGAAATGACTTAGTACTGTTCCACGTGAAAAAGACTAGCATTTTACTTACACAACACTGATGTATTCATGATGCCAACAGGGTGAGGTGATTGTTTTAGAGTAGTGCAGCCCCAGACTTAAGGACTGAAAGACTGTAGGCTCTCGCTCAGCAAAGTCTGTAATGTAACATATATCCCATCTAAAATTGGAATGGAGCAACAGTATATAATTGGGATCTTGATTCAATAAACTACTGTATGCTCAGATAATGGAGTATTCTTCATTTAAGAAAAATAATCAAGCTCCCCATGTATTAATTTAGAAAAATATTTGTTATATTTAAGAAAAATGAAGATGACTAGTAGTATAGATATATATTTTATTTATGTAAAATGTGGGAAATGAGAAAATATAATGATATTTATTTTTATTTGCATGAAGGAGTTCAAAATTAATAAAAGTAGGTTTAAAATGTGTTTACTTATGAGTAGGCACAGTAAGGATGAAATAAGCTTGCAGAGGAATGGTATTTCTCAATCTGCCTTATTTTATTTCTGTATGAACATATGGACACGTCATTAAATTTAGAATATTTTTAACGAGCTAGATGATTGGGGACAGAAATTAGAGTTGAAGAGCACAGATCCATGTACACTATCTGAATTATTATCTTCCCCATGACAGGCTTTACACTTCATTTTCTGTCCCTCTCAGTGACATCTCCAATTACATTTGCCATTGAGAAGCCTATCAGTCACATAATTATCCATTACATGTACAAAAGTAAATGAATGTTTGAATTTCATGACATGTGTCTCTACGAGTCGGAGAATATATCATTTATGCAAGAGAGCCTGGGTTCAGTCTTATTATTAGGAAAGAGCAAATGGTTGGCCGTTAAAGGAGAGAGAAAACTCAGACTATCCTGTCAAGAAGCTATGACAGAATTCTTTTTGGTAGGTGCTGATACTATTCATGAAATCAACATGGCTTCAACTTTAAGAGATTATACTGAGAATCTGGCACATAGTGCTTCAATATGTACTTCAGTGGTGGTCTGGGTGCAGTGGCGGCATCAAGACAGAGAGGGTTTTAAGAACCAAGAAAACAGGAATGGTGATTTGGAGACAAAGACTCCCTGCTTGGCCAAAGTTTAATCAGACGTCTGAAGACTTCTGTACACTGTCTTATAAAATTCAGCTTTAGAAAGAAATTTTCCTCTAGTTTAGAAAGAACCCATTACCACCTGGGTTCTGCTTTTCTTTGCATCTCACAAGAGATATCAATGTGTCATGACTGGTCTTTGACTAGAATTATGCTATGGAAGTTTAATCAGCATCTTCTTTTCTCCTGATAATGGCTTTTTTATCAATGTATTCTCCAGCTGTGAATTCCCACTTGGCTATCCTGTGTATGGAGTTCAGCATGGTCTTTCTCTTGAACCGCAAGACAGTATTGTATTAGTTTTCATTCTTTTTCTTCATGGGATTCCTTAACACTTGAACAAATGACATTGAATACAGTTTTCCTTAACAAGAAGAATGGTGACTCGCGTACTCATGTACAGCATACCTGATTTTAATATTAAAACTAGAAGAGGGAGGGATAAAAGTAGAAGAAAGGGGAGAGAGAGCAGAAAGAGAAATCCAAAAGGGGAAGAGGAAGATGGGACTGTGCCTTGAAGAGCATCAGGTGACTCATCTGGAGGGAAGCACTAGGGCCTGGAGGAATAGGAGAAACTGTGACAGAACTACTCTGGGCTGAAGACATGGCTCAGTAGTTAAGAGCATTTGTTGCTATTGCAAAGAGCACACATTCCCAGTATACATCTGGTTGTTTATGACCATGCTTAACTCTAGTTCCAGGGGATCTGACACTCTCTTTTGACCCTTGCAGCCATAAGAAACGTATATGGCACAAGCATGGATACAGAATGGAGGAAAAATATTCATAGATATAAAAATAATACAATCTAACAAAAAAGGAAGGACATATTCCCTGGGTAAGCTGTTTTGTTCAAAACTGGAAAGAAATGTGTCCACATGTCAGTGCTCTAGAAAGGACATGGGCTCAGAATTTCAAATTGAGCTGTGTCCTTAAGTAATCACCTAGACAGGAGGAAAACATGGCAAGAACCATTGCCTCTGCACATTTAACAGACTGAAATCGAGAGTTTACTTCTTTACCACACTAATTAGGATCATTTTCAATTCGCTGGTCAAGTGCCAAGCATCCAAGCATGACATTTGGGAAAGGCAGAGGGGACCTCATTTTTGAGTAATGGGGAGGAGGTAGAGTATTGAAAGTGTATAAACAGAAATAAAAGCGTATAAACATATATTCAGCTTTTAAGAACATGGACTTCGTGAGTTTTGCAGACAAATGGATGGAACTAGAAAATATCATCCTGAGTGAGGTAGAACATACATGGACTATTAAGTGGATATTAGCCAAAAAAGTACAGAATACCTAGGATACAATCCACGGAACTCAAGAAGGTTAACGAACAGAAGGGCCCAAGTCAGGATGCTTCAATCTCACTTGGGAGGGAGAAAAATTAATAAGGGAGACGGAGGGAGGGAAGGATCTGGGTAGGAGAGGGGACAGGCAGGGGAAAAGGGGAACATGAGCATTGGATAGAAGTCAAGGACCCCAGTGGTTGAATTAGGGAAAGGCTGGAAGACGCTGAGGAGGGTAACCCCATAGGAAGACCAGCAGTCTCAACTGACCTGGACCCCTAAGATCTCTCAGATATTGAGCCACCAGCCAGGCAGTATAGAGGAGCTGGTTCGATCCACCCCAAAAAACAAAACAAAACAAAACAAAACAAAATAAAAAAGAAACCACAGATAGCCAAAGACTGCCTGGTCTGGCATCAAGGGGAGAAGATGTGCCTAATCCTAGAGAGACCTGAAGCCCCAGGGAATGGGGAGGCCTGGCAGGGGATAATATCCTCTTAGAGAAGGGGTTGGGGGAGGAGGAATGGGATGAGGAACTGTGGGAGGGGGTGTGAAAATATAAAAGTAAAAATAAAAAAAGGATAGCTAGAAGTAATCCAAACCTAGTGCACCTGGTTGGGCCAGTGGGTTAGGGTTCTTTAATGTCCTAGGTTTAGTAACTACGAAAGATGGCTATTAAAATCTGCTTTAAGACGTCCCCATATCATTCCAAAGGAAAAAAAATTTTTTTGAATAAAAGAAATTTACTTTTTCTTTGTCTTTTTTTCCCTAGGAAATAGTGCAGGGTCATGCCACCTGGTAGCCTTATCAAATAAGTTCTTTTTACAAATAAATTTGGGTGAAGAGTTCTGATAGTTAATAGTGTTCGGGTGTTTTATAACAATACATAGACGTTCTGATCACCATTTGCAACTCTGTGAGTCTATACCACTACATCCTCCACAGAGACACACACACATGCACACACCCCTTTCCAGATGTATCTCAGATAAACCACAAGGCCACACGACTTCTCTGAGCTCAGAGAAATTCAACAATTGACTACAATGTTTTTCTAAACCCAAGCTTTAAATGACTAATTTAACTGTTTATTGGGTCTTTCCTGTCATTTTCTTTCTATATATTTTATTTTTTTATTTAAAAATTATTTATCTTTTAAGATTATAATTTTTCCTATATATTTTAGATGTTAAGTCATTTCCAAAAGTGCTAAAACAAGGTGGGACTGATTTCCTCTCAAATTTGGACATCAGGTCTTAGTTATGAAAGTGTCATACAGCAGCTTGCAGCTCCCATGGGACGCTCTGTATGCTTTCGAGATTTGTCCTATAATTTAGAGATCCAGTGGAAGCTGACAGTGGCTTGAGAAGAGAACCATCAGCTTCCTAGCAGGGCAGGAAGCCTGTGAAAAATTCAAGTCCACAGAAACCCCAGGATTCAACTGTGGCACAGAGCTAACAACTTCCACTGGGAATGGGCTGACCTTGCCATTCCAGATGGCCCATGGCAGGATGGTAGGTCCACTGTGGGGGGCTGCAGCAGGAGCTGGACTGGAGGCCGAAAGAAACAAGAACAATGAGGGTCCTTTCTGATACCAACTGGGGATCTAGCCCTGAAGAGGGATCCAAACTACTGTCAGCTCCCTGCTGGGTGCTGTCTCTCAGCGTGCTCAGCTGGACTCACCACAAACTCCTTTGATGAGAATAATTAGAAATGCACTGGATACAATCTTACATATGTTCCATTTTGGGGGGCAGAAGCTACCCTACTAATTACCAGCTTCATGAACAGTTGCTTTTAAAGTCAAGACTAGAGGTGTGTGTGTGTGTGTGTGTGTGTGTGTGTGTGTGTGTGTGTGTGTGTGTGTGTGAACTGATAAGAAAAATTGCAATACCCTGCAATATGATATAGTATTAATAACAGAAATAAATTTTGATAATTTTGGCTCTCTTCCTCCCATGTATAGTTTCTTTCCCCTCTACCTGGATTTAAGAGATAACCTCTTCTTTTCAGCAATGTTTGTTTACACCTCTCCAATATGTCACATTCAGTTTTTTTTTCCCACTAATCTTAAAGAAAATCGCTACATCATAAACCAGAACTCCTGAAACCATTATTTAACCCACCATTTCATTATTGCCGATTTGCTAAATAACTATAATGTATACTGTCAAAGGGGAATTTAGGTCATAAGTTATTTGTTCATTAAAATAATTAGTACTATTTTATTGCCAAAATCTTTAAAAATTTGTTCCTGTGTAGGTTATGTGTGCCGGCTTCTTGGTTTGTAGCCCTTGCTCACAGTACCTATGGAGGCCAGAAGAGGGCATCAGAGCCCGTGGAACAGGACTACAAGTGCCTGAGCTGCCTGAAGTGGGTGATAAGAATCCAGCTCAGGTCTTCTGCAGGAGCAGAGCAGTAAGTGGCAAGAACCGTTAACCTCAGAGACATCTCTCCAGCTAAAATCTGCTCATTTATTTTTTTAAATTGATTTTGTGGGAGTTTCACATAAAGCACCCCATCACAATCCCTTCCTAGTCCTTCCATGTGCTCCCGCCCCCCTTTGTGACTCCCTCCCCCAAAAGAAGTAAAATAAAAAAAAAAAAGGATGGAAAATAATTTATAAAGGAGAAAGTTTACTCTGTGTTATTTATATATTCATATATTCACTGAAGCAAGGTCAAATTCTTAGTGGCCCGACCCTTGAAATAGAACTGAGTCCTTCCTCTCCTATACCCCCACCAGAAGCTATCGGTTGTGGAGAACTATTCTTTGGCGTCTCCGCCACAACTTCTACCCTTCCCCTCCAAAAAAATTAACAGTCTAGACAGGAAGCCACCGAAGAGATCTCTTAGAACACGTGACTGAGTCAGATAAAATCTTAACCCAGGGAGGTTACAGGGGTCAAAGTAGTAGGTAGGAGACCACTAGCTGGACTCTGATTTTAAAACTTGAATGTCAGTCACTGTGCGGTCACTGAGGGGAAGAGTCTGTCTTAGTCAACAGGCATCCTGTGTGGGGTTGTGTTCATTGTTACAGCCACTTCATGGGTGAAGGGGGTATTTGATGGCCCCATAGTGTCAGGGGTGAATAAGTATTGGTACTTGTCACAACTCCCAGGAGTACATCTCTGGTCACCGATGTTCACGTAGAAACATCACTACGTCATCCAAACTTGCTCATTCAGTTATTCTAAAAGAAATGATAAGGACAAGAAGAATTGGAATGCCAAAGAATTCAGCTCCTGGAAGAAGTGATAGCGTTTGATTGCTTGTGGTGAAAGGAATTGAGCCTGGAGTCTTATGTGCTCCAGAAAAGAGTTGAGTTGTATCCTCAACACTGTAGATGATCTCTTTGGAGCAGCCCCACCTGCCGTGACCTTACCTTGGCAATGTCAGATTGGTTGGTGCAGTAACTTTCTCTCATAAAGGCACCAGGGACACTTCTAAACAGAAGGTGATTTTAAAAGATGAAAGCACAGTACTTTTTTTTTCAACCAGAAACATTTTATGTGATAGGGGATTCTTCAGGGATGAAGACCAAAGGGTTCAGGAAAAGCTGTCTGCTTTTATGGTTAAGTTTGATGAAGAATGGTTATTCAAAACTTGAGTCCTGGTGGTAACCGCTGAGGAGGCTTGTCAGCTGGGAATCCTCTGGGCATCTCTGGATAGCGTCCCTTCTTCCTGGGTGAGGCAGGACTACTGTTACTTCAGGTGTTTGAAAAAGGTCAGGTTTTGTGCCTTGGCTTCAGCAGTTGGAGTTCTGCTTTCTATAACCGATCTTTGAGTAGAGAAAGTTTGGCTTCTTCTATCTCATTTCAGATGAAGGAGAAGGCTTGGAGAGAGGAAGTAAAGATCAGAAAGATTTCAGGTGTTCCAATGCCCCTAGTTTTCAGTACTTTGATATAGTATTTTCCAAGCCTGTAATCTTAGAAAATCACAATATAGGCGAAAAAAAAGTACACAAATTCAATGTATTTTTACCAAGTCTATGTCTTTGATCATCACACAATGCTAAAACAGAAAAACATACTCAATAAAGAAAAAGAAAAATAGCTGGAGAGATGGCTCAGTGATTAAGAGCACTGACTGCTCTTTCAGAGGTCCTGAGTTCAAATCCCAGCAACCACATGGTAGCTCAGAACCATCTGTAATGGGATCCGATGTCCCTTTCTGGTGTGTCTGAAGACAGTGACAGTGTATGCACATACATGAAAGAAAAAGAAAAAGAAAATAAAGAAAGAAATCCCCCATAGAATGGTGGCACTCAGTACACTAATTTCATTGTTAACTCCCTATGGAATTTGACTTTCTTTGTTGGTTTACTTGTTACACTTTTAGTTAAGGGAACTTGAAGAATTACATTGCCCTATGGCACATGTTTATGCTACTGTGGCAAATGTTTATCTGATGGTTATTTTATATATTTTGAAACATTTCTATAAATGATCTGGTGTGCCAATTTTTATAGGAAATATCCTGGAGAATGACTCTTTTACAAAGTACAGCGTATCTGTGTTTTGTATAGATTATTGATACAGAAATGGTCCCCAGGATCAGTAAATTGATATCAGAGCATTATGGTATGTTTACAACAATGGGTATGTTCTCACTAACAGTAGCAACAATTTTGAGCCCTAGTGCCTGTAGTCAAAGAAGTAGTTGTGGTTCATGGGGGTTATTACTCTGTGGAAAACATATTACGTAACAAGTGGTCTTTTGGCAGTTTGTCTTATTTTATTCTTTTCCCTTATATTTAAAATAGATTTTTTCCATATAATATACTCTGATTACAATTTCCCCCCTCCCTACTTCTCCAAGTTCCTCACCATATTCTTTCCCAGCCAGTCCACTCTCTTTCTGTCTCTCACTAGAAAGCAAACAGGCTTTTAGGGGATACTAATAAAATAAAATAATAAAATAAAAATAAAATAAAATAAATATAAAAACAAAAACAGGTCAAAATCTGACAGCCCTGAGCACACTGCCTGTTTTCTGTGAGTTCATATGAGTTTTAATCATGTTGACTTATATGGTCTTGTTTTCTTGGTGTTCTCCATCACCTCTGGGTCCAAAATTCTGACTTCTATTTCATGGAGTTCCCTGAGTCTGAGGGGAGGGATTTGATAGAGACATTCTTTTAATGGCTAAGTATTCCATGGTCTCTCACTCTCTGTATAATGTTTGACTGTGGATCTCTGTGTTGCTTCCCATCTGCACCAGGAGGAAGCTTCTCTGATAATGGATGAGGAAGGCACTGATCTATTAGTATAGTACAATGCTATCAAGGGTGTCAATGTACTGTTATTTTACTTATTTTATATTTTACCACAGTAGTATTTGATTTTACCCTAAGAATCTGGGCTGTCAATCTCAGTTTCTTGGTTACCCAAGCAGTGTCAAGTATGGATTCCATCTTCTGAGGGGGACCTTAAAGTCAAATCAGGTATTAGCCGTTTATTCCTACAGACATTGTACCACCATTGCCCTAGTATATCTTGCAGACAAGACACCACTGAAATCAAAGGTGCTGGGGTTGGCATGATACCTTTTGGTAACATGTAGAGTACCTTCCTGTACCAAAGACACTAGAAAACAGGGATGAAGGCTCTATGTAGGCTTCAGATTAACTTCTCCATGTTCAAAGAATTATATAGGTGTTATCTTTAGCAATGGGGACTTGTTGACTGGAAAGAGATTTAGTCTTAGCAAGAGCCTGGGTTATTTGGGGAATCCATGAGACACCTTTCTTTGGTCAACAACTTGATTAGATATTACCCAATCCCAGTACTGAAAGGCTCATTTGCTGACAAGAAATATCCATGTGGAATTCTCTTCCAATATTTGGCAATTTCATTTAGATCAGCCACATGAATATGTTTTAGGAAGCATCTACTGCATTAGGTTCCTATACTGTTCCTCAAATGGCCCTTATTTTTGGCTGTCTCTTTCTGTATTCTCTTCCTCCTTCCTCTTTCCCTTCAGCCTCCCTTCTTTTATTTTTCTTTTCTTTTTTTCGGAGCTGGGGACCGAACCCAGGGCCTTGCGCTTGCTAGGCAAGTGCTCTACCACTGAGCTAAATCCCCAACCCCCCAGCCTCCTTTCTTGATCACCCTTTTCAGCTCTACTCCTCCACTCATAATTATATATTCTGTTTTTCTTTCCAAATGAGATATCTGTCTTCTCTAGTCCCTTACTTAATTTCTGTGTTTTATAGATTGTGGTCTGATAACATTGACTTAACAGGAAATATCTACATATAAGTGAATACATTCTATATTTGTCTCTGTAGGTCTGAAATACCATACTCATGATGATTTTTTTAATAGTTCCATCCATTTACCTACAAACCTCATGATTTCCCTCTTTTATGGCTATGTATATTCCATTAGTCAGTGAAATTTAATGATGCATAAATGTATCATATTTTCTTTATTCATTCTTCTGTTGAGGGACAGCTAGGCTGTTTCCAACTTTTGGCTCTTATGAATACCTGATCATTGAACATGATTGAGCGGGCATCTCTGTGGTAGAATAAAGTATCATTTGAGGATATGCCCAAGAGTAGTATAGCTGGATCTTAAGGTAGATTGATTCCCATCTTCCTGAGGAACTATGATAATTATTTCTGTAGTGGTTCTATACATTTGCACTCCTACCAGCAATAGATGAGTGTTCCTTTTATTCTACATCCTCACCATCATGAGCTGTCACTTGTTTCATTGATCTTAGCCATTACAACAGGTATAAAACGGAATCTAGCAGTTCTGATTTTCAATTCCTCGATAACTAAGGATGTTGAACATTTCTTTGTTTCTCTGGATATTAGCCCTCTACCAGATGTGTAGCTGGTAAAAATATTTCCTTATTCTATATGCTGTGACTTTGTACAGATAATGGTGTCCTTTGTCATGCATAAGTTTTTTCTTCATGACGTTCCATTTATCATTTACTTCACGAGGTTCCATTGTTGAATCTTAGTGCCTGTGTTCTATTTTGAACGCCCTTTCCTGTGCCACTGAATTCAAGGTTTAAAGTTTCCTACCTTCTCTCTGATAAGATTCAGTGTCTCTAGCTTTATGAGGTGGTCTCTCATCCATTTGAAGTTGAGTTTTGAGCAGTGGTATAAATATTAGTTTACCTGGGTTCTTCTACATGCAGCCATGCACTTTGACCAGCACCATGTGGTGAAGATGCTCCTCTTTCTCTAGTGTGCATTTCTGACTCTTACAAATGAAATATCAGCTATCCATAGGTATGTGGATTTATGTCTGGGTCTTCAATTTAATCAATGTGTCTGTGTACCAACACTGTGTTGTTTGTTTTTACTATAGCTCTGCAGTATAACTTGAAATTAGGGAAGATGATACTTCCAGTAGGTTTATTATTAATAATATTATTCAGGATTGTTTTAGCTATTTTATATGCACACACACACACACACTGGTGTGTGTGTGTGTTTTTCTAGAGAATTATTCTTTGAAGATCTTTACAGATTTGTCTTGGAATTTTGATGGAGATTGCATTAAATTTGTAGATTGCTTTTGGTAGGGTGGCATTGTTTACTATATTAATCCAACAAATCCATAAGTTTGGAAGATCGGTCCATCTCCTGATATCATCTTCAGTTTCCTTGTTCAGTGTCTTAAGTTTTTTTAATACAAGCCTTTCATTTTTTTTTTTTTGGCCAGAGTTACCTCAAGATATTTTATACTTTTTGAGGCTATTGTGAAATGTGATGTTTCCCTGATTTCTTCCTCAGTTTGTCATCTGTATTTAGAAGGGCTACTGACTATTCTGAGTTAATTGGTGTCCAGCTACTTTGTTGAAAGTATTTATCACCTGTAAGAGTTTCCTGAGGGAATTTTTCAGTCAGCAGAAAATAAAGATACCTTGAAGCCTCTCTTTCTAACTTGTATCTTGTTAATCCTCTCCAAGTTGTCTTGCTGCTCTAGTTAAGACTTCAAGTATTATACTGAACAGGTATGAAGAGAGTGGACTACTTTGTTGTGTTCATGATTTTAGTAGAATTGTTTTGAGTTTCTCTGGCTTTAAGTTTCTGCTGGCTGTGGAAATGCTGCAAACTGCCTTTATGATGTTGAGGCATCTCCCTTGTTTTTCAGGACTTTTGCCATGAAGGGTTGTTGGATTTTGTTAAAGGGGTTTTTTCATCTAATATGACGATCCATGATTTTTGTCTTTCATTTTGATTATATTTATCAATTTATTTATTTTGAATCATCCTGACATCTCTGGTATGAAGCCTACTTGATCACAGTAGATGATCGTTTTGGCATGTTGCTGGATTTGCTTTGCAAGTATTTTACTGAGAATTTTGCTTCCCTGTTCATCAGACAATTTAGTCTGTAATTCTCTTTCTCTGGCCTTGTGTGGTTTGAGTGTCAGGGTAACTGTGGCTTCACGAGGCAAATAGGACAATGTTCTTTCTGTTTCTATTTTGTGGAATGAATTTAGACACATTGGCATTAACTCTTCTCTGAAAGTCTGAGAGAATTCTGTATGAAAACTATGTGGGAGATTTTTAGTAACTGATATTTCACTGTTATAGACCTGTTTAAATTGTTGATCTGATTTCGACTTAACTTTGTTAAGTGGTTTATACTAAGAAAATTTCCATTTCCTTTAGATTTTGCAGTTTGTTGGAGTACAGGTGTTTCTGATTCTCTGAATTTCTTCAGTGTCTGTTGTTATATCCCCTTTTGTTTCTGATTTTATTAATTCAGATTTTCTCACTTTGTATTGCAGTTAGTTCAATAAGGGTTTGTTTGTTTTGTTGATTTTTCTAAAAAAAAAAAACTTTTTTTTCAGTAATTCTTTGTATTTGTTTTGTCCCTATTTTCCTGATTTCATCCCTGAGTTTGTTTATTTGTTGCCATCTACTTGTGATGGTTCATACTTCTTTTATTCTAAAAGCTTTGAGGTGTGCTGTTAAGCTGCTAATAGGAGATTTCTTTCCTTCTTTATTTTTTTTAATGTAAGCATTTAGTGCTATGAACTTTCTTCTTAGCACCATTTTCATTGTGACCCATAGGTTTAGGTATTTCATTCATTCATTTTGATTCAGTTCTTTAAAGTCTTTAATTTCCATCTTGACCCATTTCTTTTCATTCAGTGGTGCTCTGTTCATTTCCCATGAGTCTGTGGTTTTCTGTTACTGTTTGTATGCAGCTTTAATCAATGATGTTCAGATAGAACGGAGGGTATTAGTTCAATCATCTTATATCAGTTGAGACTTGCTTTGTGCCTAAGTGGTCAGTTAGGAGACAGTTCCAAGGGGTTCTAAGCAGAAGGTCTATTCTTTTGTGTGTGGGTGAAATGCTTTGTGGGTATCTGTTAGGTCCATTTTGTTTAGACCATCAGTCAGGCGCAGCTCTTATTTGTTTAGTTTTCATCTGATGACCTGTTTATTAGCAAGCGTGGTATACTGAAGTCTATTATCAATGTGTGGGAATCAATATTCGATTTAATCTGTTGAAGTGGTTTTTTTTTAAGCATAGGTTTTAAGAATTAAAATGTCAGTTGGTGAGTTTTTCTCTTGTTGAGTATGTAGTGTTATTCTCTATGTTTTCTGATTAGCTTTGGTTTGAAGTCTATTTTGTCAGATATTAAAATGGCTATTCTAGCTTGCTTCTTCAGTCAATTTGCTTGGAATAACCTTTTCCATTTGTTTGCCATAAAGTGATACCTGTCCTTGATATTAAAGTAGAATTCATGGAGTTGCAGAAGGATAAGTTCTGTTTTCACTTGTTATATTTGCCTTTTTATTGAGGAATTGAGACTATCGATACTGAAGAATATCAGTAAGAAATGTTGATTTATATTATTGCTGTTGTGGTGGTGGTGGTGGTGGTGGTGGTGGTGGTGTATAGGTATATATCTGTTCATGCTTGCATATGGTTAATCTCTCCAAGTTGGAGTTTTCATTCTAGTGCTTTCTGTAGGGATGGATAAATATTTCTTGCATGTGGTTTTATCACAAAATGTCTTATTTTCTTCATCTACTGTGGTTGAAGGTTTTGTTGGAAGTAGTATTCTGGGATTTCCTCTGTGGTTTGTTAGAGTCAGCTGGGCATATGTTCAGGGCCTTCTGGCTTTCACAGGTTCTATTAAAAAGACAGGTGTAATTCTAATAGGTTTGTCTTTATATGTACTTGGTCATTTTTCCCTGTAACTTTTCATATTATTTATCTGTTCTGTATGCTTAGTATTTTATCATGTGCTTAGGGTATCTTATTTTTCTGCTTCAGTCTATTTGGTGTTCTATATGCTTCCAGTGTCACATTAGACATCTCCTTCTTTAGGAAAGGGACATTTTCTTCTACAACTTTATTGAAAGTACTTTTGTGCCTTTGAACTTGCATTTCTTTCCTTTTATCTATTCCTATTATTCTTTGAATCCATCTTTTCATATTTCACAGTGTCCAAGATTTCCTGCAAGTTTTGTGCCTGACATTTTATATTGAAAAATAAGCATTTTCTTTGGCTGATATATCCATTTTTGGTAGTGTCTTCAACGCCCGAGATTCTGCCATCCATTTCTATTCTGTTGATGAGGCTTGCCTCTGAGGTTCCTGTTTGAGTTCCTACATTTTTCATTCCCAGATTTCTCTCAGTTTGAGTTTTTTATTGATTTCCTTTCTATGTCCATGTCTTAAACTATTTTATTCATTTCCTTCCACTGTTCATGTTTTCATAGATTTCTTTAAAGGATTCATTCATTTTGCTTTAAGGACCTGTATCGTATTTATAAAAGATACTTTAAAGTCTTTCCCTGTGCTTCAGCGATGCTGGAATACACAGGGCCTGCTGTGGTAGGGTTGCTAGACTCTATTGGAGACATACTGTGTTTTTATTGATTTTGTTTTTACACTGGTGTCTAGGCATCTGGTTTTGGGAAGATTGTAATTCTAGGTGCTGATAGGTGCTTGTTTTGTTAGATGGATGCTTTATTCCTTGGTTTCTGTTATCCTCTGTGATTCTTAGAAAAATGTTGTGACTGTGTGTTGTTGCCTGGTAAGAAATTCTTCTGGGATTCAGAAAGGTGTGTCAACTGGGGGTTTCTGGTCTAATGAGTTTCTAGGTATTGGGAGATGACACTTAGGAACTGAGATGGTCTGGGGCATGTGTAGGGGTTTCACAGGAGGGAGGAAAACAAGTTTTCCCATTAGGATCATTTTAGACCCATGAGAATGGGGGCAGAGATTGAGGAGAGGCCACAGCAAAAGTTTGCTATGGAGTTGAGCAAGAGATTGGGGGATTGGATATGGAGTAATGGAGGGAGAGTTGAAGATCTGCAATTAGCATCCCACCTTAGATAGTGTAAGTGGCCTGTGGGTTCCCAGGAATGCCTGATGGATTTGGGAGCTGATATAAAATGATGAATGGGCAAGGTAGTTTGAAGGGGAAGGTATGTGTGATTCACTGGAAAAGGGTGGCAGAGGAAAAAGGGAAGCTGCAGCAGGAGGTCTGCTACAGAGCTGGGGATTGGTTTTGAAGGAGCAGAGGGACAGGTGAAGGTTCCAGGTAGCCTACCTGCTTTTCTGGCTGGAATGAGCATGTGGTCTTTTCAGTACCCCAGTGATGGTTTATATTACAGCTAGATCGTCCCTAACTACAACATACTGTGATAACTACATGGTATGAAAAGTTATTGCTGGGAAAAGAAATGCTCCTTTTTGCCAAGGGAAGAAACACACACACACACACACACACACACACACACATACATGAACACCCACAGTTGCGCATGCACACACACACACACACACACACACACACACACACACACTTTCATTCTCCTCTAATTAAGATAGATAGACACATCCATTCATTGTGTACAGAGGACACATAGCTCACTTACTTAGGAGGCACATAAGTTAAAGGCACAGTGTAGTTCTGTACATCTTCCTCCAAAAAGAGAAGAGACATATAGCCTTCCATGCTTTTCCTCCTGTCTGCTCATACTACAATGAACAGTCCACTCTAATCCATTTCGGTGTTAGCTTCAAACACTCATGTTTCCTTTCTGGTTTTCCTCAGAAGCTGGCATGTGGATCTGCTTGTTACTTGTTTGTCTTATCTGAACAAATGTCTTCATCTTCACCAAAGGACTTGAGAATTTTTCCCTCTTTCTTTTCCGGGTGACCTGTCAAGCTACAGAAATGTCAGGTTAATGTTTCATGGGCTGGCTTTCCCAGCTGCTTAGGAAGTGGCGGAAGCACTTCAATAATTTACCTTGGACTTCTGTGTGAAGGAACCAAGCAGCAACAGGCTTTTCAGCAGCCTCTCTCTCTCTAGAGCTTTCCTATTTCTAACCCTCTTCTAAACCTCTTCAGTGAAAATCCAAATAATTACCATATTTCAATTTATTCTCTCATGGGGGAGTGCTCAAGTTCATATTTCATTTGATTTCAGGGAGAGTGTCTATTGACTCTATTGACATTTTTATATTTAGGAATTCACTTTGTATTTTTTTATGAATTTCTTTCTCTTTTTCTCTCTTTCTTTCTTTCTTTCTTTCTTTCTCTCTTTCCTTCTTTCTTTCTTTCTTTCTTTCTTTCTTTCTTTCTCTTTTCCTTCCTTCCTTCCTCCCTCTCCCTCTCCTCTCTCCCTCCCCCCTCTCCCTCCCTCTCCCTCTCCTCCCTCTCCTCCCCTCTCCCTCTCCTCTCCCTCTCCCTCTCCCTCCCCTCTCCCTCTCCCTCTCCCTCTCCCTTCTTCTTGCTATTTACCTCAATTAAAATACCCTGGCTGAGAAGAGAGAACATACATTATTTTTCTCCCCAGTTTTATGCAATGAGATGTAATCCTGCACATCACAGAATCTTAAGTTTTTTTTTGAAATTACAAAAGTATTATTGACACAGTTTGTCCTTTGTTCCATATGTACTGTGGTGGTGAGTGAAAGGTTGGGGGTCATCAGGTTGACAACTGAACCCCACTTTCTTCTGCTTAACTCTGAACCACTGTAAAGGACTTTTCTTATTTTATGTGCTAGACAGGTATTCTGATTTCTTGCTGACATTTCACAGGATTGGGGTGAGGGTGAAACAAGGTTCTGGATGAAATCTTTCATAAATAGACATCTTTTTTTCTTTTTTTTCAGAGCTGGGAACCGAACCCAGGGCCTTGCGTTTGCTAGGCAAGCGCTCTACCACTGAGCTAAACCCCCAACCCCAAATAGACATCATTTAACTCCATTTTCACAGTCTATAAGTGACTCTGGATTTGCATTTTATGTACATATTTACTTCCCATGGCCTTTGTGCTGTAACTAGAAGAAGCAAAAGCACCCGGGTGAGCAGCCACACAGCCTCCTGCTTCCTGCAGAGTCAAGACACCCTACTAACCAGACAAGTCTAGTAGACGACTGCAGCTTGTATAGTCTGGCAGAGTTTTGATGCAATAAAAGATACAACGTCCTGAAGCATCTTGTGTGTATAGACCTTTTGGTAAAGATGAACGTGGTCAGTTTCTTCTGACAGAACCTACAGCTTCTATCACATAGAAGAAGTCCAGTGACATCCTAAAGGTATCTTCTCATTGTGAGGAATAATACTGGACATGTCCTGGTAAATATTTCAAATGTGGCATGAATTAGAGTATAAACTGTTGATTATCTTAATTATGCCATCTGGTGACAGATTTAATTGACTTGACTCTTAGTATGTCTGAGAGTCATACTATGTGTGATTCCTTGGAAGGTTGAAGATACAATTAGATCCCCTGGAACTGAAGTTAAAGGTGTTTCTGAGCTGTTATTAGCTGTTAGGAGTCAAATTCAGGTCTTCTGGAAGAACATTGCTCTTAGCCTTCAAGCCATCCCTGCAGCTCAAAAGAGCTCATATTGTATGGTTTCTCATAGCAAGGAGGATAGTGCCTTTATATAAGAACAGTAAATACTAAGTATGTATGTCCTAGTAAGTAATCTATGCATATCTCCTGTGTTTAAGATCTTCATTGCATCATGGTCATTATCTTTCCATTGATAAAATGGACTTTATGATTTAGTAAGTCACGAAATCTCTTGATGGTATCAGGTGCTCCACAGATGTTTGTAGAAAACTGGAATAATTGTTCTATGATCATGACAGTGTGATGTTTTCCCAAATAACTTCACAATGCTTTCCTATTAGCTGTTGAGCATTGTATAACTGAAAGTCACATCAACTCTTTAGGCAATTTTAGTTTAAGGTGATTTTGTTTAGCAATTTAATTTGCATATCAGGATAGCAATTTAATTTGCGTATCAGGATATCAATTTCCTTAGACATATGATAAAATTTCTGCCATAACAGTTCCCAAGTCACCATCTAGATAATTATAAATCAACTTCTCTAGCTTTCTCATCAATTATCTCAATTCTACTCTAGGTTCTATTATCTGTCTATCTGTCTGTCTATCTATCTATCTATCTATCTATCTATCTATCTATCTATCTACCTATCTATTTATACATCTATCTATTTCTCCACATATGAAGCATAAATGTGGGTATGCCAAGAGTACAGCTTAAGAGTTGGACCTCAGCCATTTCATCTTGCTTTTGAGGCAGAGTCTTTCTTGTTATTTTTCATTTTGCTGCAGTATAGGCTAGTAGGTACTTCCGTTCTGTTTTCCATTTTCTATAGGAGTGCTGGGATAACAAATGGGCAGTATCATACCAGCCTTTTAATGAAGGTTCAGGGGAAGAAGTCAGGTCATCAGGTTTGTATGAGAAGTGCCTTCACGCACTGAACCAACCCAGCCCCACTCCCTGGTTTTATATGGGATAGCTCTGCCCTTTGAACTTCTTAAGTGCATTAAATACATAGTCATGGAGTTACTGGAATTTCCATCTTATCTGGGCATAAGGTGTTCTGGAACTTCATTACAGTTTTATACGTGAAATTAGATGAAAACAGACCTGTGACTAAATGAAGATGTGTGTGTGTGTGTGTGTGTGTGTGTGTGTGTGTGTGTGTGTGTCCGCATGTATAGAAATAGGAAAAATTTGCTAAAATTAAGCATTTTTTTACCTTTAGATGGACTGATTGTGCTTATCTAACTAAACAATAGGAATTCAATGTATTGAACCAGGGCAGAATGGCATGCAAAGATCTGAAGAAATCTATTGTCTGCTGTTTAGAACACTGAGGGAGGGAAACCCACAGCAGGTGGAAAGAATTGCACAGAACAAGGATTCTGTTGGTAAGTTGGGGAAGGTTATTGTCCTTTAATATTTTATTCTTTAGTCTTGAGCCAATGACTTTTATTAGCTTCATCTATATAAGGTTAGGTAGATAAAAATGCTATAGCTTGCATTACAAAATTTTATAGTAGAAGTTGTAATTATAAGCTGAACTTACTATTCTTCACAGTAGTTCCCCAATCCCCTGGTGGACCATGCAAAAGTCACAACACTATGATTCTGCTTACATTACAGGGAAAGGGATATGTCCCTGTTGCCATTACAAGAAGAAGGGTATCTTGCCTACAGTATGGCGTGGCCAAGGCTTATATGTGCAGAGTTCCAAATGGTCACTTTCAGTTTTGATCTGGGTTTAGGGGGAAAATATACTCTTGCCCTTCCAACACACATGCATACTTGCTATTTGCAGAGGAGAAAGAAACCACTTGCTTCTGAGGTATGTCAACCACTGCCCAAGGCTATCACCTTTAACTGAGTTACAGAACCAAACCTAAAAGATAATGTGGGATACCTGTTAACATTGCAAAAAAAAATGCTTGGTAAAATTACATTTTATGGAAGAAACAAGAAAACAAGAGGAATTTTCCTCCCCAGGGAAATGGGAATGATACCAAGTTGAATATCTGTTAGATGAATATTAGTGGTTGTGGTCACATAAATTAGGGTGTAAACACTACGTGCTGAAGATTTCTGAGTGCTGAGACATGAGGGGAGTGTGGCTCGTTTGGAAGAAGCTGCACACTAGGAAATATGTTATTTTTGGTGGAAAGTCACTGACTGGCTCTTCAGTCCCAGCTTCATGGTGATTGATGGCATCACATTGGAGAACACTCTTAGGAGAGCTGTTTACCTCCACCCTCCATCTGGAGCTGCTAGGATATAGTTCACTGTGGTGATGACTTCTGAATGAGCTACACTAATAGCACCTGTGTGACAAGAAAGAATGGTGGCTGGGGAGCTGGTCTAGAATCAAAGGATGTCAAGGAAATGAATGGGACTGAGAATAAAGCCACCAGCTCTTCTCAAACGTGATGGGGTGACAACTCAGAAAGAAAGGTGCTGTAAGGGTTTCAAAACCTACAACTCCCAGAAATAGTATGCCCCTTTGTTCTTTCACTTACAGGGTTTATTTCATAGAGTTGGTTCGTGGAGCATGCTACCCACAACTGAAATGCAGATATTCTATTGGCATGCAGTCACATTACAGCTTCTTTGGGAGACGTTATCCGATATCCATTTAACTATGTCTGCACAGGTATAAGAAATCAATAGTTGGTGCACAGGTCCCATGGGAACCTGCAATTCTTCAATACTGGAGAAATTTCAGGAAAAAAAAAAGCCATGCATGTTTGTATATACTTACATATGCATACTTTAAGGTGATGGTGTCAATGTAGTCTACAAAAGTCCTCAAGAATAGTTCAGCACAGATGGTATAAAAGACACCTGTAAGGGATAAATAGACCTATGTAGGTATTTGTCGTACAACCTCAAGAGTAAGCCAAAATGTTGCACACTGTAGGGATGGGAAGCTGCAGCAGAGGGAGGGAGGGCGTGTCAGGGAGGAAGCCAGAAGTTGGATGTCTAGAAATTCTCTGTGGAAGAGAGTTGTAAGCAGAGCTTGCAAGAAGGGAGAGGTATGACTAGTTTTCTTTTATTTATTTAACCTGGGGGTTGGTAATGTTGGATTTTATTCCTCTGTTTATGACTGCTTATTATCATTTTGGATATCTAGTAAAGCACAGCCTCACTGCCATGATTTTATCTTTAACAATAAAATTTATTTTCTATATTATGCTAATAGTTATGAAGTATGCCATGTGAAATATCCCATACTCAAGAAATAGAAAACATTGTAGAAGAATGGATCCTTAGTCGAACACATGAATTGGATTTGAATGGGAACAGTTTTGCCTGGCAGGATTCAACTTGTGATTAGGCATTGTAGTTTTCTGAATTGCAGGGATGGGCTCAAAGGAAGCACAGAGGGACATAGCATTAGCAGTGTCTACCACTGCAGAGAAAGGGAGCTGAGAGAGTGTGAAAGCCAGACGAGGGGGATTGAAGTAAAACTATCTTCTGGACATGTCAAAGCACTAATGAACTCACAGTAGATGTAATTGCTGGCACAAATAGGGAGGGATGCATTTTGAAGGAGTTAGGAGGACAAGTGAAGGTTAATATGATCAAAATACATTGTATCCAGGTATGAGATTTTCAAAGAATTAGTAAAAATATTTCTTTATCAAGGCAAAAATGGAAATAAAATTTCTAAAATAATTTTAGTTAATATGTGTAATTTCCATCTCTAAAGTTTTCTTTTTTAAATAGGCAATTGTCCGATCACTTTATAAAACGTTTATATATGTGTGTATATGATATATGAGTGTGTACATATACATGTATGTATATATACAGATATATTACAATATGTATGTATATGTGTATATACATGTATACATATGTATGTATACATCTCTGTAACACTTCAAAAGTGAACTATTTGCAAGCACAAAAGTATGTTCAATTACATAATTCTGAGTCCATTTGGAATGCATTATTCTTTGGGAAACAAAAGAGACTCTGGTTCAAGATTAAAGTATTTGAACACTTTAGATAATTCCGGGCACCAAATAGCATCTACCTGATAATATGCGACAGATGTGCTACTGTTAGGAACCAGTATAGGGCTCTATTTATCATAAAACAGAAGCGTGGTACAGAAAGGGACTACCCAATGCTAGCATAGAGTCAAACACGTTTTGTATGTTTTCTGAGAATCTACACTAAGTCATCCTTATTCATATTGGACCACTCATCACAGAAAAAGAATTTACTGTTCTATTTGTTTCCTTAATAAAAGAAAACAACTAAAAGTAGAATGCAAGAGAACTATTAAGGAGAAACTCAGAATAACCATTTAAAAAAAATACCCGGGGCACCAAACACTTGCTGTCTCTCTGTGTGGCCTTTAAAATCCCTTAGTAAATATTTTTAATATATGAAGATCATTTTCTGCTTCCAGGTTTTTTTCTTTCATTTTTGTTTTATAATGAAAACAGCAACAGAAATGTCCTGTGCCTGTCAAATTGATGAAATCGTCATCTTCCGAATCAGGTTCCAATGCTCTAATCTAATAACTTGTTGATTCTCACATTTAACAGCATCTGGACAGCCTCTGTCTGCTAAAATACTGAATGCAAGACAGTAGGAAGCAAATTCAAGCTAAAACAAAATTCAACAAATAACTGGAAAAAAATAACCTGTTTTCTGTAGACCAGAAGCTATATTCCATACCATAAAAGTTTATGTGTTAGAAATAGCTCTTTATTTTATCTTGGCTATTTTATTAAAGAATTTTAGAAATAGTTGTATCTTCTCACGAAGGGTAGAAATAGTGAAACATTGTGAGAAATGAAACCACTGACCAGGTTCTGCTCTCTCCTTGCAGTTTTCAGAATGCTTCCCGTGGCTGGGAGATGTGTCTGCAGTTGTACCTTTCAAGTTGGGTTCCGAAGCAGGCCCTTTGCAGACCTAATCTAGGGTGTGGTCTGAGAAGCTCTGGATGCTTTGCTAAAATTCAACACTGACTTTTACAGTGGATGCGACTACAGACAAGTGCACTGTTTTAACCAATTGAGTCCCATGGTGAAGTGCTAATGTCATACTTTCATAGCACGTTCTTTTTTTTTTTTTTTTTTTTTTTCCAGAGCTGGGGACCGAACTCAGGGCCTTGTGCTTGCTAGGCAAGTGCTCTACCGCTGAGCTAAATCCCCAACCCCCATAGCACGTTCTTAATTTTATAGCTTCAAATTCAGAAATACCCTTTCACCTTCCATCCAAGAGAACCAGTACCAAAGCTATTGGACTCTCATATTTCATAATCTCTTAGCCAAAGAAAACTTACCCAAAAGTTTTGCTCTGACAAAACGTATTGACGTAAAAATGCAATTTGTTTTTCCTTCTTTGTTTCTCTTGTGTTGCTGTAAAATATTGATTGGTATAAATAGTAGATTTCTTGCTCTTAGCATAACTGTGTCTCTGCAAGAAGGATACCTGTGGTTCCTGTGGTCCAGGGGCTTTGCCAAAGCCATCTTTGTGGTGCTGAGCAGCTCTTGCAGCTAAGGCTGTGTCTCGGGTTGTCCTTATGAGGTCACGTACTTTTACACATTTTATCTAATGCTTGGTTCATATTAGATACTCGTTTTCTGCTTCTGAATTCAGTCTTCCATTTATTATACTTAGGGACTAAATGGGAACTAAAGTGTGTGTGTGTGTGTGTGTGTGTGTGTGTGTGTGTGTGTGTGTGTGTGTGTCTCCTCTAAATTGTAGTGTGCAGACTATCCATCAGAGTGGGCTGTTGAGCTGCAGTATTACATTTCTGTCCTAGATTTCTACGGAGGATGATGTGAAATGTCTGGAAAGCAAGGGAAGAAACAGTGATACTTCATAGATTCCTTATTTTTAATGTATCCAGGTGGAAAAATAGTACAGGCTATATATATTTAAATCTAAGGAATACACAAGAAAACCATTCCTCATCAACAGACAATTTTACTCTCTCTCTCTCCTCAAAAGTGCACGCACACACACACGCACACGCACGCACACGCACGCGACACACACCACACACCACACCTCACCACACCATACCACAACACACACATACAGCAAAGCAAAAATCTACAACGTTCTAAAGATAACCAGCTTTGTTAGAAGCAGCATTTTCTCCATTGTTCATTGAACTGAAGACTCATATGGATTTGCTTACACAGATTACTGTTACTACCATTGTTTTTAAACAGAAGATTCAAGGAGCAGATGTCTCTCTAAGCCTCACAATTCTACTTCCTGTTACTTCTGATCACTAGGTTTGACCATAAAACTTCCAATCGGGGCAAGCAATGGATAAGAAGTAGACAGGACACTGAACACCAAACAGTTCAGAGTTCCCACATTCGCTTTCTCACAGCGTCCTTCCTTCCTTTATCAAGAGCAGTTCAGCTTGGTGCCGGATGTCAGTGGCATTTTGTAGTTGTGCATACAGCCCTTTAAAACATTTTAGCACGGTGTCTCTCACTTGTTTTACCCATATGGCCATGTGTTCAGTGATCTGGTACAGCTTGCTCTATTCTCTACTTGCTCAAGAATCTTAATAGATACCACGTCATCTACTCTCTACATCTGACCTGCCTATCTGTGGCATTCCATTTCAGATACCCTTTATTCTTAAAGCCATTTAAGCCAGAATCCTAGGAGTCACAACTGATTGGCATTTACTGTTAGCATCTCTTGGCTAATTAGTAACTATATCCAGTTTCTTAGGCACGTTCTTTTGTGGTCAAGCTTACCACAAATTCCTGTCCAGTTCAAGTCCTCAGCATCTCAAGCTGGTCGTCTCACCCCAAATCCTTCTGTTTGCTTTCCATGTGGATACAAGAATTAGTTTTTAAAAACTAAATTGTCATGGTGCAATGTTCATAATAGGATCTTTATATTTTATCTCTATCTTTATTCACTTCTGTAGTTTATCTCCTGAGTAGCCATATTGCTTGTTGTTCATGATAGAATATGGTCATGGTATAGATATATTACAGGGTCTGATACATTACAGGTTCCTAATACATGTTGTTCTCTTGCTTAGCATTCTCCTCTCAAGCCCTTACTATTTTATTGGAATCATTATCCATTATTTTAGAATTTTAACATATAAATATTATTTCCAGGGGAGAGAAAATTATTTGAAACATAGTCGATGCCTATTATTATTATTATTATTATTATTATTATTATAATATTATTCCTATTATTAGTTGGATGAAGACAAGATAAAACTGAATAATCTACAGATTTTAACTTTCCTAGTTTTATGACATATATTATTGTCATGTGTCTTAATTCTTACAGACCCTGCTAATTATCAAATAAGATATTCTGTAGTAATTTAATATGTAAAAATTGCACAAGTGGTTTAGTCTTAACCCATTTCAATCAAGTTTCCAAGTTCTTGATTCCATTTGAACTCCATAGTTTCTCCTAAGACCTGAAGAGCAATAATCTAACTTGCCTATGAGTGGGACTGATGGGGGTTGGGAAGCAACACACACTTTGCTGGCGAGGGGGAAGGGGTGATCAGTCACTTTCATTGGCTCGTTAAAAGATCTGTGGCCCGTGCCTGTAATAAGCACCAGCAGAGAAGATGTAGGGAGGAAAGAAACCAGACATCAGGTTCTGCGGGGAGAATGAGTGGGAAGGGCTTTCAAGCAGGGGAAAAAAATAGATCACAAGGTATAACTGGTCTGTACTTAGGATTAAACTTTGAAAATAAATGATCTGAAGTCTGTAACTTTGAACCCAAGTACCTGACCCCTGAATAAGAGCCAATGAGTAAAAACCATTAGCTCACCAGCTCCGTATCCTCCGCTTCTTCAGAGTATCCTGTGGGCGCTTTGGCAGCAGCCCCAGGGGTTGTGGTGCCTGTGATGATCTCAGCCTCCGGGCTGCTTTTTTAGTGTGAATCTCCTGGATTTTCCTTTCATTCTTACATGAGCTCAGCGTGGTGCCTTTAATTCTTTATTTTTAGAAAAGACATCAGAATAGATCTAAAAATGGAACCTCCTGGCTTTACCTTTCTGTAAAAGTCTGAACAGAGGAAAAAAGAGCTCTTCTTTGACCTTCTGACTCCTTTGGGAAACATGTTTATTATTAGAATTTTTTTTATCATGCTCATTCTGAACTTTTAAATTGACTATGTGGCTAGTTTAACTAAAGCTCAGTAAGATATTAGAAGAATCACTTTATGAAATATGGTGTCTAATGTAAGATCATAGGGATGGAACAGAAATAGGCCAACAGCTGAGGAACAGTGAGGACACCCCACGAATATCCAGATTGAAATGCTAACAGCATCCGTACATGAAATTCCATGTGTGCTGCTTCTAGGCACCAGACTAGAGAAGACCTGAGCTCAGAGATCTCTGTCCATTGGACAATAGCATGTCCGCATTGGCCAGTTCATTGAGGTGCAGTTTCCCTCCAGGAAAGAAAAAGAAAAAGCATTAATTTATTTCTCAGTCTCATGAACTCCTCTGATTACACAACAACGTCAAGTGCTTTCTGCCACTAAAAGTGTTACTTGTGAGTATACTATAGTGCCAGCCGAATCAGGCAAATAAAGAGCATTCATTAAAACTAAGGAAATCTCTCCTGGGGTTGGGGATTTGGCTCAGTGGTAGAGCGCTTGCCTACCTGGGTTCGGTCCCCAGCCCCGAAAAATAGAAAAGAAAAAAAAAAAAAAGCTAAGGAAACCAAGTCATATAGAGAGGAGCTGGGCATTCTGCGCTTTTAAACATTATTATTTTATTCTATGTATATGGGCATTTTGTTGCATATGTCTCTACTGTCTCTGTGCCATCTGCATTCCTGATGCCTGAAGAGGTCAGAGGTCAGAAGAGGGCATCAGAGCTCCCGGACTTGGAGTTAGCTATAGTTGCGAGCCACCGTCTGGTTTTATAATTGACCCCTAGTCCTTTGAAAGAGCAGCCAGTACCCTTTACCACTGAACCACAGCTCTAGCTCCTGTCTTACGATTTTTGGTTCTGAGACAGGAACTCATGTAATCAAGGCTAACCTCAAACTCACTACGTAGCTGAGGAATCTTGCGTTTCTAGTCCTCCTGTCTCCACCTTCCCATTCAGGGATTGTAGGCATGTTGTGGTGGGGAGAATTGAACCCAGGCATCTTGCAAGCACCTTGCCTGGTTTTCCTTCTGATATTTGGAGAAAAGAATGGACTGAATTAAGCAGAATGTGTTGCTGCTTAAACCTTCCCAGCTGCACTGGAGACATGTGCACAGACTAACTCAACCCACCATCTAGCATGTTTCCGGGGGACAACCCTGTGGGAACCACCTCATTTGGTACAGTGGTCAGTGCATTTCCCTGATGATATTCCTTTACCATTGACCATCTGCATGCAAGTTTACCGAATTAAGGAGGTCTGAGGATGGCTTGGGGTTTAGTTAACACCCAATACTCCAGACTGCCTTTTTAAGTAAGAAAAGTGTTTTAAGCTGATTTCCTGATAATCCGTGTTTCCATGTGCAGCTTTTATGAATAAAAGGTGCAATTATAAAAAATAACATTCAGATACTGAAAAAGTAGATAATGTATATCCAATTAAGTGAATATAATTAAGACATGACAAACTCTAAAAAAGTCAAGTCCACTGTGAAGTGGTTATAAAGAACAGATTTGTCTGTGGTCCATGCCCTGACCCCTCTACTTTACTTGGCTACCTCCTGCTTCTGCTCATGGGGACATCAGATGGGTTTCTCTCTCTCTACTGCTTGTGGATTACACTCTTCAGGTGTATGAATGGTCTTGGCTGCACCCTCTCAATTCTCTTCCCCTTCAAGGACTCTCAGATTTGGGGAGGGCAAGACATGATTTCTCCTTTGTTTGAAACCTTTTGACTCTTTTTTTTTTCTTTTTTTCGGAGCTGGGGACCGAACCCAGGGCCTTGCGCTCGCTAGGCAAGCGCTCTACCCGCTGAGCTAAATCCCCAACCCCGACTCTTCTTTCCTACAAAACAAGGAACACTACATTTCATCTCAGCACAAGTCTACCTACCTTTCAAAATTTGGCTTTCTTTTTTTTTTTTTCCTTTTTGGACAGAATATGTATATTTTCTCTATCTGCTGCTATAGTTCACATTCTTTGCAGTATATCTTAGGATAAGTCTTTTTGGAAACAAACTATTTCTTGACAGGGAGTTCCTGATTCTAGGAAGCAGTATCTAAAAGCAAACAGATGCAACAATTGCTTGACTACAATGCGTACTTTGATGAGACTTTTAGCATGGTTTCATACAGGATTTTTTTTTCTATCAATATTTCAAGTTCTAGAAGTAGGTAGGATCCAGTCTATTCCAGTTTGTTGCCTTACCCAGTCTTCCTGGATAAGATGCACTGGCCAGGAACTCTCTGACTTAACCTTTCCCCACCACATACTAGAAGCATTTCAGATGGAAGGAGCGTAAAGGAGAGGAAAGAACACAATGGAAACACAAGCAATGCTAACTCACAGGTGCTGTCTTTGGGCTGGGCTGAGTCAGACAGAGAAACTTAGAAGTGTGTTTGTAGGGGTTTCCATATTGTGTTCTCCAGGACATTTGATCAGAGGCAATTTATCTATAAGGTATACCTCTAGTTATTAATCTTTCTTGGTAGCAGTGACCCCTGGAAATGATTGGGGGAAATACCTGCTTGTCCTACTGAGTAGGTACAACCATCTCTCCATGTTTCAATATGAAGTACGTGGTGCCATGCATGGTGGACCTATAATTCCAGCCTTTAGGAAATGGAGGCAGATGTATCAGTGTTAGCTTTAGCTTCCTAGGAAATTTAAGGTGGGCAACCCAAGTTACGTGAGATACTTTTTCAACACACAAATACACAATGCAATTTATAGCATACCTGTCAAGAATAAATGTCTGTGGGAGGAACTGTTCTGTCAGAGTTCTGTTTCTGTGTGTAGATTAATGCTTGCATGGGGTGTGCCAGTCTGTGGGAGAGTGTGGGAGTGGGTGGAGATGAATATGCTTTGTGTCAGTCATTCCTGTAGAAGACAAAGTGAGAATTGGTTTTTAGTGTGATTGTTTTCAGGCCAGCATAAGACGGTGGCTGGCTTGTGGCCAAGATTACTATTTTCTTACCAAATTGCATATATAGAACTGCTGGCAGAGTGGACTTACATTTAAAAATTGCAAGAAAGTTAACTGTGAGTAGAGAGCAGGAATTGGAACTGTGCAGAAGAGAACATATGTAACTGAGGTGCCAGGGGCTCCCGTTCTGTGGGTAATTATAGCTTCATTGCTTAATGTATGGGAAATTCATATAGACGGGGGCAGAATTATTCCTACTTATGTATTCTCTTTTGCTTATATTGGGCAATGACACACCAATTATCACCATTCAAATCACTTAGTGGTCCAATTTCCATTCACTCCGACATGTGCGCTTTGTTTTAGTGCTTGACATCAGAGGTAACTTGGAAAATTGCTTGGCTAACGGCTGAGTGCTTCTCGCCCTCCATTGGTAACTGCTCAGCTCATCCGGTGCTTTTGTAGGTAAAGGAAAACAGAGAATTGCTTCTTAGGGGAAGAGAATAAATCATTTGACACAAGGTCTCCTAAGCCGTGTCCCTGGTGGGATCTCAGTGTCCACTTGTATTTATAAGTCCTTGGGGTCCGTGACAGATTATATAATCACAGCTGAGCCTCAGGAGGGAGTCTTTTCAGATCATCATTTGAAAGGCAGATTCGTGTCACCGAGGAGGCAGAGTTAAAGTGACCTGAGTGGAGGCTGGCAGATTGTGAAGGTGAATTAGCTGTTCTGATGTCAGTAGGTGCACATCACTGCAGGGGGCAGTGACATTGGCAGGAAAGGTCTCTTCTAGGTTAGCTGCTAGTATGCAGTGAGGTGCTGATGGTAGAAAGAAATCTGTGTTGCCCTTCCCCCACCACCCACACGCATGAGAGACAAACTGAGATAAGTTGTCAGTACGACAGTCACCATGACCACGTTGTTATGAGGAGCAAACAGCAGACATTTATTTTAACACTCTTGTTCTCTAAAATGTTACAAAAACTACAAGAGCAAGCTGCCACCAAGAATGATAAGCTTCACCAAAGACTGTCATTTTCTTTCAGACTTAGAAAGACAAATATCCCAATGTCTTATGCACAGTTTATGGTAAGAGTATAAACGGAAGGGGAGAGGATGTGCTGATATATGCTTTTAATTCCAGTTCTGTGGAGGCAGAGTGAGAGTGAGAGTGAGAGTAAGAAGCTGGAGGCTGGAGGCTGGAGGCTGAAGGCTGGAGGCTGGAGGCTGGAGGCTGGAGGCAGAGGCAGAGTTCCAAGCCATTAGGGCTACACAGTGAGTCAATGTCATGTCTTAGAATGTTATTACTGCTTTTACTTTTCCACTACTACTTATATATTCATGGCAAGGCATAAAGCAGAAAGTGTGCTATTGGGGAAAGGCAAGGAAAAATAGGATGAAAAGGCAAGAAAAAAAAGGCAATACAGGATGATATGGATCAACATAATCAAACCATGTGTACTGATAAATGAAGTGCACGGCATACTCACGTGAGCAAAATGTATGATATACGCATGTGACAGAAGTGCATGGTGCATAAATGTGAATGAGGTGTGTGCTACACGTGTGGATGATATGAATGGTACAAATGTGAATGGAATGCTTGGTACACATGTGAATGATGTGAATGACACACATTCAAATGGTGTGGCTGGCATATATATGAATAAAGTGTACTATATATATGTGAATGAAGCACATGGTTTACACACATGAACAAAGTGCTTGAAACGTATATGAATGAAGTGTCTAGTACTTGTGCAAGTGAACATACATGAACAAAATGCGTGTTTCATACATGTGAATGAACTACAAGTATGAAAATACATCAGTGTGTACAATGGATCGGTTGATAACAAAAACATGTACTCCACCTCTTTACTGTTGCATCTTTATGTTGAATTTTTTTCATCATTAATGCATTTTGTGACATCAGCTATGTCTTTGAGGGTCAGCAAGATGGGTCAGTGGGTAAAGGCACTTGGTCCCATCCCTGGGAACCACATGGCAGAAGAAGAGACCTAACTCCTGCAAGTTGTCCTCTGACACATGTTCCTGTTTCTGTATGTGTGCATCCCCTACACAACAGATAAACATAAGTAATTATGAAATAAAAATAAAAAACAGCAAATTGATATCTTAAACATTACCATATGGCCTCAAAGACTGGCTGTAGGGGGGAGATTATGCTTTTCTTACTGTCTATTCTTAGAAATTGGATGGCACCACCCTAGAGCAAAGCTTGTGCTCTGATCATAAAGAAATAACACAATGTAATTAAATTGTAGCTAACATTAAAAGAGATATTAAATATTTTATTTCAATAAAATGATATCTTATGAATTTTGTCAAATAAAAAATACAATACTGTAAACAAGTTCCCCAAAGAATATTATATTTGTGTTATAAAAATGCATGTTTACCTTGTGATAAGATTTGGTGATCTCAGTTGGGAGTGAGCACAGTTGTCCTCAACACCCTTGGGTTTATTCCATAACCTTAGGCAGGTTACAAACCAGCAGGTGCTCAAGTTCTCATATGAAGTAGTGCATACTTATCCTGTGTACAGAGAGACAGATCTTCTCTGGGTTACTAGTGCCACGTATTCAGTGAAAATGCTATCTACATAGATGCTATTCTGTATTGTTAAGAGCACAATGGCTAGAAAAAATGTATGTCTCCAGTACATGGATGAAGAGCTCAAAGGCCATGAGGCCCAAGAGTAAGCCTATTTTCTTCTGACTCAGTATTATTTCTTAGGCAGTGTTCCCTAGAAGAAGAAAACCAAGAGAATGTCTCTCTCTCTCTCTCTCTCTCTCTCTCTCTCTCTCTCTCTCTCTCTCTCTCCTCTCTCTCTCCTCTCTCTCTCTCTCACAGTGATTGACACACGCCCTCTGGGAGACAAGAAGGCAGACAGGAATATCTGCATTTTCCCCAGACCCCTTTGCATTTGGGCCAATTGGTGGAAGGTGACTCTCACTTTGAGGGTGCATGTTTCCCCTCAGATAATCCTCTCTGCAAATGCCCTTGAAAACACACACACACACACACACACACACACACACACACACACTCATGTACAAATATACATGAATATACACTCATATATACACACATACATATATGCACACATAGACACACACATACAACCACATGTATATACATACATATACATACATACACATACATACATACATGTGTTTTGTGTGTGATTCCGAGTTCTATATTGATTTTAACTAAGGCCAGTCATGTTTAGTACCTTGTGCTTTTGCGGTACCTTGTTATTAAATGTTTCCTCAAGTAGACTTGAACATTAATGTGATAAAGGGTAATGATTGTATGACAGATGACCTTGAATACCATGATAGAATGCAAACGTGTAAGTTAGAGGAAAGAATCAACCTAGGTAATATGTTATCAGAAATATTTAAACTGAGTCTGGAGTTTCTAACCTGCCTTTATTATTTAGTTCCCAGATGAAAGAATATACGTAACCTTAATTTTACAATAAATCTTAAACAGCACAATAGCTTGATAGGTATCTCCCTCTATGTATTATAATCTACTTTCCTATCAATGATCCTGATTTATACTTACTACTTACTATGTTTCATCTGGGCTGCTCTTAACTCCAATTGGCCAGCCCACAGGGCCACACCTTCTTGACTCCTAATCCATGGCAGTTTCCTTTCCCTCCCAAATCTTCTTTTTCCTTGTGGTCCTCCTCTCCCCACAAGCCCTCAAAACCTAAATCCCACCGTGTCTCTTCTGCCCAACTATTGACTGTTAGCATCTTTGTTTACCAATCAGAATCGACTTGGAGGCAGGATCACAGGGACTGTTTGCAGACTCCAGCTCTTGCAAACACACACATAGCATTTCAATAGACAGTAAAAGACAAAACTTCAACCCTAACCTACCATCGCATATGACACTAAAGCAAGGAAGGGAGCAGTGTGCCCCTTTCTGCTACCTGTTTTCAATAGCAGGAATTCCTAATTTATGTTCCCATTCAGTGAAAATTTTTGTGGAATATTAAAAATAATGCCTCTTCATCTTCTAAGAGTGGGACAATTGGATAAATGCACGCAAATCTTTAAGTAACCTAAGGATGTATTGTTTACAATGACTTCCTAAATCTTTGAAAATAACAATACATTAAAATAGTCCCCTTTAATATAACAGCACTCAAGTACTCCTACAAAAATCTGTTTATAAAACTTCATTGGGATAATAATTATTTTAACAAGAAAAAGAACGAGCTAAGTTCTTGAATAGTACAAGAATCTTGTTTTCCTTTTGAAATACCAATAGTAAGTTACCCCAAACTGATATGAAGGGACAATTTCAGCAAATGATTCTGTATGAGGTGAGGCTGCAGGACCTTTGTCACCTGTTGTAGGAGCAGTGGTGTTCTGTCAAGTTCAGCAGTTCCAGGACTATACAACAATGGTTGTCTAGCACTTCTACTGGCTGAACACCATGGTTAGTATAATGTGGAGGCTCCCTAAATGCCTTATGTTCCATTCAGTTCTTGTTAGAGATACTACATTGCTAATGGAGCAGATTCAGGATGAAGGTAGGTAGCATATGTTGTTGCAGAAGCTGCAGTCAGGACTTACCAAAAGCTATTCTCTAGATTCTCAGTCAATATTTAGAGAAAGGACCCCTCTGTGTCTTAGAAGGGAGATCTGTAGAACCCACCTTTTATTTTTAAAACCAAGATGCAACTTAGGGAATGGGTTGCCTCCTTTGTGACTTGCAGATTGATCTCTCTTTCTTTGTGTTCCTTATTCTGCCTTGTGACTTCATCTTCTCTCAGTGTTGAGACGACTGTATGATTAGGGCTTATCCAAAGATTGGGAATGGGAAGTCAGATCAAATCTTCAGGGGGAAAATTCAAGTACTCTGCAATATCTGAGAACAGACATAGAAAAGGTCTAGAACATGGGAACATTACCAACAGCAGGCAAATGCTACATCCTCTGCATTATGATGAGGAGGTTGGCAGCTCAGGCTCTACTCATTGTTTACTGTCTGCAAATGCCTCGATTCTATGAGCTCTTGACAAGTACATTTTGATCTTCCTGACTTGGCTGCTAGAGACCATTCAGCCTCTCTCTGCTGGTCAGCCCTTGGCCTGCCCCTGTTGACATTTGTCACTGTGTCACACAGTGCCAGGAGCAGTCCCATTTTGTCAGTCTGGTCATGGCTCTGTATTTATTCACATTACAGGAACCAAATTCAGATGGTGCCTTTGGATGTTAGTTACCACTGTGCTCTTGCTTTAAACCAAGTAAGATAAATCATTATGGATCAGGTAGGTAGCAGGCAAAACAGAGATGGCAAGAATAAGCTTGCCTTTTTCTGAGCTTGAAGAATCATTGAGTTTATACCAGACAGATAAAATGCCAACTACAATAAGCTGATCTTAATTATAGTCTCTCGAGATATTGACATACTTTTCCATAGAATTACAATTTACATATCTGTATTCTACTCTGTTTCCACAATCAAGTCATATGTTCCAATCAAAACATTTATATTTTTCATTTCTCCAAAAGAAAGAAGTAAGCAATTTTATTGTGGTTAGTAAAATTTAGGTAATTTTGTTACTGCTTAAAGTTTTTTAAGTTTCTAATTTTCTCTTCTATAAAGATTTAAAAGAAATGCCATTTTAGGAATATGGCTCAGTAAGTAAAGCACTTGCCATGCCTGCTAGCTTGGTATACACATACAATGAAGAACAAAGAAACCCTGTGTCAAACAAGAAGGAAGAATGATTGACACCCAAAGTGGTCCTCTGATTTCCCCATATGTATTTACTCACACATACACCAAAACACACAGATACACACACACACACACACACACACACACACACACACATACACACACACACAGACACACACACACACACACACACACACACAAACACACACAGACACAGATAGAGACAGAGACAGACCAAGAGAGATGGGAGAGAAAGAGAGAGACAGATACAAAGAGAGAAAGAGACAGAGACAGAGAAACTTAAAAGCAAGAGAGAAAGACAGACACAGTCAGATAGAAACACAGAGATAAAAGAGACAGAGATCATACACACAGGATATGCAAAGATGTAAAGGTGCTACTCAGTAATGGTAGAGGTGTAGCAACTGCTTATAAATGTGAAGAATTCTTATAGGAAAAAAATAGTTATATAGAGACATATAGTAAAAGAAATAAAAAGTCAGCCACCTTCTAGTCACTTGCTACAGGTGGCTGATTGAGGGTAGACCCTGATGGGCCAGAAAAGTAAACATCTTGCATTTGCATCAAACTCTGTTCTCGTGTCTCATTTGGGGGGGTTCTCCTAGTAGTGAAGATTCACTTTGAGTGTTATATTTGGTGCATTGGCTGGGAAGCCAGATCCCCCCCCATGTGGTCACAAGGAACAGTGGTCGGAGGAACACCTTGAGTTTGATGTCAGGTACCGCAGTTGTCTGTATCCTTGTTATCTGTATCCATGTTGTCTGTCTTGCTTTTGGTTTGCTCCCTAGCATGTGTAAGGCTTAGAGAGCCTCTGGTTTGGTGCGGTCAAATTGTGGCTGGCAGATGTGCCTTAAGGTCATGACCGCTGACTGCACGGAATCTATAGGATGCTTAACACCCCCTCCCCACCTCAGGGAGTCTGGAGGACTCTGCTCCTTTTGGAACCTGGTAGACTCAATACCAGCTTAAGTTGGCCTAGTCACCTGATTACCTGATTTCTGTATCCATGGCAGAGGTGAACTGATGCTGTCTTTGGACATGGGACAGACTGAATCTACCCCATTAAACATTTTAGTTAACCATTGGAGGGAAGTTGGGGAAAGAGGAGAAAACTTGTCAGTAGTAGTAAAGAAGGGCAGGTTAATTATTCTCTACTCTTCCTAATGGTCCACCTTCTGAGTAGGGTGGCTACCCATAGGGACCCTTGATTTGCAGGTGATCGAAGCAGTAAAGGAGAGTCTTTAGAACAGGATCCTTTGTGCACCTAGACCAAGTGCTCTATATAGTTACCTGGAAGGATCTAGTGAAGGACCTCCCTTGGATAAAAGCTTTTTTGTCTCCAAGACCCTCCCAGGTCCTGGCCACGAGGAAGAACCCTGTGGAGACAAATGAGTCTGTAAAGAACAACATCCTCCAGGACCCTTCCACAGCAGATCTGATACTGATGGAGCCTCCACCCCTTTACTCCCTACCATGGCCCCTCTTCAAGGATATCCCTTGAGCCCTCATCTAGCATCCTTTTATCCTACCCTCCTCCAGCCCCAGCAAGGGGAGAGGGTGGGGAGGGACCCTCAGAACCAAGACTGACCATGGAGACCTGGAGCAAGAGGGCCACTTCACCTGATACAACAGTGGCCTTCCCCCTCTGAGCCTACAGACCCATAGACGAGGATGGCAATAAGACTATGCAATATTGACCTTTCTTTTTCACTTGTACAACTAGAAAACCCAACACACCCCTTTTCAGATAATATCAAGGGACTGATTAATCTCAGACTCTTTCATTTAATCATCAGCCCACCTGGAATGATATCCAACAACTCATGAGAGTGCTCTTCATGACCGGAGAGGGAGAGAGGATAAAGTAGGAAGCCAGAAATAACGTCCCCTCAGATATGGGGGCACCATCAATTGATAAGGTTGTCCTCAACAGCAGATTTTTCCTGACTAGACCTGACTAGGACTTTAATACAGCAGGAGATAAGAAGCATCTGAAGGTCTACTACCAGACTCCGTTGGCAGGTCTCAAGGGGGTTGCAGAATGACTCACCAATTTGACCAAGGTATGTGAGGTTAATCAGGGACCAGACGAGTTACCCTAAGCCTTTCTAGAGCTGTTCATGGAGGCATTCTGCCTATATATATATATATATATATATATATATATATATATATATATATATATACTATGACCCTAGAAGAGAGGAGCACAAAGCTACTATGACTATGGCTTTTATAGACCAGGCTAGTAGAGATATCAGAAAAAACATCTTCAGAGGCTAGAGGTACTACAGGATAAGTTGCTGAGGGATTCAGTGCAGGTTACTGAGAAAGTCTACCATAACAGGGAGACAGAGAAGGAGCAGAGAAAGAGAAGGGAAGAAGATGAAAGGGAGATAAAAAGAGAAAAGTGACAGAAAAGGAATTTATAGAGAATCTTGGCTAGAGTAGTTAGGGAAAGGAGAGAAGAGAGACTCCAACCAAAAAGAGACAGAAAACTCCTTGAAAAGGAGCATTGTGCATATTTCAAGGAGAGAGGCCACTGGGCCCAAGATTTCCCAACAATAGAGTCTGGGGGCAGGAAATCCCAGGCCTTGGGAAAAGCACCCCCAAATGGTGAAGGTATTAACCCTGGGGGAAGACAGTGACTAGGGAGGACAGGGTTTGTATCCCCTTCCTGAGCCCAGGGTAACCTTGAAAGTGGAAGGGAAACGCACCCAATTCTTGGGGAATACTGGGGCCCAACACTTATTCCTCCTCCAGGCTGATGGGCCAGTCTCAAGCAAAAAAAAAAAAATCATGGGTTCCAGAGGCCACTGGGACTAAACAATATTCATGGACTACCTGAAGAATTGTGGACCTGGCTGGGCATGGGCCAGGTATTTCACTCATTCATGATCATTTCTGACTACCCCTATCCCTTGCTCAGGAGAGATTTGCTCTCCAAGATGGGGGCTCAGATTTGTTTCCTTTCCCATGGCCCTCAATTGCCGGGGCCTGCTGAAAAATCTGTCCAGGTCCTTACTATTAGACTGGAGGACAAATCCAAATTGTTTGAGATCAATACCCAAAAGACAGGATATTGCTTGGGGGCTGGAAAAGTTTCCTCTTGCTTCAGCTGAAATGGCTGGGCTGGGTCATGTGTATCTTCATGCTGTATATGTGGAGCTTAAGACCCAGGCTGATCCTGTCTTGGTGCACAAGTACCCGATGTTGGGGGAGGCACGAGAAAAAATTAAGCCACACATCTCCCAGCAGCTCCAGTTTGGGGTGTTGCTTAGTGCTGTTCTGCCTGGAATACACTGTTCCTGCCAGTTAAAAAGCTGGGTGCTAATGATTATCACCCAATCCAGGACTTAAGATAGGTTTAGAATGGCTTCTTCTGATTGTTTCTTGGGACTCTGCTTGGAAAACGTTTTTCCCCATTTCTTTACTCTGAGGTGATGTCTATCTTTATTGCTAAGGTTTGTTTCTTGTATGCAGGAGAATGGTGGATCTTGTTTCCACATTCATTCTCTTAGTCTTTTTTTTCTTTTTTTACATTTTTCTTTTTAAAAATTATTTATTTTCTTTTTTTATTATACTCCAGATTTCATTCCCCTCCCAGTCTACCCTCTGACTGTTCGACATCCCATACCTCCTGCCTCCCCTCGCCCCCATCTCCATGAGGATGTCCTCACCCCACCCACCCCACCAGAGATCTAAACTTCCTGGGGCCTCCAGTCTCTTGTAGGTTTAGGTGCATCTTCTCTGACTGAACCTAGACCCAGCAGTCCTTTTCTGTATATTTGTTGGAGGCCTCATATTGGCTGGTGTACACTGCCTGGTTGGTGATCTAGTGTCTGAGAGATCTCAGGGGTCCAGGTTTATTGAGACTGCTGGTCCTCCTACAGTGCTGCCTTCCTCCTCAGCTTCTTCCAGCTTTTTCCTAATTCAACCACAACAGTCCCTGGTTTCTGTCCATTGGTTGGGTGTTAAGTACCTGCATCTGACTCTTTCAGCTGCTTGTTGGGTCTTTTATAGGGCAGTCATGATAGGTCCCTTTCTGTGAGTGCTCCAAAGCCTCAGTAATAGTGTCAGGCCTTGGGGCCTCTCCTTGAACTGGGTCCCACTTTGGGCTGTCACTGGACCTCCTTTTCCTCAGGCTCTTCTCCATTTCCATCCCTGCAGTTCATTCAGACAGGAAGAATTATGGGTGAGAGTTTGACTATGGGTGACAACAACCTCATCTCACTTGATGCCCTGTCTTTCTGCTGGAGGTGGGATCAACAATTTCCCTCTCCCCATTGTAAGGCATTTCATCTAGGGTCCTCTGCTTTGAGTCCTGAGTGTCTCTCACTTCCCAGGTCTCTGGTACATTCAGGAGGGTCCTTCCAATCTCCTACCTCCAGAGGTTGCCTGTTTCCATTCTTTCTGCTGGCCCTCAGGGCTTCAGTCCTTTTCCCCCAACCCAATTCAGATCATGTTTCACCCTCCCCTTCACCTCTGGACCCCTGACCCCCCTTTCCCTCTCAGGACCCTCCCTTCTTCCCTCTTGTGGTGCTTTCTTCTCCCTCCAAAATGAGACTGGGTCCTTCAGTTTTTGACCTTTTTGAGTTTTGTGGACTGTATCTTGGGTATTCTGTACTTTTTTTGGGTGGGGAGGGGTGGTAGCTAATGAATATCCACCTGTTAGTGAGTACATACCTCTGTCTTTTTATTGGGGAATTGAGTCCATGGATGTTGAGAGATATTAATGATCAATGATTGTTAGTTCCTGTTATATTCATGTTGGTGGTGTTTGTGTGTGCTTCCTATATTTTTGCTGTTACTAAATTATATTTTTTATTTTTTTACTTTTGTGTAATTTTCTTCCTTGAGTTGGAATTTTCCTTCTAGTATTTTCTGTAGGGATAGGTTTCTGGATTGATACTGTTTAAATTTGGATTTATCTTGAAATGCCTTTTTTTCTCCATCTTTGGTGAGTGAGAGTTTTGCTAGTTATAGTAGTCTGGGTAGGCATCTATGGTTCTGTAGAGGTTGCTAGGTATCTGTTCAGTCCCTTCTAGCTTTTACAGCCTCCCTTGAGAATGCAGGTGTAATTCTGATAGGTTTGAATTTGTACGTTATCTGGCCATATTCTGTTGCCAATTTTAATATTCTTTCTTTGCTCTGTAGATTTTGTGTTTTGATTATTATGTGACTGAAGGATTTTCTTTTCTGGGTCAGTCTGATTTGTGTTTCATAAGCATTTTATATGTTTTTGGCATCTCTTGCTTTAGGTTAGGAAGTTTTCTTCTATGATTTTGTTGAAAGTATATGTTGGACCTTGAAGCTGGAACTTTTCACCTTCTTCTATTCCTGTTATTGTTAGTTTAGGTCATTTTATGTTATCCCAGATTTCCTGGATGTTTTGTGTCAGTAAATTTTTATACTCAACATTTTTTCTGATGTAACAATTTCTTCTATTTTATCTTCTACTTCTGAGATTGTCTCTTATATCTCTTTGATGCTTGCGTCTATTTTTCTTGTTCTCTTCCCTAGTTTCCTATATCCAGAATTCTCTGTTTGTGTTTTCTTTATTGCTTCTGTTTCCACTTTCAGGTCTTGCAGTTTTATTAATTTCTGTCACCTGTTTGATTGTGGGAGGCCAAACCTATTCCATCTCGGAACTGGCCTTCATCTTAAAAGAAAAAGAAAACAAGAAAAGGAAAAGAAATAAGAAAAGAAAAAGAAAAGTTTGAGAACTTGGCCCACAGGTGAACCGAAACAGTACCCAATTACCAGGAAGGACCCCATGCTTGTCCTTGGCCAGAGTTATTTCCTAGTAATATTTGATCAAACATTAATCTGATTATTTCAGATGTATTTTCAGACTGTTTGTCATTGTATGTGGTCTTGCTTCAGAGGACCCACCTGCTGGCTTACAATAGTCATTTAATTAGATGCTTCCCTGGATATATAACCCTCTCTTGCTCCTATTTCCTATAAAACCTTGTCTCAATGAGTTTGGATCTGCTTCTCTAAATTGTCCTGTGGGTTGACTTTGAATAAGCCCAAACTTGAGTTTGTAATAAAGAGACCCTAATGTGATTGCATCAGTGTCAGCTCCTGGCTGGTCTTTTGGGCTCATGAACAAGGCATAACAATTGTATTTTCCTGTATTTCTTTAAGGAATTTATTCATTTCCTCCATTTATAAGATTGAATTTAAGGTAATTTTCTTGTGCTTCAGTTGTATTAGGGCTTGCTGTAGTAGGGTAGCTGTGTTCTGAAGGTATCATATTGCTCTGACTTATGTTGATTGTATTCTTTTTTGGCCCTTTAGCCATCTGTACAGCTTTGGTCCCTGGATGTTCCAGTTGTAGTAGGTATTGAGAAGGGTGTTAACCCTGATGGTCCTGGTATGGCAGGCCTCTGATAAAGGTGGGTAGAGGAATGGTGGGAGAACGGTGGGCATCTGGAGATGCCCCAAAGGACTCAGCATGCAGTGAAGATGGGTAGGGGAAGGAAAGCTAACCCATACGGTTCAGGATTTGCTGTTCTATGAAGGTGGGCAGAGAGGTAGTAAAAGAAAGTTCACCAGGGATAGCAGACTGCTCAGGGCTGAGAAAATTGTTATTATTAAGCTTTTAGTATACTTCCTTTTAATATATTGTCTACATGTGGCACAAAGGTTAATGACAACATATTGTTAAATAACTTGGTTTCCCTATTTATCATGATAAAAAAAAGCATCATTAGCTTTCATAGCTATGTAATACTTCTCTATAACTCAAATTTTATAACAGGAACTCATATCTTATGGATAGAACAGAGACATTGGGAGCCACCTAGTTCAATATGGTATTTGTATTTGTTGCCTGTATAGGCTGGAACATGTTACCAACCATCTGTCCTTCAGAATATAAATTGATAAGAGAAAATTTTTAATGAAAAGGAATAAAAGGGAATCAGAATACTAAAACAGAGGCAGAAAGGAGGCATGTTAGCATCTCCAACATCACCAGAATCCAAGTACAGGCAGCCGTTCCTTCCTCTGCAATTAGTTGTTAAAGCCCTGGGCCTTCCCAGTTTTCAGACCTTCTACCCTCAACTGCTGTGGCCAATAATAAACACATCATAACTGGATTTTTATTTAACTGCTTTTGAGATTTTTCTTCTGTTATTTTTAAATTATTTGGGTGTCTGTCATTCTGTGTGTGGGTATGCAGATATAGGTGCAGGTACCCTTGGTGGACCCAGGAGTCAGATCCCCTGGAGCTGACAAGCAGTTATGAGCCACCTGATGCTGGTAATTGAACTCCAGTTCTCTGTAAGAATACCAAGTACTTAAACCAGTGAGCCATCTTTCCAGCTTCTATTTTTTTAATTTTATATTCCCTGTCCTCTCTCTCTCTCCCCTCTCCCCCCCTCTGTGTGTGTGTGTGTGTGTGTGTGTGTGTGTGTGTATACTTACATTTGTGCACACCTGCGACACATAGTTGGTTCTCACCCTCTCTCATGTGACAGAACTCAGGTTGTCAGGATTAAACGTAGCTGCCTTCAAGTTCTGAGAGATCTTGTAGCCTGACAGGTGAGGACTTTAACCACCACAGCTTTCTTGATTTAGCAGTGCGGTGAGAGGGTTCAGCATTGCTGTCCTTGTCTTGTCAGAGCTGGGTCATCCATGCCAGCAAAGGTGACTGATGGCCCATGAAATGCCACAAGTCACTTCTTTGTCTGAGTTATTTATTATTAAAGCTGTTAGACTCTCACACATGAGCTTTCTCTGTCAGCAGCTTTGCATTGTCTTTATTCTCACACAGGAACACTTCTTTCAAGGAGGACAAAGAACAAAATGTTCTCTAGTAACTCCAACTTCATGTCATACCAGCCCAAAGATGCCAGAGGAATAGGGAGGTGTCACTTGCACATCTACTGTAACTGATTTGAGTTTTATCTCACTAGGTAGAAATCACATGTTTTAGTACAAGTGGTATTATAAAATCATTGCATGAACAAATACACACCTACCCATATACAGACACACAGAATGGAGACAGAGACACACACGCTGCACACACACACACACACACACACACACACACACACACACACACACACACAGAGAGAGAGAGAGAGAGAGAGAGAGAGAGAGAGAGAGAGAAGAAGAAGGAAAATTAGCTAGCTTTCTAAAAGATTGAGTGGGTTCAGAACTCAAACTCTTTTTCTGGTGAAGGCACAGATCACCAATTCAGATGACTCGGAGGACTGTTTATTCATGGCAACAGCCCTTGAAGACAGTTTCTTTGTTCTCAGAGTAGCTAAAGGATGCTGGGTGGTTGTGCTGGCATCCCTGTTCAAATAAATTAAGAGAAAAGAACCACATTTCAGATGCAGACAGACTTCCTCTACAGCAAAGGGAATTGCAAAAACCCAACCTTTGTGAGTAACAAAGGAGTTAGACCTGCTGAGAATTTGCTCAGACTTCATTGCTTGGGACTCAGGAAGAATAACTACGATTGATTCCATGACTGGATTTAGATTTGTACCAAATTCAAACCAAGAGTTATCCCATTAAAATTATATGATTGTTGGAGTTTGGGGAAAGACTCAGATTGCTAAATTTAAACCATTTACTCTGTAGTGTAATTAAAGCAATGAGGTTAATGTCACATCAATTAAAGAAAGAAAAAAGGCCAGGAATTTAAAGAAGAGCAAAGGAGAGGGGTTGGATGGGGGAAAGAGAAGAGTAGAAATGATAACTACATTTTCATAAAAATAAATCAAAACAATGATGTTATAGAGTGAGATAAAGAAGTAACTCCCTGCCATGTGTTAGTATTTTTAGAAGTCTGGTTTTCAGGTCAATAAGATGAAAGCCAAATGTCTACTAAGTTTTCTCATGTTAATATACAACCAACCTCATTCAAGAGTCTCATTTTTCAAGAAAGCCACCTTGGCATGGGGGGAAATGGCACTGTAATGGGAGACTGTGTTGTTCCCCATTTCAGTGTAATAGAGTGACTTAAGTACAAAGTTACGTCAAGACAACCAGTCTGTTTCACATTTAAAAATTAGTCTCCTTTCTGGTTGCTTCTCCCAAGTTATTCACATACCATCAAACACACGGCACAAGGTGACTACTGAGTCAGACATGACAGTGCCAATACATAGGCTACGGGGTTCAAATGCTTCCTCTAAGTGCTCTAGGAAAATGAAGCTAAGTCCTTCATCTTTTGCAGTGGTCTCTTGTCTTTCACTCAGGAATTTTGAACTCCTATATGTGGCCTGCCACTTCCATCACCTCTGGTAAAAATTTTTTGGTTATTTATTACCTTCCATATAAAGTGAGAATTCAAGGTTTATTTTAAATGTAGTTCTATATATTTTCAGTCATAGTTTGAAGGCAGACACATTAGGGAATAAACTCTCCACAGTGGGCTGACACTGTGAATAATGGTCACCAAGCTTTTGAGTTATAAAGCTAACAGTTCTGACCCAGTGTTTTCCATGCTCAAGTTCACTTTCATATACTGTGAAGTTCAAGCAGAACATAATAGGATATATCTGTGTGGGTTCATGGAAGCATGGAATAATAGCATTTACATAGCCTACAGGGCACATAAGATCTTCCTGTATGTTCCTTTAAACTTGCTCCTTAGAACAATTTGGAAACAGCCTAGTCAAAGAGGAAAGTCCCCCAAGAGAGGTAAAAGAGCGTACAGAAGTTATCAGCAGATTAAGGTGATTTTTAATGGTTTTTCCCTGGGTTCTGCCAAAACTCTCTACAGTACTATCAACCCAGCTGGGAGCCAACAAGCAGATCTACCAAAACAAAACATGTCTAGAAACCTTAAAAAAATGTAGGGAGTACTGATACTTAAAAGCAGAATGTTAATTAGTTCAGGCATCTATTTTAGAAAGTGTCATGAGAAAGATGAATTTGACGTAAACTTTGGAACAGAGAAGCTAGTTAAGATTTTTCTTTTTCTGGTCTATGAGGGAAGTAATAACTAACGTAGTAAGAAATGGCAACAGAGATGGGAGATGGGAGAGGAAATCAAGAAGTGTGTACAAATTGGACTGATAAATTTCACCGAAGTGTAGTGCTACAGTGGATGATCACATAAGCTAGACTCCAACACGTTAAGTACACAGAGGAGTGTAGCCTAGCATCCACCCTGCCTTTGGGCATGACTCCTTGGGCAGGCAGAACACTGGGAGTTGGACTGCACTCATCCCACACTGCCACCTGGGGTGGGTGCTGAGCTGTAGGGAAACACTGACACTGCCTCTAGGTGGAAAAGTACAGTCTGAGATGAGGGAAAGACAGAGCTGATTTAGGGATGGCCGGGTCTGTGATAAAGCCCAGGCCATGGGATTTTCCGACTCTTGGATATCCAGGTGCCACTGGAAGTCAAGGGAGAGCAGCTAATGGAGTTGGGGGTCAGTAGGCTGGGGAAAGTGACTAGCCTGAGGAGGGGTGGAGACGGTGTTGGGAGTGGAAGGGGAGCTCTGGCTTGTCCCAGGAGGTGACTGTCCTTAGCTTGGCAGATACAGGTTGGTGGAGGTTGTGGCTGGGAACACAGAGAGGCCTTCCACAGGAGATTAGGCTCTGTCTCTATAAGTGAAGGCCTTCTTCATGATTCCCCATGGCAGATCTTGATGAAGAGAGACAGTCTATGGTTCTAAACATTTTTTTTTTTTGTCATGGCAGAAAATGGATGCTTAAAACTGTACCCCATTACTCAGGGTGGGCCTGAGATTAAATATTTTTTGCAGGGAGAAATATCTGGGAAGTGAAGCTTATTGGTTAAGCCCTCCTGGGCCTCTAGGTACCTCATTGGCATGAAGAACTCTGTCTTGAATCTACATGATAATAGGACACGTCTCTTCTATGTGAGAAGCATGACGGTGATCCAAGTTGGGAGTCTGGCAGGGAGCTGAAAGTTGCCTAAGCCTGAGGTGTGTGCCCATCAAGTCTCTGGGTCTCCTGGCATGGTTTTATATCCTATAGAGGAGAATTACATAACTTCTATAAGATTTAGTCTCCTCATCTGGTAAGTGGAGGTAGCAATGGGGCCTACCACATTGATATTGATGAGATTACATTCTAGTGGAAGGGGCAGATTTAGGGCAGTGCCTGCACTGTTACTACAGCCAAGAGGTGAGCAGTCTCTCACTGGTGACCTGGTACATGGTATTGCAACCATTTGAGGGAGAAAATAGAGAAGACCCTGGTTTGGGAAGAAAATACCTCATTTGATTTTTATATTCACAGGCTTGGTTTCTTTAGATTTTGTTTCAGATAATGAAGCTTTGTAGACACTTATCTGTACAGACCTGGAACTCAGAGGTGGCTTTTCGGGAGCCAATGGAGATCTGGGGATAGTCAGTATTCCTATGTCAGCACCACTGGAATCCATGGCTGATTAACTAATTATAAAAACTACTCACTTAAATACCTGTAATCCTAGCATTCGTGAAGCTGAGAGTTCAAGGCCAGCTGAAGACACAGTAAATATGGGCTAGCATGATCCAAGTCGTAAGAACCTATCTGTGGATAGAGAGGGGAGGGGAGAAAGGGAAAAAGGAGGGGTAAGGGGAGAGGAACAAGAATTAGAGAATTAAGGGATTAGGAGTCAGCAGGGGATGGACAGGGAAATTTAAAGGAGGAAAGAGTGAAAAGAAAGACCCAGGGACATCAGCAATTAAATTAGGATAGGAAAAGCTAATGGGAGACCAAGGTAGGATTGGTGGACACTGGAACCTCTGCTTGTGTTAAATTGGAGAAAGCTGATAACTGTTAGTGTACTTAGGTGATACTTCTCAGGGAGGGGATAAAAAAATAGGTGTGGCTCTGTAAGCAAGAGTGACCAATGGAAAGAAAGGTTCCATGTTAGAGAAAGTTCTGAAGGTCATCTGAAGTATCTAGGTCGGTACTAGTTTTTGTTTGCTGTGTTTCAGTTCTTTCCTTCCCTTTCCGGTATACAAAAGGACAAAGGTTCCAGCAGGGTGTTTTTGAGAGTAGCGGTGGAAGCAATTACAGTGCTTTAGACATAGTTAAACCATGACTTTTACAAAGATAATACTGTCTGCTTCTTTCCAATGTTCAAGGCTATATTGGCCTCATTTACTTCAGAAGCATTTTGTTCTGATTCTATAAACACCCAACCTTCAGCTACGATGCACGGCTTCTTTATTTTGTATATGAAAAGCTCCCAATTCTTTTGTATGCCATGTGAAGCCACAGATCAAAAAATCCAAGCCCAAACCCAAACCCAAGCCCAAGCCCAAGCCCAAGCCCAAGCCCAAGCCCAAGCCCAAACCCAAACCCAAACCCAAGCCCAAACCCAAACCCAAACCCAAACCCAAACCAAACCAAACCAATCAACCAACCAAATAAAAAAAAAAAAAAAACCCTTTTCTTCAATGGGCAAAGTTCCTGGCCTTGTCTCCCCTTGTTCGTCTTCCCTCTGTTTAGGATTATCCATTTTGAGCTAGCTGGGAACTCAGAAAAATAACCAGTTTACATCATGTCCATTTTATGAGATGTGGATCGCTCAGGGGCATAAACAGTTTGAATATTTAACCGAAAAACAGAAGTGGTGGGCTCTGCTCTCAGTGGTGAAAATGGTACACGCTGCATTACATATGGGGTGGAACGTAATCCTATTGGTGTGTACCCCTTCTTAACAGAGTTGTGAACCTACTGATTTCTACTGAAGAATGCTTCATTTGCTTTTTATATTAATATAAAAATACCTGAGATTACAGTGAAGACGTGATTTTAAAAGATGCTAAATACCACCAAGAGTATAAACTGCTAAGCATGTTCTTCAGTTTTCACTTTTTTTGGGGGAGTGAGAATAAGCCATATAACAAGAGAATTCATGGGGAAAATTGGCTGTAGGAAGGATCCTTTTGCAACATTTGAGAATTTTTTCCTCTGTGATTTCTTTTGAATCAGGTTTCTCCAGATTGTGTATGTTTTTGGTGTGGGATTTAAACAACCAAACAAAGTACCCATGAAATTGTCAAAAGTACCTTCTGTGAGCAACTAATACAGGTTCCATTGTCACCTGACAGACTAATGCTACTGTTTACATTATAATTAGTAAAGATTTGTGCTATTACTATAATAATGATCTGGTTTTGGACAGTGTGGAGAATGAACATGTAACAAAAGAACCATGTTAAAAACAGCTCTCTGGCTTGAAGAATATTGAAGTTGTATGATAGCTGAGAATTTCTGGGTGTTAGGGAAAAAAAATCTGGAATCACAGATAGCTATTTTTTATTTATTTTCTTTTAAAGTTATAAATATATTTAAAAGACTATATTTTAAAATAGCCTTTTAAATTTCAGAATATAGATTCTATGTATTTAAATTTAACTTTATTAATTTTTGTTTTATAGAAAAAATTGTTGTTTGATTGGTTGTTGTTGATGTGGTTGAAGTTGTTCAAATGTGCATTCATGGGTTGTGAACGTACTCATGTTTGGAGGCCAGAGGTTAACATGGTGTGTTTTTCCTCAATTGCACCTCTAGATTTACTTTTTGAGACAGGGTCCCTCACTTGTTGTTAGAGTTTTACTGTTTGAGTGAGGATAGACCACAGGAATAGATAATTCTTGAGATCAGATGGTTTTAGAAAAAGAATTCCTTTTACAAGATAAGAGACATCATACACAAACACACTTTTTTCAAGTGAACTGATACTCACCTGTGGACTGCCTGGCCAGGTATAGCTTTCTCCATCCAAGCTCTCTCAGTGCTTGGGCACTTGAGCTTTAACGTAGGTTCTGGGGACCTGACCTCAGGACTTCATGTTTGCATATGAGATATTTTACCGACTGTGCTATCTTCTAAACACCAAAGTTCTTATTTGATGTTTAATAATGTTATAGTAAAATCAATTAAAAGAACCACTCATATGTTCACATATGATGGGAGAAAATTGTTAATTAAATGTTTCCTTCTAGTTCATTGTTAGAAGCAGACAAAAGGAGCAAAATACAATTTTCTTCAAAGAAAGTAACAAACTTGTTACATTCTTCTTTTATACATGGACAGAATTAGCTTATTAGCCAAACTGCAATTTAATACCTTAAGCATGATTAAAAGTTAAAAATGTTTTTAAACAAATTGTATAACTAAAGTGTTGTCTGTATGCCGAGGAATTAGACATTTGCTAAAAATTACTCAACAGGTAACTTGACCAAGTTCTTTTTCCTGGGAATGGTGTCCACTACTAAATCTAATTCTAGAACCTAGTCATCTTATTAACCTTTATTGGATGTCTCTTTTCACAGCCCAATATTCTTTCAATGAAGATTTTTCCATGAGTGGTCAGTCGCACCTCAGGTGAACTGAGAACTTTCTCCTTTAATTCACAAGAATAGTAGAGGAGACTTGCAGAAAAGGCATGCAGTACAGAGGTTGACAATGCCCTTGCTTCAGAAGAGGCTCATCACAACATTGGATGGCAACAGAGTAGCCCAGGTAAATTCAGCAGTAATGCTGTATTCACAACTACTGGAAGCAAATGAGACTGAAAAAAAAAAACTAAGCATTTATTCTGCTTCTTGTTAAGTTTGAAAAGTAGCCTTGCTGGTTACACTAAGGAAACCTTTGCAGATGTATTAGGCAAACACATTTTATTTTACGCAATTCTAAAGAACAACTCCAAGCAAGGGTATCTACCTTCTGCTTCCAGTTGATAGGCCTCATAGGTGACGGCTCACCCATCTTTGACTGCTCTGGTGTCTCCACTCTCACAGTATGGTCTCCTACAATGGGAAGGCACGGGACAAGGGATGCAGTACAGAACGCTAGTGTTGGTTCCGGTGGCTAGGCAGTAGCTTCGGCGCAGATCCCTGAGTCCATGCAGACACCTTTGCTGCCCTTCTCTGTAGTCTTTTGGGATCACCCCATCTAAACAGAGGACCAGTTTAGATCTGTGGTCCTTTGTATACACTAACAACCCGGGGAGAACTCAGCTTTGTGAATGGAAGCCTAGGCTGGTTAAAAACAAAGCGGCATCTTTTGTTTCTTTCAGTGTCTGAGTATTCTGTTAGCAGAGCTGTGAGCTCTCGGCCTCAGCTTGGACACCCCTTCAGCCTGGGTATACTTGCTGTGGACATCGACAGGAGCAAGATGTAAGCACCAGAACCCTCTTCTCCTTGCATCAAGGTAGACGCTTCTTTCTCTGACTTTGTCTCCTTCTTAGTAGTCCTTATGACCAAGCCTCTTTCCCTCTTCCCTTCTTCCCTTCTTTCCTTCTCCTTTCCTTGTATTTGTTTTTGCTTGTCCTTTGTCAGGCTCTTGCTATGTAACTTTCTTGGCCTCAAAACTGTGACTGTTCAATCCCAGACTCTGGAACACGGGGGTTACAGGCCTGCCCCACCACACTTGACTCTAGCTTGCAGGGCAAGTTTTGTAAAAGTATTTGGCCTTCTGTTCATCAGCTGCCTTCATATGAATTAGCATGCACACCTGTGGGTATGAACTGGTCTAGAGCATAAAGCAAACAGTTTATGACGAAGGATGCTATGTGGCTTGTGCATATGGTAACTATGTTGATACTTGATAAAAGGGACAAGCAGAATATTGTTCACCATTATTGTCTTTAAGTATATTATTTCTCAACAACAGTATTTGAGGAGAAATACTCCTATGTCTCTCTTATATTAATGACTAACTAGGTAATATATACATATATATTATATGTATATATATGTATATATATGTGTGTGTATGTATGTAGATAGACACATGTACGTATATATGTAAAACCACACATCACATATGTGATATGTACGTATGTATGCATGCATATTTGTATGCATCATAGGGCACTAGCTAGGAATATATCAATATGCTCAGTCTGTGAATACAGGTAAACATATGAATCTTCATTAGCAGTAGTCAAAACTCCCACTGATTTAAAACCTGTGTTTAATCACTCATGTAAAGCTTATTAACAATGGCCGTGTTGGCTATGTCCTGCTAGCTCTATCTGCAAGTACAGCACTGGTTGCCATTGAGTATATCATGTTAACGATACCACTGTCTACTCTAACCATATGTCAAAGGTTTTTCTTATGCAACACTTTAATCAATAGGATGATTCAGTAGTAAGATTTACTCTTAAGCCCATTTTAAGCATCAATAGAAATAACAGGCAATAATTATTCCATGTTTAAATAATTAATTTGCAATATTTCTCTTGGCCGAGACAACTTTACCCATGGATGCACACACTGTGACGCGAAATGATATGTTAATATAATAACTTTTAAGGTTATAAGACAGGTCTAATGCAATAGTCTTTCCATACTGCTTCTAGGGTTAGATATTTTAAGGAGCAGTTCAAAAAGAAAGAAAATAATTAGGAATGCATCAAAAGGAAATATTCACCAGATCCCTTCACGAGGATAACTTGGCTTTAGGAAGACTTTTCAGGTCCCACTCATTGGTTTTTGCTCAATAAGGATCACTGATGAATTGGGTGGTAATTTCACCCCCGGGTATAGTCTCATCAACTGTCACTGGTTTAACAGGATGGGACTGGCTGCAGTCAATAAGGCCAGCACACACCCTCAAGGTCCTCAGTAAAATGCTGTTATTGATTCCGGAGGTGGCTCATCTTTCCACAGATCAATATCCTTAACTAGTATTCTGGTCTCATATCTTTAGGTACCACATCCTTTCTTGGACATTTTCCTTGGGGTGTGAAGAGAGTCTGTTTACATTATAGTTTAATAGGCTGTGTGGGTTCGATCCTTAAACAATTACCTTTAAAGAGCAATATCCTACCTGCTTGTTGGGGTGTTCTGGAATGCTATCTAATTTCTTCTCTTTAATTCTCTTCCCACATGGCCGAGTGGGATGCTCCCTTTCTGTTGAGTTGACGGTGCTTCCTCCATTTGATGGTTCCCTTTCTCTTTTGAACCAGGGCAGGGTTTGTGATCTGTAGTCTGTATGAGCTGGTATCTCAGAAGATAGAGACTTGTGGTTCTCTCATTCCTCTGTAACCTCCCTGTGACAGAAGCTCCCTTGTAACCTGTGCAGTGACTTTTTTTTTTGTTTCTTCAGTGGGCTACTAATGTTTTGGTGTGAGTTTCTTTTTCGGTAGAGACACAAATGCCTCTGTCTATCTCTCATGCCACTGGTACTATCTTACACATTTACAATATTCAGCTCCCACAGACTGGTTGCAGCAGAGGTGTGAGATGAACTCCGTTCAGAGATATGTGATTCGGCCATCCTTCTTCTACCTTCTGAGTTCCAAGGTCTCACACTCTATGCTTCTTAACAAATATTTCCGAGTACGCCCATCTGTATCTATTAACCTTTTCTACGAGTACTTTAAAAATCTTACTGCTCCCTAACACTTTCAAGGGCAGTTTCTTTGTGTTCTGTGAAACTCATCTAGAGATCTAGCATAGCCTGTGTCTTTTACCCTTAAGTAAGCTAAAAATAGAGTCTCAAAAAAGAAAACAAATAAAAAATATTCCTAGAATATAATTGATAAATTCCCAAGTCACTGAGCTGTCTGTAGTGACCGATGGTTGGTTTGTCTGTTCAGATGAATTCTTACAGTGTCTTTCTGAGCTTGGAGATGGGAGTTAATGTGGCAGGGTTTCTGTTTTTCCTGCATGGGACTCGGGCTTCTCTAGGAGCTTGTTCTCATGATCCTGCAACCAGAGGGCTTTGTCTCTATGCCATTCAGATACAACTTTAGAGGAATATCTATTGTGTTATGTTAAAATTATTATTCTGATTCTCAATTCCTTACTAGACTATTTACTATGTTTTTATTTTGCTTTTATTATGTGTGTGTGTATGTGTGTGTGTATGTGTGTGTGTGCACACACATGTGTGTTGTAAAGGTATGCATGCAGTTACAAGTATATATGCATATATATATATATATATACATATACACATGTGTATATTACAGGACAAAACTCAGTGGACTTTTCAAAAAAATCATCCACCTCTTTTGATGTAGGGTATGTCACTGGCTTGTACCTCACCAATTTGGCTAGACGACTTAGTCTATATTCCCAGCACTCCATGAGCCTACCTTTTATATATGCTTCTATTCTCATATACGCTGTTTTGATGGAATAAATAAAACTGTTTGTACATGTAATAATGTCATTGTTACTTCTGCACCCTCCTTCTGTCTATACTTCCCTAGAGCTGTGATTGTATCTGCTTGGGACTACAGCATACATTTTGTGTGGATGCTGGGGATTGAACTCAGGACCTAATGCCTAAGATACAAACACTTCACTGATTAAGCTCTCTCTTCTCACTCTCTTCCTTCTTTATTTTTTTTTTCATACAGAAGTGTGGATTAGCCCTGGTGAGGTTGAATCCACAAGGTCAAAATGTTACTAGAGAGGAAAAGAAGAACGACGACACAATCTTCATTGTGTCTGTACTCTAACACTACGCAAGCCTGCCTTTCATTGTTTACTTCTGCTTTCGTGTCCATTCTGTGAAGGAACAAATATAGTGCATTATCCCATTGCTTTATATATGCCAAGGCCAAAAGAGCAGAGTTCTATGAAGCTTATGAGAAAAGTAATAGAAACCAAAGAATAAAAAAGCATTCCTTTCATCTCTTTTCTCCAATCTGTAATTTATAACTCCCAATGACCAGGATTGTCAGTATTTTGCCGTCTATATCTGAATTTACCTTCAATTTCTTAAAAATATGCATTTTTAACTGTAACTGTGTTCTTTTAGCTTGGAGTATTGTGGAAAATTAGCTACAGTGTACTGTGAAAGTATTAGCTTCCTCAGTTCCACCCATCTCCAATCACACCTTCTCTTCCCCCATCCTCCTGGCAGAAAGTACCAGTCCGACCCTTTGTCAGACAGTGTTTGTGGTTCACGTTGTTACAATGATGTAAAAACCTTAAAATTTTTTGAGCCACATTCTATATTGGGTTGTACTTACTATACTGCACAGTTTCCCCCTCTTCTCAGTGGTTAATAATCCCCTCCCACATAAAACCATTCAGTTCTGGTTCTCTGTGTTTCCTCGGTTACTTCTGAAATTTAATCAGAGTGACAAGACTGAAGGGGCCATCACTATCATTGCTTGTACCAGTCACTGCACATTTTCAAAGCAACCTTCATTTGTTAGGAGTCTTCCAGTACTGAGTGGTTTCTATGAGAACAGGAATGTCCCATGTAGTAGTAGCTGTTATTGGGATGAAGTTTCTCAGAAGGCCAGGCTATTGTTTCTGCACCCGCACAGCGTCCTGTTGGTTAGTTCATTCCTGCCTTTGACAGGAGCCCCTTCAAAAGAGTCCTCAGAAAAGATGCTGGAAAGCACAATTTTCAAATTAATTATTTAAAAACAATTTAGCCTTCTCTTTTTCCTCCTGTTAACTAGAGTTTAAATTACATTTTAAACTAAAAGTAATTTTAGAAATCAGAATTTTGTAAGAATTATATATATAATATATGATAAATAAAATTATCAAAAGTGTTTATTATTATATTTTATATATATGGTTTCAGTTTCCAGAGTGATCATTGAGAAATCATGTTATTTTATTCTTTCAATCATTATTTCTTGTTTGAAAAAAAATTCATACATACTTTATAGTGATGACATTCATGCCCTTTTCTCTCACTTTCCCTACTCCTGCTGTCCCCCTGCTTCTTCCTAACTTGTTCCCGTTTACATTCTTATCTTTTTCTTTTGGATGCAGGTCTGCACAGGTACCTACAGCCACCATTGCTGATTGCAAAGGTCACATGACATTCAGAAGACAGCATCTTAGCACTCTGTCCTATCCTCCTGGTCTCAAACTCCTCCCCTGCCCCCTTCCATTTTGGCCTCTGGGCCTTGGAGCAGTGGTAAACTGATTTCCCTGTTTGGGGACTTTTGAAGATCCTCATTCTCCTCATTGCTCTGGGATTTCAGACGCCCTGTGTGTTGTTAGGATCCAAACTGTTGTGCAAGGAGTTTGAAATACTCTTTGAATATATAGCTCTCAATTCACTTTGGTTTTAAAATTAATTTCCTCTATCATGTCATCCCATATGCATCCTTCTGGATCTCTATTGTATGCTGGATTTATTGGTGACTTTGTTATATTTGTGTTTTCTTTTTTTTCTGTGACTTTTCCTTAACTTTGTCTTCATGTTATATTGGTGGTGTTTAAATGATTTCAGTTTTGATTTTGTAAAATTCTTTTTTTTAATGTCTAGGCATGTCTGTTTTTATTTTATGAATGAAATACTTTATCTCCATGAGAACATGCTTGCATAGCATAATAAAGTCATTATCTCTTCTTTCCTGCAACATCTCTGACTTTTTAGTGGTCTCTCTACATATTAAATTAGGTCCATGGCAACAAGTTTTCTGAAATTGCTGATCATCTCAACTGCTTTGTTAGTGCTGGAGTGTAGCTCAGTGGTTAGTAAATGTTTGCTTAGCATGAAATAGGAGAAGCAGGGCTGGACTTTATATCCCAATGCTCAACTCAAAATAAAATTATCTAAAGTTATGATGAAAACCAATTTTTGCAATTATAGGAATAGTACGAGTCAGCTGGCAGACTCCCCTATAGGGTACATGATCAGTGTGATATGTTGCTATGGTTCCCCTCATGGCTAATGTCTGGAAGACTTTCCCTACTGACATTCTTTTCCTTAGTTGGAAGGCTTCCATTTAAGAGGACATCCTAGGCTGCCTAATGTCTGATGTGTCACTTTCCCTAATCTGTTTGTTTTTTATTCTTTCTTCCCTGTGCAGAGCTTGATACCTTCGACAATACACTTCTTTCTGGAGAGAAAACTCAGCTCATCAATTATTTAGGGTACAATAAAAGACCATGAGTACAGCCTTCAAGGTTTAGAATTCTATGGCCTTAGAACCTTTATTGAAAAATTCTAATCTGGCTTCCAGCTCATTCTGGAGTCACTATCATGAGAAACTCCAGCTACTTTCTTGATGCTTGTGGTTTCTGGGATCTGAGAATATGTTAGATCAAAAGTATGTCTGGCAAAGGTAAAAATGGAAGATGTATGGTCACAATATATTCCAAGCACAGAGACTCATATCATGAGTCATCTAATATTCTTTCTTTTTGGAGTACATTGATTGGCCTCAAAGGCTCCCTTATCTACAGCTTAGAGTTCTTTTCAATGTTTCTTATGAGGATAGATAAATTCTCCTAATTGGAACATCTAGGTTAGCGTTTATGCAACATTTGAAGTCTTGTGGGACTAAAGAGGGTATACTGAAGAGAGTTTTTGTCCTTATGAATGCTTCATCACTATGTATCATTGTCACTGATCCGAAAGAGTGAAAGAGAAAGTGATGAGAAGTTGACACAATTCAATTAGTAGACATAGGGCGATGTATTGTGTTGAGAATGTTCTAGCTGCTTCATTCTTTGTCTTCAAGAGAAGTTTTGTGCACTGGTCTGAGAGCTAAGAGCCAATTCTACCATAACATTCTGATTTAGAACTTAGAATATCCTGTTTTCAAAAGAATTCTTCCTTTCCTTCCTTTCTTCCTTCCTTTCTTCCTTCCTTCTTTTCTTTCTAATTTAGACAGATTTTTAAAAATTTGGATGGGCACTTGATATATAGCTGAGCATGACCTTGAGAAATGAATTCTCTTGCTTCCACCTCCCTCCTGTGTATATGCTTATTGATACATATACCACACTTAGCTTGGAAAGTCGTTATTTTTAATTATGGATTTCCTTAAACAGAATTCTTTGAGGAAATCTAGATGAATCATCTCAGAAGATTGTTTTTTTTTAATGTTTGTTAATTTCAACTATAAGTAGGTGATGACATTCCTGCTGCTCTTGGTGTCTCAGATAAACTCATAATTCTTTTGAGTAAGGCAACATTAGCAAGTTTAACAACCACAAAATTGGAAAATTATCCCTGATCCCAAAAAGCATTTTGAGTATGAAACCTGGCCACAATCATGCTTGCTTTGGTGATCTTGGGCAGTTGCAAAGCTCTATCTATTAATGAAGTTTGATATTCACTTTTCATATAACTTTTGTTCTGATTCAGAAACCATTTATTTTTATTTAAAAATTTTTGCATGTGCTGTATGTGACTATATATGTGCCTATAGTCATGTGTGCATGTGTGGTATGTGCTTGCAGGCATATGTGTGAAAATTTGTATGAGACCAGTTGTTGATTTGGGTGTCTTCCTTAATTGCTCTTCACCTTATATATTCAGGCAGGGTGTCTTACTTAAAGACAGAGATTACTTATTCAATTAATCAAGTAGCTCTCTTTCCCTGAAAATCCTGGTTCTCTGACTCTTGACTGCACGTCAGGTGCTGCACCTGCCCAGCATTTGCTTTGGTGTCAGATATCTGAAGTCTGGTTTTCACAGCTTCTCTCTCTCTCTCTCTCTCTCTCTCTCTCTCTCTCTCTCTCTCTCTCTCTCTCTGTGTGTGTGTATGTGTTTGATGCATGCTCATGGAGGCCAGGTAAACATCAGATATCTTCCTCAGTTGCTCTCTGTTCTCTGTGTTATTTGAGAAGGGTCTCCAGCTGAATATAGAGTTCATGGATTTGGCTAGACTGACTCACCAGTGAGCTTCAGAGCTCCAATTGCCTCTCATCCCTGGAGTAAGTACTTGGCACCATGGCCAGGCCTGGTTGTCCTACAGAAAGTGGGACGTGTCCTAATACTTGCATGGAAAACACTTTATGGCCTGAGTCAATTCTTCAGTCCATGAAAATCACTTATTTTCATGAGTCCATATTTAAAAACTTCCCCTACATGACAGGACTTATGCTGAAAGAAGAAGAAAAGGGGATAAGGAGGTTGATGTATTAATTGTATATGAAAATTCCATGATTGTTTACTGTGATGAGGTTGAATTCTGAGATATTCCTGGAAATCTGAGAAGACATCATGCAACAGAAAACTTTCAATTAAATAAAACAATAGTGTGCTGAACGCAATTTCATAGCTTGTAGGAAATGATTGCATTGGCACTGTTGTCTGGAGTGAACTTGTTTAGTAGTGAACACAGAGTACACACTGCCTCTGCCTTTGTAAGTACTGTACAGCATCATCACATCCCCGTCTTGCAGTTCTCTTCAGATGGATGCTGCTGGTACAAACTTGACCTGCATTTCCCAGTGTTGCTTTCTCAATTGTATTTGACAGCCGGCTCTCTGGGACAACTTTGAGCAGCAATCAAGTGAAAGCAGACAGCTCTTTCTATGATAACCAAATCTAAACAGAGACAAAAACAAACCCTTCAATATCCTGATGGATTAATGCTTCTTGGAGATACTTTCTTTTAATAATTGATTATTTGCTGCAGCTTGACCATATGTGCTGGGGACAGCATGTCTGTTTCCATAACAAGCTAATTGAGCAATTCAGTTGACACCACTTCTGGTTCTTGAAGCGTGCTGAACTTCAGGCCTGACGGCCAAGCTCAAGTGTCCACTCAGTAGGATACACCTGGGAGTTTCGAGACTTTTCCAATTCCCTTCACCTGTGACCCACTTTATGGAGTTTAGACATGTGTCAATTTGATCCCAGAAGGGATGGTTCACTTCATACCTCGTCCCACAGGCTAAGGGAGTAGGCCATCCATTATCCTCTCCCTCTTCTTCTTAGGTTAATGACTACATTAAATATTAAGTGGGTTTCCGTCTCTAGAGTGCCCATGTAAGTGATTTTACATTAGCTCATCCACTTTTGGCACTGTCTTTTCTTAGATTTCTGATAAAGCATGTTGCTTCTGTGTAACGTAGCTCAGAGGAAATCATGATTGATTTGACAACCATTAATGTGATGCTTAATATTAACCTTCATCTTTAGATATGGAGAAAGAGGGTAAAGGATGAGGGGAGGAACAGCAAGAGGCAGAGAGAAATGTGCCTTTGCCTTTTTATGGCGAAAGCACCAAATGGTCCCATTAGCATACCACAAATTTAAAACCCTCGCTCCCCCCACCTCTCCCACCTTTCTCCTTTGAGCCTTTCTAAACTTCGTGATTGTTCAGGCATTGCTTTTAACACTTTTATTCTGCCATTTCACAGAGATTCACAGAGAGGAAAACATTTGAGAACAAAAAAAATACATATCGAGAATAAAATCTACGAGGATTGCTCTGATATTTCAAAAGGTGTGTGTTTCATTGTCAGCCAGCGCTATAGCACATTTATGGAGAAGAGGAGGTGTAGTGGAAGCTTCAAGGACAACAGAATTAAGCTGTGATCTCTACCCACTGAGGTTTTTAATGGAGTAGACATGTGAACTTCTGCTAAAAGTAAAAGCAGGGAGTAGGAGGGCAGAGGCTTAGATGTTGGAGACATCTAACAGCAGTAACTGAATAGCTTCAGGAAGTAAAAGGACACGGTTTCCAAGGCTTTTCCTTCCAAAGTTTATCCTCTGCACCTCAGAGCTGGGGACTAGGACCTTGTACATGCCAGCTCAGTATCCTAGAATCAAGCTGTACTCCCAAAATCCAAAATGCATCTTAAAAGAAAGTCAGCCTACTACTAGCAAAGGAACTGTCATTCGATTTATGTCCAGAACCTCGTCCTTGCTTCATGTTATACAGCATATAACTGATATTTTAGGAATGGATATAACTGCCAGCAGCCGATGGCTAGTACAACTATGTACCAATCTGGTCAAAAGATAAAATGGTGAAGCTTATTTTCTAATGAGTTCCTTGAAATCATTGTGTTTAATATAGAACACAGGTCACATTTTCTCCTTCAGTGACTTTTCTTCCCCTCCCCCCCATCCTCAGCTAATGAGGCAAAAATACAAGTACCACGATGACGAGGATACCCGTTGAGGCTATACTCAAAGGCACGTGTATTGACAGTGATTTAAAATGGAAAAACAGGCACACAAGGGAAGAGTTAGCTACGATAAAACCTTTTAGCATACACATAATATAACTGAACTTCATAAAAACATTTAGTGATGTGGGCACTTTTATTATCCCTATTCTAGAGAAAAACTAAATTAAAGAGAAACTGAATAAACTGCTTAAGATCAGTGACCAGTAAGTGGAGGAGCTTTGAACTCAAATATATGGTTCCCTAAAATTCAGCATCTTCGCCACTATGCTCCACTGCCATTCTGGGGAAAATGATAATAACCTTTCTCTTGGTGGTGGCAGTGATATTTCTTGTTCTTGTTTATTATTAAGAATCTAGAGACTGTCTACGCTCTAAGTACCCATCCTTTAATTACAGTTAGCCCATCAAGGCCCCTCAGTAACCAATCTTACAAATGAAGATACCTAGATGCACAGAGAAGAGGCAGTCCACAGTTACAGAGTGAGTCAGTGGAAGAGCTGTATTTGAACCTAAGTGGTACATGGGATTATGTGTATATGACTTATCTCTTCATTGTTTCCTCTCAGCTGGCCCCATTTAACATCAGACACGTTCCTAGGCTTTGGAACTATAAGTACGGCAAGTGAGTGTATCACTAAAGATAACAAGTCACTTCCCTTAATGTAGAGCTTACAGATATGTGAACAGATGATGATTACCTGTAACAGCATTGCAGAAAACTGGAAATGTTTCTGGTTTGGGATGGGAACTGCCACATAAATGAGAATTCCGCAAGAGAACTAACTCGTATGTGGTATTGGTACTGCAGAGGCACGTGCAGTTCCAACAATAAGAAGTGAATAAAGGAAAGAGAAACTAGAAGAATCATTGTGTGTAGCACAGAAGTCTGGCAGTGCTGAGTATGGAGGTCATGAAAGAAAACAAGATCCATGGCGCTTGGCCGATGGCTAAGTAGGTATGACAGTTTGCTGTTCAGGTATAGAGATCTGAGTTCAAATCCTCCAGTCCATATGAGTAAGACTGAAAAGAAAGAACCCAAATTAACCCAATGACAACAATAACTGAACACAAAACAAGCAAGCAAACAAACAAACAGAGCTCCAGGTGAGGCTTCCTGACCAGTAACTCTGGAGCTGTGTGAAGCAAAGAAAGATGGATCACGGGGGTTTGTTGACCTCTAGCATAGTTTTAGATTCAGTGAGAAGCCCCATCTTTAGGGAATAAGATGGAAAATGACACAGACAGATACTTACAGTCTCTCTCACTGGTCTCTACATGTGTGCACACACACTGTATGCACATATACTGTGCATATAATCAAAGACACTAAATAAAAAAGGTATCTATGTTAAGAAAGGTCTCATATGATTGAATGAGGGAACTCTAATGTTCTGAAAGGGACTGGAGAGATTTCTTGGAGGGTAAGAGTACTGCTGCCTCTCCAGATGACCTGAATGTATTTCCTAGTAACCGTGTTGGGCAGTTCAAAACTGCCTACACTTCAGTTTCAGGACATCTGATACCCTCTTTTATTCTTGGTAGCTATATCCACAGAAATCATAAAAAAAAAAACTAAATAAAAATAAATCATTAGTATCCTGCAAGGGCCAGTGGTTTGTATCTGTAGTCTCAGCATTCCAGAGACAGGAGCAGAAGACTTGATACTCAAGAGTTCAAGTCCAGCCTGGGCTACAGTGGTTGACACGCTCACTGAAAAAATGAAAACAAAAATAATAACAGCCATTAACATATCCTTCATGGTATCTGCTTCTTAGATTCTATGTTTGCATCTTCTGCAGTTATCCAGTGGCCTTTTCTGATGTCTTTGCATGCATTGCCCATTATCGGTGACAATGAAAAGGCTCTTTCTCTGGGGGCTGTACTTCCTTGTAGCTGCTTTGTGAGTTCCAAATGGAAAAATACAGAGCCCAGTCCAACTGGCACTTAAGAGGCTCTACTGACCTGGATTTTGAGCAGGTCTTGACCTGAGGCAGTAAAAGCCCTTATTGAGACAATTGCTGCCTCTGATCTACTGCAAAGGCGTTCCCATGTCAATTTCTGCCTCAGTACAGCCAGGCTATTCCCCAAATGTCTTTCTGTAGTTGCTCATTTCTGACTGGATATTCAGACCTACAGACCTGTTTTGTGATTGAAATGCATGGTTAGAGCTGTAGCCTGAAGATGCAATGGCATTTATTGTTAGAATATGCATATCAGAAAAGGAAATTAAATTTACCATTTACCGGTCATAGATACTGTGCTTGGCTCACTACTGGTAGAGGAACTGTGACCAATGGGGCTCTCTCCTTCATCCAGTGGATATCTGTGATACTTCAGTAGTTTTCAACATCTTGTGGGAACTTGGAGGGACAGGATGGTGTGTGTGTGTGTGTGTGTGTGTGTGTGTGTGTGTGTGTGTGTGTGTCCTTTTGTTAATTTTCATCTTGACGCTATTTGCTCACTTCAGTGACTAGAGCTTTCTAATGAGAGCTCAATTTTTATTTCTCAGGCTGTAAGCCTTTTGTTCCTTGGTAACTGAGAACAATACAGTGAATTAGAAGGAAGCATCAAGGCAACTAGAGTGGAGAGCACCAATAGAAGCCTGCCTAATGATTGTTTGACTGTCAGCTATCCTATGCTTACATTGTATTATTATTGATAAATACTCTATTTGATAGATTTTTAGTTCTATAATCCATAAATCCATAAGTAGTGCTGTGTTCTGTAGATGAAGTGAAATATATATATATATATATATATATATATATATATAAATTTATACATGTGGATGTGAGTGGTGAGGGAATAAATTTGCATTCCTTTAGTCTATTGGCAGGGTCAATGTTAACAGTATTGCCATCCCATTTTGGGGGTAATAGTTGTATAGTAGTTAATGCCTTTGAAGAGGAATAACTTCTATAAAACTAATCATTTATTATTGTGTTTGAAACCATGGTCTTGAGTTGCCGAAAAGACATAAGCTGTTATTGAGCCATACCTGTCTCATGGAGAGCTCACCACAACAGCATGAAGTGTACTTCAACACTGTCATTTTATAACGGGGAAAGGCTGTAACCAGAGACAATGCAGCACATGCCATGTGGGATTGTTTAATGGTTGTTTTGAGAGACAGTGGTGTGCAGTACCTTTTGAACATCTTGTACTAATTTGCTTCTCTGTTGCTGTGATCAACACCATGACCAAAAGCAACTTGCAGGTGAAAGGGTTTATTTTATCTTTAAAGTCCCTGTAGGGATTTGGGGACATCCAAGACCTCAGAAAAGGAAACTGGAGGAAGGAACTGATGTAGAGGTTTTGGAGGGCTGTTGCTTGTTCCCTAAGACTTGTTCAGTTTGCTTTCTTGTATACCCAGGACCACCTGCTCTGTGGTTGTGTCCCTCACAGTGGCCAAGCCCTCCCACAACTATCGTTAATCAAGAAAAAGCCCCACATACTTTCATAGAGGCTAATGTGACAGAGGTATTTTCTTGATTGACGTTCCCTGTTTCCAGATGGCTGTAGTTCGTACCAAAAACTTAAGAAACAGACCTCTGTGTCTGCCACAGGAGTAATAGCGCCCAGCCACAGAGGTTATCAGGAATAAATTAGTTCATTCTTCAAAGCACTTACTGTCCCAGGTGTAAAAAAGTGGTCAATGAATATTCACACCTGTTCTTATTACCATTATGGCAAAGCCTACAATTAGTGGGCTGTTAAAAGCAGTGTTTTATTTCTTTCTGGACTCAGGGGAGAATTCTTAAAGAGGTTTAAGCCACCTTTGAATTATTAATTTGTATCTGAAATTATATTCATCTTGTTTACCTCACTGTGAGCCTAATAGATGAACATTGCATCTCAAATCACTTCCACTCTTTCTTTTCTGTAGAATAATGTGGCATCATAAGTCTAGTGTAAAGATGATCCTCCTACTCGTGAATGAGAGTTGGCAACTTAAAAATATTCTGTGAAGAATTTTTTGGAATAATGTTTTTGCCAATTTATTAAAGCCTGTTGACATTTTGTCTCAAAATTAATTCACATTTAATGAAAGGAAAAGGAGAAATGGGTTGGCAGGTAAAAAAGGAAACTTAAATGTGATATTATCTCACTAGGGATAATTTTTGTTATTAGTTCAATATAAAATTTAAGGTTAAAATGCTCAAATATACATTTAACTTGAATTGGGTGAATGTGCTTTGCAATTAAGTGTAAGAATCTCAAAGTTCCATCATGCAAACTTTATTTCAAATTCGAAAGAATACAAAGAGTATCTTAAAACTGTACTTCAATTCAGTATTCCCTTTGTAGTCTCATTTTAGGACTTAATTCAGACAAGAACATAGGAAATCTTTTTTGTATTGCCTTTCAAAAGTAGAATAACCAACTTTCCTATTTTATCTTCTTTTCACCGTAAGCAATAAATCACAAGTCATCACTTCTCTACCTAATGCTTTCTAGCTAAATTGCCCTGAAAATGTCCAAAGGGAGCGACACTCAAAGAATGACTTAAAAGAGGCAAGTATATCTGAGTCAAATGTGTTTTATAAAACGTTTCAGAGAACATGTCTTTTGTAAATTCTTGAATGTCATTTTGAATATGTTTTGTCTCCTCACTGTTCACTACTCTTATCCCTGCACTGCTGGAAATGGCTGGTAATTACTATTGACATGCCTGCTCTTAGAGCTTACCATTTTCTCTCTGATACACTAGATATAGAAAGCAAATGGGCCAGAATGAGCAAATGTAATGGTTGAAGAAATACATTTTAGGAAGTGGAGATCCATTACATGGTCAAGAGTAGTCACAGGCTGTTTTGTATTTACTGGAATCTATGGCTATAGACTGGCTGGTACCTCTCTAAGCTCCTCTCTAGTAAAATGATGATGGCGTTCTCTTTCCTAAGCTGTGAAGACCCACTGAGAGTAAACCAAACTAAAATTAATATATCTGTATACAAGCCATAACGGCATCAACCTAACACAGGACTTAATAGCTTGACTTTGCTGTGAAATTTAGGCTGGGTACAATATAACTAACTTCTCCACAAGTTCCCAGTTATTTTTTGCACCATTTCTTCAAATGAATTTGCTATCTGTAAACAGTAATATAGGACTTAAGACTCTTTTCTTTCCTCTTCATCCTTTGCAAATGGTTATAGGATTGGAGTGGTGGTGAACATTAACAGCCTGTCATCGCAGTTTAACACTCGTCAAAGGATGATAGAGAATGACGTAAGGAGAACTCGCCTCCTTTAAGTGGCCAGAGGTTCTGGGCATTGGCTTGCTCCTCTCATCATGTCAGAGTATAATTGTACCAGACAAGTTAAATAGGCAAAGATGTTATTTGTGACTGTTACAATGGGAGGTCAAGACTGTTCCACAGTGGGAAGAGATTGAGCTCAACTCTACTGAAGACAGGTTTTAGAGGAGACAGAAATGTGTGCTGGGTAGAGCTTAGTGCTGCTAGCTTCCAACACTGTAGAGACGGGGAGATTTGGGAACTCTCTCACTTAATGGTTACTTCTCAAAGCAAGTGAGTCATGGGTCCTGGAGAAACATTCTCATATTGTGAAACTAGTATGTTTTGGTAAAATACTTCACTTTCACAAAAACAAATTTATCATTGTAAATTTTTTTTTCTAAAAGGGAAATAAGGAGATTCACTTAGAAAGAAGCCTGCTGAAATTTAAGTCAGCTGAGGTGAAATATTCTCACAGCCTTGGACAGTTAATGGAAACAGATATTCACAAAGGTTGCTGTGATATAAGGAAATGTGCTTTCTTTCTCCCTAGAGCTTATTTGATTCCATAGACAAGATTATTCAGATGGAATGGTGTATGTCTTGAATTTGTATATAATGCATAAATGTATGAATATATGTTATATATACATATATGTTATATAAATAGAAATACATACCCTTATCTATTATCCAGTTAGGCTCAGTTATGTCTGGAATCTGTACACACACACACACACACACACACACACACACACACACACACACACACACATATGTAGAATAGAATATATTCTATAGATGTAATACATATAGAAACATGTATCATTTTCTAGTTCTGCCTTCATTTGTTCATGAGGGAGTATGCCTGGAGTTAGCAATCTTTCTTAGAAAGCTATCCATCCTGTTAAGACAGCATCTTCTATGTTAATAGAATGTTAATTTTATCATCAAATTGGTTTAGAACCAAAAGACTTTAATTTTTCCTGTTTCATTATGATTACAACACTTTAAAAAAAGATTGAGATCATTAACATCTTATTCACAGTGACATATTTAACACTCATTTTTTTATTGATCAGAATATTTATTTGTAAAGGAAGAGATTATGACATTAGATATTTTAAATTTCATTAGCCAGGTAACAAAACAGGCTAGTAAGTATATTTAAGAAGAAAAAGGGACAAGCTACTATGAGAGCACAAGGAGAAGGAACAGTTTATCCTGTTTGTTTGAAGATAAAGGCACCATGGGACACAGAGCATTAGGCAGGTCTTAAAAATGGTGGCTTATGCATTACGACCATACAGAAATATAAAGGTGTGAACTGGAGTAAAGGTGTCACCTGGAGTAAAAGTGTGAACTGATGTATAAAGGTGACTGATAGTGAAAGTGTGACCTTGATCTGATCTGGGATCACCTAAGAGACATGCTTCAAGCACATTTCTAAGGTATTATAGACACTAGGCTAGGCTCTGGGCATACCTGTGAGAAATTATGCTTCTGTGGGGCAGAGACCCAGCCTAAACAGGGCATCACCACCCTCTTGGCCACTGAATCTCTCTCTCTCTCTCTCTCTCTCTCTCTCTCTCTCTCTCTCTCTCTCTGCTTTCTGACCACAGACTCCCTGTGACCAGCTGCCTCAGCTTTCTGCCACCAAGACATCTGCACTCTGTTGTACTGAATCTTTCACTCTAAGACGAAAAGTCCTTCTTCCTTTAGTTTGCTTTTGTCAGGGTACTTTTACCACACTGCATGACCATGGTAAGAGGTCACATGGCTCAGAGAGTTCAGCAGAAAGAGAGGCAGGTGACCTGTGCTCAGGTTTATGGACAGGAATGGGCAGGGAGCAGATGGAACCAGGGTTTTATTTCCGTGGAGAAGAATTCTGACCGGTTGATGCTATTGTTATTTACTCTCTTCTGAATTAAATAAAGTGTATTCATTTACAAAATACCCTTCACAGAAGAAATTCCCCTCAGAGGCTATGTCATATATAACTAACATGGTTCCCTATGTTACTATCCTGTAACTCTAGCTGACATTAAAATGATTGCCTTTTCTGTTTTTAAAGGCACAGCTGTACATCGTTTTCATTGCAAAATTACATGGTTATCTCTCTCATATATCTGAAGATGGTGTCTCATTTGACATATGTACACTGACACTTTCAACAACTTGGTTTCTTTACATTATTTCTTCTACCTTGTTCCTACATACAAATGTCATAACCCAAAGGAGTTTTTATGAAATCATCATCGTGGTAGTGCTTGTCATACTTTGAGTATTAGCAACCAGAACATTTATCCAACAAAGAAGATCTTGAATTTGGCTAAATATCTTACATAATCATTTTGGAGAAAAAAAGGGGGAATTTACTCAATTCCAGCATTTTTTAAAGTATATGCGCTTAAACAGATTTTTTTTTTTTTTTTGCTGCTGTTTTTGGCTAAACATACCTCAAGGGCAGAATATCAGTGGATTCATCAGTATGCTGTTAAAATTATTTCCTATTAGTCTGTCTGGAATAAAGCTAACAAATCTGATTTGTAGTCCAACCATTCATAACTTGTAGCATATCATTTCTACTTTTCAAGAAAAATAGAGAACATATATAAAATTTGAATTGCCTTCAATGTGTTATTTTATAATGTACATAAAAGGTGAAAGAATGGAACACAGGAGAGTTTGTTCATGCTCAGTAAGACTGCATCCCATACAGAGGGACCTGAATTATCTGACACCGGTCTCTTGAGTTTATACACCCTGAAGAGGGAAATCTGCAACAGTTGCATGCACATCAGCCTAAGGAAAGTCAAGAGGCTTTCCACAAGCTGGGTTACATTTAGAAAACAATCGTATTGTGAATTGTCTCAATTTGAAAGTATCTATACTAACTGATATTATCAAATCTATTCTTAAGCCTTATATTCAGCCCAGACTTACCTATGAAAAAATACTGTAGCATTTTTGCCACTTGCTCAGTGGCTTGGTAATTTCAAGTACTGTCTGGCTTCTCAGTGGTTTAGATTTCCATTGTATTTTCTGCTATGACATCCTTGACCTTGAGATGATGGCAAGGATCCTTGCTCTCACTCATCTTGCATTGAAGTCACTGTTTTTTCTATGATTATATGTCAGGTGTTGACTCTTTTTTAAAACTTGTGCTTTCATCAAATGGCCTGGTACCACATCCCATGAATTTTGTAGCAGGAATTAGTGTGCCTCAATGAGCTCCAGTCAACATGGGTTGACTTACAAAGTCAAGAATTTAGAATATTTAACCCTAAGTCTCTAAAAGGAAATAATTGTAATAACTTAAAATCAATGGGTTTAAAAATATTCAAGATCATATACATATGTATGCAAGCATATTTGTGTTCATGAGGCATGTACACATGGAGGTTATAGGACAAGCTTGATTACTGGTCCTTGTTTCCCAGCTTTCTTAGGACAAAGCATTTTTGCTGTCTGACCTCTGTCTATGCCAGGTTAGCTTTTTCTGTCTATGTCATCTATCTGAGATTTTTGACACACATTGCTACAGATTTAAGAGGATTTTAACTCAGAACTTCATATTTATATATCAAATGGTTTACCCAATGAGCCATCACAACCCAAACATTTCAACTGAATGGCCAGAGTTTCTTGGAATATGCCTGTTAGTAATTATCATATTTCCCTGGATCGATGATTGAAAATCATTAGTTGGACCTTAAAAATACCAAATTGGAATATATAAAAGAAATTGATAATTTTCTTAATCTATACCACCTATCAAAGTTAAATCAGTCATAGTTCTGACTTTTTTTAAAATAATAAATTTTGTTATATCAAAGAATTCGAGGTTTTGATTATCCCTTATGAAAATATGATTTCACATGAAAAGTTCCAGGCACTTTTTGGATATAGGCAATATGGGAGAGATAAATTGGGACTGATGTACCACCTATAATAAATGCCTCTTTGATCTTAATTTTGCTGGATGATAGATTATATACACACAGAAATGAATGAATAGTTAACTATCCATTATAAGACACATAGACATATTAATCATGTGGTTTACTTTTGTTCCTTTAATTGTTAAGTGAGAAATGTTCTATGATGTTTTAGATAAGTTGGACCTTTTACAATGCCAAACCGGAAAATTTAAAAGAAATCGATAATTTTAATATATACCACCTATCAAATTTACATCAATATCAGATAAGCAATTCAAACAGACCTATCATTCCTAGTGAAATAAAGTCATTAAAAGTCTTCTAACAACAAAAAGTCCAGAACAAGATATTTTTAGCACAGAATTAATGACAACACTCCTCAAAATTATTTCACAAAATAGAAACAGAAGAAATATTGCCCAAATCACTTTATGAGGCCATATTTAACCTAAGATATAAACCACATAAAGAAAGACAATTGCAGACCAGTTTAACCCTATGAACAAGCATGCAAAAATTCCCCATACAAAACTTTCCAAGTGAATATCAAAACATATTAAAAAGATCACCCACCATGATCAAGAAAGTTTCATCCAAAAGATGGTTCAACATAATTATATCTAGAAATGCAATCCATGATGTAAAAGAATGAAAGATAAAACCACATGATCATTTTATGAGATGCATAAAATGCTTTTGACAAAATCCAATATCATTAGTACTAGGAATATTTGAGATACAAGGAACCTACCTCAATAAAATAAAGATTATATAAAACAAGTCAACAGCCAACATCAACCTAAACGGAGAAAAGCTCAAAGCAATTCCACTAAAATCAGGATGAACAAAAGGTGCTCCACTCTCTATCTACTAAATGTAGTATTGAAGTCTTAGCTAGAATGATAAGACAACTGAAAGATTAGTCAGGTTAACAATAAAATGGGAAGACATTGAAGCATCCTTACTAGCAGATGACATGATGACCCTAAAGATTCTTTAAGTAAAATACCAGGATATGCCACACACAAAAATCATTAGCCTTCCTATATACAAGTGATAAACTGAGAAAGAAATCTAAGAAACAACATATTTTACACTGATTCATAAACCATAAAATAACAGTAACCAAACAAATGAAAGACTTATATAACATAAATTTTCAGATATTGAAGAAAGAAATTGAGGAAAGTATAAAAAGGTGGGAAGATTTCCCATGTTTGTAGATTAATAGTCAATGTGGCCATCCTTTCTCCATCAAAATTCCAACAATATTCTTCATACATCTTAGAGGACAATTTTCATCTAAATATGGGAACACAAAATAATCCAGAATAACTAAAACAATCCTGAATGACAACAACAATAGCAACAACAACAACAACAACAACAGTAACACAACCACCACCACTACTGCAGGAGCCATCACCATCTCAGAGCTCAAATTATATTATGAAACTGTAATTAATAAGAACATTGACAAAAAATCAAACATGTTGATCAATTGGCTTGAACTGATCCACACAACTGATGTAAACCCACACGCCTATTGATATATATATATATATATATGCATATATATATATCCACATATATATATATATATGTTTATACACACACACAGACACATCACATACTGCAACAAAAGAGAGCATCGTTAACAAATGATGATGGTCAAACTAGATGGCTGCATGTAGAAGAATGCAGAAAGATTCATAATTATCATCCTGAATTGACCACAACTACAAATTTACCGAGCTCTTCAACATAAGAACAATGCATTAAATCTGATAGAAAAAAGGGGGGAGCTAATCTTGAATTCATTTACACAAGACAAGTCTTTCTGAGCAGAATACCATTAGCATAGACACTAAGAATAGCAATTCACAAATAAAATCTCATGAACCTAAGAATCTTCTGAAGGCATTTAGACAAATCAACAATTTACAGAATGAGAACAGATTTCCTTTCCAACTACACATCTGATAGAGCGATAATATTTAAAATATATAAAGAGTTTAAAAAACTGGACTGATGTCCATAAACAACTCAATTAAAAAACGGGGCAAAGAACTAAAGAGACTTCTGAAAAGAGAAAATACAAATGGTTGAGAAACAAATAAATGTTCACTATATTCAGGGACCAGGAAAACACAAATCAAAACTACGTTGAGATTTCATACAAGACAGAAAGGACAAGATCAATAAAACAATTGACAGCTCATGCTGGTCAGGATGTGGTGTAAGGAGAACTCTTTTTTTTTTTTCATTTTTCACAATTTTTTAATTGGATATTTCTTTATTTACATTTCAAATGTTATTCCCTTTCCCAGTTTACTGTCCAAAGCCCACTATCCCCTCCCCCTCCCCTTCTATAAGGGTGTTCTCTTCCCCATGCATACCTCCTACCACCCTCTGCCCGACATTCCCTTACACTGGACGTCCAACCTTGGCAGAACCAAGGGCTTCTCCTTCCATTGGCGCCCAACAAGGCCATTCTCTGCTACCTATGCAGTTGGAGCCACGGTTCAGTCCATGTATAGTCTTTGGGTAGTGGTTTAGTCCCTAGAAGCTCTGGTTGGTTGACATTATTGTACTTTTGGGGTTGCAAACTTCTTCAGCTCTTTCAATCCTATCTCTAATTCCTTCAACCGGGTCTCATTCTCAATTCAGTGATTTGCTGCTATTGTTTGCCTCTGTATTTGACATGCTCTGGCTGTGTCTCTCAGGAGAGATCTATATCCGATTCCTGTCAGCATGCACTTCTTAGTTTCATCAATCTTATCTAGTTTTGGTGGCTGTATATATATGGGCCACATGTGGGGCAGGCTCTGAATGGCTGTTCCTTCAGTCTCTGCTCTAAACTTTGCCTCCATATCCCTTCCTATGGATAGTTTTGTTCCCGTAAGGGGAACTCTTATCCATTGCTGATCAGAGTACAAACCTGAACAGTAACTACAGAAATCAGTATGTTGGTTCCTTAGGAAGCTAAGAATAGATTTACTTCAAGATCCAGATATACTCCTTCCACTCATAAATCCACACGACTCTGCATCCTATTACAGAGGCACTTGTTCAGCCATATTTGTTTCTGTTACATTCATAATATCAAGAAATTGGGAACAGCCAGGATGGCTATCAATGGAAGAATAGATAAATAAAATGGGATGTACTTACATAACAGAATATTACTCAACTGTTAAAAACCAAAATCATAAAATTTGTAGGTACATGGGTAGAGATAGGAAAAAAAAATCCTAAGTGAAATAATGCAGACCCAAAAGGATGAATATGGTAAATAGTTTCTCATAACTGGACATCCCTATTCAGTCATTGATTAGCAGGACATAATCCATATAACCACAGAAGCTAGGTAACAAAGAAGATCTTGGGGGTATTGAATCACCATAAGAAGGGTAAACAAAATAGTTACTTAAGGGCAGGGACTGGATCCACGAGGACAAATGATATGGGAGAGAAATGAGGACGATGAAAGAAGGAACATGGGAAGAGATAGCTAAAACTAAGGGCCATCTGAGGGGTCATATGGAAACCTAATACACCAGAAGCTTCTCAAAATAAATACATATGTGAAAATGATATAAATAAAACTATTAAATAATGGAGAAGATAGACCCCCCACTGGACATTTCTCATCATCAACAGAAGCCTCCAATTCTCGGAATTGGTAACCTCTAGTTGAGCTGTTGGACAAAGAGGCACCAGAGGAACCCTCGAACATCCCAAGCTATTACAAAGTCACTGGTTCCTTTCCCCAAATGGATGGTAGGGACCTACTGCTGATGATAACACCTACAGAAATTACTGAACATGAAGAAGTTGAACTGGTTCCCTATGCTGAGCGTTTTACTTACTGACTGGAGTTTGTGGTACTAGAAGGTATTCTGCATTCTATCAAAGAAGAAAGCTAAACACCAAACCCAGCTGCAAAACCTTTCTTTTATAATGGCGACATGCCTTCAAGATGCACTTGAACAATAATGCCATGAAGTTGTGGGAGTAACCAACCAATATCTGATTGGATTTTAGTCCAACCTCATGGTGTGGGTTTCATTTGTGACATTTCTTAGGTGGCCAAGAATCTAAAACTAGATGTGTCATGGACCTAGGGGAAAAAAACCAAATACTAGTGCCCTGCTAAAGCAATGTTGCAACAAAATGACTACTGATGACATTCTCCTAGATCCGTGTCTTGCTCATAATCTTCTGAAAAGTAATAAAGGATTTCTAGGAACTGAGAATAAATTCACATTTGAAAGTATGGAAGCAGCGTTTATCTTGACTTGCTTCTTTAGACATGAGTGATGTTGGTTTGCTTATCACATCGGAAGAACTGAGATTCTGTGAAATGCTTTTCTACTGTAGAGTATCTTGCCTTCCTGTATCATTGTTTTCTACTTTTATCCGGTTGAATTAGAGATAGTTAAATGTGTTTCTCTCTACTTTGATAAAATCTTGTGTCTCATAATTTTCTTTTTTCTTTTTCTTTTTGTATTTTACCACTTCTTGAAGTGTAGTCTGTGAAACTGGCTTATTATTAAAGGCTATGCAAAGAAGAAAATGTGTCAGATAAATACAGGGCCTGAAGATATAAAGTAACTTTTTATTGTGTGTTGTTTTGGATATTTTAGTTTGCTTGAGTTATTGTGTCTCTAAGGCTGAGTACTGGCCATTTTCAATTCTCTTTCTGAGAACATGACTCACTGTTTGGAGGATAGTGGTTAATACACTAGAACACTCATTTTAAAAGTTCTGTTTTGCATGCTTTAATCACACTTTACATCCCTTAGTAGTTTATGTGAATTACTTTGAAGACTGACATTAGCCTTGCTCATTTTTATTTCCCTCAAATGAGTACAAACAGCTAATTATGTAAGAGTTTAACATTTATTTATTAAGTTGACAAAAAGCTAAGTAATGTGAAAGTGAAAGAGGGTGAATCTGATAGAACCTTTGGAGGTCAGAAATTCTAGCATCCTTATATAAAACACAGACCGACAGACAGACAGATAGACATTTCCTTTTACACTTTTTTCACCTAAATTTATCTTCTTATGGACTTGATGATCTGTCTTTAGGGTTCTTATATGTTTCAGGTACACTGCTAAACTGTAAACTTTTAGAATGACTGAAAACCAAAGTGTTTGTCCTTGAATGTTTCCAAATATGTTATCTCTGCCAGCATTTATTAGTTCAGCTCAGGAATGTTTTATCCATGCTAAATTGTCTCCAGTATACAGTAGAGGATCTCTCTCTCTCTCTCTCTCTCTCTCTCTCTCTCTCTCTCTCTCTCTCTCTCTCTCTCATTCTGAGTAAGCTACACTGTTAAATATTTCTGAGAAGTCAATTTAAGGACTTATCTGTATCCTGATGTAGCAAATACTGCTGATTCCACAGAAATAAGATATCTATGCTTCAAACCCAGTAAACTTATTACAGAATGAATTATAAATTCATTTCAACTCCCATTCTCTATTATGGACAGAATTCCTGTGGGTGGGTACAGTCTTCACTTTTAAGCAGAATAAAAGATGACTTTGTTTCAGCTTATGCTCTAGACACATGTCTAAATAGCTTGGTTATATTTTAGATGAATTGCTTCCATGTATCCTTCTGCCAAAGAGAATTGGATAAAAACAAGTTTGTCTTGTTATAATGATATTATTCATGTTTGTTCAATAAGTATTTGTAAAGTGATTAACATTACCAGTCACCACAGAAAAATTAAAGTTCTAATAATATAACCCTTAATAGTACCTTATCTATTAGGAGATCACAACTCTTAAAGTGATTATATGGAAAAACAATGAGAAAGGGAATAGTGGACTATGACAAAATTACAAAGAATTTGTAAGACTTGAAGATCATTTTTACAGAGTACTTAAAAGTTGATGGTTTGAATGAGAATGGCCCCCATTGCTCCTATGTTTTAACAATTGGTCTCTAGTTAGTAGAACTGTTTGGGAAGGATTTGCATATTGTTATGTGTCAATACTTTTCCTAGGGAGACGTAAAACACATGTCTACTGACCTCTCATAGTAGGGAGGACACCAAACTCCAATTTGGTGAAGCAATGACCTTTATGGGGCTTACTTACAGGAGTATGACAAGAGGTTTACTTATACAAGCAGGAATGACTCAAAGACAGCTGCATCACCAAACTTCACCCCAGAACCTGTGTGACAGCTAGCAAAAACTGAACACCTGGATCATACCGCACAGCCTGCAGACAGCTCAATGGGTTGGCCAGTGTCCCATCTCAGTGACTCTGGGGTAAACCTCTTCCAGATACTTATATTTCAATTTGTTTCTGCTTCTTCCAGGCAGTGATCCTGGTCTCTTAGAGTTTTCTTTGCAGCTGGACATATCTGAGAGTGACCCTCAGCACCTTGACTTGTTTACTTTGACAGGAAGGAGCCCATCTCAGTTGTTTGTTTTCCTTCTTAAGGTGATTTCCCTGTAGGAAGAAATGTTTCCATCTCAGGAAAAGAAGTGTTGCACAACAGAGATGTGGCCTTTCTGGAGGAGGGAAGGTTTCAAAAGTTTATGCTATCACCAGTATGCCTCCCTTTGTCTCCTGCTTGGTGATTAAGACATAAGCTCCCTGTTGTTTCTATCACCCTGCCTTTGCCAACCCTCTGATCAACCCAATTAAATACTTAGTCTTTTAAGTTATTTTTGTCATAGTGTTTTATCACTGCAATAGAGACATAAATAAAACAAGCTCTTAAATTAAATAATGAATTCCCTGACAGGTGCTAAGGAGTGCAGAGGGCAGGGAGCTAGAAATGAACATATGCCAAATTATGTGACACTGAAAACTAAGGTTGAACAGACATGTGGAAAGGCTGCTTGCTAGCCTCTTATGTAGGTGAAATGATAACACACTTTGTAGTAACAAAAAGCCACAGGAAATTGATATGCAGGGAAATAGCAAGGTTATATTAAAGATCTTCAGGTGGTTGGGTAGTGAGCAATGTTACTTGTTATTATAAATGTGTTAAGGCAACAAAAATGGAAAGAAAAAACAGGAAATCTTGAGAGAGGACTCAATAGCTGATTGTGATGACGTTGAAAAAGATAAGGAACAATCTGCTTAGGGCAACAGCAATGGCATTTACCTGTAAGAATGTTGACATGAGAGGGAAGAACTGAAGGGACTCTGGCCAGCTTAGTATGGGGAGCATGACTGACAGGCCTTGTTCTTTCCTGACTCCCTCTACCATTCTAAACACTATAAGATTACGTTCCTAAATCTAGCCATCAACGTCTATTCTCTTCTTTGAGTACATCCTCCTCCTGGGGCAGACTTCCAAGGTCCAGCTTCAAGTCCAACAATCAAAAGCCCCTTTTGGCTCACCTAATTAACATACTTAATTAAAATTAAACTCCTCATCCTAACCTGGGATTTCCTCTCTACCTTTATAAACCTCCATTTTCCTATGTGCCATATCTGTCTTCTCTCTATCTAGAACCAGTCCTTTGTCCTCTGGGACAAATGCCCCTACTCCCTCTCCTTTGTTCCCTTCCCCTACCCATCATCCTTTGTCTCATGTCTTTGTCTCTTATTTCCTGCCCTCTGTCCCTCTGGGACAAATTAATCTCCTTTGTGCTGAGAACAGAGGTCTTTGGTGTCCTGAACAAGAACATATATATATATATATGTATGTATTTGGTGTGGCTTTATCAATTAGCTTTGGAATTGTTAGAATGGATGAGTTGGTGTTGGTTAAGTAGAGCCAAGATAAACTCAAAATACTCACATAACATGAAAATGAGAGTGACTGGGCTTCAGAACAGAGAGGATCTCACACATGCACAGATGAGACAGGGTATAAGCATGTGTTGATGGTCCAGGATGAATGAGGATCAAAAACCAACGTTTGGAAAATTAGAAAAAGGATCAAATAGTCATCTGAAATTCATAAGGGAAATGATTTGAAGTGATGGGAAGATAGTAGTAGAGGTAAGTAGAAGAACGTGACACATTGTGGTTTTCATCTAGGAGACATTGGGAATATTCGTGATACAATGTCATTGAATAAAAAAGAATGAGATAGATGGAATGGGGTAAGTAGACAAATTGCCTAAATCTTCAAGAAGGGATTCAGTAGAGTTTGGCAGGATGAGGTAAAGAAATAAATTGAAGGAAAATCTGGAGTGCAGGGAATGCTTTATTTCATAATACAGTAGACAGATTAAACTTATTTCTTAGTAAAGGAAAAAATTCAGCAGAGACTTTAGAAGCAGATCAATCTGTTGCCCATCAGAGAAGAAAGGCCTCAGCGCCTCCTGGAAACTGTTTTTGACAGTTGTCTTCCAGGGTTCAAACAATGTTCCTTTTCAATAGTTTAAATTTTTCAGTAATACTTTCAGTAGCATATAGAGATAGGATACTATGCTGTTTAGAATAGTAAGCAAATGTTCTCTGGGTGTTGGGAGGGAACTCCTTCATTGCTCTGGACTATGAAGTAAAGAAGAAAGGCACCCATAAAGTAGAGGCTAAGCCTACACAGAGGTACAATGAGCAATGTGGTTTGAGCAAGGTTGCAGAGACTGGAACTCAAGAAAGCACTGATAAAAATAAATACACACACACACACACACACACACACAATGTACTATCTATCTGTCTGTCTGTCTATCTATATTCATTCATCCACCCACTCACCCATCCACCTACCTACCTATTTGTTCAGAATGTATTCTGATAGAATTACATGTCTTTCACCCAAATGGTATGGAATACACATAAACTGCATCAAATCAACCACAGATGAGATCACTTTAAAAAGCTGAATCGTCAATCATGTGCCGCAAAATTCTTGGTGGAAGAGGTTTGCTACAATAGATATTGAAAATGAGAGAATTTTCTGTATAGACTTCTCCTTTTTATCTGCTTTGATGCAGTCATCTTTCAAGGACTAGCTTTAAGTTATTTGGAAAAAATTGAAGCATAATATTATATATATTATATATATGATACCATTAATTACAAAGCATCCACAAGAGTAATCCCTAAATATGAAACATCTTTCTAGCAACACTGTAGCCTAGAAATGACCACACCCATCAGTTTGCTTGTTTTATCCAGAGGACATAATTTCAGATCAGAAAAACTACCAATGATGTTTAAAGTACTTTATTTAGCTGTATTTTATAAATAGTCTATTTTAATGTTCTGATCTTACATCCATTTCCTACTTGTACATTACAGTTGGCTGCAGAAATAGACTGTTATGATGGACCTGGTCATACAATCTAGAAATGTAGATCATAACTGTAATCCAGAACTTCAGGCTGGAAGACACAGGCTTTAGATCCAGATCTCGAGGAGTTCAAGGATAACATGGTGCAGAGCAAGTTAGAAGTAGAGAAAAGCTTAGGTCCAGGAATGGTGATACACACCATGTAAGACATGAAGATGCAGAGTCTGAAGATTATCCAGCTGGATTTGGTCTTGTTTAGTCTGGCATTTCCTTACTGTGATGTGCAATACCAGAACTCATAAAACATAGGCATGCAGATCTCTGAGTTCAAGGTCAGTTTACAGAGCAAGTTCTAGGACAGCCAAATTTAGGCAGTGCAGTGAAGGAGCTGGAAAACAGAAAGCTGGTAATCATGTAACAGAACAAGGGGGCCATGTTCCAGCTCCAGTAAGCAGCAGAAATTAGCAGCTTCAACTATGTGGCTCTGGCTTTAAAGTCAAGAATAGAAGGGACTAGTAGGACAATTGATGCTGGTTAACTAGAGCTAAGAAATTAGAGATGATAAAGAAAAGACAAGCATCAGTGACATCTTCTACAAAGTGTTTTCTAAGAGCACGAAGAAGCTGTGTTCCAGAGATAACCAAGGTTGTTCCTCTTGCCATAGTTGGATGTGATATTTACCACTTATCTAGGTGGTACTGGCTTTGAAGGCATGAAAGGGTCATGGACAGAACCTGAGGCTTGGCACTTGGAGAGGCCATGGAAGGCCATTGGTGAATAGCCTCAGTTGCAGTTGATGGTCTAGGACTGAAGGGGTCATGCAAAGAAGTTGAGGCTTGGCACAGAGAAGGGAGCCTATGATAGACTATTGATGAAGTTCAGTTGTAGTGTAAGACTCCAATCAATTGGAGATGGGATGATCACCACGAACAGCAACAACAGTAGAGTGGAGTCAACTGGAGCCTAGAGCTGGAGAGCTGGAGAGCTGGAGAAATGACCCAAGACCTTCAGAGGAACCCAGATATTGGGTTGAAGCATTGAAGTTGAAGTCACCTTGGTCACCCCAAGATGTTAGAGATGCTAGAGCTGCAGGATACTTGCTCAGGAAATCTGCTCACATTTGTTCCGGTTTGCCTTTGGAACAGAATGTTGAACTATTAGTTCCCGCAGAGCCGTGCTTCCCTGGATATTGGCATGCTTCCTGCAGTGATGATAATGGACTGAATCTCACAATCAGTAAGCCATCCCTAATTAAATGCTGTCTTTCTTTTTCTTTCTTTTTTTTTTTTTAATAAGAGTTGCCTTGGTCATGGTATCTCTTCAAAAATAATGAAACCTAAAGACCGTTATAGTTTCCAATTTTGTGTGCTTATAGGATTTCTCTGTGTGAAAGAGTGTGTGTGAGCTTTTTCATTGGCTCTTTTTTTCCTGTTTGTTTTGTACTATTTTGTTTTTGTTTTGTATTCTTAGTTACTTGTTTTCTAATAAGAGAGAGAAAGGTAGGATGTGGATCTGGGTGGGTAGGGAGTAGGGGAGAATCTGCAGGAGTTGGGGGATCCAAAGCCATGATTATATTGTATTAAAAATCTATTTTCAACAAAATAAATTATAAGAAAACAAACAAATAAATAAGACTTGCTGGACAGCAATTCTAGTGTCATGCTAAAGAAGGAATTTTAATCAGCATCCTAAATTTTATAGCCAGCATGGGTATTGAAGGGTGCTATCACAAAGACAAGGGAGGAGTGTTGATTTAAACCTTGTTAGAGGCTTCAGGCTTATCTATGAAAATATTTAAGGCTTGTCTTAGTTAAGCTTTTACTGCTGTGAAAGATACCATGACCAAAGCAATTCTTATAAAGGGTTTGCTTATATTTAATTGGGGCTGGTTTTCAGGTTCAGAGGGACAGTCCATTATCATCAAGGTGGGAGCACAGCATCATCTAGGTAGGCATGGTGCAGAGTAAGCTGAGTTCTACATCTTCATATGAAGGCTGCTAGCAGAATACTGGCTTGTAAACAGCTAGGATGAAGGTCTTAAAGCCCATACTCAAAGTGACACAACTACTCCAACAGGGCTATACCTTCTGATAGTGCTACTCTGGGCCAAACACATACAAACCATCCCAGGCTTGTTGCAGTAAGGCAAGTAGAGCATCAGGAGCCGAGGTTAGGAAGAAAACTCCGCTACAAAACAGCAGACAAACCAGACATAGGGAAAACCTTGAAAAGACTAAGATGAAGAAAAGATAGACACAGAAGTGTACCTGGCTGACCAAAGAGACCATTGAGTAGGGAAACGGAGTACAATTTCCTATAAGGCTTCACTGCCTTTCTCTTCCCCTGCTATCTTCTAGATTGAAGAATGACTTTCAAAATGGAGAGGAGCTGCAGGTTGCACTGTAGACCTGGGTACTCTGCGATAATTCCACAAGGCCATTGAGTCTTTGAGTGGAGAGGAGGCCCAAGCTTCACTGTGGACATGGGTACTCTGCAATAATTCCACAAGACCCGTGGGTTTCTAGGGGAAACCCCTTATCAGACTGCCAAATTTTACTAGCTTTTCATGGAGTGTTATATAAAGTTATTTGTTAGAGTAATTCACATAAAACTTACCTTCTGTTAAAGGGAGTGTATTTAATCACTGTAGAGGATTAACCGTCTATGGAGGAGGTGAATAATTATATTGAAACATGAAAATGACTGCTCTGTAAAATAATGCAAGAAGAAATGGTTAAAAACTGTCAAGTGGAAGGTCACATATCATTTCATTACAGTCTATAAAAAGGGCGACAACAGTGGGACTGAAGTTAAGGCAGCAAAATACTTCCAGGCAGTGAGAGCTATTAACATTCCTGGGTGTAGAGGGAACATGCTAGACTGAAAAGTCTTCCAAGGGCATAAGAACTTCAGATGTCTGAGAGGGTATGGACTTGCCTGCAGGCCATAGATGGACTGACTGACCTCTTAAGAGCACCATGGGTCATTCTCTGATTCTATTAGTGAATTTAGAAATAGAAGATTTATCTTGTGGATTAGAAATTGCATTAAAAATGTTAAATCTGTCACAGGGTGATAATCAGTGAACTATTTCATGCTCTGTGAGGCAGGAGCAATCTTGTGGCTCTTCATGAGCCTAGCATTGTGGAAAGATGGCTTACTCAGAAGTCTGATGTGCAAGCTGGGGTCATTCACACTAGTTTGAGAGCTGATAGCACCTGCCTTGGAAGCTTCAAGATTTGACATTCAAATGGTAATTTGCTATTTGTGTGAGGATAGGTCATGAATCAACATGGCACTGCTGTTTCTGAATAATATGCTTGTATGATATTGTGTTACTGTGTCATCATATATATATATATATATATATATATGCATTATGTTGTATGAGATCCACACTTAAGTTTTGAAGTAGAGACTTGTCTACTGTCTTGCTTCATATGTTGCTTTACTAATATAGTTGTTTCTTCTAAAAAAAAAATTCACTCAACTTTCCATTTGGCCCACAGTAAAGTAGTTAAGATAACCACTAATTTAGATGTTAAATCCATAAATATCATCCCAGCCTTCACTTTCCAGTAAACTTCCATGTATTTTGTCTTTCATTGGATGTTTTTATTTACATTTCAAATGTTATTACCTTTCCCAGTTTCCCCTCCAGAAATCCGCTATCCCATCCTCCCTCCCCCTGCTTCTGTAAGTGTGCATCTCCATCCACCCAATTCCTCTGGCCTCCAAGTCCTGATATTCCCCTTCTCTCCAGCATCATGCCTTTGCAGGACCAAAGGCTTCTACTCCCACTGATGCCCAGCAAGGCCCTCCACTGTTACTTACGTGGATGGAGCCATGGGTCTCCCCATGTGTACATTTTGTTGGTTGTTTAGTCCCTGGGAGCTCTGGGGTGTCTGGCTGGTTGATATTGTTGTTATTCCTATGGAGTTGCAAACCCCTTTAGCTCCTTCAGTCTTTTCTTTAACTCCTCCTCTGGGGACTTCTCCTCATTCTCAGTTCAATGGTTGGCTGAGGTCATCCACCTCTGTATTTGTCAGCTCTGGCAGAGCCTCTCAGGAGACAGCTATATCAGGCTCCTGACAGCATGTATTTCTTGGCATCTGAAATAGTGTCTGGGTTTTGGTGTCTATATATGGGATGGATCCCCAGGTGGGGCAGTCCCTGGATGGTCTTTTCTTCAGTGTCTACTCCACACTTTGTCTCCTTGCTTTGTCCTGTGAGTATTTTTGTTCTTCCTTCTAAGAAGGACTGAAGCATCCACACTTTGCTCTTCCTTCTTCTTGAGGTTCGTGTAATTTGTGAGTTTTATCTTTGATATTCCAAGCTTTTGCACTAATATCCACTTAGCAGTGAGTACATGCCATGTCAACTGGTGGTAAGCATGTAGAAGAATGCAAATCAATCCATTCTTGTCACCTTTTATAAAGCTCAAGTCCAAGCGGATCAAGGACCTCCACATAAAACCAGATACACTGAAACTAATAGAAGAGAAAGTGGGGAAGACATATGGGCACTGGGGAAAATCTCCTGAACAGAACACCAATGGCTTATACTCTAAGGTCAAGAATTTATAAATGGGACCTCATAAAATTGCAAAGCTTCTGTAAGGCCAAGGACGTAGTCATTAGGACAATATGCCAACCCATAGATTGAGAAAAGATCTTTACCAATCCTACATCTGATAGAGGGCTAGTTTTCAATATATACAAACAACTCAAGAAGTTAGACACCAGAGAATCAAATAACACTATTAAAAATGGGGTACAGAGCTAAACAGAGAATTCTCAGCTGAGGAATATCGAATGGCTGAGAAGCACCTAAAGAAATGTTCAATATCCTTAGTCATCAGGGAAATGCAAATCAAAACAACCCTGAGATTCCACCTCACACCAGTCAGAATGGCTAAGATCAAGAACACAGGTGACAGCAGATGCTGGCGAGGAGGGATTGTAAGCTGGTATAAGCACTCAAGAAATCAGTCTGCCAGTTCCTCAAAAAATTGGACAGAATACTACCTGATGACCCAGCAATACCACTCCTGGGCATATACCTAAAAGATGCTCCAACATATAACAAGGACACATGCTCCACTATGTTCATAGCAGCCTTCTTTATAATAGCCAGAAACTGGGAAAGAACCTTGATGCCCTTAGCAAGATGAATGGATATAGAAAATGTGATACACTTACACAATGGAGTACTACTCAGCTATTAAAAACAATGACTTCATGAAATTTTTAGGCAAATGGATGGGACTAGAAAATATCATTCTTAGTGAGGTAACCCAGTCACAATGTTGTTGTTTCTGTACTGGACAGTGTAACTTTAAATACTGAGAAATAAAGGCAGAAAAATTGACCTATTTACCATAATTGTGTGAGCAATGGTCAATAGCCAGGGCAGGGACATAGTCAAGAGCATCCTGCTTAAATCTGCAGGGTGTGGGGAAATGTGCCAATTGTCTATGATATCAGGGACACCGACACAGGGAGATTGTGAGCTCAGGTGTGCCTGGCCAGCTTGGGAAACATAGTGGACTCTTATTCCTAAAGCTTTACACCAAACAAATAGAAAATGAAGAAAATAAAGAGCAACCCATTGCCAGACACCATCTAAGGATCCAGAAGCTGCCTGTAAAGAATAAGCAGAAACGTCATGTGATGACTACTATAGGTCCACTCAGGGAGTGTATTGTGGGGAAGACCACAGGGAATCAATGGTTCTGGGCAAGTAAGAGGCTGATAGTCTGGACTGCCTTTCTGCTGGAAAGCAGATGCCAAGAGGAAGCCATGAAGCAGCCATGTCTGTCAGACTGCCTACAGGGTACTTTCTGCTGGACAGAGAGAGTTCAGAATTTAAACTAGACTATTACCAATAGGCAAATGGAAGCCAGTGGGCACACAGTGATCAAGGAAGGGGAACATACATATTCACAGGGACAGATTTTGGCACAGTTGGTAAGTGTTGAGCTAGAAACATCCAGCGTTCTTGTTTATTGGCTATGAGACTGACTAAATGAAACAGAAACCAGCATTTTCCCACATTTGCAATGCATTGAGAATGTGACTTAATATATTGGATGGCTATGATATTATATAAAAATATAGTATACACATGCAAGAATTCGATGATGACCATATAACACACATGTATGCAATACAAACATGCTGTCACACAGAAACACACACATGGAGAGAGAGAGAGAGAGAGAGAGAGAGAGAGAGAGAGAGAGAGAGACAGACAGACAGACAGACAGACAGACAGACAGACACCATTATAGAGACAGACAAACAGAGACAGACAAGGAGACAATGACAGAGACAGAGAAATAGAGATTTCTTTTGGAAACTACAGAAACAGTATCTGTGTTTTGTTTACTTATGAAAACCAGACTGCACTTGGGGCCAAATACCTCACAGTACCTAGAAGTTTTGATTTTAAATTGTGTGTGTGTGTGTGTGTGTGTGTGTGTGTGTGTGTGTGTTTTTGTTTGTTTATTAGCTCAAGTGTACCCACATTTATACCAGAGTTACATGGAGAGCAGATATCAGTCTTGGGTGGCCTTCTTCAGCAAGTTTGTGCATTAGTTTTTAATTTTAAATTTTAATTTTTAAATTCTTTCTAGACAGTCTCTCAAATCATCTGGAATTCCCTGACTGACAAGGATGACTGAGGAGAGAGCCCACAGAGCCAGAGATTCTCCTGTCTGAACCTCTCCAAAACTGAGATGCCAAGTTTGCCCCGGTATGCCTGGCTTTATTTTAAATGTGATTCTTGGTGACTGAATTTAGGTTCTCACAGCTGAACAGCAAACTACTGTCTGAGTTATTTGTCTAGGTTCTTGAAACTGTTTTCTATTGTGGCAAAAATTGTGAGTTATCATTTGTTTGGTAAAGAAGTTTGAGTTTTAGTAGTTTTAAATTCACATTCTCAAGCCATCCCCTATCAAGTAAAGTGATTGCTTATTTCAGTGATTGTTCTTGGTGCCTGTCCATTTACCTGCACACATCAGAAGGACCTTTCTGGGTCCAAGACACAACTTTCCAAGTTTCGAGGCTCTTCTCTAACTTTTTTCTATTTGTGGATGCTTATATATAAATCTTTCCTGTTTTTTATATTGGTGCATCTTTTAAAATTCTGTAAACCTTTGTAAGGCCCACTAAGTATGTTAATTAATAGCCTTTAACCTGTTGTTTTTATCTGAAATTCTCTCTAACATCTCCTAAAATAACCACAATAATGATTAATTTTTCTTCTGTATTGCTTAGGACTTTACTTGTCTGAAGTTTTAAATTTTTTTGTTTAGAATATTTCTATGAAGTAGCCAGGATTAACTGTTATGACCAACACACATGGCCTGCCAGACAGCTCACATAATTGTTAGGTGATAAAATTTTCATAATCTGTGACCATGGAAATACTACACCAAGTAAACTAATTGTAGAGTTAATACATACTGAATTACTAAAGTAGTTTTATAACTGGGTGTCTTTGAACTTGTTTTCTTGCAGAAGAGTAAGTGAGGTTCAGCGAGACTAAAATAAACGCATGAAGGTCTTCCAAACCGTGTCTATGTGAACTTGGTTTCACTAGAATTTAATTTTTCAATAGATCCCATCTCTCACGCTCAATACTCTCTGCAGATCTTCACTCTTCTCAAATCCCACTTCCCTTATATAATACATATATAGGTTTCCTTTACCCCACACTAGATCCAGCACCATAGTGCCCCAAGATATCTGGTAGATGTCTTCATCTCAGTCAGCAAAGCCTCTCACTGTCTTTGCTCTATCTCATATCACACTGCTGATGGCTTCTCTTTGAGCCTGACAACAATCTCTCTACCTATCTAGTTCCCAAGGCAGGTTGCCACCATATACATGTCTCCAGCCACCACATACTCTTTTGAACTTCAATCGCCACATGAAAGAACACACAACACAATAACCTCTGATCCAATGGGTAAGATAAAGTTTGCTCATCTAGACATACGAAGCCCTGTATGTATCCATCCCTTAAGAATATTCATAACAACCTGTAAAGGTGCAGAGAGGAATCTTAACATCTGTCTCCATGTTCTCCCGGCCACTTCTCCCTTTCAGTTCCGTTCTCCTCCTCTCTAAAACTTTTCTCCTGCCCATCCTTTCTTCTCATCCAATCACAGGCCTCGTTCTATCTTGTACCTGCCTTCACCTGTATGACATCATCCTATACCTGTGCTTTTGTTTGTTTGCTTATGTATGTTACATGTTTCTTTCCTCTTCTCTGCCATTAGTGCAAGTCTAACATGTGCAGGAGCCTGTTTTTATTCTGCTTTTGCACAGAAAATACTCAGTTTTGCTCTTGAGAGACCATGTGTTCCATAATCCAATTTTGGTGATTAAAATCACAGCTTCTAGTAAGCTTTCCATGCACTATGAAATCAACATTTTCATGCCCTCAAGTATATCATAGAGGTGTTTCAACAAACATTAAAACTTCGAAGTTTCTGTTAGCCCACACTTTCCTTTAGGCTCTGTCTTTACACCCAAACCCTGCAGAAGAAAAGACATCATGTTGAACTGTTTCTTGGCTGCTGAATGAATGTGGAACCATGAAAGGCACCCTGGTTCCCTGTTGAGCAAAGGCTAGAAACCCCAGTGATCCTAAGGGATGGTAGGCATTTAGCCTGACTCCTGGGAAACCAGGCCCCCATCATTAGCCTGAGCCCTCCTTTCCACAGGTAGAGGATATAATCACAGGTCACATAGGCCCAAGACAGATCTCCATTATAATGAGGTACCTAAAGGCCTGGAGGCTTAGCCAATAACCTTTCCTTCCCAGACCTTCCTCCCTACAAAAGGTATTTAATTTCAGTCCCACTGTGAAAAGTGGGGTATAGTTTTACTCATCCACTCAAGCATGGTCTACTTCTCACATCCTGCCTCCCCACGTGGCAGAGCCTTGTGGTGGAGCAGATATAAGACCAATAACCCTAGACATGAGCAGTTGTAGAAAGACGATGCCAAATGTTGAGTACCGTGTAAATGCTCGTGTTAGTGACTATTACAACTTATTAATACTAGTAAAGGATTGAGAGAATTCTTCAAACATCTACAACTGAATGTGGAAAGATTGTCTTTAGGTGTAGAGAAAATACCTTTTGTCTGTTTGGATGTGGCACTAGTCAAAAATAAATTTGATGGCCCACAGCTGAGGCCTATGGCTTAGACAGGAAATAGGAGGTGGGACATCAAGAGGAGGAAAAAGTTCTAGGATAGAGTCAGGTGCCAGAGATTTGCCTGGGAAGATGTGAAGAGACAGAAGCATGGTACCTGTGTATAGGTAACCGGCCACGTGACAGAATGCAGGTTAGAATAAATAGGTTAATTTAAGTTATGAAATAGTCAGAGATGAGTTTAGCTATATTTGTAAATTATTTTGACTCTGTGTGTTATTTCTGGGAGCATGGGGCTGGGAGGAAGAATCAGACCTAATTTATACATTTAAGAGTAAAGATTTTGGAGACATTTGCTCTCACTTCCTGTGTGATTTTAAGACAGGCATTTGTGAGATCAGAATATTTATAAAATATTCTTTTCTTGTTCATCTCAGAGGAGGTAAAATAAGTGAGACTTTCTGAAGCTATGTGTGTATATCCAGGCATGCCTCTTGGTAAGAATTTTACAAACTTCAGAATGATATTCTTGTTATTAGAGTGATTCAGAAAAGTAATATCATTATCATATCAGGAAAATGTAAAATTGGACCTTATTTCTGGTAAGTTTCTAGCAAGTTTTCCCTGGATACACAGAAGGTAGTTCAAGGAAACTGATGGATAAGATATAAAAGGATTCAACTCAGCCATGAGGCACAGATCTCCATCTACTCAGGGATGGTGTCTGCCTCACAGATACAGCTGTCAGCACCAGGGTCCTTCCATTAAATCTTTACAGTGAATTTATAGCTGGTCCAGAAAGGCCCTGGTCTATCTGCAGATACAGCTGAATATGGAAGACAATAATGGTGCTCTTGTCAGCAGCCAGCAGAGAATCTGGACTGGGCAAACAGCTATTTCTTAAGGTAACTGGCAAAGGCTTGTGGGTTGCTTCTATCTGCCAGTTTTCTGCCAAATTGCAAACAGTAACGTCCCATCTCTTACGTGGATATTGATGGCTATTTCAGAGCACAAGTGCAGTTTGGCTTTAAAAGCTACGTGGTTCTCTATCAGATTTTATAGTTCCTTTTGCTGTTCTGAATTTAGCATCAGAGGAAACTGATCATAGATATTTGCTCTCCAGTGTCCTTGACTTGAATTTTTGCTCCCTTTCCATGCACACCCATTTAATGGTTTTCATGCAAACAACAACAAAGATAAATATTCTTGGGGTTGTATTGTCAAGAAGCATTGAAAAAATTCATTAGACTCTGGTGACAAAGAAGGTTTCCCTTACTCCTGAGCTTTGGACTCTTACTTTGAAAATATTTTTTTTCCTGAGATTAAACAAACTGTAAAAGGGCTCAGAAAATGGGTAGCTAATAAATATTCAAGACTTTCTTCTCCTCGCTCACAGTACTCACAGTGTTTGATTGTAGAAAAATGTTCCAGTTTAGAGGAGAGACGAGAGACTTCTTCACTGAGCACAAGCATGTGAGAGGAAACATTTAAGGCTAGCATATAACAGCCAGGTCGGATAGGACAGAGTAGAGAAAGACTGAGAATGTAACTGACAGCTAGTAGTTGGTCTACAGTGTAGGGAATGGATAAGTAAGAGGGGTACAGCAGAAAAAGAAAGGGAAAGAGACCAAAGATTGCGTTATCACAAAAATAGAGTGTGATGCTGTAAAAGCAAAAACAATTATTTAATTGGAAGAGAATATCAGGTAAGCTTTCTAACATCTTGGGCTGAAGAAACATGATATTCCTAGAAACAGTGGAGATCACTAAAAAGGTTTTATCTACATGGGTATAGCTGCCACTGTTTACCACATTAGGGATTAGACTAGAAAAATGTTTAAAATATGTGATTAATAGCTGAAAGGTAGTAGAAAATAAATGAACACAAACGTGCTTTTATGAAACATTAGTTTTCAAGAGGAAAATATGGAGAACAGTGACATCGTTTTATATTTTGCAACACCCTTAAGTGTGTGACTTACTAGAAGACAGCTATAATCTCATGTCTGTTTCTGCATTCTGTCTGTGTTCCCTGTTTGGGTTGACACACAGAAAGAAAACTGGACTTTGCAGAAGGGTACTTTGAAGAACAAGGTTCCTTTATATTCTATTTTCTTTCTTAAATGAGAGTCTGCATTAGTGTATGCATACATTTCTGTGTTTGAGCACGTGTGCACACACACATGGATGTGTATGAATGTGGACACACCATAAGGAGGTCATAAGGCAACCTCAGGTATTAGTCCTCACTTCCTGACTTGTTTGAAGCACAGTGTATTTGCATAAGCCAGGCTAGCTGGCCTGCCAGTTTCTGGTGATCTGTTGCTGGCCTCTTTCCCATCTCTAGTATACTGGTATACAGAAATCAGAATTATGGATCCAACTATTTCTGTAGATTCTAGAGAATTGAACTTAGGTCCTTACTTTTGCCCAGCAAACATTTTTAACTAGGGTCCATCCCTTAACTCCAAATGAGTTTTTTCTTGAAATATCTATGGAAAGTGTTTCATACTACATCAAAGTTTGTAAGTGGCAATTTTTCAAAAAATTATTGCAATGTGAACTCTGTAATTGTGTCAATGATTTTGTAATATCCTGGCTAAACTTGATTGGGTTTCTTTATATTCTGTATGGATATTTTACTCAGGTATGATTTTCTAATTTATACATTAGTCACTTGCAAATATAATTTACTGAATAATATATGTTGATCAAGTAGTGCTACATTTCATTATGAAATATTCAAAATTTGTTAATATCACTTTAATTATTCTTTAGAAAGTAGACTTTAATTCTACAGACCCCACTGAAGCGTTCTAGTGATCCCAATGATATACAAATTTCAATCTATGACCAAGTAGACAGACAAGGCCAAAGATGATTGTTCTGGCAATGGCATTGTTATTTAGAGAGCAAAGGGAGATTGGAATGACTTAGGAAAGAAACAGGAAAGCATCTCTAAGGAATGCTCTCCAGAAATGTTTACATAGCAAAAACAAAAACAAAAACAAAAATGCTGAATACTGGGGAGGTTATGTAGGATACTGTGCAACTAAAAGGCTTTTTTCGCTTTTGTTCGGTTTTCTTAAACATACAGCCATGTTTTTGTCCACTGACAGAAACATTTGATCAGGCTAAAGGAGACAGCTTTCAGTAGGAGGAAAAGTAGAGTTTTAAAAACATGGCTTTTCCCACTAATAATGGAACCTGAATGGAAGCAGGTTGTTATTAGACAATTTTCATTTTCACAGTAAAGGATGGAGTGAAATTGTCACTTTATCTTGGGCTAAAAGGATGGGTTTTTGTATATTTACAAAAGCACATGAGGTATGCAATGCTGTGGGACAGAAGGATAAGGGACATGTCATGTCCTGTCATGAAATCGTACGGCTGTCAGACTAGAGAGGCTTATATGCATGGATTCAAGATGAAAAGCCTTTTCTTTCTTTTTCTTTCTAATATGGCCTTGCAGTTTGTGTTTTTAGTAGAGTGGTTACAAGACCTGCAAAAGCAGGTGACTCATGTCTTTGAGCTTCCATTCTTTACTATGAGAGGAATTTCATTAAATTGCTTGCATGCTGTATGAAAAATTATATTGTTTTACATTTAAATTATTACAGATGACTGGCCTCTTTAATTATTTATGACTGGCCTCTTCTAATAAAGAGGCTATAAACACACACACACACACACACACACACACACACACACACCCCAAAAATAAAGTAAAATGAAAAGCCACTTGTTTGATTTTATTTTTTTATCCAGAGTTGTGCATCTATTCAGTTTCAGATGTGAAGAATGTGGTTGGGCTTTCACAGTTCAAAGTCTTTTTAAAGTATACAGAATGAGAGAAAGGCAAGGAGCTTGAGCAAAATTTCAAAGGATCTTAAGCCTGAGGTGTCCTATGCGCTAAACTGACTAGGGTGCGGATGCGTTCAGCGAGGAGGTTCATGCAAACTGAAAAGGGCTGGTGCTGAGTGGTCAATGAATTTGAGGTCACAGTTTATATATTTTACTTTTGGCATAAAGAGGAAGCAGCAACTTACTGACAAGATTTAAATGCTGAAGACTGGCAAAGTTTATTTCATTTCTCAAACTATGTATTTGTGCCAACTTCTTTTCTACTACTGCCCCAATAGAAGCTATATGAGGATACGATACTCTTCCCTTCAAGAGCTTAAGTGCTGGACTTAGTTCTCTTGCCTCTGCTAATGGGAACTCTAAGATGCTTTGCAGAACTGCAACGCTGGTGGGTGCTTTGGAAGAATACTGTCTGAAAATGACACAACCAGTGTCGTGACATCTTTGGTTGGTTACACTTTACATCTATGTGTCATGACAATTGCTAATGATGCTGAAATCTGCCATATTAGCATGTAAATAATCACTAAGAAGGAGAAAAGAGGCTCAGTTCTGAGGCAATAAAGAACCTGTGCATACAGCCTGCTTTAGGTTATCCATATTGATTAGAGTGGATTGTTGGCAGGATGGAAACGAGGACTACATCTTGCTTATATATTGAAATCAGATGGCGTTTAGTTTCTGGGACATTGGCCAAGAAACAATAAAAGGAAAGTGATGTAGAGTCAAGAAACCTAGTATGTTAAGAATCATGGGGCTAGTGGGAGGGTTCAGTGATTAAAGGTACTTACTGTTTAATCTTTGAAGGTAGAAGGAGAGGACTGAGTCCACAGAATTGTCCTCTGATTCCCATACTCATGCTGTGGCATGTTTGCTCATATGTAAACATCATAGGCACACGCAGAGACAGACACAGAGACAGATACACAGACACCCACGTTCACAGTTATGCCAAACAGACTGAAGGTTGGAATAATGGCTATTTGACACAGCTTATGAAGATCATCACAATGAGCTGGTTGGAGATTGCTTCAATGCAACAGTGGGACAAAGAAATTCTGAGTAAGAGGCATCCTTATAGACAGTCACCTGAACTTAGTATTTATGAACTGTAATTTTGGTTTATATGACTGATAAAACTTAAAAAAAAAAACAAAACCAATATCATTTTATTCCCAGATATTTTAAAAAACTAGTCGACTGGTTAACTCTAGAAGTTTTATGGTACTTTCAAAGCAGCAAAGGCCCTTTCCAGCTATATCTAGAGGCCACATGTGAGGTGCATAGATTTTCAGAGTCTTTTAAGTAATTGTTGTGTGTTTAACCAATAACATTCCTTAAATTTAAAAAAAATGAAAAAATGGGGAGTGTTAGAAGGTCCAATTTGAAAACAGTAGTTCAAAAATTTACCTGTTTACCCATCATGTTGTGAGATGCTTAGGAAATAATACTAGCCAGTGTTACCAAATCTACACATGGAATGGAGAATGATTCATTATGCATGGAAATCTATTAATAAATATTAAAAACCTCACATTCATAAGTAAGAAGGACAATTTCAAATTGAAAAGGTATCCTCTAGAACTGTGTCACTCTGCTGTGTTTGGAAACACAACATGCCAGTACCCCTAACAGTAGAGTATTCAAATTGCTGAAGTAACATTAAAGACAAGATGAAACATCATTCATTGTTATTAGGAAGCCAAGACTATCAAAAAGATATACATAGTCGCCAAGAGAAATAAAGATACAGAATAACAGTGCATGGGGGGATGGCAGGTTGCTCCTTATTTTCTGCATTTCCCCTCCCAAATTCTCCATGTGATGATTGTTGGATAGAAAAACATTAAACACTATTTACAACAAAAGGAAAACATAGGCCCCCAAAGCAAAAGATGATGAGAAACTGTGCACATCACACATGGCCTCTAGACATAGCTGGAAGACCTTCTTGAGAGGAAAAGGCCTTTGCTGCTTTGCAATGCTTTCGATGGATTCACCTGAGTTGACAGGTAGTAATTGAATATTATGTCTATTTTCGAGTTTGTATAAATATTCCTCCCTCCACCAAAACCAATTCATCACAAATGCAACAGCAGCTGTGTAATTGAGCAAATGTAATTAGGGGTCTCGGACGACTGTAATCTGTGCTCCATCCAAAGGCTTTCAACTAGATGCCCCCAACCCAGTCCTAAACCCTCTGCCATTCACATGACTGCATGAGAAAGGCAAGTGGCTTTTGACTTGTCATTTTGCAGTCAGAAATCTAAGATTCCTTATTTCTGTTACTGGTTACAGAAAATATTGCACAATCTCCAACATGAGATGAAAATTCTGATGTGCCTACTTAGCGCTTGCAGATGTAGGAAGGCAACAGCTGTTTGTATTCTTTTTGTGTAATGAAAGTAGAAAATTAAGTCTATGTTTTATTAGGATGCATTTTGTGTTTCTCCACTAGATTCCAACTCTGATAAGGCAGTGGGTCAAATCGTTCCAAAATTGTGCTTTTTATTTTTCCTCCTCAAAAGATATTCAGCCTTTTATGCTTGGAAGCTAAATTTCTTTGTTATTTCAGATTAAACTTGCCCTGTGCCCGGGAACTGCAGAATTATTCTTTTATAGACAATTAGTCTTCTGATGACACATTAAGAGGTTCTTTTAGGAAACTGTGCATTTTGAAGATTGGATTAAGTCCCAGTATATTTGAAATTAGTGTAAGTAATGGTTTGACTGACCCCAATAGTGATTGTAAATGGCACCAAGTGCAGGGCTCAATGGAAATAGACTTAAGGAGCATGGAGACCAGGATCCTCTAGGAGCAGAATGTCATGCTTAAAGATTCAGTGACCAGTGTCTCTAACAGGTTGCTTCTGGAGATTAATTGTGACACTTCCAGGGTGACTTTCTCAAAACCAACATAGGTGTTTTAAAACACGCTTCTAAAATTTGATTCTGATTGAACAAAAGAGTGTAGATTTTGCTCTCTAAAATCTCCCTGTCTTTATTTTTCTCTTTGTCTCTTTCTGTTTCTGTTTTTGTGTCTCTCTGTCTGTATCTGTCTGTCTCTCATTTTCTCTCTGTCTCTTTCTTTTTGTCTCCATTTTTCTGTCATTGTGTTTGTCTGTCTGTCTGTCTCCCTGTCTCCCTCTTTGCCTCTATCTTTTTCTTTCCCAGTTCTCTGTGTCTGTAAGTCTTCTCTCTCTCTCTCTCTCTCTCTCTCTCTCTCTCTCTCTCTCTCTCTCTCTCGCGTGTGCTGTGTGTGTGTGTGTGTGTGTGTGTGTGTGTGTGTGTCTTTTTTCTCCCTCCTTCCCTCTCCATTTCCCCCTCTTTCCCAATTCCCTGAGGGGAAATGCTCTCACACTCAGCAAGTATTATCACTACCTCTGTGAACATGACTTCCATATTAATAGAGCCCCAGATGGTTTGTGAGAATGCCCATGAAGGGCGTAGATGAGAAAGTCACAAACTGCTGTCATGTTGAAGAGGTGTTTTACAAACATTGGGAGCTGTTGTACAGTTATATATAAAAGAAATATTTTAAAAGCTTTTTTAATTGAGTGCAATACACTAATGTGTGAACTAGCTAGCAACTGATGACTGGGTAAAATTGTTGAAATTGTCTAACTATATTTTCCTAAAATCTAAACATTGGCCCTAATGGAAACTAATAACAATATGCCAAATAACCAGATAATGTCCTTTGATTCTTATGCTTCAAACAGAAAATTGTCTGTTCTGCTGGGAGCTGCCTTTATTCCATTTATTGTGTACGGTCAATCCATAAGGAGGTAAGAATGATACAGTGCCAACCCTGCTTCTGTCTCTATTCTAAGTCAGCCCTGGTGGCATTCCACTATAAGTGGGTAAATATTCACATTCTAAAGCTCAGAGACCTGGTGACGTAGCTGAAGGGCAAAATTGAGGGGGCATCAGAGTCCCAGTCATTGTCCTTGGCTTGATTAACTACTCTGAACTCATTTCTTATTCTAAATTGAGCAGACATAAAAACAGGCATACAGGTTAGTTGATACAGTTGGTTTTCCTGTGGTGTCCCTGTCCCATTTGTGGTCCTTCAATCCTTCTCCTTATTCTTCCACAAGATTCCCATACTCCTTCTAATGTTTGGCCTTGGAGCCTCTCAGAGGACAGTTATGCTAGGCTCCAGTTTGCAAGCACAACAGACTATCATTAAAAGTGTCAGGGATTGGTTCTGGTCCATGAGACGGATCTCAAGTTGGGCCAGTCATTGGTTGGAAATTACTTCTGTCTCTGCTCCATCTTTGTCCCGGAACATTTTATAGGCAGGACACATTTTGGTTCCAAGTTTTTGTGGGTGGGTTTGTGTCCTTATCCTTCCACTGGTAGTCCTGCCTGGCTACAGGAAGTGGCCACTTTAGGTTCCATATTCCCCACTGCTAGGGAACCTTGCCAATCCCAGGTTTCTGTCATGTTCTAGAGATACAAACCCCTGCCCTCCTTGATTTCTGTTTTCTCTCCTCTGCTTTCCTTACACCTGATTCCCCCCTTCCCATTCCTCTCCTCATCCTCTTTCCCACCCAGAAGACCAACGATGGTGTCACTAACCTGGACCCTTTGAGGCTCTCAGCGACTGAACCACCAACTAAAGAGTGTACACAGGCTGGACCCAGACCTCCCACACATATGTAGCAGATGGGAAACTCGGTCCCTCAACAACTGCATCTCTGGCTATCCCTGATACCTGCCTATGAATCCTGTTACCTAACTAAACCATATTGCTTGTCCTAAGTAAAAGAGGGTGCACCTAGTCCTTCAATGACTTAATGTACCAGGGTCTATTGATACCATGGCAGGGTAGGGTAGGGGATAGTGTTCCCCCTTCTCAGAGGAGAAGGGGAGCTGCTTTGTGAGGGGGAAATCAGGAGGGGTTTGACAATCAGGATGTAAAGCGAATAAATAAATAAATTAAGGAAAACAAAGCAAAACAAGACAAAAACAAAATTCAGCATACAAATGCACTCCAGTCACTGTAAATTGGCCTGAAAATAACCATTTTAATTTAGCAAATGAATTAGAGGATTTTGGTTCTGGATTTTAGCTGAACCATCTAAGTTTTCGTAAACTTAGAAAGGGTTTTCTCTTTCTATTTTGTTCTACTTCCACTTTGACAGAACCTCAGTAAATATCCCTATTTTGGCAAGAATGTCGATGATCACAGTGAAAGGTTTCTGTTTAGTGCTTCTTACGTTAGTGATATAGTAGCATGGTGTGGGGTTTATGAAATGAGGAGAAAATAAAGAAATCAATGTTGCCTGAATGAATACGTTACTAGAGACTGTCTGGAAATAGTAATGAGGAACGGTGACAATGGCAGCTGGAGGTCCAGGGTGATTCAAAGTTAAAAACCTACTAGCACAAAGTCACATCTGTGAATGCAGATGGATAGAAATGGAGGAGTCACAGATCTCTTTCTGTGTTGATCCTCTGACCACGTTGCATCTTCTCGTGCATGATCACATATACCCAAGCACTTTGACTTATAAAGTCGTTCATATTCAGATATCCATTTATTTACTCAGTATAGTTTTATAGTCCCACTATTGGGCAACTAATTCAATTTGCAGCAATGTAAATGAACTAAAAGATTCAGGAGAGAAGCGAATTCTCAGGAGGGGCTCCCTCTTAGGTGGTAGTCATACCGATTAGAAGCCTTTGTCATGCAGTCACTGCTCTTGAGATGGTGGGATTTTAGAATGCCTTCGGTTTCTGGAAATGCACATGATCATATTTGGCATAAAAGCACACTTACTTATTTAGCACAACTATTTCTTTTGCATTCCCATGATCATAAAAAAATAACACCTTACTTATATCCAGGAACTGACTTTCTGAGCTTTATTCATGATAATTAATATATTTTCACTGTAGGATCTTCGTAATTGGGTTGCTTAAAATTTCCAGAAAGGCAGCGGTGTTAATTCAGCCTTAGGATAAGATTCAGCATTGGGTAAGAAAAATTTGGAAAATAAATTTAAAATGGGAAGGGATTTGGGAAGATGGCTCCGTCATTACAACACTTGCCATAGAAGCACTCGTAACTGAGCTAGGGTCCCCAGCACATGGTGACATGTGCCTGTGAGCCTGGCACATGCGAAAAAGGAGGATCTCTGGAGGCTGCTAGCCAGCTTGGAAAATGATGAAGGAAACATTCTACATTCCTTTGTACAATACACATACATGTGCAAATGCATGTGAATCTGCACAGACTTGTGAACACGCACAAACATGTACACATGTGCATACCATACACCACATGGCACACATTGACAAAGTAAAAGGTTAAAAGTTTAAAATAACAAAATAGACTGAGCCTGAGTATTAATTTGAATGAATTTGACACAGCATGGAAAAAGAGCACAGAGGGGACCAATAGGTAAATTTTACCAATTTACAATAGGTAAAATAGGCTTGAGTTCAAAATTAATTTACATTTGAAGAATACTGATAGCTCTCCACTCTGAGAGTAACTGAACTTTGTGAAACTATATGTATTTATTTATTTAAACATTTAATACAATAAATGGAGTAAATAACTTCTTTCCTTGAGGCCTCATCAGTTGTAGTGAGACTGATAATTATAGTGACATCCAATATTACTGAGGTTTTATTTTGTGCCAGGACCCATCCAAAAAGTGTTATAACTACCAATGCAGTTGCACCTCACCACAAATCAGTGATAATTTTCTCATTCTCCCCTCAGAGAAGAGACTGGAGTTCAGTGAGTTCAGTTAATTTGCCCAAATATGCGGCAAGCAGTTGTATAATTGAGATTTTAACTCAGACAGTCTGGTTAAAGCCTGTGTATCCTCAGCCATGGCACTAATGCCCCCTTGCTCCATGAAGCAAAGGTTTTTATCTTCCATTATAAACATTAATGTGCTTCACTTCTCTAGAGTAACTTCCAATCAAAGCCCTGAGAATGAACGTGAATCCAAAGAAACTCTAATCCTGCTATTTACAGAGACAACTGCAGCTTTGGTGATGAAAGGCATTTTGGACATTGTACTAAGACAGTGGGAGTGTACAGTCCCTGGCTTTCAGCTTTGCCATTTTCATTTTAGCGGAGCCCCATATATTAAGACTTGTTATTTTGAGACTGAAGAAAATAAAAACAAAAATCCCATGATATTTTAATCTTAATATTATGCATGCATAAGCATTTCTGAGTACTCTTTCACTGAGGCTCCAAGGATTCAGAGACCTCAAGACTGTTCATCCATCCATTCATCTACCGAACTATCCACCCACCCACCTATCCATCCATCTACCCATCCACCTACCCATCCATCCATCCATCCATCCATCCATCCATCCATCCATCCATCCATCCACCATCCATCCACCATCCACCAACCATCCATCCACCATCCATCCATCCATCCACCATCCATCCATCCATCCATCCATCCATCCATCCACCATCCATCCATCCATCCATCCATCCACCATCCATCTATCCATCTATCCATCCACCATCCATCCCCACCATCCATCCATCCACCATCCATCCACCATCCATCCACCATCCATCCACCACCCACCCATCCATCCATCCATCCACCACCCACCCATCCATCCATCCATCCATCCATCCATCCATCCATCCACCATCCATCCACCATCCATCCATCCACCATCCATCCATCCATCCACCATCCATCCATCCACCATCCATCCACCATCCATCCACCACCCACCCATCCATCCATCCACCATCCATCCATCCACCATCCATCCATCCATCCACCACCCACCCATCCATCCATCCATCCATCCATCCATCCATCCATCCATCCATGCTAGTTTTGGGGTTGGCGAGAATAAGAGCTCTGAATGATTTGAACACCTTTCATATGTCAGCTCTTTGTAGCATGGTTTACATTTAGCACACTTCCATTTGAACACAAATGATCAGCTCCCTCTCTCATGTTAGAGCACAAAATGAAAATTTGTTTCATTTTTCTTAAAGGGGTAAATCTATGTTGAATATTTGTCATATTGGGCACATCTATTTAATTCTTCTTTCTACTATAAATGCCTATACTTTTTATGTGACACTTGTATATGATGATTTAGGTCTTTATATTGTACACCGTACTCAGGCAACGGTATATACAGTTTTACTGTTTTTATTGCATATCCTCATTATGGTTTCTACTCCCTCCCATCTGGATCCACCACCTTTCTATCTCATTAGAAAATAAACAGGCTCTTAAGGAATAATAAGATAAGATAGAGTAAGGTAAAACAAAAATTAAGACTGGAATTGGACCAAACAAACAGGAAGAAAAGAGTCCAAGAGAAGACACAGGAATCAGACCCATTTTGCATATGCAGGAATCCCATAAAGACACTAAATTAGAACACAGACCTGCTGCAGACCTGTAAATGCCTGTATACAGTCTTTGGGCAAACTTTGGTAGTTCTAGAGAAAGAGGGTTTTTATATAAAAGGAGCAAACTGAGACCATGTAGTGATCTTTGCTTATAACTCATATGTGAGTGATTTCTCTAAACACGCCCCTCCCGTGGTTGTCAGACCATGAGGTGACAGAGCCAAGAGGCAGCTTTCATCACAGAGCCCACATTATCTTGTTTAGACTTTGAACTTGCAGAGCTGTGAACTAAATAATTCTCTTTTCTTGCAAGTAGTTGTTTCAAGCATTTGGTATGATGAGGAAAAACTGCCAAATCATAGCAGAGGTGCTGAAGAGTTTCTCAAGAAGAAGAATTTACAAGGAATCTCTATTTTTGATGCCTCTTACTCCCCTCATTCAGATTTTTAGCAATTAAAGGGGATTCTCTCTGTCAGTAATTTTTCCCTTGTACTTCTGCCACTTTGCTTGACAACTCATCGTCACAGCTTGCAATAGTTTCTGGCTGTGTTTTTGTCTCGTGGTAGTATTTCTACTACAGGACCAGCAGAGTGACCCTTTGAAACAGATGCCAGGTCATGTATATTAACCACCTATACTTAGAAGAAACATAAACTCCACTTAAGCCCGACATGGCCTGTTGGGTGGTGAGCTGTGAAAGGTGTGCTTATTCCTGGTCAAGACAAGTCGAATCCCCAGAAACCCTGGGACAACAGGTACATTCCCAGCCTCTCAGATCATGGCCTCACCTGCTGCAGTTATCCACATCCCCCTCCCCCAGAGTGGTTTGAGACAGACCAATCACTTAGAGCAATGCCCCAAGCTCTCCTCCACAGGTGAGGATGTGACCATAGGTCAGAGGCTCAAGACAGATCAGTCTTGTGAGCTATGTGGTACCATATGAATAGACTATAGTATTTCAAAGTCTAAATAGTAAATAAGTAAGCAAAAATTCACTTAATAGTCTCATGTCAGTTTTGTGTCTCATGTGGTTTGGCCTCACACTTCAGACTTAGAGATTTTTTTCCTACATCAAAAGTGAGACATGCTATTCTAAAAAAAAAAATACTGTGATGTGTAAGATCTCTACTCTCTGGGTTATCAATCATTGGACTGAACCTGGGGACCCAAAGGAAGAGTTAGGGGAATGGCTGAAGGAACTGAAGGAGATTGCAACTTCATAGGAAAAACAACAATATCAGAGCTCCCAGGGACTAAACCACCAACTAAAGAGTATACATGGACTGGTCCATGGCTCCAGATGCATATGTAACAGAGGACTGCCTCATCTGTCATCAGTGGGAAAGGATGTGCTTGGTTCTGTGGAGGCTGGATGCCCCAATGTAAGTGGATGTTAGAGGACTGAGGCAGGAGTGTATGGGTGGGCAAGCACCCTTCTAGTGGCAAAGGGGAGGGAGATGGGGTGGGGAGTTTGTGGAGGGAAGATGGAGGGGGATAAACTTGAAATGTAAACAAATAAAATGATTAGTTAAAAAATTACTATTCTCAGTTTTCAATTTTGATAAAAATAGAAAAGTAATTCAAAGAGATAATGTTATCGTTATATAAACAAGAATCCCTTTTTTTTCCTTTGGTTAAAGCATAAGAAATAAGGTTGGATTTGGGCAGCTTTTAATTACTGTGTGCAGGTTTGGAACTAAACATAAACCCATTCATATTTTCTATGACTTGCATTTAAAACTCTTCTCTTTATTGCTAATACCAGCCATGAGTACTTTAATGAGGTTTTCATCATACTCAATATGACCTTTGTAAAAATCTAAGTGGATTTCGAGAAATGTATCTATTTGTTGATGAAAATCAGTCTCAGAGAAGCCCTGTTACATGATAAGTTAGTAAGTAGTTGAGGCCAGAACTCAATGGCTAATATATGCTTTAGTCACAGATTCATTATACCCTGAAGCTCACCTGGCCTGCTTCACTGAATAAGAAGACTTTATAGACCATATGCTTTCTAAAATGCTATCCTGTGAGCCTTCTCTCTGTTAAACATGTTTTCAGCTTTTCTAATTCATTTCCTTTTTCACTCAGGTTTTGACTAGATTCCATATACCTGTGAGGGACCTTATCAGATTCCAAAGCTTATGCCTTTCTTGGTTCACTATGCAAATACTGAGGTATTGATAATAAAATTAAGGGTAATGCCATTTTTCATCCTATAGTAACAAATAGACTTTACTTTATCAATATAAAATAAACTGATGACTTTTCCCCATGCTGCTTTTTAATTTCCTTCCTTCCTCCTTCCCCCTTCCTTCCTAAACCCTTCCTTCCTTCCTACTCCTTCCTTCTTTTCCATCCTTCCTTCCTTCCTTCCTTCCTTCCTTCCTTCCTTCCTTCCTTCTTCTCCTGAGACAAGGTTGGAAGGTCACATTTCTCAGACCAGCCTTGAAAAGCTTACTATGTATCCAAGTATGACTTTGAACTTCTCGATTGTCTTATTTTCTCCGTGTTGGGAAACAGGCATGCACTAATAATATATTTAGGTTTATGTGGTGTTGAGGATAGAACTAAGGGTCCGTGCATGCTAGGCATATACTACCAAAACTCCCAACTCTTAGCTTCTTATGCTTGAGGAAATTATTTTAAAAAAATGGCTATTATAATCAACAGTGCACATTTGCTATCCAAAGTACTTTGAATGGTGAGCTGATAATTTCTCTTTGCAAAGCTGTGGCTCTAAGGACATTAAATTTAGCAAAAGTTCATGGAATACATACACTATTATTAGCTCAGACATACAACAGCTTTTTGTATGTTTTCAGTGATATCTGAAATGAAATGGTAGTTTAGGCAAGGCAGGCATTTTCATATTTAAAAAGTAGCATTTAGTATGTCCCAGTTATTTATAACCTGAGACTAGAGCAAACATATATTGATACTAAATAGAAATAATAAATTAAAATATATTTTAGAAATATGTTAATAGATTAAGTTGCATCCATCAGACAGCAGTGATTTTCTGGTGTCACGGCCAAGCTCTTCCTTCTGGCCAAGATTCTTTCCTGTTCTCCACAGCCTTCAACAGCTATGCTTTTGGGTTGCTTATTATGTTTATATCTTAAGTTCAGTGGTTCTTCTTGAATGCCAGAAAGTGAATCAGATCTGAATACGAAAAGAGGAAGACATCACTTAAACTGCCTCACATTGCAGGTTATCTGGTCATTAGCAATCCTGTGCTCCTGGAGCCTGAACAGCAAGGCTAGAATAACTCCTTTTGTTTGAGCTTTTCTGGTTGTTGAGCTGTAGCGCGTTTGTTTTTTTTTCCTTGAACACTTTAGAAAATAAAGTATTTAAGGATAGTTCTGTGATGCTTATTGTTTCTAAAGGTCATCTGCGCTGGCCGGAAAGGTTTCTAGGCAATGAGAAATTGATTTACCCTCAAAACAGCCAGCCTCATCTTTAACTCTTCCTAATGGTCTTCACTGGGGAATTAGAACATCCTCCTCAACAAGGCTGACATGGGCAGACAGAGATGGGGGTCGAACTGCATTATAAACATGTTAGTGTCTGGACTGAGAATCGCTCACCACCTAGATGAAAGCTCGTTACCCTACCTGGCAGGCACTTGTCACAGCACAGAGAAGACCTGCTTATCATTCATGTGGTCACTTCCATTACCTTTGCTCAGACTGGGTTGACCCGCTATTAGTGACTCTAATTTAATTTCTCTCACCAGTGTCATGGGTTATTTCTTCCATTACTTGAGAGATTTAATTTACAGGGTAAACTCTATCACATGAGAGGAGGGATTTTTCATGACAGTAGGAACAGTTTCCTTTTAAAGACCAAGACGATGCTGGCGATTTATCTTGGTCGTCTCCATAGCTGGCAGTTGAAACTTCATTGAATGGTAATATATTCACATATTGATGGTATCTCCGACAGGCATTAAGAAATCAGTGTGCTTTACTGATTTTTTTGTGGAAGTGCTTTTTGTTGCTCTTCATTGAGAGAATTTTAACTATCAGGGGTCTTACAGTTTCCGAAAAGTAGGGGCAAAAAGAACAATTTCTCCCACTATTCTTTACAGATATGAGAATTGAACTTTTTCCTAGATTTTATTCAATTAGAATATTTAAAAAAAAGAACAGTTGGGGGAACTGTTCAGCTGTGCAAGATTAAATAAAGCTTGAAAGTTGTAATTTCTGCTCCTCTTTATTCACAGAAACGCTTGGTAATGGGCACCTTCTGCGTATGAACAGCAAAGGTAGAAAGGATGGTACAGCGTACATAGTAGGCTGTGAGGAAATATTGGAGCATATTCATCACTTTTTAAAATGTCTTTATCACTAATTTTCAGAACATATGAGTATTTTCAAATGTTTCTTTTGATTTTTCCAATTTCAAGACCCAGCTTAGATAATTTATTTTATTTATTTATTTATTTTTTTATTTTATTTTATTTTATTAATCTGCTGTTTAACTTTTAAACACACATGAATGAACGTCACTGTCTTTGGGCTGAGCTCTGATCACAGTAGCTGGTTCTTAAAGAACCCTAATAAAGAGAGCAGGAATCAAACAATTTTTGTAGGGCTAGAAGTTGGAGAGCAATGCAAGTATATCCATTGCATTTCACAGACAACTTTAAGTCCAGACCTCAAGCTTGGACTCATCCTTCAACCTTTGTTTGGATTTAATCCCTTAGGAAATATTCTGGAATGGGATTCTTATTCCCAAATGTTACTTTTTTGGGGGGGGGGTGTACAAAGTTAGGCATTTGTTGGGTTCTCTTGGAGAATGTCAGGCTCATTTTTAATTCTCTCTAATGATCTTTTCTGTTTTAAACGATGACAAGGCCTTGAAGACCGGTCATAACCGAAGGTTTTACCTGGAGTCCTGGCAATGACAAGCCAGTAGGCTAAGAGAGGAACCTGGGTTCTTTGAGGGGCACTGTTAAATGATTGAATCATCAGACTGTAGTGTCTGGAGTTCTAATTAGATGCATAATGGCCATGGAACTGAGTTTAATTGTTTTGGTTACCTTAGCTTATGACCCAGAACAAACCCCATTTCAATTTGATGTATTTTCATTGCCTTTGGTCCTGGACACCAAACTCAGACACTACTGAGGATGCCAAGAAGTTAATGCTGACAGGAGTCTGATATAGCTGTCTCCTGAGAGGCTCTGTCAGAGCCTGAGAAATACAAGAGGCAGATGCTCACAGCCAACCATTGAACTGAGAACTGGTCCCCAATGGAGGAGTTAGAGAAAGGACTGAAGGAGCTGAAGGGGCTTGCAACAAGAACAACAATATCAACCAACCAGATCCCCCAGAGCTCCCAGGGACCAACCCACCATCCAAAGAGTACACATGAGCAGATCATGGCTCCAGTTGCATATGTAGCAGAGGATGGCCTTGTTGGGCATCAATGGGAGGAGAAGCCCTTGGTCCTGTGAAGGCTTGATGCCCCAGTGTAGGGGAATGTCAGGGCCTGGAGGCCAAAGGGATTGGGTGGGTCGGGCAACACCCTTATAGAAGCAGGGGGAAGGGGTCGGAGTATGGGGAGGTTGTTTCTGGAGGAGAAACTGGGAAAGGGGATAACTTAAAATGTAAATTAAAAAAATCCAACAAAAGAAAAAAAGAAAAGAAAATCCTCCCATTCTTTTTACTGAGATTCCCTAACACCCCCTTTGCCTAGGTGCTCCTGGAAAGTACATCATGATCATCACATTTTCCTACTAGAAAAACTCAAGCTCACTGTTCTAGATCATGATTTTCTGTTTTCCTGGCTACAATGTCTTTTCTGGATAGGTCTTTAACTGTACTGTCTCTTCTACTACCTACCATGTGAGGTTAGGATCAGCTTGAAGTTCTGAAGCAATTTTTAGATTTATAGCTGTTATTTCTCCTAAATGATAGAATGCATGCCTATAGATCTTGTCAAGTTTCAATTAAAACTTTACTGGAAGAACTTTTAAACGCAAAAGTACAAAGACATTACATAGTGAGATAAACCAGGTTCCAAGTCCACACGTCCCAAGTAATTCTTTTATACAGTTAGAATAGCCATTTTGAAGTTGTAGAGTCTTACATTGGATTTTACACTTTCCTTAGCATTTTTATGTACTTATTCACCCCACAAAAACTGAAAATCAGTGGCAGACTTAAGACTAGAAAACCAGTCAGTTTTATATTCTCTCATGACTCATGTGTCTATCAGTGAGTTCATCCTTATTCATCATCAAATACTGTACTCACATCTACACTTTTACACACACACACACACACACACACACACACACATATATGTATTATTTGTAAATATATGGAACATATATTAAGGGATTTATAAAGAAGATGAAGTTTTTTCGTTTGGAGATTGTGTGACCTCACTAAAAGTTATATATTCTAGGTCCATTTATATTCCGGTAAAATTCGTGTTTTTTTTTTTTTTATCAAAACAGTGTACCATTTTATATATGTCTCAGATTCTTATTGTTTAATCACTTGTTGGACAGCCAAGCTGGTTCCATTTCCTTGCTTCTATGTTTAAGACAGCAATAAAGATGGGATGAAAATATCTCAGTGGTATGATATGTGATTCTCTGTTCCCATGAGTGAAACAGCTCAGTAATGTCATAGCTCTAATTTTAATCTTTTTGAGGTAACTCCAAATTGACTTCCATGATGACTATATTATTTTATATCTCCATCAGTAGGCAGTATGGTTTCCTCTTTCTCCACATCCTTTCCAACACTTGTTATCAGGTTTCTTGATGTTATTCATTCTGACTGGGGTGAGGTATTATCTCAAAGTAATTTTAATTTACATTTCCTTGACAGCTAGGAATATTGAACACTTCTTAAGAATAATTGTTGGTCATTTGTGTTGCTTTAAAAAAAAAAACCTCTCTACTTACGTATAAAGAATACGTTTTATTCTTTGGTATTAATTGCAGCAAATTTTCATAAATCTTGGATGTTTCCTCCTTGTCTGAAGTGCAGTTGGTAAAGACTTTCTTCCATTCTGTGGGATGTCTGTTTTCTGTGCTAAGAGTTCCCCTAGCTGTGTGGAAATTTGTATTTTGGTATGGTTCCACCTTTTGATATTTGGGGCCAGTTCTGTGCTCTTGGTGTTCTGTTAAGAAAGTTCTTGCCCACTCCAATATTTTGAAGCATTATTCCCTACAGTTTATTTTTAAGTTCAAGTATTTTGTGTCTTATGCTTTTGATCCATATTGAATTGATCTTTGTACAAAGTGACAGATATGAATCTAATTCTATTCTTCTGCAGGTAGATATCCAGTGTTAAAGACACCATTTATTGAATAAGCTATCCTTTTTTCTCCAATATATGATTCTGCCTTCTTTGTCTTGGTCTTTAGTTTCCTTCCCTTGATCTTTCTGTCTATTTTCATGCCAGTACCAGGCTGTCTTCATCAGTATAGCATTGTAGAATATTTGAGGTCAGATATTGTAGTACTACTGGCATTGTATTTACTCCTTAGAATTCCTTTGGCTGCTGGCAATATTTTCTGGTTCCATATGAATTCTTGAATTTTTTTAAAAAAATGTAAAATATAGCCTCAGAATCTTGACAGACATTGCATTAGTTCTGTAGATTAATTTTGGTAATACAGCCATTTTTACCATACTAATTGTGCCAACCAAGGACCAACATGCCAAAAGAGGCTCTCTGTCACCTCTTACCTTCATTAATTTCCTTTTTCAACATTTTTTTGCAATTTGGTTATAGAGGTTTTATCATCTTTGGTCATGTATATTCCTAAATTGTTTTTAATTATTCTAAATCTAACATTTTCCAAAATATCTTTCTCCAAAAGCATATTGTTGGTAAGCTTTTGTAAGTTATTAACAACAGAGTATATTTATTAATAACAAGGTATGTTTACAGTTGTTGCTGCCATCACAAAGCTCTTAGTATTTTTTTTTTGTTGTCATCCTCTTTATCCTGTATGTACATGATATGCCTGCTGTGACCTAGAACTCTTAGTAACACTTACTTTAATGGTGTTTGCAAAAAGGGGTATTTCAGTGAACTGTAGGGGGTTGGTCTGGTACTGTTATGTATTCAAATGCTAAATACTGGACCTGAAAAACTGGTTGCCACCTGATGAGGAGATCCTCCTGTACATCAAATGATGACATATAACCCTGCTTCTAACTTAATTGTTCAATAAAAGCTAAGCTTTATGATTGCACAATAAATAGATGTAGGCTCATTTGCAGTTGCTTTACTGAGGGTTGCAGAAGAAAGAAAAAAAAAAAGGATACAGAGAGAGAGGAGGAGGCCACCATGAGAGGAGATAGACCATGAACACCTGACTAGGGCAAACAGCAAACAACAAGGGGCATATAGCTGGGGTGTACATATAGTAGCTGTAAGACCTGCCCAATCTAGGCCAATGGCTTATAACTAAAATACCCAGATTCTGTGCCTTTTGTATGGGCTAGCTACAATTTTTAGTCTATTTTTAGAGTGAGCCTCTCAGGTGTTAGAAATAAGAAAGCCATGAGAGCCTTTTGTGCGTCTAATTAGAAAATTAATGCTGCATAAAGCAGAGCATGTGCAGACAAATCTTCAAAGCTAAAATAATTGACTACAATATAAAGGAAGGTGTTAACATACATAACATGCACTGAAAGGAGGTGAGAACTCGGCCTTCCTAGGAAATGTAAGTTCTGGTGAGTTCTTGAGTCAAACATGAACAATATCTTGAAGACATCCAGGGAAAAGAAAATTGACTGAAATTTGCTAATATCCCCGTGAACTGAGTCTTCTTGGATTCTCTGGTTCCCATTTCTCCCAGAAGTATTTAATTGTCGTGAAAAAAAAATTGAGTATTTTGGAGCTGCTTTGCCATAAGCAGAAACTTTAATCAGTATCATCTGACTGGGATTTTATGATTGCTTAAATTAACTTCTTGATGTTTGAATTGTTTCTTTATAAGATGAATCCATCTTTTAGACTGGAGAGAGAGCTTAGAGGTTGAGTAGGTCCCAGCACCTTTATAAGGGAGTTTCCCACTGCCTATAAATCCAGTTCTAGAAGACCTGATGCCCTACATTGGCCTTTTCAGGCATCTATACTCGTCTACATATAACCATCTCTCTGAAACAAACAAAAAAATTAAATTGGATTTTCTTTATTTACATTGCAAATCTTATCCCCTTTCCTGATTTCTTCTCCATAACTCCCTTATCTCATTCCTCATATCCCCCTTCTTACATGAGGGTGTTCCCCCTCCCAACCACTCCCCTTTCCTGCCTCCCCACCCTGAAATTCCCCTACAATGGGAGGTCCAGTCTTGGCAGGATCAAGGGCTTCTCCTCCCATTGGTGCCCAACAGACCCATCCTCTGCTACATACGCAGCTGGAGCCATGGGTCTGTCCATGTGTACTCTTGGGTGGTGGTTTAGTCTCTGGGGGCTCTGGTTGGTTGGTATTGTTGTTGTTATGGGATTGTAAACCCCTTTAGCTCCTTAAATCCTTTCTCTAACTGCTCTAATGTGGACCCTATTCTCAGTTCAATGGTTGGCTGTGAGCATTTGCCTCTGTATTTGTCATGTTCTGGCAGAGCCTCTCAGGAATCAGCTATATCAGGCTCCTGTCAGCTTGTATTTTTTGACATCAGCAATAGTGTCTGGGTTTGTTGTTTGTATGTGTATGGGCTAGATCCCCAGGTGGGGCAGGTTCTGGATGGTCTTTCCTTCAGTCTCTGCTCCAAACTTTGTCTCCATTTTCCTTCCTGTGAATATTTTTCTTCCTGCTTCTAAGAAGGGTGGAAGCATCTGCACTTTGGTGATCCTTTTTGACCTTCATGTGGTCTGTGGATTCTATCTTGGGTAATCCAAGCTTTTGGGTTAATATCCACTTATCCATGAGTGCATGCCATGTATGTTTTTTTGTGATTGGATAACCTCACTCAAGATAAATTTTCTAGTTCCATCCATTTGCCTATGAATTTTATGAAGTCATTGTTTAAAATGTCAACCAATAGATTGGGAAAAGATCTTTACCAATCCTACATCAGATAGAAGACTAATATCCAATATATACAAAGAACTCAAGAAGTTAGACTCCAGAAAATCAAATAACCCTATTAAAAATGGGGTATACAGCTAAACAAAGAATTCTCAACTGAGGAATATCGAATGGCTGAGAAGTAGCTAAAGAAATGTTCAACATCCTTAGTCATCAGGGAAATGCAAATCAAAACAACCCTGAGATTCCATCTCACCCCAGTCAGAAGGGCTAAGATGAAAAACTCAGGTGGCATCAGATGCTGGTGAGGATGTGGAGAAAGAAGAACACTCCTCCATTGTTGGTGGGATTGCAAGCTGGTACAAAGACTCTGGAAATCAGCCTGGCAATTCCTCAGAAAATTGGACATAGTACTTCCTGAGGATCCAGCTATACCACTCCTAGGCATATACCCAAAAGATGCTCCAGCATACAACAAGGACACATGCTCCACTATGTTCATAGCAGCCCTATTTATAATAGTCAGAAGCTGTAAAGAACCCAGATATTCCTCAAAACAGGGATGGATACAGAAAATGTGGTACATTTACACAACAAAGAATTTTTTTGTTATTAATTTGCTTGGGAAGAAGGACAGTTATTCTTTGGGGCAGAGTAGAATGTAGTGTTGTAGTAGCTATTTAATCTCAGATACAAGGCTTTATCCTGTCTTAGATCATTCTGTTACCAGATAAGACATGCTACTTTTATATTTATAATGTCTTTGAAGCACTAGAGCTGGGCAGATATCTACCCTCTACCCTAATAGGATATACTTGCTTATCAATAACTCTAAGTTATAACTTGCCATGTTTCATCTGGGCTGCTCATAATTCCAATTGACCAGCCCTCATGGTCAGTTTTCATGACTCATCTACCTCATGTCATTTTTTTTTCTCTTTTCATTTTCTTCTTCTTTCTCATCCTTACAGTCCTACTTCAGACCCCAAGCCTAGGAATGGAAACTCCACATACCTTTCTTTTTCCAACTACAGGCTATCAGCATCTTTATTCAACCAATAGTTTTAAGTTAAGCAGCAAGGTCACATAATACTACTTGATGTATGTGCGGATTCTCTTATTCCTGGGGGCAACCAGGGCTTAAGGAATAATATTTGCATTACAATACATAACACCAGAAAAAAAAAACCCTCAATACTGTAACTCCATTTCTCATTGTAAACTATGTGTGTAAATTCATTGACCTATTATATGTTAGAGAAATAGCCCAGTTTCAGAATTGTAGAAATAACAATTTCAATATTCTACCAGATATTTAAGCTTGATGTTTTAGGAGTGATTTGTAGAGATAAGATGCTTAGTATTATCATAATATAACTTTTGCTAATTTTCTATTAATAGACACAATATATTTTGAAAATGAATAATTCATTGTGGATTTGTTGATTAATCCTTTGTGTTCTCCTTTGTCCTTGAAAACCGTCAGGGGTAAAATATTGCATCTGCTCTTGGGCCTGTCTATGAACAAGTTGATCTAAATGCCTAGTTGGGTAGTGATTAAACAGATACAGTCTTCCCCCAAACAGCTGTATCTAGAGCATGTCTCTCAACCCCTTAGAGGTAGCTAAAGCAAAATTTATCTCAAAGGGTGACATATGTCTCAATTTATTTTTACAATTTAGCAGAGTAACTTTTTTCAAAGCTTTCAAGTGTAAGGGACAGTTTTGCAAAGAAACTGAGTGTCAAAGATCAAGGTTCTAGGTCTGTGTTTCCCCAATCATTAATATACTAATGCTTGAGAAATCCCTCATTGGTCCTATATTATACTTAGGAGTACAAGTTAGCACATTCTTCCTCAGTTCTCTTGCCAAGCTGTTTAGAGCAAAGAGTAAACACTCTATATAGAGAAACAACTTTGAAATAGTTAAGAAAGCTTTCTTTTACCAAATAAGAATAGGTATTAACATATAAGTACCCTGTGACAGTTTTCATAATGTACGCTCATCTGCTGACATAGTCAGCTCAGATAGTCAACAGTTTTCGAGGGAGGTAGTAAGGATTAAAGAAAGAAAAGACAGCTAGACAACATGACTCCATGACTCCAGCCAGTGCTGAAACTGAAGCGGTTGTTTTTTTCTCAGTCTGTTTTTATACCATTCTAGGCACATGCAAAGAATAGGGTCAGTTCTAGTTCAAAGACAAAGTCAAGGAATAAACAAAGCATAGACGAAGTAGTCGAACCAGGCAATAAACAAAATCCCATGGTGGTCACTGTGTCTAGGGCTTTATCAGCATGACCAAGATAAAAGGAATACAATACTTTCCTTGGTTGTATTTATCTTGAGGCCAGTGTAAATGTTTTTATCCGAGTCTACTCCCTTGTCCACCTAGACCATTGTAAATATTCTTGCCAATATCCTTGAAGCAGCATCAAGGGCTCTCCACAATCTGTGAATTGTAAAAGTTTTGTTTCTATGTCTAAAATTAATTCTATCTAGGCTTCTCATATTACTTGAAAATGTCATGTCTTAGTAAAGTTTTCTATTGCTATGATAAAATACCATGATCAAGACAACTTAGAGAGGAAAGAGCTTATTTGGCTTACATTTCCACATTGCAGTTCATTATCAAAGGAAATCAGGACAGGAACTCAAACAGGGCAGGATCCTGTTTGAGGAAGGGAGGCATGAGCTTATATCAGAGGCCATGGTAGTGGTGGCGGTGGTGGTGATGGCGGGGGGAGGTACTGCTTACTGGCTTGCTTCTCACAGCTTGTAAAACTTGCTTTCTTATAGAATCCAGGACCACCAGTCCAGGGATGGTCCTATCTACAATGGCACTATAGTGGTTTATCACTAACTGAGATCTCTTACAGCTGTATCTCACGGAGCAATTTCCTCAACTGAGCCTCCTTCCTTTGACTCGACTTGTGTTAAGGTGACACAAAACCAGCCAGTTTGTATTTATATTTAGAATTTGTTTGTGTTTGTCTTTGTATTTAGAATTTATTTCTGTTTTGCTCTTCAATCAAAGTAACCCTGAATTCTGCTATGGAAGGCCTTTGACAGGCCATGGGGCTTATGATCTACAGAGGTCATTTGTACTTCTATTCACAGACCTAAATGTTAATCCAACTCCCCTCCCTGTCTCTGTTCCCTCCCCTATCTCCTCTCATTCCCTCTTTACTCTTTCCTTTTTTTCTTCTTTTGTCATGTTTTCTTCACCATTCTTCTCTCCATTCTTCCTTTCTCCTGCCCAGCCTTCTCTTCACCCTCCTTCCCCTCTCCTCTTCCTTTCTTTAGCTTAGGTCTGTGTGCTGCCATCTGGGGCTCATACTGAAGGTAGACAAAACATGCCCCTCATGTCCTGTTCCAACCATAAGACTTATTTTCACTAACAGTATGCCTTCCCTGCCCATGTCTGTCATGTAGGAGGTACAGACTCTTAGGTAGCCATCTTACCTCCATGTGAGTGGGAGTGCTAAGAAGACCACCCTTTTATCAGAGATCAGTAAGAAAAGCAGATGTTTTGTATTTGGTAATAACATTCTCCATACTCATCTAAGGATTCAGGTCTTCTATCTAAACTATTGCCTTACTACGTGCTAGAGAACTGACCGTGGTATATGGCTCTCTTTTCTCCCGTGGTTCAACACTATTTATGTCCTTTTCTGCTACTCGTATATAGATAGTAGAGATTGAAACTGGAAATGGCTACAGATTCTGAGAAACTACATTCCATTCAATTCCAGGCTCTCTTAATTCTGGGGGGAGACATTTGCTCTTCAGAAATCAAGAAACTGTCTTCCAAGGTTGGTTTCTCAACATGCTTCTAGAAGAAGAGACTCAGTTGCACTTTGTGTAAGTGGCAAAAGCGAAGAAGCTCAGTGAACATTTCAGCAAACTGCAAAGAGATCATGATCACTGGTAGAAATTAATGATCGTCTGACATATGGTGTTTCCAACAAAACTATCATAGCATTGTTCAAAATAATGATCTATGAGAAAATTCAAATCTTTAGTTATGAACAATAATGTTTGGTTTCTTAAAAGTACATTCTCTTTTTTGCAGTTATTTATTCATTTATTTATTTATTTAATTTTATTGGATGTTTTTATTTACATTTTAGATGTTATCCCATTTCCTGATTTCCCCTCCAGAAACCCGTTATCCCACCCCCACCCCCAGTCCTCCTGCTTCTATGAGGGTGCTCTTTCACTCACTGAACCACTTCCTCCTACCTACTTGCCCTAAAAAATAACCTTAAAAATATATTAGTCAATGACATCTACATATTAATTAAGTTCTATTTAGACAGATTTTTATTAGCTTAATTTTCTTTTATTCTTACAAAACTTTAGTAATGATTATAATCAGTCAAGGAAGCATTAAATCTTATAAAATGTGTGCCTCTCAGTGGGGGAATAAAAAGAAGTTCTGTAAACTTCTAATACCCTTATTGATGTATTAGCAATTCTAATATTAGTTATTAATTCTATTATTAATTAATTACTGATTCAGAGAAACCATATTCTATTCAAGTCCAGGTTATCTTATCCTGGACTTTGGTATTCAATAATAATTTAATATTCAATAATCAAGAGACTGTCTTAGAAAACTTGGAACTGTTTGCCTCTTACACATTAGGAAAACTTTTAAGTATTTGGTGGAATATGAAATTGATGAAAAGATATAGATCAAGTATAATTTAAAAATTCATTCTTCTGGGTCCCATAGAAAACATTGACATAACCATCAAAGAAACTGTAAAACCCAAAAAAACTCCTAACCCAAAACATCCAGGAGATATAGGACACAATGAGAAGACCAAACCTAAGGATAATAGGTATAGAAGAGAGCTAAGATTACCAAATTAAAGGGCTAGTATATATCTTCAACAAAATTATAGAAGAAAACTTCCTTAACCTAAAAAAAGAGATGCCCAAAAACATACAAGGAGCCTACAGAACTTGAAATAGATTGGACCAGAAAAGAAACTCCTCCTGTCACATAATAGTCAAAACACTAAATGTACAAAATAAAGAAAGAATATTAAAAGCAATAAGGGAAAATGGTCAAGTAACATATAAAGGCATACCTATCAGAACTACACCAGACTTCTCACCAGAGATTATGAAAGCCAGAAGATCCCGGACAAATGTCTTACAGACCCTAAGAGAACACAAATGCCCATCCCAGGCTACTGTATCCAGCAAAACTCTCAATTAACATAGATGGAGAAACCAAGATATTCCATGACAAAACCAAATTTATACAATATCTTTCCACAAATCTAGCCCTACAAAGAAAAATGGATGGAAAACTGCAACATAAGGAGGGAAACTATACCCTAGAAAAAGCAAGAAGGTAATCTTCTTGAAAGAAACCCAAAAGAAGTGAGCCATAGAAACATAATTCTACCTCTAACAACAAAAATAATAGGAAACAACAATCACTATTCCTTAATATCTCTTAACAATGAACTCAATTCCCCAATAAAAAGATACAGAATAACTGACTGGTTACCTCAGATTCAAAGACTGGAAAACAAATTTTCAAGCAAATGGTCTGAAGAAACAAGCTGGAGTAGCCATTCTAATACTGAATAAAGTCAACTTTTAACCAAAAGTTAGCAAAAAACATATGGAAGAACACTTGACAAGTAGTCACACATTACATAAAATACCTCAGTGTGACTCTAACTAAGCAAGTAAAATATTTGTATGACAAGAACTTCAAATTCCAAAGAAAGAAATTAAAGAAGATCTCAGAAGATGGAAAGATCTCCCATGCTCATAGATTGCCTGGATTAATATTGTAAAAATGACTATTTTGCCAAAAGCAAGCTAAAGATTCAATGCAATCCCCATCAAAATTCCAATTCAATTCTTCATAGAATTAGAAAGAGCAATTTGAAAATTCATTTGGAATAACAAAATACCCAGGATAGGGAAAACTATCGTCAACGATAAAAGAGCTCCTGGGGTAATCACTATCCACTCAAACTAATAGAAGAGAAAGTGGGGAAGAACCTCGAACACATGGGCACTGGGGAAATTTTTCTGAACAGAATAACAATGGCTTATGCTCTAAGATTAGGAATCAAGAAACAGGACATCATTAAAATTGCCAAGCTTCTGTAAGGCAAAGAACACTGTCATTAGTATGAAATGGCCACCAACAGATTTGGAAAAGATCTTTCCCAATCCTACATTTGATAGTGGGCTAATATCCAATATATACAAAGAACTCAAAATATCATCCTGAGTGAGGTAACCCAATTGCAAAAAAGTCCCACACATGATATGCACTCACTAATAAATGGATATTAGCCCAAAAACTCAAGTTACCCAAGATAGAATCCATAGACCATATGAAGCTCAAGAAGGACAACCAAAGTGGGAACGCTTCAGTCCTTGAGAGGTAGAACAAAAATATTCATATGAGGAGATATGGAGACAAAGTTTGGAGCAGAGTCTGAAGGAATAGCCATTCAGTGCTTGCCCTACCTATGGATTCAGTCCATACACATACAGCCACCAAACCCAGACAGTATTGGTGATGCCAAGAAGTGCATACTGACAGGAGCCTGATATAACTGTTTCCTAAGAGGCTCTGCCAGAACATGGCAAATACAGAGGTGAATGCTAGCAGCCAACCATTGAACTGAGAATGGGGTTCTCATCGAACAAGTTAGAGAAAAGGTTTAAGGAGCTGAAGGTGCTTGCAACCCCATGAGAACAACAATACTAACCAACCAGAGCTCCCAGGGACTAAACCACCATCCAAAGAGTACACAAGGACAGACCCATGGCTCCAACTGTATATGTAGCAGAGGATGACCATGTTGGGCAGCAATGGGAGGAGAAGCCCTTGATCCTGCCAAGGCTGGATCCCCCAGTGTAGGGAATGTCCGGGCGGGGAGGTGGGAAGGCGTGGGTGGTTGGGGGGAACACTCTCATAGAAGAAGGGGGAGGGGGATTATATAGGGGGTTTATGGATGGGAATCCGGGGAAGGGAATAACATTTGAAATGTTAATAAAAAAATAAAAATTATAAAATTAGTAAATTATTTTTGGTACTATACTTTTACTAATATAGTATTTATACTTTATTATAAGTATAAATATAATTATATATTATAAGTGTATAAACTAATCAATATAGAGACATTTATATGAATGTCTCATGGAATTGAACAGTAATAGGTAACACAAACAAATGAATTAGTTATGAGGGGATGGTTCAGTTGGTAAACTTTATTTTGAAAGCATCAGGACCTGAATTTGATCTTCAGTATCCCCAGGAAACAGCAAGTGTAGCTCCACAGGCTTTGGAGCCCAGCTCTGGGGAGCCAGGTAAATGGAAAGTCCTAAGTCTCACTGGTTAGCCAGCCTGATATAAGTGACTAGTTTCAGACCAATGAGAAATCCTTTTTTGGGAAATGTAACACAGACAAAGTCCAAGGGACAACCACCAAAGCTCACCTAGAGCTTCTGTATATAGTCATGGCATATGTAAGTTCACATGTACACAATATTCAACTGTTTTTCCAGGTATAAACACATGCAGATATACACGAGCACAAATGTAAACAGGCAGAATTACGTCAAGGAGATAACAAGAAATATTAAGTAGACATAATTAACTCAGTGTTCTACTTTAACAGTTGGTATTCACAAGATATATTTTGATTGTTTACTTTGTATAGCCATTATTTGTGAGCAGCCCTGTTTTCAAAATTAATAATCCATTTAGAGTTTTGTAGAATACATTAATACTGAACTAAAAAGTCTACAAAATTCACAAAGTGTGGTGTTAGTAGTATAATAAAATCATGAACAAAGAGTACTGGTATTTTATGGCATAATCACTGAAATGTTTATCACTTCCCAACATTGTATTCTATCTATGTCCATTTTATTCTTTATTATATCAAAGCGTATGGCAGCATTCTAACAAAATTTAATTCACTAACGTTTTACCTTAATATTAATTAACCTTTCTTTACTTTAGGGTGTCAGATTTCTTATCTCAGCTACACGCCTCCAAGACAATTCTGTGATATAATATTTTAAAAATATATTGCAGGGTGGAAAGTACTTGCTGCAAAATTAGGAGGGTCTGAATGCAGATCCTAGCACCCACATAAAAGCCATGGTAATGTGCATATTTAACCCGACTGCTGGGAGATGGAGACAGGGGGATATAAGGGCTTACTGAGTATACAATCTAGTCAAAGCCAGGAGCTCCAGGTTCAGTAAGAGACTGTCTCAAAAACTACAATAAGAGTAATTATTAAGGAAAAATTCCTAGTGATAGATTCTGTCCTCAACACATTCATGTGTGAAAGTTCACCCATAAATTAAATGCAGCATACATACACACATAAAAATTAAATTTATTTTAAATGTTAAAGATACAGCTCATGTGTCTACCATTTCTTAAAAACTTTTTTTTTAAGGAAAGGAAATGCTGTAAACGATTTAGCTGACATAGCCAATCTGTCTCTGGTCATTTTTTTTTTTCTGGTGGTTTGTAAATTGCTGAGTCTGGAGCTCAGAAGCAAGCCTGCCGACTTGAACTCAGACTAATGTATCCCAGTTCAAAGACATTTACTCTAAATATCTATTAGCTAATCAGCAGATAGACCTGGTTATTACTGCATGCCCTGTTTTTTCATAGTTCTTTTTCCTGAACTGTCCAATCCTGGTATGTCACAAGGTATCAGCACCTCTCTAATTTCTCTGGTCAGTTTTCTCTGCAGTTTCTGATATCGCACTCCACCTTCTCTGCGTCTGAATTTTGCTAAAATCTCTAGCACCAGCATGCATGTTAGTCTTGACTTGGCTGCCTCGATGGCTGGGCATGAGAAAAATGAAGATGGATTCAATGTGTTAATAACTCCGATGCCAATGCTTCACCCCAACATCTATCAAGTTTTCTTGGACTCTTTGTAGGATGCGGCTTAATTTTATTATATTCTTAATGATGGCTTTAAATGGTCCCCGAGACTCACATGGGTCTTCCTTCTTGGAATAACAGTTTTCCCCAGAGTTTCTCCATATAAGAGAATGATCCCAAAACCTGCCTCATGAGAAACTACTACGATTATTATTTTTACCTCTGTAGTAGTTACTGCTGCCATAAAATAAATGCATTTTTTCAAACAAGAAGAAAATTAGTTCCAAAGGCTCAGAACAGGGTAGAGTTATTACTTTTTAATAAACTTTTCATTTTAAAATGGTTTTAGAGTTACTGAAAACCAGAAAGATGCTGAGACCCCATAAATCTCAGTCACTTCTTCTGTTATTAATATCTCGGGTCCCTATAGTACATTTGTCATAATTATTGAACCAAAGGTTGATGCATTATTGCTAGAGTTGGTACTTTATTTGAATTTGTAAAAAGGGTTTTCCTGTTTTTCTTTCCTGAGGTCTGTCTTGGGGTACTCCATTTAATTCAGTGGCCATATCTCTCTTGACTTTGACATCATGTAGATGGCTTAATATCCTCTCAGCTTACCCACACTTTAGACAACTTTTTGATTTCTATTTTCATAGAAAATTTATTTTTATAAATTGACATTCTAAATTACTCCCCTACCTTTTGAAACATTTTCAGTGTTCTTCAATCTTCATCCAGTTTTGAAATTGAGGCACGTCTTTTTTGAGGATTAAGATATCATCTAAGCCCAGAAGAAGGTAACAGCTCTATCCTCCAGTCTCTCATGAAGCAGGGATAGGGCCTAACTGTGAGTCACTGCAGTAGCAAACACAGAAGGCCTAGTAAAAGAGAAAACCATCCATAAACCCACTCCACTGTGCTGGACACATCCTGCCGGTCACCTTCCTCCCAGTGTCGTCTAGAACTCCCACTAACTGAGCGTCAGTGCTCAAAAGCTCCCGCCTGCTTCGCTTGAGTTGCACCGGTTTAGTTCTTCTCTCATTGAGATACTTTTGAGTATTCTTCTTTGCATATTTTTTTGGTGCAGTTTTTGCTTTGGCCAGCAGCGTACTTTTCTTTCTGCTGCATAGTCTTGGACTTTTGAGATGGTTTAACTTATACATTTTACAGATGTTTCTCGTGATTAGACTAATGTGAATTTTTGAGCAAATAGCACAGAGATGAAATTCCGTTTTTGTTGCATTTTATCACATAGACCCCCATCTATAATCAGTAGGATTCATCTTTATTGATCCCCACCTCATGGTTTAGTGACTTCTCTCATTGTTGTGCTTGAATACCCAGCATGAGAGACTGAAGTGGGACAACACTGATTTTGGCTGTAGTTGAGAGAGACAGTTCATCGTCGTGTTTCTACTCAATGGAGAAGGGTGAGTGTTACTTCTCAGCTTATTAGCTGTCTTATATTTAGTTCTGGGTCCCAGACTTTGAAATGGTGCTTGCTACAGCTAAAAGGGGTGCTCCTGATCCTTCAAAGACTTGCCCAGAGCTTTGTCTCCTACAGGGAGCTAAACTGACAACTAGCATTAACCGTCATGAACCTTATACAAAGATGAGGCTGTTTTCATCATTTGTTGTCCCGTGCTTACTCAGTGTTATATCTTTTGTTTTTGAGGGTTGAGCATCTATAGTCTGTGGAAGTTTCAAATACTTGAAAATGGTACTTAAAAAGATAATTTATGGAAAACTCCATCAATTAATCTGGTTGTTCATTTATTACTGTCTGTTTAGATGTATGGATGTTCGCGGTATACTTTAGCTGTAAGCAACAGTGCATTTTCTATTTTATTGCTTGGCCACTGACATTCCATAGCTGGCTCCTTGGTCACATTAGCATACAGTAACACACATAAATTGTTATAAATTTATTTTTGAATATTACCTATCTTTCATATTTCTATATGCTATTGCCTATATTTACAATAAAATAAAATGGTATTATGATGGACTGAATTCATCCTGAAGTATCACACACTAGCTACCTCTCCAGATTCCCACACCAACCATGAGAAATCTGGCTTTCCTGTTACCCAGGGATTCAATTGTTTAACCTCAGAATGTATTTAAATTAGTACCTGAATTGACGGTATTTTTGTTGACCAGATCTAACTTTTCTGCATCAGTGCAGTGTTCTGTGAAACTCTTTTAGCTCCCACCAAAACAAATTGCAATTTCAGAATACTTCCCATTCCCTTTCCCATGAGTTCTTTTCATATATTTATAGTGTAGTTCACTTTAAAATGTTTTATACCCTATTGTAGAATTTATTCAATGTTTTAAAGATTTTTAGTAATCTTCATGTCTCAAAGTTTGCTGTGACTTTGTGACTATCCATTTTAGATCTTTATTCTTTTCCAATTATGTATTTAGTGCTATAAATTTCTACTTCAAACCACCACTTCTTTTGAGAAATTCCATTTTCATTTGTATTTAATTCAAATATGTTGTTTCTCTGGAGACTTTGATCCATTGAAAATTTGGGATTTTTATCCTTTAATTTCTTGTCATTTGCAGATTCCTCTTTAAATTTTGTTAATGATTTGTACTTTACTTCCATTTGGTCAGAACCCACACTTTACATGTCTTCATTCTGTTATATTTGTCAAGGTTCTCTGGAGGTCACTGAAGCAAGGTCATGAAATTTCTCTGTGAGTTTCGTAAAATGTGTACTCTTTGGTTGTTGACGGGGCAGTCTATAAATGTCAATTAGATCAAATTGATTGTTAGTGCTGTCAATTGGTATCACTATCCTTTTGGAATGTCCATCTGTTGGCTGTATCAATTACTAAAAAACCAATACTATATCTTCCAACTACCAGAGTACAGCAGTCTATCTCTCCCATTGGATTTTATCATTTTTGCCTCATGTTCATTATAAATTATGCTTAGAGACATATACATTTAACATGATTTCATTTAATGTAGATTTTATTCCTTTATCATTGTCCAATTGCTTCTTTATTACTAATCATTATCCCTTTTTGATTCTATGCTGAAATTAAAACAGGGCCCTACACTTTCTTTTGGTTGGGGTGAGGATGGATGTCTTCTACATCGTCACTTTCAATCTGAATATCCATGATGTGAACAATATGTATTTTTCAGCCATTCTGACTCTGCTTCCCTTTTATTGACAATCATTATTTTAAGGTGAACAGCCAGACTACTACTTGTTGTTTTCTACTTTGATTTTAACTTACCATTTTATGATTCCACTTTCTTTCCTTTATTTGGCCTATCCATCACACTCCTCCATTTATTTTACTTTGTCTCCTTACAGTTTCAAACATACATTACTAGGCAATCGAAATTTGTCTTTAAGTACCATTCATACTACTTATGAAATAGTGCAGATGTTATATAAGGTGTTGTGTAATTCTTTCCTCTGAGTTGAAACATCTCCTCTTAGAAAAGGATCTTAAAGTTAATCTCATGAAATAAAGGAAACTCACAAGGCTCAAGAAGTTCCTGAAAGTAATAAATTCATATGATCCCCTACCCTGTTGCATATGCAATAGCAATTGCTTTGGGGAAAAGACTCTACTACTCATTTTGTGACTGGAGTGTTGTGTAAGGTGCTCCAAGGATGCATCTTTCCTGAGTTGTTACCCAAGGTAGACAAGCTTTTCTGTAGTGCAGCTACTTTTTAGTCATCTATGTCCCAGTCAGAAAGGACAATGAACTTGCAGGTTAATTAAAACCTGGTTAATTAAACTCATGCGTATTTGTCTAGTAGGTCTATTGCATTATCTTTGGTGAGTAGACATTTGGTCACTTTTTCTTATTAGAAATCATATCACAAATGTATTCCCCATTCTTCCTTTGCATTCTTCTGATTGCTAGGACTTATTTCATGCTATCATTATGAATGCATTATTTTATTTTAAAAGTGGAAAATATTTTATATCAATTAACAATAGATAAAATTAATGAATTTTTACTTCCCTTTCCTCATAATACCCATTTGTGTTCTGTATTACTTTCTGCCTCAATACCTTAAAGTAATTTTTTTGCTGTTCTACTGAAAATATTTATCTTCAGTTTGTGTTTATCTAATTCTTCCTGTTTTTTGTGTCATGCTTGAGTGATGTCTTTATTGGTATAACTCTAGCTTGTTCAATTTTTTTCACTTGAATTGTATCATCCCTCTTTCTCCTTCCTGCTGGGATTCTTCAGAAACCTCCCTATCTTCTCTATCATTGGCTTTCTACCTGTTTTTCTGTGGGTGAGGGTCCTTTTCTAGCTTGTGTTCTCTCACTCCAAGAATGATGTCCCTAGCAGTTGATATTCATTTTCTGTGCATTTCTTTATGCTTTCTGGATGTATGGTTATGTACTTTTATTCATTTTAGAAGTCTTCTTAGCATTACCATTTTCTTTTTAATTTCTCATTTTCTTCCCCTAGTCTTGAATTACTGTTTTGTTAGATGTTGGTTTTTTCCTTACTTCTTTTTTGAGCATTTTAGCTAAGGACTTATGTTGGTTTCTCAAGTTGGCTAGTCCTTACCTCTACTGGACATACTCTGAGCTCACTAATTGTATTTCTTTTTTTCATTTCTGTCCCAATGTTGTTAATTACATCTATCTATCATCTATCTATCTACATCTCTATCTACATCTCTATCTATCTATCTATCTACCTACCTACCTATCTACCTACTTATTTATTTACCATTTTCAGAAAGTTTCCATTTTTCAGTTCAGATTGCTCATTTGTTTTTTTTACATATTTTCTACCTTTCTACCATAATTGTAAAAATTGATCACAGTTACTTTAAAGTCCTGGCCCCATAATCACAATGTCTTGGTTTTGGGGATCGCTTGCTCTCTTCAGATTTAATTGTTTTGTTGTAATATTTTGTAAATTTTCACAGAAAACTGGCTATGTTATATGTATAAGGAAGTTATGTTTGACTTATATTGCTATGCTGTAATATGCATAGGAAGTCTTAATAATAAGTGCTGGTGATTATATAGATCTGGTATCAGACCAGGGCTGTTCATAATGTCTGCCATAGTTGCACAAAGCTCCACTTACCTCTGGTTGTTATTGTTTTTTATCTTTTTAACCCTGAGTTTGGCCTTACATAAATATCCCATCTCAGAGTGTCTGACTCTTGCAGTCTTTTAATCTAAACACTTCATGTGGTACCAGGTGTGGCCAGTAGGAGAGGAGAGAACTAGGCCATGTCTGGATGATGCTCCAGTGTCAGTAGACCTGATGATTCTAGGACCACATCTCTAGCAGTGAAGTGTCACTGTCCACTCCTGCTATTATAAAATGCATGTTTTACTTCTTAAATGAGCCAGGAAGACCAGAGAAACCCAGTGTAGGAAGAGTGCCTTTTCCATAGCTAGCATAATTATTGCCAAATTCTTCTCCCCTATTGAGTATGCTTTTGTTATACAGAACACCTTTTCTCTATTATGTCTCCCAGCCCTTGCTACAGTTTCTTGGATCTTTAAAAAGAATGAGAACATCTTGGGAATTTGGGATGCAAAACCTGTGAAAAGGTAGGAGATCTTCCTAGGACTGATGACCAGGACTTCTTCCAACAAATTAGCAACATAAATATTAAACACACATGTGGCAGCTACTTGGCTGCTATATAATCTGAATGCAAATGTAACATTCTAGCTGCACCTATTTCTTCATGACTTAATATTGGCATATACCATCTTAAGTTTCTGACGGTTCCAAGAAGAGTCATTCATTTTCAGCTTATTTAGCTTTCCTTGCTGTGAGGAGTGGTATCTTCTAAGCTATTTACATGTGGAAATTGAAGTTGGAAGTCCAAGGTTTGCCTATTTTAGGTAATGGTTTTGACCAGTAAATTTCCTAGTGAGTTGCATAATTCACTTTCTCTGATATTTCTTATATTTCTACCATCAATATTTCATTAAATATCTTACTTCTACTCCTAGTTGAAGAAGTTATTTTTTAAACCCAACTATGCATCAAAGAATATTCTAAAGCAGAGAAGACTTATTGTGTCAAACATGATATTAACTGTCACAATGAATGTATGTACAGAGATTAACAAAAATGCCAGATGTTCTAATTTCTTAATAGAGCTTGTGGTTTTTTTTTGCCTCAATTTTCAACCTCTAACCATGCCCTCTTAACTCTCAGTAAAAATAACGATTATATCCTGAACTGAGGATGTGAGTTATAGTGTCCTCCTAACTAGTTGATCTAGCAGCATCTGTGGTAATTTTGATGCATAATATTATATTATTCATATTCTAACCCCGAATGAGGAGCATTTCTCAATGATGCCAGGAAAGTACAGCAGTAAAGACTTGTAGAGCAATATCTTCCTACAACAGGGGATTTTCGGCTGTGTGAGAATAGAGCTTGGCACATTAAGATATGCATACGTATTATCATCCATGATCTGGCAGGTCCTGTAATTCCTGATATAAGTTCATTTGCACTGGTTTAGGATATTAAGTGTGAATGGTAGAGGACAAGAACCAGGCAGCTTGCCTGACAAGCAGGCAGTGAGTGTTACCCTCCTGTTAGATATGCCAGCTCAGTGCTGCCCACAGTCACGCCTGAGCTCTCCCGTAAGCAGGTTGAGCATGCTGATCTTAAGACATAAGGAAGGGGAGCTTCAGCTATGCTGCTGACCCAGCATTGTGAGAGAGTGCTGACAGGACGTGGCCCTGGAGCCTGCGGCACAAAAGCATCTTCCTTGACAGGGTTCACAAATCCAAAGTGATAGGCAGGGCATCTCCTGTCTGAGCAGCAGCAGTCGCTGCCACAGTGTAGATGTCAGCAGAAAGAATGGCAAAGAAATCTCTTTATTTTCTATTCCTCCCTTGGAGGGTTCTAATAACTGAAACAGCTATCCTTTCAATATTATTTTTTTAAATGATAGGGTAAAGAATAGCATTTGCCATATTAAAATTTCATTTCCAAGTGTCAACAATAGAGAAGCTCAGATTATAATAGGTGACATTTGACGACAAGAATTATTATCTAGTAAGAAAAAAAAATCCTTGAGTCATACATTTTATAAATTTTGCAAGTTTTTTAAAAAAGCCTAAATTATGTGAATCAGATATAATACACAAAAGTAGTTTATTGATTTAAGGTAATAGGATCTATGTGTCAGAGTGCTTTTTATACTGTAATTGAGAAAAGGTAACAATGGGATGACTGACATAAAAATACAGGAAATGCTGTGATTGAATAAAGAGCATTCCCCAGCCCCAAGAAGAGTAATCCTCTCTGCCTGCAGAGGACATAACACTAAGAACTTTCATTTATTTTGGAGCGAACAATAACACCAAACCTTCTATATACACTACCATTTTCCTATGTGCACTTATCCATGATGTCTATATCATAGATATCAACTAAAAATAAAGTAGAACTCTTAAAACAAGAGTTGAGTAAATGTTTCTTCTTTTCTTTCTGTCTCTTTCTGAACTTTTCTTTCTCTTTTCAACTCTTCATTGCAAGGAAGTGCTTTATGTGTTTCTATTGGCATAAGTAAATTGCCAACACCACCAGTCTTGCTCTTTGAAGTCATCTCTAGGTAGAATAACAGATATTTGAAGGCCGTGAGATGGTGTCATTTGCTTTGATACCAGAGAGGACTGACGGGTGAATAGCACAGACAATATAAATATGCTGAACAGAGATATTTCAAATACAGGAGGGACACTGTGAATGGAAAGAATTTCATCTCCTGCCTGAAATTGGGAGCAATTTAAAATGTATGAGTTGCATATTTGAAATCTTACATTGAATATTTTCAGATCACAGCTGACATTGGGTCACTAGAACTATGGTGTGAAACCTGTGGGTATATGACATATATATATATATATATATATATATTTAAAAAATAAGATTGATAATCATCATCATTCTTTCATCTACACAAAACACCTAGAGACCTCTGAGCAGATGACTGGGAAGATTTCAAATTCTTACTTTGGGAAGGGCACTGAGAAAAACATTTGAGTTACAAAGAATTACACTCTTAATGTATTTGCAAGATTGTAGTTATGAAAATATGTACCCCAGCAGGTAGGTTAGCATTCACATCCACTGATAAATGAGCAGGGAGCCAAGTTGTAGAACAGGAGAAATTTGGTGGCATGTTGACAAAAGTATGAGCCACCACCAGCTCATGGTAGAATTGAGTTATAGGGTTTATTCCGTGGTGTAAATACTCCTACCATGCCTTATTTCAAGCTACTATAGTGTAAACTGATTTATAAAGGCTTGAAAATTCCCAGTTAGCTACATTTATGCAGGATGGCTCTAGCTTACCTGATGAGTCAGACATAGCACTGAGCAATTGTCACCAAGAAAATGCATTGTAAAGAAACATTGTTAGTTTGGGTGTTACGGGATACATGGTTAGAATTAATCGTGGGGACAAAGATTTTCTAATTGCTGGATGGAACTGGTCATGAGTTCAGAAATGGAAGTGAACTGGATCAGACAGAGCGAATGATCTGGCAAAGGAACTCTGACGTAAGATGCTGCCATAGTCCAAATCCTGTCTGAAGTGGCAAAAAGAAGGTCCACAATTCAAAAGGCGTCAATGGCCCTCCATTTCATAGCAGGATGGAATGTCATACTTCACAGGACTGTGCTCTTTCTATGGTGCATCCTCCACACTCTGTATATTTTCACCTGGAAGTCACTAAGAGTCACAGAGTAACCATCTTTGTTGTTAGTGTGTTGCTGTACCCAATGGGAGGCAACTGGTAATTTTCATCAGGTCAGAAGCCAGACTGCAAACATGAACTCAGGAAATGTAGATTGAAATCCGAAGCATGGAAACTAGCTCCCCTAGGAGCCTGCCTGGAGACAGATTCGTCTGCAGGCTATTTATTCTTTAGGGGTGCTCTCAAAATTTTATCAGTCAGAGGAATGAAAAAAATGAAACCTAGGCAGGGAGCATAGCTGAGCTTGTGTGCCGTTACAACAAAGACTTCAGTCAGTTCTATGGCAACTCCAGAGGGATGACCTCAGAGATGACTCAAACTGAGGAGAGCATGGTTAGTTTTTATTCTGACACCAGGAGAATGAAATCAGATACGATCTGCTCAGGGAAGGGAGTGTGTCCTTGGCAGTAATTTTTTTTTTTTTCAGTCTGAGATAACCAGATAAAAATTCGTTGACAGTGTAGAATTCAGTACTCCATGCAGCTGGTGTGTGAGTGCTGGAGTTTAAGAACAGGAATCCGAGTTGCACAACACAGCACGTCACTGTTATATCTGTTTTCTTTTTAATTTCTTAGGTTGCAAACAAAGGTTAATTGTGACTTTTCAGCCAAATATATCATTTTACTTTGACTTTTCATTTTTCTTTTTTCTTTTTTCTTTTTTTGCTGAGGTAATGAGGTAAGGTCTTCTTAGAGACCAGGCTGGTCTTAAACTAGGAGATTCTTTTGCATCCATGCCCCATCCCAGGAGGGATGAGATTAAATATGTGCATGACCATACTTGGCTTATGTTTTGTTCCTATTTATTCATTTCCTTTCGACTGCAGAATGTAGAATAAGGTTTATAAATATGCATGCATATATGTGTGTTTATATAGGTTTTGAAAGCCAGGAAAGAGGTCCGTGAGAGGTAAGGAAGAAGGCAGGACACAGGAGGAATAAACATGGATAGTGCAGCACATATGGCAACAGTATATCTTGCTTTCTTAAAATACAAATTGTAGATTGGGTGGAAGCACAGTGGTGTGCTTACCTAGATGTATGAGGTCCTGTACTGAACCCTCAGTACTAGTGTGTCTGTGTGTGTGTGTGTGTGTGTGTGTGTGTGTGTGTGTGTGTGTGTGTGCAAGGAGAAAAGAAAGTTATTGTGAGACTCTTTTCAAGGAAGACATTTCACCGTATAGACTTTTTTTTTTATTACACATCATTTTCCCTGTCCCTCATTGTTCCTTCAAAGGGAATCATATTATGAGCCCCTTTCCATCTGAAACATGACATTTAGAATATCAGTGTTGTATCTGTTACTTGGTTTCTCAGAGTTGCACTGGTGGTTGTTGTTTCCACGGCATTTTCACTAGTGGTAACAAGACCATGTTTACATGACTATAACCAGTGAGAAATGCTGAGGCCATCATAGAGATTCCTTCCTTCACTGAGTATCTAGAGTGGTACTCAAAGCAGCCAGGTGACCTAATATTCTTCCTGGAACATAAACTCATAACAGAGCACTCAGTTTAGCCTCTTCATTGAGCTTGGCCCTTCAGTCACTGCTACAGTATTGACTTATCCAATGTTCACTACTCTTCCTTTTGTCTATTCTCGTCTGCACTCAGTTTATTTTGGTTTGTTTTTGCTGCTCTGAAAGGGGTAAGAATGAGAGTTCCCCTCACCTCCAGGGAATCAATGGATGCATTGCAGATCAATAGTGTAAGAGCCATTTGGTCTGTAGGAGGAAAGTACATGGAAAGTTCTAGCTGTCTCCTTACACTGTGGTAAGACAGAGTGGAAACATGTCATGAATAAAGAATCAAATAGCAAGTTCAAGTTTGGGATTATAATACTAGAATATTGGAGAGCCAAACAGTAAAGATGGAGAGAAAAGATATATATTCAGAATACGTACTGGGATGGGATTAAGGTTATGTGTTCTAAAATGTCCCAGTGTATTCTGTATGTGATATATAAAAGTTTAAACATGCATATACACCAGTATTAAATTCATATGCAAAATACTTCAAGTAGTGTCTAATGCAGCTGTCAGGAGAGATTCACAGCCTACAAAGAGTAGAATGTATAATTTTAGATTGTTTTCCTTAATATTTTGGGTAAGAGAACATTTTGTGTAATAGGGAATAAGACATAAAATTGTTGTATTTTAAGGAAGTTGAATGTTAAAAATATGATCAGCTAGGAACGGGGGTAACATTAGCTATATACATGAAGAAACCATAATAAATATGTTCACTCAGGTATCTGTTGGATGATATTTTGAGTACATCCTTTTAACGTCTGAGATATTTTAGTGGGCATGAGATGTGATATGGTATCCAAATCTCTTAACAATTGTCACCATAGGTCTGTATGACAACTGTAAATTTTGTTTAGATTAATCTGAAGTGTTATCAATTGTAGGAGCAGCATAATCTGAATTGTGTAATGAATGTTACAAACTTGATTTCTAAGACTTGCTTCATCATCACAGATCAAAGAAATGCACTAGCCAGGCTTGGAACATTGTAGGCCAAGTCTTTCATGCTCATTTCAAAACAACTGAGTGAGAAAATATTTTAATGACATATTTACGTATTATAAATGGTCTTCCTTATAGTAATACAGTTTTTCTTTGAAAAATGAATTTTCTGTAAAATGAAATATTTTTTCGATAACAGACAGAGACAAAATAAATACTATGTTATAAGATGACATTTGATTAAAGTTTTTATGGTTAATGGGATGACTTGATTTTATCTATCTGCATTTTCTTAGGTGATAATTTCTGTTGGATAGCTTTATGTCAACCTGACAGAAGCTAAAGTCATCCAAGAGGGGAGAACGTCAGTTAAGAAAATGCTTCCATGAGACTGGACTACAAGCGAGCATGTAGTTTGTGTTCTTAATGATTGATGGGAGAGGGCCCAATTCACTGTGGGTGGTGCCATCCCTGGGCTTGTGGAGTTAAGCAAAGCCATGGCAGAGAAAATCAATAAGCATCACCTCTCCGTGGCCTCTGACTCAGCTCCTGACTTCAGATTCCTGACTTTCTTGAGTTCCTGCTCTGACTTCCTTTGATGAGGAACAGTGCTGTGCAGGTGTAAGCCAAATAAACTCTTTCCTTCCCAAGCGACTGTGGTTATGGTTCTGTATCATAGCAATAGTAACTACAACTAGGTCACAACTAAAATTTTTAAGAGGAGGTAAGAATTGTTGTGTATATACTCTTAGCTAGATTGAATAAAAAGGAGATGTGTAATAATATGGATTTCAGTTTTTATTGTTGTTTTTTGGTATGTTGAGACTGTGATCTGAGTTTCTTTTGCATCTCATACATAAAATTAAAAGGGAGCTGCTAACTTAAAAAATTACTTTATTTCATGTGTATGATTGTTTTGCCTACTTATACGCCTTTAGACTTCCTGTGTGCGAGGTCACTGGGAAGGCCAGAGGAGAGCGTTCGATTGCAGGGCGCTGGAGCTGTGCACAGTTCTGAGAACCCATGTAGGCTCCAGGGATCCTCTGGAAGAGCAGCAGCAAGCACTTGGCAGCCAGCCCATGGAAAGCTAAACTGTGATATGTATAATTCCTTGATATTGTAAAGTTACATTTTTTTGATGAGAATTCTTAAGCACTGGCTGGTTTTACAGAAACGTTACAACTTTACTCAGAACCTGCAAACATATCTTTTCTCATTTGACCCTCTCTTCCAATGTGCATTTGTTGGAATAGTCAGTCCAGAAACATTTCTTAACTTGAATTACGGAAATCTTTTCCAGACTTTGAGATATCCCTCACACTACATGACTTAACACGATCACTTTCCTAGTTCTCATAGTTGTTCGTTACGGATCCTTCCTTTCAGAACTTTACTTGATGTTTGATATCCCTTTTAATCACCGGGATTAATACTCAGTTTCTCTGTTTACATGTCACTTCTCACTTTGGGGCTGTCAGTTCCTACAAAAATAGGATTGTGTGGATGTTTGGAAGCTTTCACTGAATATCTATCTATCTACCTATCTATCTATCTATCTATCTATCTATCTATCTATCTATCTATCTACCTACCTATTACCTACTATCTATTCTTTCAACTGATTCTCCAAAACAATGTTAATATTAATGACTTTTTTCAGAATAGCAAACTTTCACTGTTTACTTAAAAGTGTAGGATAAATAATAAAATCAACATTAGAAACTGTCTATCTTGGATTTATCACTGTTGTGAAATTTTCACAGTTAATTTGATTGCATCCGTATTCCTTGATAATTGGTTAAAATTTTTATGTCACCATTAATGTAGAATTAACATTGCAAAGTGGTAAAATATACTCTCGGTCTGGGGTTACACAGTATTATTAATACGGTCTAAAAACAATCTAAATGAATTCTATTTTTGACATTCCTAGTACATTTTGCTCAATTTCCATTACTGGTTTCTTCAGGGATTTTTTTTTTATCAAAATAGGTATTTAAATCTTTTTTGTTTCCTGAAGGTTCTTTTTGAAAGAGATAAAAATTTAAATGCCTTTGCCATCAAAATAAGCCAAGAAATTAGAAATTAATGAGGATATTATTTAGAAATCTTGTATTCTAACTCTTATATTCTGGTGCACTTGAATTTTATTTTTCAAAATCCTTGGCCAAATAGTTCTTAAAATAAGACACCCCACCCAATATTGGTTTCAACCTTTTGTTAATGAAGTTGTGTGTAGAATGAGATAATGAGATAGGACACTGTGAGGCGAAGCCCCCCCTTCAGTCTTCAGAGCCATTCAGTTTCCAATTAGAAAGCCTGAGTATCCTGTTTTGTGTTCTGATAACTCTCGTTGAATTATTATTTAATTAATTAAGATCAGATATTCACATCATGTGTTTAATGAACAAATGCACAGTGAGGAAGTCACTATGTTTTATAGACCATGTATCATAATGAAATTTAGCAAATTTTGACAGTGAATAAAAATAGCTTCCATTATTTGGTAGTGTGAAGTAGTGAATGGAGTTTTGTATTTTCATTGGACAGTAATGTGTATGAAACAAGTTATAAAATATATGGATTTATTTTATAAAACATTAGCTTTTTATTCTTTTTTTTATTCTTTAACTATGCTTATAACTATTTACTTCTCCTGCCAAGATTAGTCTTTTTAAGTGACTACAATATATATGTCTTTAAGTCTATTTTTCTTGGATATTTTATGTATTTATGTTTCAAATGTTATCCTCTTCCTCCCTCCCATACCTCCTCCCACTGCTTTTATGAGGATGCTCCCACTCCCACCTCAACTCCCTGGCATTCACCTACATTGGGGAAATGAGCCTTCACAGGACCACGGGCTTTTCCTCCTATTGATGCTGGACAATGCCATCCTCTACTACTTGTGTGGCTGGAGTCATGGGTCCCTCTATGTATACTCATTAGTTGGTGGTTTAGTCCCTGGGAGCTCTGGAAGGGCCTGGTTGATTGATAGTATTGTTCTTCCTATGGTGTTGCAAACCTCTGCAGCTCCTTCAGTCTTTTCTCTAACTCCTCCATTGTAGTCCCCTGGTTCAGTTCAATGGTTAGCTGCAAGCATCCTCATCTGTATCAGTAGGGCTCTGGCAGAACCTCTCAGGGGATACCCATAGCTGGCTCCTGTCAGCAAGCACTTCTGGCATCAGCAATAGTGACTGGGTTTGGTGACTGCATATGGGATGGATCCCCTAGTGGGGCAGTCTCTGAATAACCCTTTCTTCAGTCCCTGCTCTACTCTTTGTCCCTGTATTTTCTCCTGTGAGTATTTTGTTCTCCCTTCTACAAAGGAATGAAACATCCACATTTTGGTCTTACTTCTTCTTGAGCTTCATATGATCTGTGAATTACCCTGTAATTCAGCAACATCAGCATGTTCATTGGTTGTAGGAGAGTGTTGTAAGAGGAGGTAAATTGTTTACCAGCAGCAAAGGAATTTCCCTGGGAGGCCCCAAGGACCAAGTGTAAAAGGGAAGGTTTGCTATGGATTGATTTTTTTTTTAGATTAAAGCTTCCTTCTTGACATTAATTAGACATTCTTCCATCCTTTTTTCCTCCTTTCTTTCTTTTTTTTTTTTTTAACATTTTTTTTTTTTCGGAGCTGGGGACCGAACCCAGGGCCTTGCGCTTCCTAGGCAAGCGCTCTACCACTGAGCTAAATCCCCAACCCATTTCCTCCTTTCTTTATCTGTAACAATATAAGCAGCATATTTCTTGCTACCAGTATCTGACAAACATGAAAATTCTTCATGGTCAGTTGAGGCAATTTGGAATTAATATTCCTTATCCAACATACATATTTTGAGTTCTTATCACATTTCAAATGTTTGTAGATTGCTAAGGCTAAAGAATCATTAAATAAAATGAGGCAGACCTCACTGTCAAGGAGCTGATATACAGTTTAATATTTGCTTAGTTATGAAAATACTCATTCTTATGCTTTGAGATGAAACATGCTCTTCTATCTCTAACACTAATAGATATGTCACAAGGGCAAGAGTCTTTGTTTTCTATTGCTTGACTTACCTTAAATGTCTAGAACAGTGCTCAGAATACATTAGCATCTTGATGACTTTTTGTTGAAAGAGAACAATTTACAAAAATACTTTCGGTTAAAGGTCTTTCATATACTAAGCATTCTATGGCCCACATAAATGTTACCAGCTGGTATGGGAAAAGTTACACTTTTTAAATTTTTCTGCTTTAACTCACATATGCCAAACCTTCCGATACTTTCCCAACTCATGAATTTTGACATTCTTGAGAGTATGGTCTAGTGTTTTTCAACTCTCTTTTCTCCAATTACCATTTATGTTGCACAGTCTTCCTTTTGTTGCTCAGCTCAATTCGGTGGCATCCTCTGTCAATGAGGCTGCTGAAATATGTTCATTATTAAAATAAATGTGGAGATGTGAGCAGTTTCTGTCAGGTACGTTGCTCCCTAGAATTTCAGAGATCAGTGACCATTTGTGTCACACTTCACCACAAGAACACCAAAGTGACCAAAAGATGCTAGTTTGCGTCATATTTCAGATCCTCTTCCAGGGACGCAGCTGCAGTTTTCATCTGCATTGCTCTTTTCAGCGAGCTCCAGAATAAGGTCAGAAGGCACAGGTTAGCCTTGTTGCTATATACATACTTTTTTTTTATTTACTTCCTGGATGAAAGATGGCCTCAGCTGGAGTCCGGACTCTAGAATCAACTTGATGGCATCATGAGAGCAAGGAATTTGCCCAACACTATAAAACTAGAATATTATAGAGGACATTATTGTTTCCACCATAAGGTAAGCAATTTCTACTCTAAATTATTGTAATCTTGTCATCTCAAAGTCATTCTTCCTAATGTCAAGAGTCAGGCATTCATGGTTTTAAATAAGAAAAGCATCACCTGTAAATGTGGAGGATGCACACATTTCTGTGTAGTTTCCTGCTGAATCTTACTTTATAATAATTCAGATTGGGGTTGGGGATTTAGCTCAGTGGTAGAGCGCTTGCCTAGCAAGCACAAGGCCCTGGGTTCGGTCCCCAGCTCCAAAAAAAGAACCAAAAAAAAAAGATTCAGACTGAATAAGATGGATATAAAATTAATAGATATCTACTATATACATGACATTATTTTTATTTTTATTTTTTAATAGGATGTTTATTTACATTTCAAATGTTATTCCCTTTCCCACCCTCCCTGCCTTCTTCTATGAGGGTGTTTCCCCACCTAACCACCCACCCCTTCCTGTATACACGACATTCTGACAATGAGAGTAGAACATTATTTTCTTAAGTAATCAGGGATACTTTTTTTTTTTGAAAGAGAATGTCCTGATTACACTTCGGTTGCTGTGACAAATATTCTTACCAAAATAAACTGAAGGGTGAAATGGGTTTACTCAGCTTTCAATTCTAGGCAACAGGTCATCAGAGTGGGAGTGTCATAGTGGTGGAACATGAAGCAGCAATCCATGTCACACGACAGTCAAGAGCAGAGATAAATAAGTGCATGTGTGCATACCACTTGTTGGTTTCTTTTCAGTCAGCTTCCTCCAGTTATGTAATGTTCAGAACTCTCTGACCAGAGAATGCTGCTCCTTACAGTGAAGTCCTCAATTAACAATCATGGCAGCCCCCCTAGACATGCCCACAGGCCAATCTGATCTACTGGATACCTTAATTGAGACTTCTTTTTCAAGTGATTTAAGATTCTATGACATTAAAACTAACCAGAAGAAAACTTCTAAATTTCAAATTTCAGGTAGAGCTGAACATGCTTTTATGAATGTTTGTATGAAACTCCTCTGATCCTAAAAGCTCATATAATTTTTCTTTTAAAAAAAATACATGTCAGTCAGATCAATGCAGCTTGCCACAAAGGAACTTATATGTTAAGCTTCTGTTTCTTATTTTAGTTAACTCAATATTTTGTTTGTACATAGACATTTTACAATTTAAAATAAATATCATAGAGTATATTATAAATATAGCTTTCCTTCCCCAACTCCTTTCAGCTTCTCTCTGCTTTCCCACCCATGCAAATTAAACTTTTTGTTAAATGAAGTCCTCATGGGGTTGGATATTTAGAATCAGGGAGCTACTAAGAACATTTTCTTAAAAGGTGAAAAGAATAAAGTGATATGGGCTGAAGGCCAACAATGGTTGTAGTAAACCCAATGAGGAACAGATCTGGACCATACAGACACTGAATCCAAATCAAGTATAACGAAACAGGAAATTCCTCAAATCGGAGTCAAAATATCCTGGAGTCATCAACAGAGTTCAGCGGTGAGTTTCATCATTATTTACACCACATTGAAACACTGCACTTTCTTACTCTGATGTACAGATGTTGTGGAGAGCAGTGTCTTTGTCTGGGTATCTATCCCTCTGATTTAAGTTGTTGCATTGTATGAATAGGCTTAGAGAAGAGCAATGTAGGCTCCAATAGTGGATAAATGTTGGGGGAGGATAAGGCTAGGGCTGGGACCAAGACTTTAGATCAGTGGAGAAATGATGGCAGGGAATCTAAGTCCACAGGTTATGGAGGCTAGAATAGAATGTAAACAGAACATCTCAGGGGAAATCAGGGTCCTGCAAAAGACTTCTGCAATGGTTAGAAGAATCCTGTGTATTACATGATTTATCTAGAATGATTTATGTAACTCTAAATCATAATTACTCTTTTATAACTAGGTTAGAAATGATAAATACCTGTCCCCTTTTCTATTGTCCTTCTGCTTTGGCTTTCTAATTCTTTTCAAAAAATTACCGCACTTGAAAACTTGCCTTAATTACAATTATCTTGGTCAATGTCGATGTAGTTTTAGGGAACAAAGTGTCTTTTCCCTTGAACGAATGAAATTACTGCCTCCAGTTTGACAGGAAAGAATTTTGTTTGGAACAAACTTCTATCTGAGCATTGCATTCTGTGTATGTATATCTTTCTACTCTTTTCCCTCAGGCTTTGAAACAATTTTTCTTGTCTCTGCCCTCTATACATACCTCTGTCCTCTGGCATCAAAATATTTTCTGCATAAGTGTCTTTCCTTTTTACCAAATTTTTGTTTCTCAAAATATATTTCTGGTTTTGTTTATTGTATTTGTACATCATGGACAGCGGGCTGCTCAAGGTAGGGGGCATCACTTACACATACCTGGAGAAGCAAATACTGTGCAAGTCTGTCAGCCCTGCCCTGTGCTTTATAATAGAAAATGCAACACGGTGATGAGAACTGAAACAACCTTTGAACTCAAGCATGTTTTACTACAATCCCGTATTTTATTTTCTTCTTAACTCCTTATGTTCCAGCAAAATCTCTTCTTGACAAAAAGGAACCCATACTGAGGTCAAGGGAGTGATGCCCTATTAGTAGAGAGGGAAAATCCTCGGATGAAAAAGACCTCAAATAGAAGATCAATAGGCTGTGAAGGCAATTATTGAATCCATCTGGGTCACCCTCATTTTTATGGCAGAAAGAACTGGCTTTACTTCAATTCCGTCATAAAACAAATGGGTTATTAGCAAGAAAACAGGCAAGCAGTTCCTCCACTCTAGCTACTGTTAGGGACAATCATGGTATTAAGTTCATGGATACTGGAGAGATTAATAGACTTTTCAGGGAGTTTTATGGACAATTATATGTGAGTGATAACCGTAGTATGTGTTCAGGGAAAAGCCCATATATCTGCATTTCCTTAAATGTGAACAAATTTTGGAAGGAAAAAGAGAGTTTCTTGAATAAATCTATTCTTCCTCCTTAAAACTGCCAAATCCCTAAAAAAAAAAAGATAAAGCAAGGTCAGTATGCAGTCAGACCCATTAATGCGCAGCCTGCAAGCTTTCATTAATCATTTGTAGATTGTAAATTAATAAGATTGTTTTATCTCAGAAGCTCCTGAGATGGAGTTTGCTTGACGTGTTTTATTAAATGCTCTTTTACACCATCTTCATACCCCAGTCAGGTATTTATTAATTTTTCACCTGTTACATCACATATTTCTGTACAGTTCTTTGAAGTCTTGTAAGTATTCTATGGTGACTTTTTGTTGATGCCTGTCTTGTCCTGTAAGCAGTGGAAGATCTCCATCTTTCTTTCTTATTCTAGCATTTCTTTCTACTGTACATCATCTCTGTTGTTCTGTCCCATGACATTGTCTGGCAGAGGCAGGCTGAGGAGTGTTCTCTGAAGGTACCTGCTTCCCAGCCATTCTTCACTTAAAGTTACGTTAAAGGAGTCTTAGGCCATGGAATGTTCTGAAAATTAATGAACTCAGAAGTGGTTTTGTACAGTGAGAAAATAATGTTTTTTGTTACTTTGATAACTCTATAAGAAGTAAATATAGTCAAGTTATCAGGCAGTATATTGGTTGAACTGTGAGTAGCTTTTCTAACGGTTGACTTCCCCACACCCATTTTAGGGCATGGTTTGGTCACTTTCACATCCAAAATATTCAGTTTAATGTTGTCATGATTAATTGTTATTTTTTAGTATATAGTGTCAACTTTTACTGAACATAATATTTAGGGCTATAAAATAAGAATACTCTCTAAGGAAATTACCTGAAATAATTTGGAAATGTGAATTGTATTTGAAGTAATAGAATGCCCAAAGAAAGACATGTCTAAGAATCAGATGTTGTATTTGAAATAAGTAGATATTTTTGTATATGTTTATTACATTAATTAATCAAGTGTGGATGTGTGGGTATGAGCTTCTTTGCTTGCATGGGTGGAGGTCAGAGGAGAACTGGTAGGGCTTAGTTTGCTCCTTTCAGCCTGTGGGTTTCTAACTTGAAGCTCAGGCTGGCAAGATTGGTGTAAATCAGGACCCCTACCCACTGTGCTGCCTTGCCAGGGAAGTGAGAGTAGTTCTTCTGGAGAGTGTGCAGGCTGCCACTCTATTTCAGACTACCACAATATGGTACAAGGGTCCTACAATAAAGGTTATTTTAAAACTTGGTCGACACAGGACCTTTAAGACTGCAAAGTGTTGTTACATTTATTGGCATTGATTTTAGTAAGAATAGTAACTATTTCTTTGACTCTTTCTTTTGAATACTGCCATATAAACCTTAATAAAATACTTTATACCCAGGGCTTAGTGGCACAACATATAAGAAAACACTTCGCAAGGCTTCCTTTCCTTGTTTTAGTTTCTTTTTTTAATTTTCCAGATGCCGCATATTTTATTCATACCACAAAGCTATTTATGATTTCAAACAACATTCTGTCTTGGGAATTTTTCCCCTGATGGCTAAGTGTTTTTGCATCTTAAGTTTTTACTCAGTTCAACCTTACAAAGGAGGGAGACTTAGTTGTGTAGTCTCCCTTTCCTTTTCCCACCTCTCTCTTTCGAGTGGTCAACAAAAGCTGGCTGCTCCCTCAGAACACTGAGCACTCTACAGCAAGCATTTATCTACTCTCTATTGGTCCTTCCCAAATTCAGCAGCAGCAGCAGCAGCAGCAGCAGCAGCAGCAGCAGCAGCAGCAACAACAACAACAGCAACAACAACAACACAGCAACAACAACAACAACAGAGCATTCACTCTGTATGAGCAAAACCACGTTTAATCCCAGGAGCAGAGAGGAAGAGGCCATGGAGCTTTGCATTGAGAGCATCAGCTTCATTAGCAAAGGAAGCCTCTATGTCAGGCTTTGTGTCAGCCCTGCTGAGAGATTGCACCTCTAGTCTCTTACTCACTTGACAACAATCTGCTGAGACTTCATATTGTATTTGAAATTGGAATGTCATACTTCCTCCTTTCTCTACTGTTCCAACTCCTTACTTTATTTACCTGGAGCTGGACCTTCCCCACTCCAAATGCCCCAGTACTCCCTAACTTAGATGTCAGGATGAAGGTCGCCAGCAGCCATCACTGAAAACCAACACGTCCCAATGTGAACTACTGCTCTTTTCTCTAGTGAAGCAGTGTGCATTTGTGCATTCCCTATTCCTGTCTGAACTGGCCCATGGCGAGCCTCAGATGATGCATTACTAATGCTCCTTAGTATTTCTTTGTACTGCAGGCAATGCTGCTTCCTCTCTGATGACCTAGAACAACAGCCATCCCTTTCATTGAACCCTTCTACTCCTCGCATCACTCTCATACAAAATCCGTGCAATTCTTCTACTTGGAAGAAGCCCTATTTTCTCCAACATTACATTTCTAGCTTTGCTATTTATGCACGGTTTTATCTAAGAAATAAAGTTGGCATACTTACAATCTATTCTAGGGCTATATTTATTAGGATTTAAAACAAACCTTTAGAATAAGATTTTCTTTTCAATGTTTTCTAAACAAAATGATAATGGTATTAGAGTGATCCCTATACAATTTTTTTCTTTTTTTCCTTTTTTTCTTTAATTGGATATTTTTATTTACATTTCAAATGTTATCCCATTTCCTGGTTTTTCCTCCAGAAACGTGTTATCTCCCCTGGCTTCTATGAGGGTGCTCCTCCACTCACACACTCCTGCCCACCTCCCCGCCCTGACATTCCCCACACAGGGGCATAAAGCCTTCACAGGACCAAGAGCCTCTCCTCTCATTGATGCCCGACAGATAAGGCTATTCTCTGCTACATATGTGGCTGAAGCCATAAGTCCATCCCTTTGTGCTCTTGGGATAGTAGTTTAGTCCATGGGAGTTCTGGAATGTCTGGTTGGTTGATATTGTTGTTCTTCCTATGGAATTGCAAACCCCTTCAGCTCCTTTAGTCCTTTCTCAGACTCCTCCATTGGGGACCCCAATTGGGAACCCGTTACTCAGTTCAAATGGTTGGCTGCAAGCATCCGCCTCTGTTTGCCAGGCTCTGGCAGAACTTCTCAGGAGAAAGCTATATCAGGCTCCTGTCAGAATACATTTCTTGGCACTCTGCAATATTGTCTAGATTTGGTGGCTGTTATTTATATGGGCTGGATCCCCAGATGGGGGCAGGCTCTGAATGGCCATTCCTTCAGCCTCTGCTCCTAACTTTGTCCCCATATCTCCTCCTATGAATATATTTTGTTCTCCCTTTTAAGAAGGACTGAAGCATCCACACATTGGTCCTCCTTCTTGAGCTTCATGTGGTCTGTGGATTGCATCTTGGGTAATTTGATCTTTGGGCTAATATCCATTTATCAGTGAGTATATACCATGTGTGGTTTTTTTGTGATTGGGTTACCTCACTCAGGATGGTATTTTCTAGTTTCATCTATTTGTCTATGAATTTCATGAAGGCATTGTTTTTTATAGCTAAGTAGTACCCCATTGTGTACATGTAACACATTCTCTGTATCCATTCCTTTCTTGAAGGGCATCTGGTCTCTTTCCAGCATTTGGCTATTATAAATAAGGCTGCTATGAACATAATGGAGCATGTATCCTTGTTTTATGTTGGAGCATCATTTGGGTATATGCCCAGCAGTGGTGTAGCTGGGTCTTCACGTATGTACTATGTCCAATATTTTGAGGAACCTCTAGACTGATTTTCAGAGTGGTTGTACCAGCTTGCAATCTCACTAACAATAGAGGAATGATTCTCTTTCTTCCCATCCTTGCCAGTATCTGCTGTCACCTGAGCTTTTGATCTTAGCCATTCTGGCTGGTATGAAGTGGAATCTCAGGTTTGTTTTGATTTGCGTTTCCCTGTTGACTAAGGATGTTGAACATTTCTTTAGGTACTTTTCAGCCATTCAATATTCCTCAACTGAGAATTCTTTTTTTAGCCATGTACCGTATTTTTAGTCGGGTTATTTGGCTCTCTGGAGTCTAACTTCCTGAGTTCTTGTATATATTGGATATTAGCCCTCTATCAGATGTAGGGTTGATAAAGATGTTTTCCCAATCTGTTGGTTGCCGTTTTGTCCTAATGAAAGTGTCCTTTGCCTTATAGAAACTTTTCAATTTTATGAGGTCCCATTTGTTGATTCTTGATCTTAAAACACAAATCATTGGTGTTCTGTTCAGGAAAACTTCCCCTGTGCCCATGTGTTCGAAGTTCCTCCCCACTTTTTCTTCTAATGGTTTGATTGTATCTGGTTTGATGTGGAGGTCCTTGATCCACTTGGACTTGAGCTTTGTACAAGGATGTAAGAATGGATTGATTTGCATTCTTCTACATGTTAACTTCCAGTTGAACCAACATCATTTGTTGAAAATGCTGTCTCTTTTTTTTAATGGATGACTTTAGCTCCTTTGTCAAAGATCAAATGACCATAGGTGTGTAGGTTCATTACTGTGTCTTCAATTAATTTACTATATAAAGAAACTAAAAATAAAAACCCACATAATCATCTCATTAGATGCTGAGAAAGCATTTGACACAATTCAGCACCCCTTCATAGTAAAAGTCTTGGAAATATTAAGAATTCATGGCCCATACCTAAATATAGTAAAAGCAGTATACTGCAAACTCGTAGCCTACATCAAACTAAATGGAGAGAAACTTCAAGCAATCCCACTAAAATCAGGGACTAGACAAGGCTACCCATTTTCTCTCTACCTATTCAACATAGTGCTAGAATCCTAGCCCAAGCAATTACAAAACAAAGGGAGATCAAAGATATGCAAATTGGAAATGAAAAAGTCAAAATATCACTATTTACAGATGATATGATAGTATACTTAAATGACCTCAAAAATTCCACCAGAGAACTTCTACAGCTGATAAATAACTTCAGCAAAGTGAATGGATATAAAATTAACTCAAACAGATCAGTAGCCTTCCTCTACTCAAAGGATAAACAGGCTGAGAAAGAAATTAGGGAAATAATACCCTTCACAATAATTACAAATATATAAAATACCTCTTAGGTGTGACTCTAAACAAAGAAGTGAAAGATCTGTATGATAAGAACTTCTGAAGAAAGAAAGAAAGTGAAGAAGATCTCAGAAGATGGAAAGATCTCCCATGCTCATGGATTGGCAGGATTAATATAGTTAAAATGGCCATCTTGCCAAAAGTGATCTACAGTTTCAATGCAATCACAATCAAAATTCCTACTTAATTCTTTATAGAGATAGAAAGAGTAATTGGCAAATTCACTTGGAATAATAAAAAACCCAGGATAGCGAAAGCTATCCTCAATAATAAAAGAACTTCTGGGGTAATCACCATGCCTAACCTCAAGCTATATTATAAAGTAATATTGCTAAAATTATATGCTATTGGTACAGAGACAGGCAGGTAGAACACTGGAAAATTAATTTTTCTTAACAATACAAATAAAGCCTTTTTAGGTTTTTAGATCTTTTCTAATCAACTGCATTGTGACTAATTGATTTAGGGACCTCCTTATAAGTATCTAAGTTTCAAATTTTAAGAACATATTAATTTCTTATTTTATCTCAAAGCTTCCCAGAGAAATAAAAGCCTTGAATAGAAAGTGTTAACTTTACCATTCTAAGGGGCCATAAATTATGCGACCTATAGTAGCTACTTCAGATACTTAACCAAATTTCAATGCTGGCACAGATTTGGGGTCAGCATCTTGCAGAAGACAGCAGGAGACTCAGCAAAAGTCTCTGGGGAATCAGATGTAGGATGTTGCAGGATTCACCTGGACACACTGCTCAAGAGGCTGTAATTATCAGGGGACGTCAAAGCAGGCAATTTTTGGTCTGGGGTGGGAAGCAAGTTTAAAAGGGAGGGGAATATTTTGAGAGCTTAGTTATTTGGCCAGCTTCAGAAAGCAGAAAAGAAAGATACAAAAGAGACAGAAGCATATGTGTATTGAATATTACATCAATCTTCATTGATATATAAAATATAATTTTTGTTTCAGTTAAAATAAAAAAAAAGTAAAAGAAAATGAAACACTAGCCTGGCCACCTTGTGGAGCTCAACATTTGGTGAAATCATGACAGAGTAAATGGAAAGAGAGTGAGGACAAAGGGAAAGCTCGTGTGTCAGAAGCCCCCTTTTGTGTCAGGGGTGCCGGTGCAGCTGTAACCTTCACAGAGTGGGACAATATATATAGATCTTGCAAGGATGTTTTCTTGTTCTGAAACTCTCTGAGAGTTTCCAATAAAACAAATTCAATATCATACTGAGGGTACAAAGCAATGTCTTCCGGAAGTTTGGTGGGAATTTCCTTTGATGGTAGTCAAGAAAAGGAAATATAAATTCCTACATTTCAATGAATCAAGAGTTGAGAAAATATTGTGTATATGGAGCATGAACCAGTCAACTCCTGACACCATATAAGACTTCCAGTGGAGAGATTAAGACACCTATCCAATCACAAAATCTTTGAGGTACAATTTGTCCTGCCTAAAATATTTCCTGGTGTGAAGGTTATTGAGAAATTGTGGAAGTGGACAAGCAATGACTAGTTCAGCTGGAGACTCATGCCAGAGGAAGAAACCTATGCCTGACATTGCATAGCCCAGAGACCTAGGATAAAACCAAACATCAATGGCAAAAAAAAAAAAAAAGTCAATGAAGTTATTCTTCATGATATTCTGCTATACCTCTAGACCAGAGCCTAACATAACCATCATTAAGTCAGTAAATAAGTAAACATTAGGAAAAGAATTGGAAAAATGCAATTTACTCTTTCAAATTTTGAGCATATCATTTCCATGCATGAATAATTGCTAAACAAAATGGTGTTTCAAAATATACTCTAATTGACTTTTTGAGCATTTAATACAACTTATCTTGGTCACATTCTCCCCTCTATCCTTCCCCCATATTTATCCTCATATCCACAAATAAATACAGATATTACCTCTCATCAAAACAAGTTTTGATCTGCAGTAGTCTGGGACCAGAAGAGGGATCTACAACTGCTCAAATGCAGAGAACATCTGACTGTGTGGTTCCTGTTCACAGTGATCTTTAATCAAGCTTAGTGTTTGTCAGAGATATAGTATAACAGATTTTATATGTTAGAATAACTCGAATCTTTTGACACTATTTATTTATATTTATGATTATTATATTGAGTAAATATGATTCAGTAAGTTTATTTTATAAACTTGATTGTGAGTTTGGCTTTTGATAAACAACTTGCTCAGATGGATTATCTGTAGATCTTCCCTTTCTTGTCTTCCACAGTTAGAAAGAGTATGGGATATGAGCAATTTTTATATAGTTCCATCTGACTCCTGAAAGCAAAAATGAGCCCTATAAGTTTGAAATGAAAATAAACTAGAAAACCATAACAGCATTCCTAATTGTTATATATTATTTTATGCTTCTGAAGGCACTTTAATTTATAAAGATAGATTTAGCTCCCATAGTAAATCATTGAGGTTAAATGAACTTCACTTTTTCTGAGGGTTAAGTTTATCAGAGATTGGTAGATTGGGTATCCCAAAGTATGGAGAAAAATTTATCTCTCAAACCATCTCTAGATCTTGGTTAAGAACCTGACTTTATTCACTGCATTATAATTCAGTTTAAATCCACCCATCCATCCACAAAGCCATTTAGCCTTCATGAATTTCTCCAACTATCTATCCTTTCAGTATGTATTCATAAAAGATGGGTGTTTAGAAGGTAATCTGTCATGTTCTGCCCACACAAAGAAGACTCAACATTGTCTTCAAAGGGTCTAGACTCTAGAGAGTGGTGGGAGGAAATGATACGGGTATACGATTTAAATAACTTATGCACTATTTGTGGTAAGTTTATGGCAATAACAGAGTTTGTTTCTTTTACTCTTGTCAATTATTCCTTTTACTGCCCCACTACATGAAAATGCTGAAACTCTCTGTTCCACATCACTTATTCCTTAGTTGTCTATGAGGCTTCTTTCATCTAAGACATGCAGAAAGTGCATATGTCTTGCAAAATGGTTTCTCAAATGTAGTCAGGTATAGACGAAATTTTCTTTGCTGCCTATCCAAGCAACTTCTTGTTGACTGAGCTTGCTAATTTACAATGGAACGATCATAATTTCTTAGGAGAGGTGACCAACAGACACTACCTAAGTGCCTAGTGGGTATTCTGCACTTCTCTGTCAGCTGGCACATTGCTCCCTGCTGCTAGTAACAGCCAGTGTTCACTGGGCAGAGAACTCTGAGCTCCTCATGCTGTTTCTGAGTCCTGTGAGTTCTCTATTAGCTCCTGTGACTGGCAGAATCAGCATTTTCCCTAAAGGCAGAGAGTCCAGGTCATCTTCTGTTTTTCAGAAGCTGTTGACTCAGGTCAGAACACAGAGTCATGATGACATTTGCAGATGGGCATGAATGTTGTCTTGGTACACTCTTGTAGTTGCAAGTAACCCAGTGGATAAAAAAGCTATAACGCAGTGTATTTAGTCAAATAAGGAAAGTAAAATCTGCATTGTTTAAGAATATTTTAATTGTATTTATTAATTGTATTTTATTTAGTCTCTCTCACCCCACCCACTCCTCTCTCTCTCTCTCTCTCTCTCTCTCTCTCTCTCTCTTTCTCTCTCTCTTTCTCTCTCTCTCTCTCTCTCTCTCTCTCTCTCTCTCTCTCTCTCTCTCTCTCTCTCTCTCTGTCTGTCTGTCTCTCTCTGTCTCTCTCTCTCTCTCTCTCTGTGTGTGTGTGTGTGTGTGTGTGTGTGTAGGTCAGAGGTTTGTAAGGGAAGACAGCCATCTTTGAGTTCGTACAGGATACACCCAGACACCAAAACCTCAGAACAAAGGAGTTTTATTACCTCAGAGGAGTAAGCAATGGGGACAGCTGCAAAGGCAGACAGAAAGCAGCAATAGCAAGCCGCAATCATGTGTGTTTTGCAGGAGTAGATTTTTAGGAGAAAAGGGTGGAGTAATTTGATAAATCCTGATTCGCCATATTAACCAAATAAAGAATTTTGATTGCTGTACCTTGGTGTTTAGTCTCAGGCATGAGTCAGTAGCAAAATAAGGGAATGGACCTTGGGGGCTAGCTTTAGGAACGTCACCCAATGGTTTTTAGTAAAGAAGAGGAAAGACATGTCTAGTGAGCCATGCTCCAGCTCACTAGAGCCCTTCAAATACAACTTGCAGGAATCAGATATCTTTTCTCTTCATGTATGTTTGATGGATCGAACCCAGATTATTAGTTTTGGTGGCAAGTACCTTTTCCTTCTGAGCCATTTTGCCACATTCTGTAATTTGTACTCTACAATTTATTTAGCAACACACACACACACACACACACACACACATACACACACACACACACACGTATATCAACAAGGTTTCTAAGTATTTCACTAAATGATAATTGTGATGAATCTAATTCTAAAGAACTTAAAAACATAGCCACTGAAGTGCCTGTCTGTGGCAGTATTAATCTTATACTGTGTTATATCTGTAACAAAATTTAGAGAGAACAGTGATAAACTACTACATGCTAAATGCCAAGTCAACTGAGCTAATGAAAACATGGCCTTTTTAGAGGTCTGGTGGGGTAGGGACATCCTTATGGAAACTGGGGTGCAGGGAGAAGGTATGGTATGTGAAATAGTTGGAGGGTGGACATGAGGGAAATAAAATCTGAAGTGTCAAAATAAAATAAATATAAATGAACTAGATTTTGTTTAAAAAAAGAATTAATTTTCCCTCTAATTTTGTTTCATTTTTTGTTTCTTTTTTCATTGCATATTTTCTTTACTTACATTTCAGATGTTATCCATTTCCTGATTTCCCCTCTGGTATCCCCCTATCCCTTTCCCCCCTCCCGCTTCCTCTATGAGAGTGTTCCCCCACCCAGCCACCCACTCCCTCCATGCCTTGGCATTCCCCTACACTGGGGCATTGAGCCTTCACAGAGCCAAGGGCCTCTTCTGTCATTGAGAGGTCATCCTCTGCTACATATGTGGCTGCCACCATGGGTTCCTACACGGTTTTCTTTGGTTGGTGGTTTAGTCTCTGCGAGTTCTGGGGAGTCTGTCTGGTTGATATTTTTGTTCTTTCTATGGGGTTGAAAACCCTTTCAGCTCCTTCAGTCCTTTTCCTAACTCCTCCATTGGGTGCCCTGTTTCCATACCAATGGTTGGTTGAGAGCATCTGACTGTATTTGTCAGGCTCTGGCAGAGCCTCTCAGGAGACAGCTGGATCAGGCTCCTGTCAGCATACACTTCTTGGCATCCATATTTAAAAGGTAAAACATTAATTAAAAGCTGACAGTCAAACATTTTAATGTCACATGTAAATATTAGTTATATCTGTCCGTATTACTCAGCTTTTTGTCACTATAATGAAATATGAGAGACTACTCAAAAACGAGATCAAACACATCTAACTATTGATATATGGGTTCAATGGCATTTTGTCTGTAATCTCTGTTAGGGCAACGCAGGAAGGTGAGTAGCAGTGATGGGTATGTCAGAGCACAGATTTCCACAACTTGACTCAGAAATGTGAGGAGTATCAGAATTCATTTTGTGGCCTTATTTTAATAGCTACAAAAACTCCTTTCTAGGTCTCATTTATTAAAGGGTCCAGAGTACTTCCTAATATCACTGCCATTCAGAATAAGTATTCACTGATACTCACTGCTTGAGAACACTCAGCAATGTGGTAATCACATAAGTAGGCTCTTTTAGCATGGCCTTACTGTTTAGAGCATTAGAAGAGCACAGATCATTTCATTATATGAGGAGGCTCACTTGTAAGTCTAATCTGTAAAATGTGAATCTGAAGTATGAGTTTTCTATAAAACTCACTGAAGACAATCATGATCTGTCAAATAAAAGGCTAAGCCAACTAATATAATACCGATGATTATCAACTATTATTTCTTGAAATGCTAACAAATATCACAAATATAATAATTATTTCATTATATAGTCATACTAAAATGGTGTTAATATGAAGGAAGAAATCTTATTTTCTTTTTTTTGTATTACTGATAAATAAAATTAGCTTTGAAATGCTTAAGTATAATTAGCCTTCACTTTCAATAAGCATATTTTGAAGTTCAAGTTTTGTAGGGTACTATGTGCTTATGTAAAATTTACCATATTTCTATTAAGAAATGGAATGAATTAATAAGAAAAAAAGAATACTTCAGCAGTTACCTAAAGAACTTCTCTAGAAATAATTCATGCATCCTTATTAAGAAAGTCTTGCTGTGAGAATTTGCAAGAGATGAAGTAAATCCTGTTTATTGATGTGTCAAAATGTACTAAATTAAATATTCTGTCCAGTACGTTATAATTTGAATGTTGTTGGTACTGAGTATTATTGTGTACTGAGGTATGATGTACACCAACAAGAAAATTATTCCAAGATTTAAAACTCTGAAATAAACTTTAATGGTGCAGGAACATTAGAAAACTGTAGTTCTTGCTTTATGAAGGTTGTTATTAGAGTTCGGATTCACTTGTCAATCTTCCAGGTTGGTATTTTAAGTGATCTTCATACGTCATTATTGGAGGAAGGTGAAATGCTTCTTCATGCACATATGAGATTGTGGAGAAAACATTTGCAACTAAAAGGGAAAAACTCAGTTTCCACAGACTGTGATGACATTCTATAATGAACAGGAACTTTCACCATTACGATGCATGATCTAATGTTACAGACCTAGTAAAAGTTAAACCTCACAAATCAAAGCTTGAGTTTCAAATTAACAAGACACTGTATGCAATATTATGAGTCTGAATCTTTTTGTTTTGCTAAAATGTAACAAGGAAAACAATGAACATAAGGCAGAGTAAAACCAATGAGGATCTACACAAAGAGCTACAGTGATCCAGTGACAGCCAGTGAAAACATACACAGAAATAACATTTTATGGGCCCATTAGGTTATATTTAAGGATGTATATGCATATAGAAATACAATTATTTATGAGATAACAACTGATGAAAAAAGGGACCACAAATTTGAAGGAGAGCTGTAAAGGGTAGAGGGGAGAGTTTGGAGGGTTTGGAAAAACAAAATGAAAAGGAGACATATTGCTATTATATTACAAACTCAAATAATAAATGAAACTAAGTAAACAAATTAAAAATGTAACTCAGATGATTATTTCACAGATTAAATCATCGGAACAAGTTACAAGTGAATGATCGATATAAGAGTTTTTAAAAGGCAAAAAATGAATAACCCGACTCTCATGTATGGCACTGAAACTTCTTTGTAATATTTTATTTACACATGTGTATGAACCCCATTTCTCTAGCAACTAAAAGAAATTATTGGACAATGAATCAGGGGCTCATCCGAAGATAGTTTTATTCTCCCCCTGCCTGTTAGTTGTCTGTAGTTCTTTGTGTAGGGGTGGGGCCACGAAAATTTTCCCCTTTCCATCAATGTCTATTAATATTATCATTGCTGTGGTAAGCAAAACCATACAAATGCAAAAAACAGGAAATGGACCTAGGTTGCATATATATATCAAAGAAAGAGGGTATTAACTTGAAAGTCATGAGACATGGAAAGGGTTAGAGGGAGGGTATTTGGGAGGGCCTGAGGAGGTAGAGCAAAGGGAAGTTACGGAATTCCCTTTCTGTTAATAATATTTTACAAAAAAATTATAGAGCTCCTTCATGTACTTAGAGGGAAGTCCTTTCTGATTAGATCAGTGGGTCTCATCTGCACCCTTGTTACTTTCCCCTCTCTTTTTAAAGACTTTTTCTGTGTGTTTCATATATACTCATGCTGTGTGCTTATATTCCAGAATAATATGTTGTTTTATGTATTTTGAATACTAATTTATTTACTAATCCAAGATCTCTCTAGGCATTGGCTGAGTTTTGGAAAACTTTTTAGCTTAAATGGATACCTCAAAGTTTTTATTCCTTAACACTATATCTTACTTTCGGTTTCTGCCTGCACCCAGAGTTGACCAGGTCCCACATCTCTCTGTATCCAAATCCTATGGGGAAAAGAGCTGAACTCTCAGAAGTGTGGACAATCCTGAGAGCTCAGGGGAGGCCACTACTTCTACTCATATTCCTGTCCCAAGAGGAACACGCCTAAAGCCCTCTGGACAGAGGAACCTAAGAACAGTCAGGGAGAGGATCCTTCTGGTTTCTATCTATGCCTAGACCTGAAAGGCAGTCACCAGGAACGTTGACAAACCTGAGAGCAGAGGTAATACCAACACTTTTGCACTGAGGGACCAACCTGGAGCTCTCAGGACTCAGGAACCTAGGAGACATCAGGGAGAGAATCATTCTAGTCTCTGTCTGTGCCCAGAGCTGGAAGCTAGTCACAAGGAACAATGTCACACCTGAGAGCAGAGGTAAAAGCAAGAAATCTGCTGCAAGGGACCCCCCTAGAGCCCTCAAGACACAGGAACCCAGGAGCACTCTGTGTCAGGACCATATCAGTTTCTGCCTGCTAACAGAGCTGACCCTGTCCCACAGTTCTCTGTACCTAGATCCTGCTGGGAGAAAGCCTGTCTTCAGAAGTGCTCACACACAGGATTACAGGAAGGTCAAGCCACTGTCACAGAGAGCAAGACCAGCTAACACCAGAGACAACCTGATGGCAAGAGGGAAGTGCAGGAACGTAAGCAAAAGAAACCAAGACTATTTGACATCATCAGAGCCCAGTTCTCTCACCAAAGCAAATACTGGATGTCCCAACACACCAGAAAAGCAAGATTTCGATTGAAAGTTATATCTCATGATGATGATAGAGGACTTTAAGAAGGACATGAATAACTCCCTTAAAGAAATACAGGACAACACCAGTAAACAAGTACAAGATCTTAAAGAGGAACCACATGAATCCCTTAAAGAATTACAGGAAAACACAACCTAACAGGTGAAGGAATTAAACAAAATCATCCCGGATCTAAAAATGGAAATAGAAATAATAAAGGAAACACAAAGGGAGACAATCCTGGAGATAGAAAAACTAGAAAAGAGATAAGGAGTCATAGACACAAGCATCACCAACAGAATACAAGAGATAGAAGACAAAATCTCAGGGGCAGAAGATAACATAAAAAACATTGACACAACCATCAAAGAAAATGTAAACTCAGAAAACTCCTTACCCAAAAAATAAAAGGAAAGCCAGGACACAATAAGACGATCAAACTTAAGAATAAAAGGTATAGAAGAGAGTGAAGATTCCCAACTTAAGGGAATGTCTTCAACAAAATTATAGAAGAAATCTTCCCAAAACTAAAGAAAGAGGTGGCCATAAACATAAAAGAAGCCTACAGAACTCCAAATAGATTGGATCAGAAAAGAAATTCCACCGGTCACATAGTCAAAACACCAAATTCACAAAACAAAGAAAGAATATTAAAAGCAGTAAGGGAAAAAGGTCAAGGAACATATAAAGGCAGAATTACACCAGACTTCTCACCAAAGACTATGAAAGCCAGAAGATGCTGGGCAGATGTCATACAGACACTAAGAACACAAATGCCAGCCTAGGCTACTATATCCATCAAAACTCTCAATTAACATAGATGGAGAAACCAAGATATTCCATGATAAAAACCAAATTTCCACAATGTCTTTCCACAAATCCAGCCCTACAGAAGATAATAGATGGAAAATTCCAACACAACCAGGGAAACCACACCCTAGAAAAAGCAAGAAAGTAATCTTCTTTGAACAAAACCAAAAGAAGAGAACCACACCAACATAATTCCACGTCTAACAACAAAAATAATCAGAAACAACAATCACTATTCCTCAATAGCCTCTTAATTTCAATGGACTCAATTCCCTCAATAAAAAGATATAGACTAACTCAGTGGATACATAAAGAGGACCCAGCATTTTGCTGCATAGAGGAAACATACCTCAGTGACAAAGACAGACACTACCTCAGATTAAAAGACTGGAAAACAAATTTCTGAGCAAGTGATTCCAAGAAACAAACTGGAGTAGAAATTCAAATATGGAATATAATCGATGTTCAACCAAAGTTATCAAAAAAGACAAGGAAGGACACTTTATATTCATCAAAGAAAAATCCACCAAGATGAACTCTCTGTCCTGAATATCTCTGCTCCAAATACAAGGGCATCTATATTCTGAAAAGAAACCTAACTAAAGCTCAAAGCACACATTGTACCTTACTCAATAATACTAGGAGACTGCAACACCCCACTCTCAGCAATGGACAGATCATGGAAACAGAAACTAAACAGAGACATAGAGAAACTAACAGAAGTTATGAACTAAATGGATTTAACAGATATCTGTAGAACATTTCATCCTAAAACAAAGGACTATACCTTCTTCTCAGCATGTCATGGTACCTTCACCAGAGTTGACCATTTAATCTGTAATAAAACAGGCCTCAATAGATACAAGAAGATTGAAATAATCCCATGCATCCTATCAGATCGCCACGGACTAAGGCTGATCTTCAATAACAACAAAAATGATGGAAAGCCCACATATACATGGAAGTTGAACAACACTCTACTCAATGATAACTTGGTCAAGGAAGAAATAAAAAAGAAATTAAAGACTTTTTAGAATTTAATGAAAATGAAGGCACAACATATTGAAACTTATGGGACACAATGAAAGCAGTGGTAAGAGGAAAACTCATAGTTCTGAGTGTCTTCAAAAAGAAACTGGAGAGAGCATACATTAGCAGTTTAACATAAAAGCTCTAGAACAGAAAGAACCGAATACACCCAAGATGAGTAGATGACAGGAAATAACCAAATGCAGGGTTGAAATCAACCAAGTAGAAACAAAAAGAACTATACAAAGAATCAACAAAACCAGGAGTTGGTTCTTGATAAAATCAAGATAGATAAACCCTTAGCCAGACTAACCAGAGGGAACAGAGGGAGAGTATCCAAATTAACAAAATCAGAAATGAAAAGGGAGCAACAACAGAATCTGAGGAAATTCAAAATATTATCAGATCCTACTACAAATGCCTATATTCAACAAAATTTTAAAGTCTGGATGAAAGGGACAGTTTTCTAGTACTTAAGTTAAATCAAAAACCAGCTGAACAGTCCCATAACTCCTAAAGTAATAGAAGCAGTTATTAAAAGTCTCTTAACCAAAAATGCCCAGGACCAGATGGATTTAGTATGGAATTCTATCAGATCTTCATAAAAGACTAATTCCAATACTGTCCAAAATATTCCACAAAATAGAAACAGAAGGGACTCGAACCAGTTCTTTACATAAAGCCACATTTATGCTTATACCTAAACCACACATAGACCCAACAAAGAAAAAGAACTTCAGACCAATTTCCCTTAGGAATATCGATGCAAAAATAATCAATAAAATTATCGCAAAGCAAATCCAAGAACACATCATATAATCATCCATCATGATCAAGTACGCTTCATCCTGGGATGCAGGGATTCTTCAATATATGAAAATCCATCAATGTAATCCTCTATATAAACAAAATTAAGGAAAAAAATATGATTATCCTATTAGATGCTGAGATACATTTGACAAATTCTACACACCTTCATGTTAAAAGTCTTGGAAAGATCTGGAACTCAGGGTCCATATCTAAACATAATAAAAGTTATGTACAGCAAACCAATAGCCAACATCAAACTAAGCGAGAGATACTTGAAGCAATCCCACTAATAACAGTTACTAGACAGGGCATTCCATATTGTTCCTACTTATTCCATATAGTACTCAATTCCTAGCTAGAACAATCATACAACAAATGGAGGTCAAGGGAAACAAATTGGAAAGGAAGAAGACAAAATATCACTATTTACAGATGTTATGGTAATATACTTATGTGACCCCATAATTTCTATCAGAAAACTACTAAGCCTGATAAACAACTTGAGCAAAGTGGCTTGATGTAAAATTAACTGAAACAAATCAGTAACCTTCCTCTACTCAAAGGATAAACAGGCTGAGAAAAAAATTAGGGAAATGACCTCCTTTCACAGTAGTCACAAATAACATAAGATACCTTAGTGTGACTCTTAACCAAGCAAGTGAAAGATCTGTATGACAAGAACTTCAAATAAGAAACTGAAGATGATCTCAGAAGATGGGAAGATCTTCCATGTTCTTTGATTGGCAGGATTAATATAAGAATGACCATTTGGCCCAAAGCAATCTACAGATTCAATGCAATCCCCATCAAAATTGCAATTCAATTCTTCATAGGGATAGAAAGAGCAGTTTACAAATTCATTTGGAATAACAAAACACCCAGGATAGCAAAAACTATCCTCCACAACAAGAAATTCTGTGGGAATCACCATTCCTGACCTCCAGCTGTATTGCAGAGCAATAGTGATAAAAACTATATGGTATTGGTACAGGGACAGGCAGGTAAATGAGTAGAATAGAACTGAAGTCTCAGAAATGAACCCACACACCTATGGTCTTTTGATCTTTGATAAAGGAGCTAAAACCATGTAGTGGGATAAAAGATAGCATTTTTATGAAATGGTGCTGGCCCAACTGGAGATTAGCATGGGAAGAATGCAAATTGATCCATTCTTATCACCATGTAAAAAGCTCAAGTCCAAGTAGATCAAGGACCTCCACATAAAAGCAGATACACTCGAACTAGTAGAAGAAAATGTGGAGATGAGTCTCGATCACATGGGTACTAGGGAAAATATCCTGAACAAAACACCAACAGCTTACACTCTATTATCAAGAATCAAGAAATGGGACCTCATAAAATTTCAAAGCTTCTGGAAGGCAAAGGACACTGTCATTAGGACAAAACAGCAACCAACAGATTGGGAAAAGACCTTTACCAATTCTACATCTGACAGATGGCTAATATCCTATATAGAGAAAGAACTCAAGAAATTAGACTCCAGAGAGTAGAATAACCCTATTAAAAATGGGGTACATGGCTAAACAAAGAATTCTCAGCTGAGGAATACCAAATGGCTGAGAAGTACCTAAAGCAATATTCAACATCCTTAGTCATCAGAGAAATGCAAATCAAAACAATCCTGAGATTCCACCTCACACCAGTCAGAGTGGCTATGATCAAAAACTCAGGTGACAACAGATGCTGGCAAGGATGTGGAGAAAGAGGAAAGAGGAACACTCTTCCATTGTTAGTGGGATTGCAAGCTGGCACAGCCACTCTGGAAATCAGTCTGGAGGTTCCTCAGAAAAATGGACATAATGCTACTTGAGGACCCAGCTATACCACTTCTGGTCATATACCCAAGAGATGCTCCAACAGATAGCAAGGATATATTCCACTATGTTCATAGCAGCCTTATAATAGCTAGAAGCTTAAAAGTACCCTGATGCCCTTCAACAGAGGAATGAATACAGAAAATGTGGTACATCTACACAATGGAGTGCTGCTTAACTACCAAAAACAATGACTTCATGAAATTCATAGGCAAATGGATGGAACTACAAAATACCATCCTGGGTAAGGTAACCCAATCACAAAAACACACATGGTATGCAGTCACTGATAAGTGAATTTTAGCCCCAAATCTCGAATTACCAATCAAAATACAATCCACAGACCACATGAATCTCTAGTAGAAGGACAACCAAAGTGTGAATGTTTCAATCCTTCTTCAAAGGGGGAACAAAATATTCAAAGGAGGAGATAAGGAGACAAAGTTTGGAGTAGAGTCTGAAGGAATGACCAGTCAGTGCCTTCCCCATCTGGACATATAGCATATATGCATACAGCTACCAGACCTGACAATATTGCTGATGTCAAGAAGTGCATGCTGACAGGAGCCTGATAAAGCTGCCTCCTGAGAGGCTCTGCCAGAGCATGAAAAATAACAGAGGCGAATGCTAGCAGCCAACCATTTAACAGAGAATGGGGTTCACATTGGAGTTGTTAGAGAAAGGATCGAAGGAGCTGAAGGGGTTTGTAATTCCATAAGAACAACAATACCAAAACCAGAGCTCCCAGGGACTAAACTGCTTCCTGAAGTGTACACATTGTCAGACCCATGGCTCCAGCTGCATAAGTAGCAGAGAATGGCATTGCTGGGCACCAATGGGAAGAGAAGCCCTTCTTCCTGCCAAGGGTGGACCACCAGTGTAGTGGAATATTAGTGCATAGAGGCAGGAAGGGGTGGGTGGTTGGGAAGGGGAAACACCCTCATAGAAGGAGGGCATGGAGGATAGGATAGTGGATTTATAGACGGGAAAGGGGATAACATTTGAAATGTAAATAAAAAATAGCCATTAAAAATTCACTATACTTCTTTTATTTACTTTTCTAATTTATTTTCCATTGTCTGTTCTTAAATAAGCAATTTACCTTTTGGTCAATTAATTTCTGGTCTTTCCTAATTTCTTAATGTTTTAAACTCTCTAGTGATACCTACACCAACTTCTAGAACTGTGTTGATGTGGACAGAGCATTACTTTTTCAAACAGATTTATAACTTTTAACAGATATAAATGCCAATTTTTTCCATGGCAAAATAATGCAACAGTCAATGGATGTTTACCCACACAGAGGGCTGTGACACATAAAGGTAGTTAGATATGCACAGCACTGGACAGCACTGTGGCCACAATAGCAAATCTTTTCTTGTCATAATTTCTGGGTGAATCCAGTGTTGTCTTAGCTTTTACTATTCTCATGAAGTCATTTATGTTCCTTCCCCAATATGGTCATCCTATTCCTCAGATATTTTATCTTTTCTGGCTTAAAACAGGCAAAAGAACAGTAGCAGAAAGTTGAGGTAGCTCTCTACTTTGATACTGTATGAGCCAGAGATCCCTACCCTTCAGTGAGAAAAACACTGAAATAAAGGGGCTACAAGAAGAAACCATGCAGAACAACACATAAAGAAGACACTTTCATGCTGCAATATCCCTTCTCCAGGCCATCAGGCTGTAGCATAGCATTCTGAAGGAACAAACCAAGAGAGAAATGAAAAATGTATTTTTCAGTTGTAGCAAGATTATTGTGTTTTCTTTTAGGGTTGCTAACCATAATTAACCCAGAACCACACACCTGACCATCACATACTGTGCTGGAATTTCCTTTAGGGCATCTTTTAAAAACTTCTTTATTGTATTGTGAATTTTTTTAATAGATTCAATAAAATGGGATTGTTATTTTATTGAGTAGACCGTATGTCTAATGAGAGGCTCGCCTATAGTTGGTAGCCTACTTTACAGCAAAACCACTTTTACTCAAATAAGTAAATGGAGGCAAATCCCTTCCTTCCATCAGCCATGTCTCCACTGTTCTTTTATTTCATTTTACCTTTTATTTTTCTTTGAAAAGAAAATCTTTCCTGTGGATGAACTCTGATAACACATCAACATGAAGAAACAGCACACACCCTGGTGATGGAAGGTCTGTTCTTCCTCCAGTCTATTGGGAAATACCCCTTGACATGTCACTCTTCTTTGGAAAACTGAGACTAATTTAAAGATAAATTGTACAGAGCTACTGGGAAACAGAAGGTAAGATAAAGTTAATAGGAATGAGATTCAATTTATAAAAATCTGATTTACCCACACCTTTTCAGTGGTACCTTTATAACATTAAACGAGGAACATTTGTACTGAAGGGAACAACATATTTCTGAAGCATTCATTATGAAAAAAAATAATATTGTGAGGACAGACAAGATATCAGGCAATTACTCCACACCAACATGGCTGACAAGACTAACTTCAGCTGGTTGAAAGAAAATGTAATTAAATTCCTGAAGACCTATGTTCAATTTCTCTTCTTATCTCAAGCTTGGCTGGTGAGATAGATTGGCAACTGCTATATTGTGAAGTAAAACTGGCTTTGGATACTTAACATATGCCTTTTGGAAGAGCTGTGGTGGTGGGTGTTATGCATGAGTCCCTGTCAACATCTTTTTAACAGTGGTCCTTCCTGTTCACTAAGCATCTTTCTTCTCCCATTTACAGGCAACCATATGACTTTCTCAAATACTGAGTTGAAATGGAAGAAAGAGCTTTAATGCACTGAGCCATTCCCAATCTTCAAGTCCCTTGATAAAGCTATTACTACTTGACAGCATGGTGTTAAGCATGCTATGAGTAACATTATATCACAGAACTTACAAGTTATGCCTTAATGTCAATATTGACAAGTAAGAAAACAGAAAAATACAATGTTGTGCTGGAACAAGTCACAAAACAAACAAATATGACACTTGGAATTGACTCCGGACAACACTCAAGGACAAATCACCTTAATTTTTACATTGTGAAGGAAAAAAGACATTTATGTTTTACAGTGCAAGCAAGATCCTATGTAAATCATGGATGTGGCAATGTCTCCTATGATTGACAATGAAGCCTTTATTTGGACTTTTTAATAGTTTTCAAAATTTAGGAAAACAAAAATCAACAGAATGAGTTAATTTCAATTTTAGATAAAAAATCTTGTATCATGCTCTAAGATCAAGAATTGATAATTGGGATCTCATGAAGCTGGAAAGCTTCTATAAGGCAAAGGGCATAGTCAGTAAGACAAATTGTCAACCTACAGATTGGGAAAAAAAATCTTCACTAACCACATATTTTATAGAGGGCTAATATCCAAAATAAATAAGCAACCCAAGAAGCTAACAACCTCAAAAAACCCACAAAAAACCACAAAAAACAACTCAATCAAAAAATGGGGTAAAATACTAAACCAAGAATTCACAACAGAGGAATCTTGAATGGTTGCGAAGCAACTAAAGAGGTGTTCAAAGTCCTTAGTGCTCAGAGAAATGCAAATCGAAATGAACCTGAGATTCCACCTTATACCAGTCAGAACAGCTAAGATCAAAACCCCAGGTGACAACACATGTGGGCAAAGATGTGGAGAAAGAGAAACACTCCTTCACTGCTGGCGGGATTGCAAACTGGTACAACCACTCTGGAAATCAGTCCGGAGGTTCCTCATAAAATTGGGAAAAGACTCAGAAATACCACTCTTGAGAATATACCCAAAAGATGCCCCACCATGCCACAGGGGTACATGTTCCATTGAGTTCATAGCAGCCTTATTTGTGACAGCCAAAATCTGGAGACAACCCAGATGTCCTACCACAGAAGAATGGATACAGAAAATGTGGTTCATTGACACAATGGAAATACTACTCAGCTATTAAGAACAAAGACATCCTGAGTTTTGCTAGCAAATGAATGGAACTAGAAAATATCATCTCGAGTGAGGTAACTCACACCCAAAAGGGCATACATGGTATGTTCTCACTAATAAGTGGATATTAGCCAAAAAGAAATAATACAGACTACCCAAGATGCAGTCCACAGAACCCAAAATGTTCAAAAAGCTGAAGGCCCCAAGAGAGAATGCCTCAGTTCTTCTTGGGACAGAAAAGAAAGCAACCACAAAGGGTGAGGTAGAGAGGGACAGGAGAGGGAAAGGGGATGGGAGTAGGGTGAGAAGGCAACATAATCTGGTAATGGATGGGGCAAAAAGACTGAAGCCCTGAGGGCTAGCAGAAAGAATGGAAATAGGCAACTTCAGGAGGAAGGAGGTTGGAAGGACCCTCCATAATGTAACAGAGACCTGAGAAGTGAGACTCAAAGCGTGGGAACCTAGATGAAATGCCCTACAGTGCAGAGAGAGAACTTGTTGAGCCCACCTCCAGCAGAAAGACAGGGCATCAAGTGAGTTATGGGGTTGCTATCCCACAGTCAATGAAGGTAGCAGCATAAAGATTGACAATGTGTTATCGTTTTTTCTTTTACCAGAACCAATGGAGAAGGTATAAGGCAATTTTAGTCCTTGGTTTCAATCCACCACATACCTAGTGGTACAGATTACAATGAAGTCTTCTAACAATGAATTAACAATAAACATCAGGATGCACAAAAATTGGTTTCGCCCCATTTTAAATTGTAATCAATTCAACTCTTCATTCTTCTTAAAAACATGTAAACTATAAGCTGGTACTTGCAGAAAGTTATATATTTGTTAATGTTTCATATGCATGAACTTGGATGATAACGCAGGCCTCCTTGAAGCCAAAAATGGCAGTATATATTTTTAGATGAAGCTTCTGTTAATCTGACTGTTCTATTGGAAGCATTTCTCAGAATTGGGTTTATAATTTCGTATCTAAGAATATCTCTTAATTTGAATTTTTATCACCATCAGTGCATGTTCACTCCTATACCCCTATAAAGCAAATGTAGCATAAATAAAAAAACAGAAAGTTTCATATAAAATATTAAATTCCTCCACCATATCACAAGGACACATGTTCGATTATGTTCATAGCAGGTTTATTCATAATAGCCAGGAACAACCAAGCTGTCCTTCAACTGAAGAAGAATGGATACAGAAAATTTGGTTCATTTACACAATGGATGAAATGCCCTCCAGTGGGGAGAGGAAACTTTTTGAGCCCATTTCCAACAGAAAGACAGGGCATCAAGTGAGGGATGGGGTTTCTATCCCATAGTCAAAGCTCTGACCCATAATTCTTCCTATCTGAAAGAAATGGATGGATGGAAATGGAGAAGAGCCTGAGGAAAAGAAGGTCTAGTGACAGGCCCAAAGTGGGATCCAGCTCAAGGGGAGGCCCCAAGACCAGACACCATTACTGAGATTATGGACACTCACACCAAGAGACCTATCATGACTGCCCTTCAAAAGTCCCAACAAGCAGCTATAAGAGTCAGATGCAGATATGTACACGCAATCAATGAAGAGAAGATGCTGACCCCTGTGGTTGAATTAGGAAAAAGCTGGAGGAAGCTGAGGGGGAGGACCCTCTAGAATGGACCAGAGAACCAGCAGGTGAGAGACTTTCAAGACTCAAAGGGAGGATCTTCGATGAAATGCCCTCCAATGGAAAGAGGGAACTTGTAGAGCCCACCTCCAGTAGAAAGCTCATCAAATGGAGGGATGGGGTTGCCGTCCCATTTTTCATTAAAAACAAAAAGAAGAAAAAGAAGATAGAGACTCTACAGGATGACCAAGAGAGTCAACTGAACTGGACCTCTAGGAGATGTCATAAACTGAGAGACCAACTAACGATCGCAGATAGGCTGGAATGAGGTCTTGGCCATACGCAGCAGATGTTCAGCTCCATCTCCATGTGGTTCTTCCAACAATTGTGCTAGTGGCTGCTCTTGAAGCTGTAGCCTGACTGCAGAATCAATTCCCCAACAGGGTTGCCTCAGTGGGAGAGGATGTGTTGAATCTGGCAGAGAATTGTAGTAGTGCGAGGGTGTGGGGGATATCCAGTCAGGGCCTCACCTTCTCAGAGGAAAAGGGGATGGGGAAGGGCCTCAGAAAGGGGGAATCTGGAGGGGAGTAGTGTTTTGATGAAAATGAATTAATTAACTGTAAAATATTAAATCATCATTGTTTTCGAAATTTCTTCTTCATAAAGTGACTTATCTTTTCTCTATTTGAGACTCCTCCCTGTTTAGAATAGGTGCAGCAGAGTATACCAGTCTTGGTGTCTCAAGCAACAGAAGGTTAGTATGCCTGCGGAAAGAAAAACAAATAAGATTGGAGACTTGTAATTACTTTAAAAAATGGTTTCCAAGATGCACTTCACCTCTGTCTGTTAATTATTAAAATCAGCTGACTTGCCCCGAGACAAGAATAGCTCATTTCCAATTTCCATTTGCTCTGGTTTATCCTCCTTTCTGAGGTTCCTCGTTAATGTGTGAAAATAACTTGTCATATTTTCATCTTTTGTGGAATGCAATTAAACCCCTTATTTGTACCGACACAAAATTGCTAAAGAGAAATATTCTGTATGTTTGTCCTTGTTTGTCTCATTGCTGTACGGAAATACTTTACAAAAGCAACTTACGAGAGAAAGTCCTGTTTAAATGCATGGTAGAAAAAAGGTGGTAGGGGTGTGAGACAGGTTGTCACATTTTTCCACATGGAGCAGAGAGGAGAATGCAGCTGCTCAGCTGGATATTATTGTACCCCTTTATTTAGCCTGGGACTCCAATATATGGCATGGTGCTGCTCACGTCAAATATGGCTCTTGATTCTCAGTTAAACCTCTCTGGAAACGGGCTCAAACACAGAAGTGTGTCTCCTAGGCCATTTCAAATCCAACCAGGTTTATAATGAAGAATAATCGCCACTCTGTAAAAGTGCAGCCAGAAGTTCATAATTTTATATCCAGTGATTATCTTCCTTGCCCATTATTCTTGATAGACTGTGAAATGGGCTCATAGAAATCTAAACTGAATGAAGTGGTTACTTGAGAAAGACATTTGAAAAATAAGGCTTTAAAATAAAGTATAGAATAAGATATATGTACATAATTATGTTTCTCTTTAATTTGAGTGTTAAAAACATGATACCTCACCTGCTCTTTATATGTATTTTCATAGAACACTAACAGAATTTATTATTAGAATTTAATGTTGCTATCTGACTTTCTCACTTTGATGAGAGATCCTTATAAAATGACAGAAACTCCCCCCCCCATTATATACAATACTTGTCATGTCCAGTAGGTTATCAACATTCATTTCTAATTCTAATGAAGTTATCCTGGCAGGAGGTTAATTGTGTGGCTCTAGATCTTTTTGCCTTTATTACCCAGGTCTGGATTCTACCACACATACTCTGTGTAGGTTTATGAGAATCATTTAAGCTTTGCAAGTATTGTGAAATGGGGATGGTCATTCATCCTTGTTATAACCAACTCTGATTCCTTTTCTACCTGTGCGACCTGGTTTGTAGGCTTCGTGTAGCACTCCAGAGAAGGATTCAGGATTCAGGAAATTTAATTCCAGATGCATAGACTCAGAGTAATCTTCTCAAACCAGAGTACATTGGCACCTGGGGAAACATTGCATGAAATCATGTTCACTGGATAGCTTTTATGGAACTCATTATCAAATGGGAACATTAGGCAGGAGTCTGGCAGGGAAAATGTAATCAGGATTTATAATTAAGTGAGAAGAGAATTTATAAACTTGATTATAATTGTAGGGTTTCTAGGCCCTCCTCCAAATATCAGCCACATGTACTGCAAATATAAAACAATGCTAAGAATTCTTTCATTAGGATATCTGTTGCAGTTCTAGGATCTCTGACAGGTTTAATCTCAGACTGGAAAAAATGCAATCACTCAGAGGAAAGTTTGGTTAAATGATATTTCTGGTAGATAGAGTCTAAGAACATTGAAAGTAATTGATCGGACTCAAAATACCTCTGCAGCAAAAAATTCTTACTTTCTCTCAACCTGCCATCCTTAGGTGGAGAATCTTTGAGATATGGTGTTGCAGCAAAACCTTGCATGTTTTAAATGTCAGTATTATTCCGGCAGAACGGAAAGTAGTCTCTGCCTGCCTGCCTGTCTGTCTGTCTGTCTGTCTGACTGTGTCTCTATCTTTGTTTATTTCCATCTCTGTCTAGTCTCTCTTTGTCTTTGTCTCTACCTGTCTCTGACTGTCTCTCTCCTGTCTTTCTCTGTCTTTCAATCTCATTTATTTTACAAATAGTTCGTCAGGAATTTGCAATACACATGTCTGTAACTACAACAAGAGATTAGGGCTTTAGGTTGGTAGCATGCTGGTTGCTGAGGTGGACAGGCTAGCGGAACAGTCACCAGCTACCACAGAGGGAGCTCAGCATCCGGGGGACTTGTCGCTTGCTGGTGCCCTATTCTATGCAAAATCTCTCGAGAAAAGCAGAGTGAAATGTACAGTGGGTCAGAGAGGCTTTTATGTTTAGATTGACCTGAATGTAAAACACGGCTGAGCTGTTGAGTAGTTCTTGACAATGCTTAATACATGACTCTTGCTAAGCATGACATAATTTCACATATTAAATAGGATTAATAAAGAAAATTTATGATACTTATGGCAGAAAATTAACATGTAACTAACTCAGTACATATGGCTGCCTGAACAGCACCTGGACATTATCAAACCAGCCAATATCCTAACACGGAACAAGGGGACCACAGCAAACTATACCCTTAGATTAGGTTCCCTTGGCAACAAATAGCTGTGAATGGTGGGAAAGTCAGGTGATTTAGGGTTGTTCTCCCTTAGAAATTGGCTGTTCTTCAGTGGATGAACCTCACCGACGAACATATAAGCAGCCCTAATCAGATTCAATGTGCATAAAAATAATAAGAAGACATTATGTTGGGATGGGGACCTGGTGACATCTGAGAGGAGTTATAAAAATGGAGTGAGTATAACCAAACTGCATTGTTTACCTGTGTGGAACTCCCCATAAATAAAATACATTAAAAGACAACACATAAAGCATGTAATGGACAGTCAATAAATTGTACTTTATTTTGTGGCAAGTTTTTGCTAATCTGCTTGTGCTCTTTTAAAGGATATTATAATCGTATTTCTGACTATGTACTGTCTGTGTTCACAGGGCAAGAATTGCTTATGCTCCGATTTTTATGTGAACAGAGGAAATACCTTTGAAACTTTACACCCCCTATCTCGATTGTACATCAGATCAATGTTCATTGGTCACCTCTAAGCATGCTAGCTGCAGGGGTATTAACACTGACTTGTGCAGCATAAGGCATGAATGATACATTAAAGCAGACAATAGATATGCCATGCTCTTAGACTAGGGAGCGACCTAGGATGTTAGAGCTGCATAGTATAAGATAGAGAAGGCTTGGCTGAGGACTAAGTTCTTCAGCAACAGCTACCTGGAACCTCAGGAGGTTAGATTTTGGCTGAAAATGTGAGGGTACAGATGTCAGATAGGACAGAACTCCTGGAGAGCTTTACCCCAAGTAGGGTATTCACTGAAGGGACCAATAATGTAACTGATCATGGAGATCCAAATCAATGTGTTTGGATTTTAGCACAAAATATGCCATTCCCCTCCAAATGTCCCAGCTAAATAAATAGCTCTTCATTTTAAATATTTCTTAGGTTCTATTTTGGATATGTGCTACTAAGAGTTCTGACTGCCCCTCCCCAGGGCTACAGCTGTCAGTGAAAGGAATTGTTCCTGCTTGGCTGGCAGAGCTGTGATCTCAAGGGAACAAAGATGATGAGGACCATGCTGATGAACACATGATGATGATGTGTTCCTTCTTGTTTCCTTTTGTTTGGTTGCTGAAATGTAATGCTGAGAGCTCGCCACTGCTGTTCTCAGTGTTCTTCTTATACTTTCAGGGTCTCATGATGTCACAATATTGATTCAATTAATCTGGGAGCACAGGTGGTCCTTCCACCTTCCAGTGTCTACCTCAAGCTCTTTCTTCAGAGATTCGTAGGGCTCTGGCACCTGGTACTCCTCACAGTGATCACTTGCTCGGCTAGGTACATGGGTTCGGGTGAGGGGGAGAGAACGCGGTTGGGATGGGGACAGATTTTGCCACCCCCAGGTGCCAGCCCTTCTTCTTTCTGCCGCTGCCTATCACTTAGGTTGCTCAGGTAGGGCTGAGCCAGCAAGAGACTGACTGGACGCGTGAGGGGTGCAGGGACACTTCTGGTGGCAATTTTAGGAAGAACAGATCTCTTCTCCAAGCAGCGGTGTCACAGCTCTTAATACTGAAGCTCTCAGATGATGGAATAATTCCTGCACACCTTTAATTCTGAACACGACACTTAAATACTTTTTTGGATGGGTCGGTGTCTGACATCAGGTAATTCCAACTGGTTTGGCCTGAGAGCTTGGGAGGACCTCATCTCCATATTTAGGGGCATTGTGTTGTTTCCATGACTGATCTGTCTTGAGCCTATGTGGCCTGAGGTCATGTCCTCACCTGTGAAGCAAGGGCTTGAGGCATTGCCCTACAAGACTGCTCTGTTTCAAACCGCTCTAAAGAGTCTTTGTGAGGTGCAGCTATGGGAGGCCATGATATCCTGGGAGACTGGGAATGTACCTGCCATCCCTTTTAGGGTCTCCTGGAGATTTCACCTATCTTGACCAGGAATCAGGGTACCTTCCACTGCCTGCTGCCCCACAGAGATTCACAGTTTTCATCAGAAAAATATTTCCCATCCTTCATTTTGTTTATTCCTAGATATATTATTTTTTCTTTTGGTTTTAATATTATAATAGAATTACATCATTTCTCTACTACCTGTATTCCTTGTAAAACTTCCCAAATATGCTTTCTTACTCTCTTTCAAATTCATGGCCTATTATTTTTATTAACTGTTCTTACATTCATATATGTATGTAGATATATTTCTAAATATAACCAGCTCAGTCCGTACAATGTTACTTGTATATATGTTTTCAGTGCTGACCATTTGGTTTTGGAGAATCAATTGCTGTTTTCTTCCCTGAGAAATATTAATTTTAAAAAGTACATCTTAAATTACTCTTAATTGGCTCCAACCTATGAACTGTAATTCTTGGTTTGTAAAGGAATTTATGAACTTGGTGGTACTTCTTGTACTTGTGAGTCTAATGATTGAGTATCATAACATCCTGGGGGATAATTGGCACCTTTACATTTTACAAGTTTGAAAGGCCACACGTAATAATGACCAGGCCATCTGTAATTCCTGGGATCTGATCCTGGGTTTAGAGTGCATGCTAGAAAGTAATGCTAGTAGGACTGCTACTCCCTGAAGATTATACACTAATGTTGGCAACTAGTATACACCAACGAAGCATTCCAGAGAAATTAGACCAATAAACACACCTACTAAGTGCCCCTTCATCAACTTCTCTAGGCCTATACCAGCAAGGAAATAACAAACATAAATTTATTCACCAAACTACTAACACTGAAGAGTCCTTGGTCAAAGTGTTCTTGTTGCAAGTGCTGTCTAATCAGAACTTAATTTAAAATGGATCCTAGATTGTATGCAAATACAAAGAAGAATGATTTGTACACAGAACATGAGAGCAGAGGGGTGGCTTGGGATGGAAGGGAATGAACAGGCTGTGAGAAGGGAAAGGACGAAGAAAGCAGAGGATTGACAATGTGAACATGGTCGAAGTACTATACACTTGAACAAAGTACACGAAAGAGTTGAAAGAAATGGTTTTTATAAAAGCCATCAATGTGAACAATGACTGTATGCCAAAATGCCTTTCCAGAAGATTTAATTGAGATGCATTTCTGGATGTGGGATGCTAGACCACCTGTCCAGTACATATAGAATCCCAGATCCAATCTTCTACATTGAAAAAACTGAAAAATGCTGGTAAGCTGGACCTATGGTGATTCTCGCTTTTCTTGCTATTAACCTGCTTTTATGCTGTCTTATAGAACAGAAGAGACTAAGAAGATTCATGTCCAGTGGTCTTGAAAGTTGTCAGGAGTGGGGGAGAGGGGGGCTAATCTGATCATGTGAATTCTTTAGTAGCTGAGAGTGGTTGTGGTAGTGGCAGGCAGACGTCAGTTTCAAAAAGTAGTCATGTATCTGCCCTTGAAGGCATATAAGAAGTAATATACATAACTTCTACAAGGACAGACCAGAACTCAGTTTGCTCCCAGTGAGGAAATAACATTTCTGCCCTCCACATTTGAGTACAGAAATCTCTACTCCTGGCTTGGTAAACGACCTGTTGCCTTCCAACAGCTACAGACAAGCTTTGGCCAATCAAAGCACTTCTCTGTTAACTGGTGAGCTGTAGTGGGCCAATCTGTTTGTCCTTCTCCTGGTACTTCCAACCTTAGGACTCCACAACTGCCTTATGACACAGAGTTAATGCTGAGAGTCACATCTAATCGTTGCTTTAATTAAATTTCCTCTATCTTACAGTGTGATTTTTTTTTTACCCCCAGAATGGTCTTACAATGTACCATTATTAAATTGTTATTTTTCAATGAAATTAGAGCTAACCATGTAACTCTGGAATACATGGTTTAATGAAACATAATACCATTCTGTGTGTTTATTTTAGGAGTAGAGCTTTACATTATATAGATTTTAGCACAGGAAAAAATAATCGTGTTTTGTATTTGTTTGTATGATATTTTATTGCACTTAATAAAGATTTTCTTTTGCTTCATGTATAAAGTTTTGCATCCCTATATGAAATGTAAGGCACATGCAATTCATAAGTCATTGTCAGTGTTTAAAACCAGCTCCCCTTTAGGTAAGAGCTTGCTTCTTCCAGTGTCTCCTTTGGAATTTTCAAAATATCAACTTTTTGTTTTCTTAAGTAGAATTTCTTTGTTGCCACTTTTTTTTTACATTTAAAATGCAGTTATTCTGATTTTTAATTTAAAGTTTTGGTTGGTCTGATTTTACTGTAAATATCAAGCAACCAAGGATGTAACTCACATACAGAGTACTTTCCTGTCTTTGATTCCCATCATAAGGAGAAAAAGTTATTGAGTTCACACCTCCTTGGTTTCATTTTGTTGTTAGTACTGATAAGTCTTTATGTCTGTTGAAATGTATGTGTATATTCTTTACACCCGAAGAGCTGTACCTCGGGACGAACTTGGTTGGATGCAATATGGAGAATGGATTAAAATCCACTCTGTCTCCAATGACATGTGTATTCCAACCTATGCTATGTTAAAGTTACTGATGTGAACAGATATATCTCAAGTCTTCAATATGTCCTTAAATTACTTTAAACATGAGTCTTGTTTTTTTAATTTAATATGTTTTAATTTCCTTTTCTATTAAAAATAGTTCCTTTTCTTACCTTAACTGTAGTTTCTCCTCCCTCTGTTTCTCTCTCAACCATTTTTTTCTCCTCTAGATCCACTCCCTTTTTATTCCTCATTTAGAAAGAATAGCCATTTTTAATAGTCAAAATAAAATATAATTTAATGAAGCAAAAATTTCATACAGAAGTTGGACGTTGTAACCCAATAGGAGAAAAAGAGCTCTAGGAGCAGGCAATAGAATCAGAGATCCACTTATTCTCATAGCCAGGAGTCCTATAATAATATTAAGCTAATAGTTAGACAAGCCGAGGACCTGGTGTAGACCCATGCAGGCCCTGTGCTTGCTGGTTCAGTCTCTGTGACTATATGCACCCTGCTAAGTTGATTCAGAAGGCCATGAGAACTCCAATTTAGAATGTGTTTTAGTTTTTACTGAAAAAGTATATACATCCTTAGGGTATAAAACATGATGTTTCAGAATCTGTATGCACTGTGGAATTGTTTGGTTCAGCTAATTAGCATGCTAATTACTTTGCATGCTTACCTGCTCTGTGATAACTTATGGTGTGTCATCAGTGATTTTCAAAGTACAATGGTTTTAGTTGTCATCATCAAATGATAGATGAGATGAATTATGCATATTTACGCCATGAAATTTTGAAATTAAATTAAATGAAATTTTGTGTTCCTTGATCAGTATTTTTTCAACTCTCTCCTCTGTCCATCCTTTCTACTTCTGTGAATAAAACATTTATGACTTATACCAATAAATGAGATCATGGATAGTTATATTTTCTGGGCTTTACTTCTTTCACTTAACATGATAGCCTCCAGTGCCCTTCATGCCATCCCAAGTGGTAGGCATCTATCCTTTGATGAGAAATAGGTTTTGTTTTGTGTTTGGTCACTTGTTCTATTTTATACTAGTAAGTGTTTAGACCAATTCTTTATCTTGGCTATAGTGTATAGTGCTTCAGTGAACAGGGCAATGTAGGATCTCTAACTATTATCAACCTCATTTTTACCTTTTAGGTATGAAGTACATAGTAGTATGGCCTATAGAGAATAGCACTGCTAATTTTAGCTTTGTGAGGAGTCTTGGCATTTTTTTCATAATGGCTGAACAGATTATTTTATTTTTGGAGCTCTTATGAGTGAAATAGTTTCTTTAATTTTGTACTTAAAGGTATGAAGTTATGCTATCTGAAAACAGGGGAAATGAAGATTTGTATGACTTTTCTTTCTCTTGGTTAATTGTTCTGGCTAGCACTTCTGATACAGTCTTGAATATTGTTAAGAGTGAGCTTCCTGATGCCTTGTTTCTAAATGTTGAAGAAAAACTTCCCATGTTCACTTTTGAAAATGGCATCAAGCAGATTTGATGTGTATGCCTTTTGTGCAGAGAAATAACCCTTCTATTTGCTATTTGTTTTTAATCATAGAAGCATGTTGAATTTTATCATATGTTTTCACCATATTGAGGTGATGATATACATTTTGTATTTCAGTCTTCTGATGAAGAATATTCAAGACTTATGTATGTTGAGACACTTTTGCATCTTTTAAGATTTATGATTATCATAAATATTTCCAAACAATGCTTCTTAAAACCCTTTGTGATAGCTAATCTTGATTGTCAACTGTATCCAGGATGCATTTTTGGGAGGGCTTTTTTGGGGGGGTGCAGGGGGCAAAGGACACTTTTGTGAGGGTTTTTCCTTGATCAGATAATTTGGAGAAGGAAGATCTATCCACAGTCTGTGTGGCATCACCTGGTGGCAACCCGGATGAGAGGACCTTGGCGTAGGAAGTTCTCCTCTTTGTCTGCTTGCTTTCACTCTTGCTGGTAAGGTCATCTATCTGATGCTTTGGAATTCCTCTACTGATATTAGAATCAACTTGTCAGGGTCCCAAAATACACTGAAGACTAGAAGCTCTCCAGGAATTCTCCAGATCTTTAGAATCAGGCCTGGGAGTGCTGGGACATCCAGCCTTACAGACTTAGCAATGACTGGATTCTTAAACTCTCCTTGTGAGATAGCCATTGGTGACTACTCAGATCCACATCCTGTAAAGCAGTCTAACAAATCTCCTTTTAATACATTTATTCATTCTATCACTTCTGTTTCTGTTGAGAAACTGGACTTAGATACTCTTCTCCCATCCCCCATGTTCAGGACTCCAAATAAACCTAACTTATACACTCTTACTTTTTAATGCCATCACTAATGATTACCTGAAATGCTGAGTCCTATACATGACTATTTCTATACTGAATAGTGTAATTTCTATACTGTTTATTCATAAAAATGTTTCAGCACAAAAGGCATATTATTGATAAGTCAATTTGTGGTTTATAATTGTGTTTTGAAAGAGATCAACTACTTTTTATTAGGGATTTTTATTGGGTTGCAAAAAGAAGAGAAAGAATTAGGGGAAAGTTGAGATTCAGCTGATCCTTATAATTATATTACCTGACCATATAGGAAGCTGTGGTTTGTTAGGATAGAACTCTCTCTTTAGGAGAAATGAGGAGTGGGTTTTATGTTTGCACAGCGATGTTGAACATGCAAGTGAACATATCCTGTAAGGAGGCATAAGGGAGTGAGGCGCTCTTCTTCTACTAAAGAAGTCCTCAAAGAAGGTTGATAATTTATAATGAACTTTCAAAATTCTAGCATCTGGGAGAACAAGTCTTTTCTTCCTCAGAGGGACCTAGTCAGTCAACCAGCATGTTCACCCCATATGGTGTCATTTGTCTACCAGAAAAGTTTTCAAATATCTTACTAATGGCCATTTATTTTAATAGCACATTATTATGGGCCCCTCTAGTGAAATTATACTTTATTTGTACCTTTTAAGGAATGGCTACAAAATCAAAGAGAATGGCTAGAGGTTAGAAGGAAATTAGCAAGAGATGCAGATGAACTTTGATTAGGTCTGAAGCTCATGGTCTCAGAGGCCATTAAGAAATACTATTTGTGCTTAAAGGTCTCAAAGGTTGTTGGAAGGCTGAGAGGAGGTAGATGGCAATCATCTTAATGTTGAAGTTTCTTTCAAGGATTCTCAGATGATTCCCGTGGTTTTGCAGCAAACCCCAACTACAGCTTTGGCAGGATTTGCAGTAGATAAGGTGTTTCCACACTATTATCATTAGCTGAAGGGGCTGTCCTCGCAAGTTCAAATGGTGAGCACGTCCCCTCAGCTTCTTCCTCCATCTCTGAAACCTTTCTTTTCTTAAAAAAATTTTGAATGAGTTTTTTTTTCAGTGTATAGATAATTTATTGCCACATTTTCCCTCAGAATTGCAGGAGCAATTTTCTTTTCTTTTTTTATCTTTATTAACTTGAGTATTTCTTATTTACATTTCGAGTGTTATTCCCTTTTCTGGTTTTGGGGCCAACATCCCCCTAACCCCGCCCCCTCCCCTTCTATATGGGTGTTCCCCTCCCCATCCTCCCCCCATGACCGCCCTCCCCCAACAATCACGTTCACTGGGGGTTCAGTCTTGGCAGGACCAAGGGCTTCCCCTTCCACTGGTGCTCTTACTAGGCTATTCATTGCTATCTATGAGGTTGCAGGCCGACAGGAATCGAATGAGTTTTATGTTATAAAATATGATATGCTCAGAATTCTCTTTCTTGAGGATCACAACACACATCATAGTTAATAGTTTTGCTGACAGACATTTTAGCTCAACTATGAAGAAGTTGGGAAGAGGCCTAGTTTTGTTGGCCATCTTTCAGACTAGAATTCTAGACAGAAGAAATGGTCAATCATGTTTATTGAATGAATGTTTGAATCAATGAGTGAGGACTATTTATACAGAGTTACTTTGTTTTTTGTTTTTATTTTTGTTTTTGTTTTTCCAGTTGAGTTTATGACTTTTTGTTAACAGGATTTTAGCCTCTTCACAGCAGATACACTGATGTTGGAGCTTAATTCCAAAACAGACCAAGCATGCCTACTGTGTATTAACTTTAGCGGGGAGCAGAGTGTCTTTTCATAAAGGCCATCTGCATATTTTAAAATCAGGAGCTTGTGAAGTTGATCCTCCCTCCAGATTCTAATTCAATTAGGCACAAGACTGAAAGGAACTGTATTTATAAGCTAATCAGGCCATAATACTGTGAAGAATTGTAATCAGGCAGAGCAGCCATGTTGGCTAGAAGAAGAAAAAAAAATGCCTGTTTCTGACCTTTACTTTATGGGAACACAATCACATTGCAGCAAACATGAGAGGAATAGCTCTGTGTGACGCAAGATGGAGAGAAACAGGGAACCCAGCAGACAACACAGATGTGAACGTGAAGGTTCTGAGACCCAATTGTAGGAAAAAAAACTGGAGAAAATATAAATGGTATTAAAGTGAGTAACCAAATATAAACAACACAGAAACTCCTGAGCCTATAGAAATGCTCATAAAATATTCCACATCCGCTTATGGTCATGGCTGGTAGCTTCTCCAATGAGAATGAGCGTACAAGGTCATAGCTTAGAAAGAAAGGTCCTTCTTGTTTTCTAAGAACATTTACAAATAAAGAAAATACGGTAAGAGCTTTTAATGTTTTGTTTTCCACATTATATGACACCAGTAAAACCTGGTGGCATTTAGATCCATCTCTCTCTACATATGGAAATACATGCTTATATCAATGCCTCCTTGTCATTATAAAAGATTGGAGTTGCTATCTCTTGACTTTTAGTTATATCGAATAGGACACTGTTGCATTCACTTCAGAACAGACGATCACAGATGGTGTTCATTTAACTAGTAGGTCACGTCTTTAAAATAGTCACTCTATGACCACATTAAAGTACACCAGACCCTGTGATGAAGTTTGATATTTCGAAGGAGACTACTTAGTCATAAACACATCAAGCAATATGGCTTCTGACTTCAAAGGGCATGCAGCCTTATAAATAAATGATCATAGCATAATATGAGAAGTGCTTATTTTGGGTAGTATAATATGAATAGGAGTATTTATAGAAGTGCTTAGACTAATCTTGAAAGTCATCTCCTGGGGATAGAGAACTAACATTTGTTTTGAGAGTTAAGGGATAAGGCATTACTAGGGCAAGGAGCAATGTCCTGAAGGGAGTTTCCAAGTACTTGTTATAGGTGTTGCTATGGTTTGCGTGAGTGTCCCCTAAAGTCCTTATGAAGGGGTTTGGTTCCAAGAGTAACACTACTGAATGTTACTGTGTGTCACTATAGGAGGATTGCCTAGTAGGACGTCCTTAAGTCATTGGAAGTAGATCACAAAAGTCTGTTTAAGGATCCTAGATAGCCTTTTTTTTTTACCTCTCTGCTCCTGCTGAACTTGAAGACATTTTGCTGAGACATGTATTCTCTTCTATAGTCCATACCTACACTATGCTACTTGGATCATGAATGTCTCAAACTGTAAACCAAGTTGACAGTTTGTCTTTATGGACCTCGTTACTTTAGGTCTTCACTGCATGAGCAGAAAGTTGACAAACATAAGGAGCCAGAGGAGTCCCATGGCAATGTAAATTCTTGGCAGAAAATGGCACGTGTTCACGATACAGATATCACCCTGGTATAGATTAAAACCATAGAAGGAAATATAATACAGCTTTATTGCATTGAAGAATCTCTTTTTTATCCAGTTGGTCATTTTTTTCATTTGTGAAACATGGACTGTAATGGAATAAGCAGTGTGTTGTTAAGATGATCAAAGGAATTATAGTGAAAAAAAAAACACTTAGTACAGTACGTAACTCTTATGAGTGCTCAGAAAATTTGATTAAGAATAACATTATTGTATTCTTTTTATTGGGTTTTAAATGTTTTTACTGGATATTTTTTAGTTTACATTTCAAATGTTATCCCCTTTCCCCCTTCCAAACACCCATTCCTTCCTGCCTTACTGCTCTGACATTCCCCTACACTGGGGGTGGGGGTGGGGATCCAGCTTTGGCAGGACCAAGGACTTCTCCTCCCTTTGGCACTCAACATGGCCATCCTCTACTACATATGTAGTTGGAGCCATGGGTCTGTCCATGTGTATTGTTTGGATGGTGGTTTAGTCCCTGGGATCTCTGGTTGGTTGGTATTGTTATTCTTACGGGGTTGTAAACCACTTCAACTCTTTCAGTCCTTTCTCTAACTCCTCCAATGGGGGCCCCATTCTCAGTTCAATATTCTTATAATATGAACTTAGAATATGGGCTGGTTCTTAAGCACATCGCAGGCTTAGTAGAACCTCCATATCAGACAGAGTGTGAACCCCAGAGCTGAGTTTTGCCTGCTCCAGACTGGAACCAGAATGCTATCACTTGTGTGAAATTTCCCCAGCTTTCAAGCTCAGATGACTCACAGTCTTTAATTTAGGCTCAGAATAGCTAGTGGGGGCTCAGAGACTCCCAATAAGGGGGAAAAATACAAAGTATATTAAGAATGTCTTACTTCATAATAATGCAACAAAATATCATAAAAACCAACTTACATATTAGGTATGTATTTCTCAATTTTATACATTTAAGGACTCCATGATCAGGGTGATAACTGTATCGTGAACATGTGCCAGAAGATTCCGTTTCTAGTGGAGGCAATGTTCTTTAAGACAGGAATCGTCTCACTATATCTTCTGTGGCCTCTTTTTTATGGGACTACTAGTGTATTCTTGGGAGCTATAGATTCATGACCTCACTTAAACTTAATCATCTCAAGGTACCAACTCTTCATATCATTACATTAGGATTTGAGGCTTCAACATGTGAATCTGTGCACGTGGAGGGTAGAGACATTATGTAGCAGCGACACTCTGGGTTAGATATTTGCTGTGCTGTGATACTCTGGAGAGGGAGCATATGGAAAGCCCTCAATATAGGTGGCTGGATATGAGGCTGATGAGGATGAAATTCTCACTGGCAAGTATAAATAGAGTAATGCAAATATTGATAGAGTGTTATTGGTGAGGAGGTCTGCTTAGAGCCAGAGAAGTCCAAGTCATGTCACAGAAAAATATGTTAAAATAATACTTATGACAGAATTGGCAAATAATCACAACATAACAAAGTGTTATAAACATAGTACTATACAATTATATATAATATATATGCAAACAATATAATACACGCACACGCACACACACACACACATATATATATATATCCAAGTTTGTTTGTAAACTACATAAATAGGCATGACATTTATTACAGTGATGTCACAGAAATTACTTGAAAGTTGCTGGTAAACTTTGATCTTCCAATATCCATTTACTCCCAACTAAACTTGGAAATATGTTCTTTCTATAGTAAGTCCTGCTTTGAGTTGAGCTCCCATTTTTCATCTAGATAGCTACTCATAAACTTTTCATACAGAAATTCTGGAGCTGGCACTAGGTCTGCATAGCATAAAACATTCAGAAAAAATATTGTCTCAGCAGAAAACTCTGCAGCATTTCATGACGGACAAGATTAAAAAACAGCAAGACTTACTAGACGAAGCAGATTTTAATAGAAAATTTCATTTTGTTTGGAAATAGAAGTATTCTAGAAAGTTCCATAACTATTTTAAAATTCTATTCATTGTCATTTTATTGCTTTTTTGAACCCCATATTTTATGTAATACCCTTAAGTTGCCATGCAGTTTCTGTCAAGCCTAGTACTTTATAGGAATATACTTTACACAATACAGAGGTGACTTTTGAATGCTTTACCTTGTCAGATGAATTTAGGGAATAGGGGATTTGCAAGAGCGTAGAAGGGATTTAGAACACCCTTTTGAAAATGCTATAGCAACAGACCGCCAGCCCTGTTCATGAGTCTCCTTAAATGATTCTATCCATTTGTTAAAGGATCAGCAAGCAATATCGAATAATTAGAACCGAAGGGTAAATAAAGACTGCATGGAGAAGAGGTTTTCAGCCTATGGGTCGTGACCCCTTTGAGGGTGAATGACCTTTTCACAGGCATCACTTAATACCATGTGAAAGTACATAATACCGTGTGAAAGTACAGATATTTACATTATGATTTATAACATTAGCAAAATTACAATTATGAAGTAACAACAAAATAATTCTATGAGGTAGTAGTGCAGTGTGAATGAAGCCCTTGCTTTGATATCTTGGAGGACCATCTAAAGCAATAGAACAGTGAGTCTTTTTTGAAAATTTATTCCTCCAGTTCTCATGTGACCTTTAACATATCCACTTTTGCTTTGCATTTCAATAAAAATCCATGCTAGAATGAATTTGTAAAAAAAAGTGGGACCAAGCTTTTGCACCTCATTCATGCTGGCCAAGCGTAAACAAATTGTAGAGTCACGGAGAAACTGAGGAAAAAGCTCAAAGGTGCACAGTGTGGACCTTTATCATTTGTCTGTGTGACTTAACTTTACAGAACCAGTAAGAAGAGTTGAATAAACTTTGAGGGATGCAAGAGAGCACTTCGTTTATTTGCTCGAAAAAGACCTACTTTTCCCGTTGAACTTCTCCAATTATTATTTGTTGAATCATCCTGAGAAATTTTCATTTATCTATTTGGTACTTTTTTGTACATTACTGAATTATCACATGTTGTGTTGAAATAAAATGGCGATTTATGTGTACCCACTTAATAAGCATAAATTCACAGGAACATAGGACATCTGAACTGTTAGTAGTGTCAGCCACGGGTACTTGCTGTGACATGGATCATATTGTTATTAAACAGGACCTCTTAGTGCTAGCATTAATTTGAAAATAAGATGTTACAAGAGAATCTAGCACTCATATCCCTTTTATGACATTAGATTATAGAAGATAGAGTTCATTTGCTTAAAGAGGAGCAGGGAGAAATATAGTACTAAAAAGGAAGTGACTTTAAGAATTCCACATTACATTAATTAGTTTTTCTGTTTAGGAAATTTCACCTAATGACCTCTTAAAACTCAAAAATATGGGAGAGACTATACCCGGAACTTACTGTTTTATGTTACTATTAGCAAAGGGAATTTGATTATGTGTTTTCTCTGAAGGTGTCTACTAATTCCAAATCATTGTGGTACATGACAGTGCTCAGATTTTATAGAAGATCACTAGGAGACCGTGGACATGGATTTCTTAGCCTTCTCTTCTTTAATTATTACTGTTTTACACACACACACACACACACACACACACACACACACACACACACGTACACGTACCCACACATACACATGTGCACATATGTGGTCCACTGAGTCCATTTAATATTGCACACATGCATGTGTGTTTAACACTGACCACTTAGTATTGGAGAAGCAATTAGCAGACTCATCTCTGGGGAAGATTCATCTCCATTTCTTAGCAGTCATTAATTGCCTTGTAGCTCTTCATCTAGGAGCAGGGACTTGTGGGATTTCCCTCATTCCTATTGGCGTGTCAACTGATGCTGTCACTGCTCAAATCTTATTGAGGCAGCGGCATTGTTGGGATTTTCTGGGTGCAATGTCTTGTCTGATATAGTTTATGTCTTTATTACTTCTACAGTTCGCACACCCTTGCCTACAGTAGATGTGTCCACTGAGATGTCTAATCTGCAGCACACAAACAAACAAACAAACAAACAAGCCAGCATAACAAACCAGCAGCTATTTGAATCTCTTGTAGTGTAAGCATTTCCAAAACTGAAGATTGTTGATTGCGTGCCATAAATGAAGTACTGCGTACATTCTCACATAGACGATGGCATATCAATACGCGTTTCATTATATTGCTTACTTAACTGTAATAGAATCATTCTTCTTCACAGAAAGTGACAACATGAGCTTTTCTTTAATGTTCAGAGTACGGCCACTGAATAATCATTTTTAAATCGACAAATACAGATTTTGTTCCTGACAGTTGAACTTTCCCAACCCATCAGTGACTGACTGCATCTCACTTTTAGAACACAGATAAAGCTTGCAAAATCTGGAAGAGCATTCAGATGCAAACACAAACAAACAAAACCTCCGTTTACCTATGTTTTACCCTCTGAAGTATACTAACACATCAAATGTGCTATATGTTAATTTACTGTATAAATCTTTCCAATAATTAATTTTACCTAACTGGATAAAGTCATTAAAGTAAAGTGTGTAAAGAGCTATTCTTTGACTATAGAACGCATTATAAAAGCCATAAAACACATACTGTCTTGAAAATGTTTTGACTACACTAGAAGTCATGTCAGTCAGAAGACAAATGTACTTAATAGTAACCAGTGAATGCTCTTGACATTCAGGGTCACGATTCTTTTTTTCCTAACAAACTAAATCCTGTAATATTTTCATTTATGTTAGCATATGCACTGTGAAGTGTACAAATTTTCCGTGTATAACCTAAAAGTTTCACATGTCTTTGTACCATAAAATACTAAAGAATTATGTCTCTGATATATCTCTTGGATTCTTCCCCAATTAATGTTCCCATGTTGCTCAAAAATAAAACAAATATAGTGATTCTTTTGCTATTGGTGAGTTATGCCTTTTCTTGATACACAGAAAAGTGGAATTTGCGACATATGATCCCAGTATCTTTGTGTGTGTATGTGGTTTTTTGTCTTTTTTGCTGTGTTTTGTTTTGTTTTGTTTTGTTTTGGTTTATCATTGTGTTAGTAAACTTAGTTAAATGGTTATATTTCTGCTTATCAAATAACATGTCCCACTACCTATACAGCAACAAGATTTATCCAGTCCCTAAACAGATGTATTTCCTCTGCACTTAAAGTTTTTTCTCTTGTTTGTAAATATTGATGTAAAACTGGATTGTCATAGTCCTAGATGAGGGAATAGAACTAGAAAGAGAGGGAGGAAAAGAGGGAGAGAGGGAGGGAGAAAGGGGAAGAAGGAGGAGGAGAAGGAGGACGAGAAGGAAGAGGAGGAGGAGGAGGAGGACGAGGACGAGGACGAGGAGGACGAGGAGGACGAGGAGGACGAGGAGAAATAAAAGAGTAAAAAGGGAAGAAAACACCTGAATGAGCAGGCCATGAAGTTGATGTAAGTCTAGCAGTGATCCTTACCTTTGTTAGTATTAAGCAACCTGAGAACCTCCCTCATCCTTCTCCTTCCTATCTCCTCTCTTTCCTCCTCTTTGTTTTCTTCCATTTTGTCCAAATTATTCATATGTAGTGGCAGGATTTTCTGTTTTGAAGCTGCTTTCAGGAATATTGGTTCTGTCCTAGGGGCAGAACCAAGAGTCAATAGTTCTGCTCTTCGGCTTTAATTGTCCAGCAACTCCCGAGTTGGCCATTCCTGTTCACAGACACTTTGCTTTAATCATGCATGAAGCTATTCGTGGTTTTTGGTACCAGCAGTCACTTTAGAAGATCTTCTCATTTTCCTGGATGTCTTTGATATCCTCATCTCTCTTAGGCTTTTCGTGTCCCGTTGACATCAGCTTTGTTTGTTACTGAGTTGACAATTACCTTAAGCTGATTACAATCTGACAGACTTCCAGCATTACTTCATGCTTACTTCTGGGCTATATTATTTGAAGAGAATTTAAGGCTTGGGGTTCAATAAGAAGACATAATTGAGCCTATTTGGTTTCAATTATACATCTTTTGTGTGTTATTTGCTAATGCTAATATTTTTATTCAGCATAGAATTTCAGAGAGATTTATTTTTAAAAATAACATCAACATTTAAATAGTTGGCATGTGCAAAGCCTGGCTGATTTTAAAATCAAAGTCTTTTCATTATTGTGACCCTATTTTAAAACAGTAGAGAACAACTAGCCAAAGGGTCAGGTCAATGTGCTGTTACATTTAGAATTTTAAATATTATTTGTATTCTCATTTTAGTCTTTTTGTGTTTGGTGCTTGGCTTACAATGGAAAAAGGACATAATTGCAGGTGATGGCTTTGACTGTATGAGTGGATAAGGGTTTTCAACATTGGTTTGATCATTATAAAGAAAATACTAATTTAAACCTCTGTATTCCATTCTTTTAGCGCACTTCTTGCCTTTATATTAATCTAAAGTATTCAATTATCACTGTATAGAAATTTAAAGTATAGGCTTTTCTTTGAATATCAAAACAAAGGGGAAAATGGTTATGTGATTTTTTTTCTTTAACATTCTAAGATTAAGATAGTGGATATAGGGTAAAATAATATCTAATAAATATTAGGTATCTGTCTCTAATATGTATAATATGTACATATGTTTATATGAAATAACATGATTTTCACCAGTATTTTTTTCTTTTCAACTTACAGCCATTTGAATGCTGAATGGCATTTTTATTTAAGATTTGAATTTTGCCTTGAGCAGAATCTTTTAGCTAAAAAACTTACCACATCATGTATTTGTCTTCATCTAGGCTTTTAAATTATAGAGTTTCCATTTTACTTGTTAGAATATTAAAATGATATTCAATTTTCATCATCTGAAGCATTGAAGCTGTAATAACAAATGCAACACCGATGACTTCAACTGAAGCAAAGCAAAGCCAAGCCAGCAGCCTTTACAAGAAGAGAGCTGGAGTCCATCTGCAAAGAGAACATGCATTCCAAAGGTCAATGTCACAGCAATGGGTGAGAGCTTTGTTAAACCACCATGTTCCTAGTGTCAGTTTCTGGTGATTACCAGCCATGATGGTAATTACAGCTGAGGGTACTCTCTGACAAGGAGACATGAAACACTGCCTTTTTACTTATGTTAGCCTTAGAGTCTGAGATAATTTTTCCCCTCAATTTACTATGATGGCATTATCAAGCGGGACATTTTTTTCCATAATAATTTGCACACTCATTAATAAAACATCTTCTACTATACAATAATTTAATGCATATAATGAAAGTTGATACAGTGACAATAATAGAAAAGGTCAGGATGGCCCCTTGATGAGTCAGAAATGAGAGACGATAACTACTCTGAACTGTGCCAGAGAGGGAGTAACTCCAAAAGATAAGTTTGATGGCCCTGCTGCAGGAATTCTTGGTTTCCTCATAAGAAAACCTCCGTAGGAAGGGATAAGTTATACACGCTCTCCTTAATAGAGTGACATCAACTCAGTATACCATGGTATTTTGGTGCTTTCCATCCTGTGACACAACTTCAGGCACATAGCAAATCACTGATTTTATGTGTTTATTTGTATTTTTAGAAAATTCTGACAATGTGTTCTGTGCCATAAACAAGGAACTACAGACCCCTTATACCATTGCCCTTTGTTTCCACACACTCACTATGTCTAGAGTGAATTGTTTTACTTAAAGGTCAAGAAAGTGTATTTGGAAACACTATCTTTGCATTATTAAATTATATGCTACTAATGATTATTCTCTTAGCTGGAAAATAGTTTTGTTAATTATAAGGGGATCAGATATATGAGACTGAAATAGTTGTATAGATTTAAATTTCCATTCATTCTCTCTCTCATAAAGAATTCCAAATGATTGAGCATGTTTCATTTTCTACATTATTAGTATTTAGCAACTGTTTTGCATAGATATTGAGAAATCAAAATTGACTCACAGTTCAGGAAGGTTGAGTTCTTCAAAGCATACAAAGATGACCCATATAATGTGTTCTTGGAGATTTGATGCTAAATGGACATGGTTATTAACTCTGAAGCAAAGAAGATTAACTCAGAAAGAAAAAAAAAGCTGTGCTGGGAAATGGATTAAAAAGTCAAGGAATGAGTTGACACTTTACATTTTTAATATGGCAAAATTATTCACATTTAACCTTCTCCCTGTTCTCTCCCACATCTACTCACAGGATGACCTACAGAGAACTCTTTAGGATTTCAATGGATGAAAAAAAGACCTTACAATGTTAGATTGCTATTTTTGTTCTATATTTCCACGGACATTGACAGTAAAATAGTAAAGAGGTAGAAGTTTTCTGAGACAATGACTGTGCCTGTGTCACTCCACAACGAGTGTAGAGTTATGGATGCAAAGGGAGTACAGTCTGTATAGCTGAGGAAGTTATAAATTCCAACTATGAATGGTAGCCATATAATTAAAGTAGCATCTTATAAATATCTCCCTCATTTTGTTAGAAATGTTCGTGTGTGTACAAAGATAGATTGGATACCTTTCTTTCATTCCTTGTGTACTGTATAATATGTTAGCTTTATTTGTAATATCCAAATGGTGTTCATTTTGGATAGCAGGCTGGACTTCGTTTATGAGATATTGAAGAGAAGATTAAAGATTATTCAAGCATTTTGCTACAATTTTTGAAAGAGACCTGTGAGTTCTGGTTCTTTATGGAATACTTACATCATGTTAAGTGGGATTATGAACTCATTCTTACATTTATTTGTAGAGTATGTATTCTGGTGTGTGTATGTGTGTGCTCACATGTGCACATGCAGTTGCATATATGTACATGTGCATGTGTATGTGTTTGTATGTTAGTATATTTTGAGAAATTATCAGTTGAGTCAGCTGACTGATCTAAGCAAACTTCCTTCTTTAAAATAAGGGTGTATGTATACAGTCAGGTATGTAGACTATTTGATATTGATGTGTACATGCTTTCTTGCTTTTATTTTTTTATGTACTTACTACCTACTGATACTGAGGGGAAAATTCTAAATCTTAGTTGTGCTAACCAGAAAACTGCTGTTATCGCCTTCATTTTGTGTTCTATGGGTCTTGAGAGGTAGAGACTTCAAGTAGGTTAAACAATACCAACATTAAATGCTCGTACAATTTTGGTTCTTGGTTAAAAACACTTTTAAATTTTCCATGGCAATATTTCATTGGCCTGTATGTTCCTGCAATTTGCATGATGTCAATATCAATTATATAAATTTCGTAGGTCCTATCAAAGAAAAGTTGGCAATATAGACCCATTGGGAAGGGCAGTGAAGACCCATTGATACACAGTATATTTGGGTTTCTTAGTTAATGTGGAGAAGCATATTAAGCTATTGCGCTTAGTTACTAACTCATGAGATTTTTTTTATTCACTGAACATGAAAAGACTCATCAAAGTTTGTCTAGCAGAATTTAAGTAGAACTACATTTGAAGATCTGGATCTGCCATCTGTCTTTGTTCATTACTAGCTTTTCCCATTTTTCTTTCTTTTTTTTCCTACCAAATTACTTCACATTTGAAGTTCAGTTTCTATCTGTTCAGATGTCTCATTTCAAAATGTTTTCAATAATTGTGCAAAGTAAAACTTCTATAATTACAAAGTGATTCCTAAGATAATAAGAGACAATACTCAGCATAGTAGATTTGTTATCATGCATCATTTAATAATGAGGATATATTTTTGTGAAATGAGTCATTAAACACTATTGGGCTACGTGAAGTAAATATCCTATGGCCTGTTGCTTCTCTGGTCATGTTGAATGTAGCAAGCATATGAAATAAAATGATACAAAGAAGACACAGTAAACAGGAGATGGATAAACTTGCCATGGGGTAACACTGTCATTTACTATCATTATCAAATACTGTTCATTATATTGAATTCTATAAACCATATATTTATATAATTGACAATTCAGCCTTTTTATTTATAACAAAATCACTACAAACACATGAATAATGTGATCCCCATTATTTTTTGTCAACTCGATACAACCTAGAGTCATCTGGGAGGAAGGAATCTCAGTTGAGGAATTGTCTGCAGCAGACCAGCTTGTAGGAATGACTGTGGGGAGTTTCCTCAAATGTTGATTGGTGTAGGAGAGCCTACCTCACTGTCGAATGTGAGAACCCTAAGCAAGTGAACCTAAGTATATGATAAAACTATCTGAGCGAGCTAGATAAAACCAGCCAACAAACAGTGTTCTACATTCTCTGCTTCAGTTCCTGCCTCCAGGTTTCTTCTTGAGCCTCTATTTTGCTGTCCTTATATGATGAACCTGTATACCAAATAAACCATTTCAACTTCAATTGGCTTTTGGTCATGATGTTTATCACAACAGATAGCAAACTAAAAGAAATGTGTTGCATCACCATCCTATGACATCTCTTCATTCCATTTTGTTATATTCTTCTTGAACTAGAATTATATATCCGTTAGTCCTTACTGATAAAAATGTTACGCATTGCACAACTGTCATCGTATATAATTTGTATGCAATTTTAAAAGTGTTTGTCTTATGGAAACACAAACCCTTCTGATTTTCTGCATAGTCTCTGCAATTGGCCGCATCAAAATACTCTGTTTACATTGGGCATTAATTTCCAGTTCTACACTTGTATCATTATTTCTGTTTCTTGGTTTGCTAACGAATCTCTGAAAAATCAAGTACACCTGGCATAACACAGAGTGCTCTGAGTAGTATAGAACTATAATTTGTGAAGCATTGGTCAACAGTAATTTGAACACTTCAAATTCACCTAACAGTTGCTGTTCAGCATGGTTCTTGATAAAAGGCTGTTATAGCCTTTAAATAGAGAAATCCGCAGAATCCCAACGAATCATTTGACAGTCTGGAAATCCTTGTAAAATACTTTGTAAGGAATTTTTTAAGTCAAAATTAGTTATAGCATTGTTTTCATTTATGTACCAATAGGCATTGTTTTGTTGGGGGCAGTTCTTCAAAGAACAGAAAGTTCAAGGTGCTGAAATGGCTATTTTGTAGCACTGCAGTAAGATTCCTTTTCTTGTATTTATCGCTAGCACCTCTGATGGCTTATGGCCTGTATAAATCCCGTATGTGCTCCCTTACCTCGTCAGCCATTCACCTTAAGGCATAAGTCATTGTAAATGATTCGATCAACCAGAGAGCTTGGTCAGGGAGATTTTGTACTTTAACAACCTCTCATGAAAAGAGCGTAATATATTTGAGAATCTACCACAGTATATGGCTCAAGGCATCACTTTTCAGTATTGCTCATCTAGGCTTATAAGAAAGAATGTCACTGAGTTCATTGAACCAGCCAAGGCCTCAGAGCAGAGAGGTATTGCCATAATTAATTGAAAAAAATTAATGCACTATTTCAGACCTTCATACTTCTATAAAATTTACTTCCCATGGTCAGTTCTTAAGCCAACAATATGCATTCTCCCAAGTCTCTGGCTTTCCCCAGATGTATGATAAATGTCCAACTGATTTGTGTAAACATTAAAGTTTGCAAAGTAGCATTCTAAATTTGTAGGAAATGGTGCCATAAAAATAATAGGGGCTTATCTTTGGTTTGTTTTTCCTTTTAATACATTTTTGTTTCCTTCCTTAGCTTTGTTTTTCTTTCACCTGTGAAGCCGTGGAACGTGCCCCACATAGAATACCTTATTTGATGTTGAAGCTTGTTATTTCATAAGATTTATCCTTTTAAAAGCCTTCATAACAACCATTTGTGTTAGGTCAGGCTGTGGACAGTCTTTAATAGAGCCTGACCTTTAGAAAAATCAAAGCAACTAGTATCTAACATGTTGATGTCTTTTTGTCAGTCATTTACATTTTTGTCTTTGACTCCTGCATCCCAGCTGAAGTGTGCACAGTTGTGTAGAGCTCAGGATAGGTTCTGCGCATGTGTGAGAATGGGCATTCATTGGACAAGATGCATCAATGGCACAGGTCTGCTGTTAATGTTGACAATGGGCAGTTTCATGGAATTCTGCATTACTACATATGTTTGTCCTGTGCACTAATGTACAGTGACGTGTAAGCCATGTAATCAGGAAAAGCTGACTGATAATGTGTCAGAACATAGGCTGGGACAGTGGAAGGGAGGACCAGTATTTGTAATATCAAATACCAGTATGAATTTGCCTGTGTGTGTGTGTGTGTGTGTGTGTGTGTGTGTGTGTGTGTGTGTGTGTAGTTTTGGGCGTGTGCATATGTTTATGGGTGTGTGTGAATATATATACTGTATTTGCACATGAGAAGACCAGAAGAAAATATCAGATTGTCATTATATTATTCTGTATTTTATTTTTCTTTGAGACACTGAACCTAAAGCTCTCATGTTTTGTTGGGCATAATCTGGTGGCAGGAAAGCTCCAGAGATCCTCCATTCTCTCACTCAGGGCTATGATTATGCTGATGTGCACTTACATCTGAATTTTACGTGGATTCTGGGTATCCAAACTTAAATACACATTCGTTACAGCAAGTGTTCCTACCTATTGAGCTAAGCCTCCAAATTATCAAGTTTTAATGTTGGAGATTCCCTGAAAGTTGAAGAATGGGTTGAAAGATGAAGATAGATTCTTTAATGAAATAGGGATGCTCGTGAGGGGAGCAGTAGAATCCAGAGGCTCCATTCTTTTCGCCTTGTGGCAAGAAACTCTAATAGTCCTTGTTCGGAATCAATCACTTCATGAATCACAAGGAGTTGCCCCTAGTCAATGGTGGACTTCAGTAATGGCTAAATATAGTGGGTTCAAGAAATCTTCTGGAACTGGAATGTTTATATATTTTCAAATGACAGGAAAGAATGATTAGAGTCTAAAGAAAACATAATACTCTAAATTGAAGCTATAGTTGTACATTGAGTAGAATGCTAAAATTTTCTTGTTTTTTATTAAGTAATTTCGTTGACATAGAATGAAATGAAAGAAAAAACCTTGTTAGGATAAATGTTTCAGCTTGGCAGGACCTTAAATATATCATTGCACTATGGAAAAATGTGGGCTGTTTGGAAGTGTTTGTTTGGTGAAAGGAAATAGTTATATGGCAATCAGGTATGGTATGTCTCTGCAAAGCATTTAGAGTATTTATTGAATAGACTTGAAAGGTAACTAAAGGTAAATTGCCTTGAGAGGCCTCTGGTTAAATATCCCCTTTAAAGCTCTTAATGGATGTAAAATAAAACACCTATAAGAAAGTTATGAGTACAAACCTACGAAATGCTTAGTGCCTCCTGTTTTACTTCTGTCTGGATATTGTAATGAACTGTAAACGATATTTTTAGATTAAAATAACAAGTATATTCTCTGAGTTGAAGAGGCTGGGAGACTGAGCGACAGATAGATGGATAGAGTGTAAATTGATAGATGCATAGATAAATAATTATATAGACAAGAGAGAAATATAAAAGGTATAAATAGGTAGTTAGGTAGGTAGGTAGATAGACAGACAGACATACAGACATACAGACAGGTGGAGAGAGGTATTAACACTGTAGTTTCTTTCAGTTTCTAGGAGATTATCAGGTATTTTTCCAGTGTCTGGGGGCGGATCATCATTTCTGTCTTTATGGTCATGATCCATTCTGGTGCTCCCTGACCACATCAAAAATCAAAAAGTAACTCTCTCTCTCTCTCTCTCTCTCTCTCTCTCTCTCTCTCTCTCTCTCTCTCCCCCCACTTTTCTCTTTCTCTCTAGCATACTGTGCTTACCTATAAGTTCTATGTGAATTTTGAAGGCTAGACAATTTTGAATATATAGTCTCACTGTAGGCAGTCAGGGAAACACTTCAGATATGAATGAGTATCTCAGTTTTAAATTTATACATCTACAATCCAGATTTACCTAAACAAAAGGGAAGATTTGTGATACTTTGCTACAACAATTATTTAGCAAAAATCATCAAAGTATTTGAGAAACACACAGGACTATGGCATTTTGGGAAACGGGTCTATTCAAGTTATTATATCAAGTATTTGCTGGTTCTAGCAACCGAGAAGAACAAATGGGATGATTTTTGTAAATGATTTCACATGCTACATTTACAAACTGAGTCAAAATAATATGTTTAGGAAAATGGGATTGTGTGGTTTTATTTGTAGTATATTTACCATTATAAAATTAACTGATCAATAGTTATTTCCATAGTGTTCCATTTACTTAAAGCCTCTTAAGGTGTAGCTTTATATCCAAAGGTTATATATGTCGCTGGTCACCATGGGCTACAGTGATGTGAGAATTTTTCATATCCTGCTATGTATCCTACAATGCTAGAAGAATAATTCTAACATGTTCTCTTGGCTTAAACAATTATGCTATTAAATGAGGACCCAAATTCAAGTCAAATTATACCTTTAAATGCTTAGCCCAGGGAGTCCCTTAATACTCAGTACCAGAAAAAGCCTTTAACCCCACTATAGCCCGGAGTTACAGTCCTGTGGTGAAAGCCTGCTGAAAAAAATCTGAATACTTTTGATAGTTATAACTTATTGTACCAAGAGGATTCTGTGTTAGAGAAGTTAAGTTCCCTCTGGTTAATACTAAAGAGTGAATTTCCAGATGTGCAATGTATCCAACATTGGAGAACTGTTGCTGGATGTTCTATTGCCTTTTTTCAATGACAGTGACATCAAGTGAGCTACCATTCATTCACAATAATTATCTGAGAAGAGAGGGATATAGATAATATGGAGTCGGAAAACCAACAGCTATAATTTGGAATCATTTACAGAAGGACATGAATACCTCTTCAAAAGGAATGAGATCAGTGTCAGGCATAGTACACAGGGAACAAGGTAAAAATCTCATCAGGGAAAATTGAAAAAATATCTCACTCAATACTGAGTGTAGCAGATGCCAGAAGATGCTCCCATGTGTTAGATGCACCCCAGGTCTAAATGGCATAAGCATATTCCAGGCATGCTTCAGTAAGAAAAGCTCTTTGTAATTATAGAGAACACTTCCATACACAACTGGGACCAGCATTTCAACAAATAAGACAACTGGTGCTTGTCAGACACAAGTGCCAAAATCCACTCTTGTTTTATTTAAAAAGGAAGGAAGAAAGAAAGAAATTGACCAGCTAGAAAACACTTTGCCTATTGAAAGAGAGGAAAGGGAAAGATGAGAGAGTTGTCTGAAGAGAATGATGAACCCACCTTTCAGGGTCAGCTGTTCACATCTATATGTCACTCTGTGTGTTACAAGTGCTCTCCACCTTTCTGATTTGGTTTCCTGTGCCTTATGTGTGTTGTTCTGAGATGGGACAGCAGTGTGATTCTAAGTCTGTTAGAATCTTGCAAAAATAGTTTTTTTTTTCCACATTGGAAAAGAAAAGGTCAGTGATCTTGGCATAGGAGGAGCAATCTTGAAGAGTAGGTATGTCTGATAGCCCAGAACTGGCCTATCAATCATTGATATAACATTGATATCAATCCATTGATATAACTTCCATGCACAATACAAAGCAGTTAAATGCTCAGTCCCAAAATGGACATTTATATGTCACCAAGGATGGTCTGGAAAGGCTGTAAGAACTATAGGATGGAGAGAAAGTCTGCTGCATGCTGTCGTTTGAGCATGACTCAGCTATTTTAAACACGATCTCCCAACTATCACTTCCAGCACAAGAGTGGGCTTGAGCAGCATTAGTAGGGATCAGGGAGGGGCTCATGGGGACCTAATCTTCCCTGCTGAACTATTGACAACTGATGGATTCTAGAGGGAAAGACATTGTTTTCAGTTGTGAGTCCACTGATTAATCCAACAGGCTCCAGTAGGTGGTTCAAAACCATGACCACACAGACAGCCCTGGTTAAACTCAGTGGGAAATGAAACAAAATGAAAAGCATAGGGAAATGAGACACAGGAAAGAAGAGAAGAGAAGGCAGGTTGACAGGGGTGGAAGCATACTAGGAGAGAGAAATTAGAGTCTTACATAAATTATAAAGTTGTCAAAAACGTATCTAATAGAATTTTACAAAAGCATATTTGTTTATCTTACTGAAATAAACTAAAGCCCTTATGGAACTTTTGTTTTAAGTTATGCAGATGACGAATGTTTCATCCTGACTCAAGCCGTTGCTGTGACATGAAGTCTCTGAGTCCTTGGCAAAGGACTCCTCCACCAACGCACAAAGTAGACAAATTGTGTACAATAAAAAAAGGAGTGAAAGTGGAAGAAACACACACACACACACACACACACACATCGGAGAGATAGATAGATGATAGATAGATAGATGATAGATAGATAGATAGATAGATAGATAGATAGATAGATGATAGAGACAGACAGACAGAGATGCAGAGACAGAGAGAGACAGAGATAGAAAGAGAGCAATACAGAGAGAGGCAGAATGAGAGTTAAATTATAGCTAAGACTAGAAGCAAGGAGGGAACAGAGACCCTTTGAGAACAATCATGAAGCTACTCCTGAATCTAAGCCTGTGGTTTTCCTTCTCCATCCCATGGTCAAAGCTCTAATTGATTTTGACTAGTGACTTTTAGTTTATCTTGCCATATTGTCATGAGACCTATTTCATAACTGGGGATTCTTCTTATTCTGCTTTGTAAGACTTGTGTCTTTGGCTAGAAGCTCACGAATGCCAAGAGACACCAACTTTCCTGGAGTAACTCTCAGTAATGACCCTAGAAAATATCACAATCCCCATTCTCGTTTCCTTTTCCTGTATGTCTAGTAGTATGACTCATGTGCCAAATGCTCATTGCACACAGAGTCAAAGCCCTCGAGTGACCTTTGGGCAGATCTCAGTCAACACAAAGAAAGGAAGATATGAAAGCTCAAGTCAAGGCTAGCTTCTCCACTTTAGTTAGGGTTTCATTGTTGAGTACCACCTTATTACCACAGAGTCTTTCTGAACTGAGCACTAGAATTTCCACTATTACATACAAAACGAACATTTAAAAGCTGTGCTTCTGCTGTTAGAGGTCTACCTGTTTCTTCTTTCACATCTCACCACCAGTTCTCCACACGTTAAATGAGGAGTTAACCACGTTGTTATGGACTTTGACTCAGGGCCAGCATTTTGCTCAGAACCAGCTTAAAACCAAATCATATTCAGAATACTTGTCACGAGCCATAGAGCCTGTGAAAGAGAGTGACAGAATGTTGAGAGTAGTTATTGAGTGTGAGGACCACTTAATCCTGCTTCCCAACTCAGAGCTGAAGTGGAATAGACAGCCTTCTTTGTGTCTCTTTGGACTGCTCAAGTAAATGCTCACCCAGCAACCTCGACCTGAATCTATATCAATCAGTCTTTGGGGAGAGGTAAGGGTCTGTAACAGAAGAGACAGTTAAAACAGGGACCTCACCTCTGCCTACGTATCTAGAGGGTCATTCTGCTGTTCCTTTTTCAGGGTTCATTTGAAGAGCTACATGGCATTCTGTTAAAACATAATGACAAGAGAGACAACGCAACAAAAAAGATGATTGATGTTGTATTAAAAATTCTGAGTAAGTCCCAATGATTTTCCCTTCCTTATTCCTTTCCATCCCTTCTATTTTCTTTTTCTCTTTCATGAGATTGAAGATGCTGTAGTTAGTTTTCTCTATTTTTAAGAAGCTCTCCCAAGGCTGACTGTGTTTATTATGCTACTGTAATAAGTTCCCACACGTTTTCTGGCTTTAAATAACACGTATTTATCTTTACCAGTGTTTGGATGGGAAGAGCAGCATAGGTCTAAGTGAGCTGAAACCTAAGTGGTGGCAGGCTACTTTCCTCCTTGGGACCTAGGAGGAAAATCCTCTCGCTCTTTACTTCTCAAGTTCCTTAGCTTGTGGTCTCTTTCTTCTTCTTCTGAGCCAATAACATCTCACCCTTCTCGCTGTCCATCATCACATTTTTCTCTTATCTAGACAAATAACTCACTGCTTCTAATAACCTTAGTGAGGACAGGTGGTCTGGTGGTACATCCTGGGTGTTCTCCCCTCTGAAGGATTATATTCTGAATCATATCTATGCATTCCTTTTGCCATGGAAAATAATATATGCACAGGTTCCAAGGGCTCTAGGACAGGTATTGTTGTGGTTGGAGAAACATTGATATTCTCCCAGACATATGCATTAGTTCTAATAGTGATTCTTTGACGAGATGTCCCATTAGATTCTGATATCAGACATCAGGAAGTCTGACTGATTGCTGCTTATTCTAGAGCCATTATTCAGCCTTGTTATTGTTTAACTTTGTCACTTACTGTCTCTCTCTCTCTCTCTCTCTATATATATATATATATATATATATATATATATATATATTTCAGTTTGCTTGCACATCTAAGAAAAGTTATGTTGTGATCTTGGAAAAGAACAACAGCAAAATCAAAACCAAAACAAACCATCATCATCAACAACAGCAAGAACAACAACAACACAACCGAGAGATTTTTATTAAGACAAACTAGGGAAAGTTGTGAAGTGAGATACAACAGATAGGAACTGTAATTATCTGTGGGTAGGTGCTGTATAACATGGAGAACACGGTAGATAAAGCACTCCTGCAGGACAATGCACTAGGACTTTAAGGGGAGGTACCATAACTACAGAAAGATTAAAGCTGGAGGTCTAACATACTCTTTTTGATCCACACCAAGAATTCAGGATTGAGAGGAATCTCCTGGACCAATAAGTTCTATTGCAGTTACTTAAAAAGGGGCTTTTGGGTGTGTTTGATGAAAAATTAGGTTCCATAGAAAGGCACTAGGGTCAAGTGGGACATCTAAAGAAGTAAGAGAAGCAGATCTTAGACAGGCTATCAGATTCAGATCTGGAAAGTGTTCTTAACTTGGCAGAAGCTGAGGTTTTACCCACTGGGCACAAACACAAAAGGACAAGTGCCCAGAAGAGTCAATATAGTTTGGAAAATGAGAGCTTCCACTTCAGGTTGATACTGTAGATATCGTTTCAAAAATCTCTTATATCTTCAATGAGTTTCCACAAACCACTGGCCATTGACTGGGAATCCATCAAGGGTATATTAAACTAGAGAGGGCACAAAGCTGTTGTCATAAGGACTTTAAAGTTACCTAGCACTACAGAAGGAGCTTTCAATTTGTTACTTTAAGATATATACAGCCAGCAAAACTAGGTAAGATTGATGAAGCTAAGAAGTTCATGCTGAAAGGAACCTGATATAGATCTCTCCCGAGAGACACAGCCAGAGCATGTTAAATACAGAGGCGAACACTAGCAGCAAACCACTGAACTGAGAACCCCCGCCCCCGTTGGAGGAATTAGAGAAAGGATTGAAAGAACTGAAGGGACTTGAAACCCCATAAGAACAACAATGCCAACCAACCAGAGCTTCCAGGAACTAAACCACTACCCAAAGACTATACACGGACTGACCCAGGGCTCCAACTGCATATGTAGCAGAGAAAAGCCTTGTTGGGCAACAATGGAAGGAGAAGTCTTTGGTCCTGCCAACGTTGGACCCCCAGTGCAAGGGAATGTTGGTGGGGGGCAGAAAGGGAGAGGGAGAGGATAAGCGAGACAGGAAACTGGGAAAGGGAATAACATTTGAAATGTAAATAAAGAAATACCCAATAAAAGAAATAAAAAGATCAAACCTCTCAATGAGAATGACGTCTACAAATACTTGATCTATTTTAATATCATCTTTTGCTAGACGGGCATGTAGTTTTCTGGTACAGTGATTCAGTTTCTACTTGGTGGAGATGATATGCTGGACAAAGTTCCTCTGAGTTTGTATCTCTGTGTTTATGCGAGTGCATTGAGGTTTTAACTCCTAACCATCTGCTTATCTCATTTTTCTTGACTTTTTTGGATTTACACACACACACACACACACACACACAGAGGGAGACACCACACACCACACTCCAAATATATGTTATTTGGTATATGAAAGAATAATTTGGTGTAAGAAAGTGTGATTAGATGCTAAATAATAGCCCCAAAAGAAAGCTGTGGAGGAATGTTTGACGGTAGATGATCAGGAAGAATGAAGAACTGGTTTGTTCCCCAAAGCCATTCATGTTGATGGCACGTATGAGTCCATGAGTCTCAGAGGTGAGTGAATGGCGCTAAGAGTGTCAGGTGTGGGAAGCACAGCTTCACAAGGATATGCTGCTCCCGCAGAGGGCGAACTGCCGCTCTTCAGATGCAGCCTGGCTTCAAGAAGCTGGGCATTTCTGCTCAGTAGAGATTGAAAGCCAGGGCTCCAAAGCCGATTGGCTACTCCCTCCTCTCTGAGCACCTGAAGTCAAGCTTCCATATGCTTTTGCCTCTGCAAGCAATAAAGACCACAGATGCATGAAGGGACATCACCATGGCCTGGTCTCTATTGGTTTTGTTTAACAAACAACTCTTTATGGAAGTCTATGCCATCTTTTATGTAACTAGATACTATGTTAAGTGAAAAGAATCCTGCCACCACACATCCTGACATCACTAAACTCTTTATTCCTGCCTTTCATATTCTGTGTCACATCTAATGCACTTGTAAGTTCCATGTTTATTGGCTTACCATTTCCTACGTTTCCTCGTAATGAAAAAAAAAAAAAACTTAGTTTTGTTCTTTCTATTTTCTGACACACAGTAGGTAGGCAGCTATTGTTTTTGATTCATGAAATATATGAGAGTTTAATTGTAAATGCCTGCAGTGTTTAAAGAATGCAAGTATGAGAAAAGGAAGAACCAAAGTTAAACAAATACACACAGATTTCAGCCATTATGATGGCTCTGAACATTATAAAAAATGAGAAATTAAATGGAACAAGTTGTATTTATGCAGTCAGGAATATATATACACATTTATGTGTGTGTATGTGTGTGTGTGTGTGTGTGTCCGTGTGCACATGCACATGTGTATATATCACACACACATACATACATATATATATATATATATTTTAAATTAGGCTGTGTAACACAGTTCTGGGTACTCAATCTCAAACTCACAGGTTAACAATGCCAATGGTGAGGCTGGCCCAGAATTCTTGGAATGTTAGAAAGGAAGGAATAAGATGTGAATAAGATGTAAATATGACCCATGCAGTGCCAGAGGAACCATTTTCTGCAACTACAAGGACAGAAAATCCAGACATGTAATATCATCCTAGAGAAAATTTAAATGTGGAGGCGAATCACATCAGTGGATCAAGAAGAAGGCTTAGGGAAATCAGGCATTGCAGACTTTATAACAGGAAATGAGGAATCTAGGGAAAGGCGAAAGTTGCTTGACACTAGCACTGCCACAAAACCTATGAGGCAAATTTGATTATAATATTTTGAATGTAATTTTTATTCCTTTCCCCCCAAATGTACTCACTGCAAAAAAATGTCACTTCCCTTGTTCTCTGTGTTATTGGGATTATAAAGTCCCAGAGTAAGAAAATTCATTCCTCTGTCCTCTGATTTATTTATTACAAAACTCATGTTGTGTTGGGAATGCCACAGAAGAACCTATGGCTAATTAGAAATAGTATGTCTACTGGGTAGAGATTTACTGATAAGCCAGATTAGTTATTTTCTTCGAATCATAAATGGATGACTCGTGCCCTGGGATATCCTGGGACAGCTTGTGAGCATGTGTGCCTAGTAATGTGCAGGAAGAGATTATTCTCATCAGCTCTTTGGAGTAGTTTGTGACACCAGAATGCTAGGAATGAGGACATTATCTGGAACTGAGGGGTTTCCCCACATTCGGACAAGTTTCTTCGCCAACCAGGCTAAATTAGTCACGGAGGACAATTCTAATCCTTTTATGAACTTGAAAACTTAAATCAAAAGGAATGGCAAACATGCCCAACAACTCTACTTGAGAAACTGAGGAATAACTTCATGGTGATTGCCTTTAATATAGAAAATGTCATAGTCTCCCTCCAAACTATCAAATGAAAGGCAGCTACCCTAGGGAAAAACAAACTTGCAGTTATGTCTGTAAGGACACATATTCATATGAACCAGGCATTGCTTATACAATATATAGAGAACATTTCTTATGTAAGTATAGAACTATGTTACAAATGACTAGACAAAGAATTGAGTCTGAGAGGAAAGTTTTATCAAGGTGCAGACAAGGCAGAGACTATCACAGTCAGCCCTCTAAATGCTGGTTTACTGCAAGGTTAATTACCTATGAAGTCGAAAATGCAGCCTTTATGTTGCTGCTAAAAGCAGAGTTAACTGCCTGCTTTGATTGGATATCTCTGTAGAAACTAATTTTCAACTAAAATGTGAATTTTAGAGCAAGTTTGAGTACTGTGTAATTTATTGCTGTTGATAGATTGGTCTACAATGCACCCCCTAAATCATATTTAATGGGATTGAGTCTGTTTTCAACATGTGGATTTTTTTTTTATTCATAGAGAGAATGTATCATGATAAATATTATCTCAGAGTAGTGGTTTGGTTGTTAGGACGACACGCATGTGACAGTACTGAGGTTTCAATTATCCACTCGCATCAATCAATCTTTTCGTTTTCGACACTGTTGCCTGCAGTAATGTCACAGCTTTTCTGTCAGACAGGAGAACTTTGCGGGAAATGTTATTCATTACAGCTGCAAATCTGTCACTGTGCCTGGCATGGCTTGTTAATGACAACATTTATTTCAAAGAGCCATGTTTCGCTTTGTTTCGGGAGAGTTGACTCTGTGATCGTAAAGTCTAATGAAATGCCAGAAAGATGAAGTGAGCAAGTTTTCCAAAAATACACGAAAGTGATCCAAATCCGTTTCGAAAACGGAAGAACAGATCGGCATTCCTATTTTTATGCCTGTACTCGCATTCACAAACGAGCTCTCTCGGGAGCTAGAGGCTTTTGCTTGGGTGATTTCACCGGGGCAGCAAACACTGCTGTTCGTCACTGGGATAAAGTTTTGGTCTTTCTTTGGCCAAGCCTGGATGCAACAGGAAACATTTAGTTTTGTGTTTTCTTCTGAAAACCTTTTGCGAAAGATGAATAATGTCTTATGGCTATGCATAATGACACAGTGAAAACAAAAAGGCTTGCTAATTTACATTTGGTGTTTTTTAGATATCACTGGAGAAAATAATAATGGATTTCCAGAGTGAGTGATGTAAAAATAATAACAAATGGAGAGTTATAGCTCAATTTAAATAAAAATGTCATTTTCTGGTTTTGTTTATGTGTAGATGGAACATAAATTGTTAGAAGTAAACGTAACTCTACCAGTCTGTAAAATAGGCAAATTGAAAAACTAAGAACCATAGTTCTTTATCTTATCCTACCTAGAAACGACAGGTGGAGTGTCCCTTTCTACCCTGGGATTAAAATACAGAGGCGTATGCCAGCAGGAAACCACTGAACTGAGAACAGGACCCCCGTTGAAGGAATCAGAGAAAGAACTGGAAGAGCTTGAAGGAGCTCGAGACCCCATATGTACAGCAATGCCAACCAAACAGAGCTTCCAGGGACTAAGCCACTACCCAAAGACTATACATGGACTGACCCTGGACTCTGACCTCATAGGTAGCAATGAATATCCTAGTAAGAGCACCAGTGGAAGGGGAAGCCCTGGGTCCTGCTAAGACTGAACCCCCAGTGAACTAGACTGTTGGGAGAGGGAAGCAAGGGGGGGGGTGGGGAGGGAACACCCATAAGGAAGGGGGGGGGAGGGGGATGTTTGCCCGGAAACCGGGAAAGGGAATAACACTCGAAATGTATATAAGAAATACTCAAGTTAATAATAATAAAAAAATATATATATATAAAAAAAGAGCTGGTCTTGGCACTTATTTTCATGGGTAGAACAGAACGCTCAGTTAAACTAGTCCAAGTTTGTGTCTTTGCATAATTTCTTTTGCTGTCTTAGAACCCAGCCTGTTATAAGACTGCGTGGACTTGCGGTGAAATATGCTGCCAGGTGAACAATCATAGACCTTTAGATCTATTTCCCTTGGTGCCTGATCACAGACACATGGGGAAACTCAGTTCAGAGAAATATTAAGAGAAGGACTACAGGTTTGTGAGTTAAGAGATTGGAAATAGATGGAGCATCCTACGTTTTGGTAAAGGTTCTGAGTAAAATGATTATTCAGTTTTTCACTTTTCTTGTTTTATGGGTCATGTGAGTAAAAAGGAAATATGTGTAAAAAGATACTAAGATTGCAGTTACACAAAATGCAGAACATAAATTTATTATACTAATACATTATAAATGAATATATCTGTATGAATATACCATAATCTAGTCTGTTCCCTTTCATCTGACTTGTTTTTTATAATACACTTTCTTGCCTGGTTTCCATTAGCATTTCTTAGTGTTCCCACAAATATATCATAAACAAACTGTAAAACATGACATTCAGGGACACATTAGAACACTTCTTTTCTGAATAGGATCAGGCTTGTCATCTCTCAAATTTTCTTCTATGGCTTTGTCTTGTCTTTACCTATGGCCCCCTACCTCTTAATTACCTGAAGGAAATGAAATCCTTCTCCTAAGCTCACTTGAAATGTGCCTTTTGCTATGAAGTTCCTCCTAGTTGTCCCAGTTGGAAACATTTGATACATTGACATTATTATTATGGCCTTTGTCGCACTGAATTAAAAGTTGCCATTACTATGGCTGTTTATTCGCTTAGAATGCGAGAGTTCAAGGCATCTTCAAGCATTAGAGAAATCAAGTAGTAAACATCTCTATTGACCTAGCATAAAGTTGAGCATCTTAATAGTACAGAAGGAAAAATGACTAATTTATTTACCTTTCAGGTGGCATACAAAGTGCACATACTAAACTCACTATAGATAAAATTTCTAAAGACTTCAGTTACTAAATATTAAAAAAAATATTAGAAAAAATAAATATTAGAAAAATAGACTAAATATTAGAAAAAAAAGGAAAAGTTTTTTTTATCTTTTGTTTTTCAGTTTTTCAGTTTTTTTAAAGGTTTTGTTTGTTTTTAAAGAAATGCTCCATTCAAGAACAAACTTATTCTTCAGGCTCTCTCTCTCTCTCTCTCTCTCTCTCTCTCTCTCTCTCTCTCTCTCTTTCTCTCTCTCTTTTTGTCAGAGAAACTGCTTTTTTTTTTCATCTTTATTAACTTGAGTATTTCTTATTTACATTTCGATTGTTATTCCCCTTCCTGGTTTTTGGGCCAACATCCCCTAACCCCTCTCCCTCCCCTTCTCTATGGGTGTTCCCCTCCCCATTCTCCCCCCATTACTGCCCTCCTCCCAACAGTCACTGGGGGTTCAGCCTTGGCAGGACTAAGGGCTTCCCCTTCCACTGTGCTCTTACTAGGATATTCATTGCTACCTATGAGGTCAGAGTCCAGGGTCAGTCCATGTATAGTCTTTGGGTAATGGTTTAGTCCCTGGAAGCTCTGGTTGCTTGGCATTGTTGTTCATATGGGGTCTCAAGCCCCTTCAGGCTCTTCCAGTCCTTTCTCTGATTCCTTCAACGGGGGTCCCGTTCTCAGTTCAGTGGTTTAATGATGGCATTTGCCTATGAATTTGCTGTATTCTGGCTGTGTCTCTCAGGATACCAAGGATTCTTGTAAGTAAGTTAAAAAAAAAACTTAGGAATTTCTGAAGTAGTAGTTTCATTGTAAGTAATAACTGTGTACAAGATATATGGCAACTGGGAAGCCATTTTGACAGGAGAATATTAATTGATTTGTCGTCACGTTGCAGGACTTGGGGCTCTTGATGCTTCTGAAGCTTTTCATGCAAAATTGCGGAGAAGCTGCATAATCGTCGCTAGCTGATTTTTGTGCGAGGAAAACATCAACTCACTTTGTCTAGACATGCTGATTGTAATCCATCAGGCAATAATTAAAGAGTAATACTCTTCTTCATTATTCAGAATGTTAAGAAGACCCTTGAATAATAATTAGAATTCCTGAAACACAGAACATAAAGGGTTTCATGTCACAATATATTTTTTGTGAGACAAAGACTTTATAAGAACTCAGACACAAAGGGAGAGTAAGGATAAATTCTCCAGTGCTAAGCAAGAATGTGATGAAGCAACAATTATGGTATAAGAGCCAGGGAATTTAAAAAGAGGCAACACATAATTTAATTTCAAGAATGATGCAAATATTTCAAGTAAAACCATAATATAAAATATCTATCTTGTGTATTTTCATGTATATTATTTTTGTCTCTCTTATTAAGGTTGGCTCTCTATAGATCATAGACTATTTCTCCTTGGGTTTTTTTTTTTTTTTGGTTATTATAGCTGATTTGAGGACTGTCCAGTTCTATTTAATAATTTATGGACTGATGAAGAATTGCTCAAGGATGTAACTTGCTAGATTCTATTATTCCTTACTTCTATACTTCTTCATTTGGTGACATTAAGTTCTCCCCACTGGACCTTTTTTCATAGAGCTCTTCTGTGTCCATCACAGTCTTATCCCATGCTCCCTGCCAGGACTGATTCATCTCAGTCTGCTTTAATCATATCAGTGACCTTCCATGAATCTCCTCTGTCTATTAAATTCTTTATCAATGGATATATTGACTAAAAACATTACCTGTATTTTCTTTCATTTATCATTAACCTGCCAAAGTTTTCTTTTTCTGTCATTTTATTGGTTTGGGAACTGTGAGGGTAATTTTTATTTATGCATTCTCTAAAGTTTCTTCATCAATTTCTTTCACATCAGAACTAAAAAAAACATTTATTGATTCTAAAATCAAGTTGTAATAGTTGATATCTTAATTTCCCACTAACATTTATTTTCATAATTATCCACCATGAGTACTTATGTCCACTTAATCTCTTTGTCTCTGTTACTTCCACTTTAGTAGAAAAGTCTCCCATTTACCAGTAAAGGATGAAAAATACTTCTATCTGCCCTCAAAATAAGAAAATGTTTGTTTATGAGCCTATCCTTAAAAGCCACAACAGTGAAAAATAATAATAGCATTAAAGATGGATTTAAAAATACTTAATATATTTTAGTGAGTCGGACACCATATTTAGGTTCTGAATGACATCAGGGGGAACATTTATGATAAATTGTTTGTTGGCCTCCTTTGTGCGCAGCACAGACGTGATTCTGCTGGCTGGTTCCACTGATTTTTTTTGTATGCCTCACTTTAACACAGAGGATGTATTGAGGATATGACTGAATGACAGTTATCAACTGTCACCAGACCATTTGAAAGTGAAGTATTCCTGTCGCCAACTGTCAGTGCCAGATGCAATGGCAAATCGCTTTACAGATTGCTGACAAATTGCCTTGATGTGTCTACTGAGGAACCTCAATAACTTACACTAATTGGGATTGGGCGACTTTGGAAGTGAGACACCTATGCTACTTAGGGAATCTTCATGAAAAACACAACTTTCAAACTTTCAGTTTTCTGGAGTTGCACAGGCTTGGTTAAAGAAAGAGGTCTACATGACTGAGCAGATAGATGATAAATTAACATAGTCTTTTTTGGCATTGTAGGAAACTGGAGAAAAGAAGCTAAAAGAATACTGCAGGTGATTGAAATTTAAATGAAATCGATCGTACAAAAAATATTGGAATAGAAGAACAAAATAATTATTAAACATATAGAACTTCGTATAAATCGTAAACAGTAGCACTACTAAAAGATGAATAGAAAGGATAAACACAACACATAGTATTAATCAATGAGAAATTAGTAGGACATAAAATGAAGCATTAAGAGGAAAATAACATGTTTGTTTACTTTGAACTAATTTCAGCTTTCTCAGAGTTGATCAGATCTGGAAGCTTCAGCACTGTGTCCAGTTTTGGTTACAGGACAGTAGAAGATGCACAGATTTATGGTCCTCGATGTGGAGAAAACAAAGGGCATTGAAAAGCATGGGGGAAATGGCCTGGAATGCAGACCAGACTCTAGTGAAGCTTACTCTAGGGCAGAAGCACACTTCAGACTGTCTAATCTGCTCTGCCCCACACACCGGTGAGCTACATATCTTTGTGTAGAGTAGAACCAGGCACATAAATAAAAGAGGGGGCCACATTGTAGCACAGACTAAATAACTTTCTTGCAATCTGCATCATATGATAATAGTACAGAATGCCTTGGGCTACAGTGAATTATTATGATATAGGAATATTAGGATAAGATAGTTGAGTCTCAGACATGGGTTTGGATCATTCCTTTTTCTATTTATTGGATATTATTTTATTTCTATTTCAGCTGTTATCCCATTCCTGGTTGCCTGTCAATAAGCCCCCCATCCCTATGCTCATCCACCTGATTCTATGAGGGTGTTCCCCCCATGCAACCACCCCTTCCTGCATCCTCACTCTGCTATTCCTCAACATTGGGGCATCAAGCCTTGGCAGGCCCAAGGGCTTCTCCTCCCATTGATACCCAACAAGGCCATCCTTTGCTAATATGCAGCTGGAACAACAGATCTAACCATGTGTACTTTTGGATGTTGGTTTAGTCCCTGGGATCTCTGGTTGGTTAGTTTCTGAGGAACGTCCAGATTTCCAGAGTGGTTGTACTTGCTTGCAATCCTACCAGCAGTGAAGGAATGTTCCTCTTTCTACACTTCCTCACTGGCATCTGCAGTCACCTACGTTTTTGATCTTAGCCATTCTGATTGGTGTGAGGTAGAATCTCAGGGTTGTTTTGATTTGCATTTCCCTGATCACTAAGAATGTTGAACATTTCTTTATGTGCTTCTCAGTCACTCGATATTCCTCAGTTGAGAATTCATTCTTTACCTCTGTACCCCATTTTAATATGGTTATTTGATACTCTGGAATCTAACTACTTGAGTTCTTTGTATATATATTAGATAATAGCCCTCTATTGGATGTAGCACTGGTAAAGATGTTTTCACAATCTGTTGGTTGCTGTTTTGTCCTATTGACAGTGTCCTTTGCCTTACAGAAGCTTTGCAATTTTATGAGGTTCCATTTGTCCATTCTTGATGTTAGAACATAAATCATTGGTGTTCTCTTCAGAAAAATTTCCCCATTGTCCATGTATTTGAGGCTCTCCCACATTTCTTCTTCTATTAGTTTGAGTGTAACTGGTTTTATGTAGGTCCTTGATCAAATTTGACTTGAACTTTGTACATGGTGATAAGAATGGATAAATTTGCATTCTTCTACATGTTGACCTCCAGTTGAACCAGCATCATTTGTTGAAAATGCTATCTTTTTTCCACTAGATGGTTTTAGCTTCCTTGTCAAAGATCAAATGACCAAAGTGTTGTGGGTTCATTTCTAGGTCTTCAATTCTATTCCATTGATCTACCTGCCTGTCTTTGAACAAATACCATAGAGTTTTTATCACTATTGCTCCATAATATAGCTTGAGGTCAGGGATGGTGATTGACCCTGAAGTTCTTTTATTGCTGAGAATAGTTTTTGCTATCCTGGATTTTTAGTTATTCCAAATGAGTTTGCAAATTGCTCTTTCTATCTCTATGAAGAAATGCGTTGGAATTTTGATGGGGATTTTGAATTTGAATGTTGATGGGGAATTTGATGGAACTTTGAATGCAATCTTTGAATCTGTAGATTGCTTTTGGCAAGATTGCCATTTTTACACTATTAATCCAGGCAACCCATGAACATGGGAAATCTTTCCATCTACTGAGATCTTCTTCAATTTCTTCCTTCAGAGACTTGTAGTTCGTGTTATGCAGATCTTTCCCTTGCTTGGATAGAGTCACACTGATGTATTTGACATTATTTGTGACTATTTTGAAGGGTGTCATTTCTCTAATTTCTTTCTTAACCTGTTTGTCCTTTGCTACTGATTTATTGGAGTTAATTTTATATCCAGCCACTTTGCCGACATTGTTTATCACCTGTAGGAATTCCTGGTGGAATTTTTGGGCTTACTATCATATCATCAACAAATAGTGATATTTTTTGACTTCTTCCTTTCCAATTTGTATCTCTTTGAACACCTTTTGTTGTTTGATTGTTCTGGCTAGAACTTGGAGTACTGTATTGAATAGGTAGGGAGAGAGTAGGCAGCCTTGTCTGTTCCGATTTTAGTGGGACTGCTTCAAGTTTCTCTCAATTTAGTTTTATGTTGGCTACTGGTTTGCTCATATGTTTATGTATGAGCATTGAATTCCTGATCTTTCTAAGACTTTTAACATCAAGGGGTGTTAATTTTTTAAATGCCTTCTCAGCATTTAATGAGATGATGATGTGATTTTTTTCTTTGAGTTTTTTACATAGTCAATTATGTTTGTGTATTTCTGTATATTGAATCATCCCTGCATCCCAGAGATGAAGCCTATTTGATCATGATGAATGATGATCTTTTCGATGTGTCCTTGAATTCTGAGAACTTTATTGAGTGTTTTTCCATCGATATTCATAATGGGAATTGTTCTGAAGATCTCTTTTTCTTGGGTCTTTGTGTGGTTTAGGTATAAGCATGATTGTGGCTTCATAGAAGGAAGTGGGTAGTGCTTCTTCTGTTTCTTATTTGTGGATTAGTTTGGATAATATTGGTATTAGGTCTTCCATGAAGTTCTGATTGAATTCTGCACTAAATCCATTTGGTCCTGTGTTTTTTTTGGTTGGGAGACTTTTAATAACTGCTTTTATTTCTTTAGGAGTTATGGGACTGTTTAGATGGTTCATCTGATCCTGATTTAATTTTGGTACCTGGTTTCTGTCTAGAAAACTGTCCATTTCATCCAGATTTTTTCAGTTTTCTTGAGTATAGGCCTTTGCAGTAGGATCTGATAATTTTTGTAATTTCCTCAGTTTTTGTTGTTACATCTGCCTTTTCATTTTTGATTTTGTTAATTTTGATATTCTTTCAGTGTCTTCTGGTTAGTCTGGTTACGATTTTATCAATCTTGTTGATTTTATCAAGCAACGAGCTCCTGTTTGTTTCTACTTGGTTGATATCAGCCCTGAGTTTATTTCCGGTCATCTACTACTCTTGGGTGTATAGCTTCTTTTTGTTCTAGAGCTTTTAGGTGTGCTATCAAGCTGTTGATGTATACTTTCTTCAGTTTCTTTTTGGAGGCACTCAGAACTATGAATTTTCCTCTTAGCTTTGCTTTCATTGTGTCCCATAAGTTTGGGTATGTTGTGCTTTTATTTTTGCAAAATTTAAAAAAGTCTATTTATTCTCTCTCTCTCTCTCTCTCTCTCTCTCTCTCTCTCTCTCTCTCTCTCTGTCTCTCACCAGGTTATCACTGAGTAGAGCATTGTTCCATGTATATATGTGCTTTCTGTAATTTTTGTTGTTATTGAAGACCAGTAAGTCCATGTTGATCTGGTAGGATGCATGGGAATATTTAAATCTTCTCTTATCCATTGAGGCCTGTTCTGTGACCGAGTATATAATCAATTCTTGAGAGGTACCATGAGGTGCTGAGAAGAAGGTATATAGTTTTGCTTTAGAATGAAATATTCTATAGCTATTTGTTAAATCCATTTGGTTCATACCTTCTGTCAGTTTCACTGTCTCTGTTTAGTTTCTGTTTCCATGATCTGTCTATTGCTGAGAATGGGGTGTTGAAGTCTCCCTCTATTATTGTGTGAGGTACAATGTGTGCTTTGAGCTTTAGTAAGGTTTCTTTTAGGAATGTAGGTGATCTTGCATTTGGATCATAGGTATACAGAATTGCGGAAAAGTTCACCCTAGAAAAAGCAAGAAATTAACCTTATTTCAAGTAACCCAGAAGAAGATAGCCACACAGACATAATTCCAGGTATAAGAACAAAAATAACAGGAAACATTAGTCCCTAATATCTCTCCACATCAATGAACTGTATTCCCCAATAAAAAGATATAGACTAACAGACTAGATATGTAAAGAGGACCCAACATTTTGCCGCTCACAGGAAACACACCTCAGGAACATAGACAGACACTATCTCAGAATGAAAGGCTCAAATATAATTTTTCCAAGCAAATGGTCCCAAGAAACAAGCTGGACTAACCCTCTAATATTGAATAAAATCAACCAAAATTTGTCAAAAAGATAAGGAAGGACACTTCATATTCATCGAAGGAAAAATCCACCAAGATCAACTCTCAATTCTGAGTATCTATGATCAGGTCATTTTTAACCATGCAATATAACTATACTATGTTTTTACTTTAACAAAATTTATTACATACATTTCATTATGTGTGTGTCTGTGGGAAGAATTGGTTGGAAGGACTGTACCATGTAGAGTGTGCATGTAGAGCTCCGAGAACAACTTACAGATGTTGTTTTTCTCCTCCCATCATGTGTGTCCTAGGAGTCAACCCAGATTGTCAGATATTGTACTAATTCCTTCTTCCTGAGCTATTTCTTGGCCAATGTTTGTAGGTTTTTGTTTAGTAATCAAACCCATGTTTATCAGCTTTCTTCCCATCATCCTGTGGTTTGAACTGACTTTTCACTTACTGTGACCGAAGTTACTTGCTTGTACATTTGAATTTGTATTTTTTCCATCTATCATTAACTTGCCAATGTGTATTTTTTTTCCTGTCTGTTTTAAAAATAGTTTGTGACCTGTGAGGGTAATATTTATTTATGCATTCTGTAAGTTTTTTTCTTCAATCCCTTTTATTAGCACTAAATTAAAACCTATTGATTCTAAAATCAAATACTATCTTCCAGCCAAAGTGTGGGCAGTAGAAGAATCTTGGCACAGGCTCTGCAGCATTTTTGTCTGTCTGTCTGCCTGTCTGTCTGCCTGTCTGTCTGTGTGATTTCAGGCTTGTTCTCTCGCTGTTTTCTGTGTAGTTTCACTATGTTCTTTTTATTTTGTTACTGTGAGTTTTCATGAGGGAGAATAGTTGATTATAGACTGTGTCTCATCTTTAAATCTATCTTTAAGTAATTCTGCTGCATTTTCTTAGTCTGTAAACTGACAAAAAATAAAAGTACCCATCTTAATCATATAAAGCAAATTGAGGCAGTCACAGGAAGACAAACACTGTACATTTTTTCTGATATGTGGTTCCTAGATTTTTGCATAAATGAATAAAATCACATATGTATGACACAAAGACCACAGACAAACTGTTCTAGAAGAAGAAAGGTGAGCAATGAGGGGGAGGTGAGGAATACAGCAAGGAAGAGCCTTAGTGTAGATTTGTATGAGGATGTTTTACACAATGGTACCATGTACACTGCATTTATACAGTACACCTTTTAAATTTTTGAAAATAAAACATCCTTTCTAATTTGTTCTTATCTACATTTTTAAATCTCTCCATCCTGTATGAGCATTTTAAAATTTATTATATTTGCTTTAGAAGTAGCAGTAAGTAAAGCTCTAGAAAATAGAAATTAAAGCAAACACAGACAATGACATATCTTGTTCCTGGATCAGAATAATTAACACTGCTAAAACGCCTAGGCAGTGCAAAGGAATCAGCAAATTCACTTCAATCGTAACCAAAATGTCATGGCATTTTCTCACAGATTAGAAGAAAAGGTGTAATATTTATGTGGAATAAAAATAAAATCTAAAATATTCAAAGCAGTCAAGCACAAAACTGTAGCTAGAGGCATCACATTACATATTTAAAACATGCCATAGTACTACACTAATCAAAACAGCATAATACAGGTATATTTTTTAAAAGACACACATATTATTGCATACAGTAGAAAGTCCAGATGCAAACATAATAATTTTCAGTGAATGTGCCAAGAATACAGACAGGGGAGTGGACAGTTTTTCGATAAATGCTATTTAAAAAATTGCATCTGGACACACCAGAATAAAATTAGAACCACATTATAACATATAGAAATCAACCTAAAGTAAAATTAAAAAAAAATAGGCATCAGTTCTTGTCATCAACAGGTACATTAAAGATTCTCCCCTCACTATTCTCATGTGAAATTGACCAGAGCCATGACTCTGACATTTGGCATGATACAACATTGATAAAATCTCATGGAATATCTGTGGCTTTTTAGGAGCATATGCTAAAGAACAGGAAGATTTGTGAGACTTCAGATAAACCAAAGATGCACCTAGAAGAAAACCTGCTGAGAAGATAAAAACCAATGGAGGACTACCATAGCACCCTGAAACAGTAGATGACAAATGCTTGGCCATTTGGTCAGAAGACAGCTCTATTTGCCCAGCTACCACGGATTCAATTACGGTTTAGAGAGAAAACGTGTTGTGGTTTCCACTGGCTATGGTAACAGGAGAACAAAATCTGTCTGCTTCACCTCCCCTGCCTATGAATTAGCTGATAATACAGAACATAGAGCACAGAGTGGAAACGGAAGTCAGGTTTCAACCCGTGACATCGACAACTCCTGATCTCCTGCAGGTAAACTAAGTCACAAGTCCAAAGCTCCTCTGTGTAAGTATTTTCTCCTTCCACCACCCAGCGCCAGAGTCAGGATGGGGATTGGATTGTGGGAAATCCAGTTATGATTCAATGGCCTGCCTCAACTTCTCCCTTCTGGTGTTGGATGCCTCCATTCCCTTTGGAATCAACAATAATTCTTCCATCCTCATATCTCCAAATTTCCTCAAGGCTAGCAATGCTCTGGGAAATGTGTTAATCTCCCATTCCGTGAGTGACTATCATTATGGATATTACATAGGTGAAGGAACTCGATCACATCAATATTATCAACATTAAGAAGTAACTCAGAATAGCATTTTTCAAAAGGTTTAGTCCTATGGAGGGATTAGAGAGGCAAAATTTAGAGCAGAGACTGAAGGAACGGCCATTCAGAGCCTGCCCCACATGTGGCCCACATATATACAGTCACCAAAACTAGATAAAAATGGACGAAGCTAAGAAGAGCATGCTGACAGGAACCGGATATAGATCTCTCCTGAGAGACACAGCCAGAACATATCACAGAGGCGAATGCTAGCAACAAACCACTGAACTGAGAACAGAACCCCCGTTGGAGGATTTAGAGAAAGGATTGAACCAGCTGAAGGGGCGTGCAACCCCATGAAAACAACAATGCCAACCAACCAGAGCTTCCAGGGACTAAGCCACTACCCAAAGACTATACATGGACTGACCCAGGGCTCCAACTGCATAGGTAGCAGTGAATAGCCTTGTTGGGGCACCAATGGAAGGGGAAGCCCTTGGTCTTGGACCCCCAGTTCAAGGGAATGTTGGTGGGGGTTAGTAAGAGGGTGGATGGTGAGCGGAACACCCTACTAGAAGGGGAAGGTTAGGGGTTAGGAGGCTGATAGACAGGAAACCAGGAAAGGGAATAACATTTGAAATGCAAATAAGAAATACCCAATTTAATAAAAATAGAAAAAAATTACAAAAAAAAAAGAAAGAAAGAAAAATAAAAGACTCAGTCCTCTCCCAGTTGAGCCGGATGCTAGTATCCCTGAAAGATATTTACGGAAGTCTCGCTGACAACCTTGTGGACATTTGCTTGAGTGCTCTCATCATCAGTTTATTTTTATGTTATTGTGGTGTCACTGATGATGATATGGAATTAACTTTAGCATGTCCTGACCAAAGACACAGACAATATGGCATTTGCATGCAATGAGATATTTTTGCCTTAAAGAGGGAGGATTCTATTACTTGTTACAACATAGAGATGGTTCTGGAATATGGTAAAAGTTAAGTAAACATAGAAAGATAAATAATTTAAATGTGTGATCTGAATGCATTGCATTTAAAGAAACAGAGAGTAGAATGGATGTTTGTAGGAGCGAAGGCAGGGTTCAAGACAGTGCTACATGAGGACGAGTTGGCCACAGCAGAGTTTCATTTCTACAGTATGAATAAATTCAAGTGCTCTAATACACTGCCATTCATAATATACTGAATATTTGTGTGTGCCTGGAAAAATAAAGTTATAAAAAATACTATAATTGTAAAAACCCTGAGTAAACTCAAATGAATAGCTTAATGGTGCACCCAAGGATCTTGGAAAAACAAGAACAAACAACCACAAAACAGTAGATGAGAAAAGACAATCAAGATCAGGACTGAAGTAATAAAATAGGGGAAAAAAGATGTTACATTCTTCATGACATAAAAATACACAATTTGAGCCATATACATATTGGCTAGGTTTAGTCTTTTCATAATGTCTACAAAGGGCAAAGCATACTGCTTCCATCATAAATGAATATATACTTCAGTTCAGTTATTCACAAAAAGCCTGGGAAATGAGCTGAAGGAAACCTTTTCAGACATGAATACTGTATTTACATCATTTCCTACTTATACTTTCCTCATTCAATACCTCCCAAATTAACAAACTCTTCTTTAATTATAATATATGGGTATATATAATAAAATCTGCCTAATATATTTAATGTTTTATATATATATTTGCTTTGGACTGACCACTTGGGATTGGGTTGGATAGCCTATCAAGGGGCTTGTCCCTAAAAAGATTGATTAACCCTTTCTTTCCAGCAATGAATTGTCTGCTGTTCATCATCCAGGTAAGATTTCCCTCATCAACATTAGCATGTCAGTTGGTGTTGTCATTATGCAGGCGCCATTTACATCAAACTATTGTTAAGATTTCATGGGTTAAACTCCACACCTGTAGCCAATTCCTTGGTCCTCTGCCTCATTACTTTTGGACCCTCTCCTCTGCCGTGATATTCTCTAGGTCCTATATGTAGGAGTTTTGTAGTATATGTATCAGCTGGCACGCCATTGGCATTTTGAGCAGCCGTGAATTTATATTTTTGATGATCTTTATCTGCTGCAAAGGAGCTCTCTTTTTATTTTTATATTTTATATAATTAATGAAACAGTGCTTGTATAAAAATTCACACTCAATTGCTAGAGAGCATACAAGTTCCAAATACAGTCAGTTTTCTAAGAGTGCTGTCAGATCAGTGTAACAGGCAGACATGATGTGGTATATCATTCTCTCTGGTAAGACCATTCTTGTTATCACTCCTCACAGTAGTTACTCTGATATCCACTTTGTGCAGGGTCTGTGCTTCCTGGGATGTCAGACATTAAGGCTGGATCTATAAGAGGCAAGGTCTGCCCACATTGGTGACAGCACCTGGCCTCTCACCTCCACTTCAGAATGACCCAATAACCTCCAACCAGGAGTCTTCAGGTCCCATTGGATCAGGTAAGAAGCAATGGCTGGGGGAATGGTAGAAACCGAGGCAATCTCTATGAGACCTCGAATGCCCACACTGTGGTGTGATCAGGCCAAATCCAGTCACCACTAAGTAGATCCCATTGGTCAGTTGATGATTGCTACTGCTGTGAACCTCTCACCCCCTAACTTAAAAGGAGAGCAAGGTTCGGGGTTCAACACTGAAGAGGAAGGACATTGAGCACTAACAACATTAGACATTGATTCCCTGACAAACGTTTCGCTATCAGATAGATGCGGCCACATGAACTAAATAAAGCAGGACTCGAACACTGTACATACAAGAGTATCTTCAAACATTCTTTAACAGCTTACTAACAGAGATAACCAAGACCATTACCACCTACCATGATATACTATTTTAGTGAACATCAGAATGTCAGGGCTAATCTCTAGTCCTTTAGATACTAGGCAAAAATAATCTAAAACACAAATAAAGCAGTTGCCAACAGATTTCATGAAACACATTAAATTCTGAAAAAATAAGTATTTTATATTTATATTGTTTCATGGCAAACAATGCCAATTGGAGCTACCTGTATGGATGGTTAAGTGAGGATACCATACAGTCCATCAGAGGGAGGAAACAGTTCTCAGAGTGTCCATCTCTTTATACTGAAAAGGATGATGGAACTGGGGGTGGGGGTGGGGGTGGGGGTGAAGAGAAGCCCTCCACAATTAAAGTATTAAGGAAACCAAAATACAGGTTCCCAGAATTCTTGATGAGGGGTAACAGCTTCACTTCTCTCTGGGTGTAAGAATAAGTATTTAGAACGCAGTTGAGAGTTTTACTGATTTAGGAAATTGGCAATAGTCCTTCCTCCTTTATTGTCCATGCCTTTGTATTTGGTAGCCCTTGCCTTCAATTAGATAAGTGTTGACTATTTTTCAAGATATAAGTGTTATCATTGTATCCTTGAGGATATTGTCAAATGTTGGTCCTTGTTGTGATTCATAGGTATCACAACTGGGTAGGGAAACTGATCCTGTTTCTCCCTTTGGGCTTGCCCAGTATATTTGGATACTATGAGAACTAGTCCTTTATGATGATTCCCGGTTTGTCCTGGATTTTATTATGTCCTTCTGTCTTTTGTAGGGGGGATAGGTGTGTGCAGTTTTTTTCTTTTTCCAAGACCTCTAGGTGGGCAATTAAGCTACTAATTCAAGATCTCTCAAGTTTTTATATGAATACTTAATACTGTGAAACTGTGTTGCGTATATTTTACATTTCATTCAATTTTGAGAACTTTCAAATTTATTTCTTAATTTCTTCCTTGATGCAGTTATAATTCTGAAGTGTATTAAAACGTTTTTGTATTTTCTTGTTGTGTGTACAGCATAGTGTATTATTCAAGATTTTGTGTGCCTTCTACAGTTACTATTGCTACCCACAATCAAGTTTTAGGTATTGTGATTATATAGAATACAGGATGTTATTTCAGTTTTCTTGTATTTATTGAGACTTGGTTTTTTTTAAATATGTGTTTCGTTTTGGAGATGTTTTCATGTGCTGCTGAGAGGAGTATATATTATTTAGTGTTGGGTAGAATGTTATGCATGTAGATATCTATGAGGTCCACTTGATATATGATATAATTTAACTATAATATTTCCCTATTTAATCCAATTTTTTTTTCTTTTCTTTTTTTCGGAGCTGGGGACCGAACCCAGGGCCTTGCGGTTGCTAGGCAAGCGCCCTACCACTGAGCCAAATCCCCAACCCCCAATTTATTTTTTTAATTCAATCTGTAATTCTGTATTGCTTTATTGGGGAGTTGAATTTATTAATATTACCAGTAGTTTTTGATTGAATGGTATCCTAACAATTTTTGACCGCATCTGAAATTAACTAAAATTAGTCCTCACTCTGGGTGGCAAATTCATTCCTTCACTGGCACTAGAATCTACTTATTTGGGATTCTGGTATATATTGAAGACCAGGTAAGACATCCTCATGAACTGAACAACTAGCATATTCTTGGATATTCCATTAGTAGACAGCTATTGTTGGACCAGCTGGATCACAGCTTGTAAATTATTCTAATAAATCCCTCTACCTCTCCTTCTGTAGATACATATGGACTATGTATACATGCATAATTAATATACATTAATTCTCTCTTATATATAATTAATATATTATCTATATATGACATCTATCTATATTAGTTCTATTTGTCTAGAGAATCCCAAATGATCCCAAGTTTACTAATTCCATTATTTTGTTATTTTTGTCTTGTTTTCTTTGACTTCTTTGATTAACTATACTAGAATTAAGATTTTATTTCCTGGGCCTTCTTTGTGTACTTAATATTCTTTTCAGACCTATGTATTCTTTCCTTGTCCTCCATAGGGTTTGATAATTGGTCACAAATTCCTCAGATCTACTTTCATTGAGGAAAATCATTCTTACTCTTTAATTACAACTGATAATTTTCTGGGAATAGTAGTCTGGACTGGCATCAGCAGCCATTTATAACCTGTAGACTAAAGCATCTTAAACCCCTCTGACTTTCAAGTCTCCATTAGAAACTCAGCGGTTGGTCTGATGTGTCTTCTTTTGGTTGTGACTCAGTCTTTCTCCCCTATTGCTTTCACCACCCTTTCTTTGTTCTGTACTTTTAGTTTTCTGACAATTATATAATGTATTAACTTTCTTTTCCAAGACTACTTAGTATTTTATATGCCTCTGGCACCTCACTAGGCATTTTTCATTAGATTAGGGAATTTTATTATATTATTTTATTTTGTCTTTTTCTAGTATTCCAGAGCTTTATATGTAAAGACTTTGGGCATTTTAGATTTAATATTTTCTTTGCCTGAGTGATCTAATTCTTTTCCCTTAACTTCAAACATCGTATTCTCTTTTCAATCAAACTTCTCTGTTTTTCAGGATCTCTGTTGATCTTATTTGACTTCTTTATTCTACTTTTATTTCAGTTTGGCCTTTCTCCCAAAATTTATCACTTTCTGAAATTTTATTTTCATATTTTGAATTGTTTTAATTAAGTAACTCTTTGTGTGTGTGTGTGTGTGTGTGTGTGTGTGTGTGTGTGTGTGAGAGAGAGAGAGAGAGAGAGAGAGAGAGAGAGAGAGAGAGAGAGAGAGAGAGCGCACCTGTTGGTGTGTATCCAGGGAACTGCCTGGAACCAGCCCCGGCCAGGTTCTTCTTTCTTGTTGGTTCTTCTTGAGGCAGCAGAAGGGGAAGAGTGACAGCAGAGGGTAAGACTTTGGCTTATGCGACATACAGGGGTAAGATTTAAAAAAAAAAAGTTTACTTATCTAAAGGGCCTTGCGCTTCCTGGGCAAGCACTCTACCACTGAGCTAAATCCCCAACCCCTTATCTAAGTCTAAGTTACCTTGCTACTGTAGCTGACTTGTCTTCTGTGTTTCTCTGAGGCCAGAAACTGCAGTCTCTGGCCCTTAGCACCTCTTCCTAAAACAGCAAAGGATTAAGTAAGTACACAGCCTTTGTTTTATCTCAGCAGGAACTGCTGGGCTCTAACTTTCAGCCTGCTAGTCAGAGGTCACAGGAAGTAAAGGGGACACTTTGAAGAGTGATTACAGCATTTATTACCAGGTTGTAAAACGTTTCCTATGAAAGCTATCTAAGGGGGAAAGCAGAAAGAACCTAAGTGGGGAAAAGGAAAAAAATTTCTACTCTAAGCGGGGAAAGGCAAAACGTCCTCCTAAGGGAGAAAAGTTCCTTCTATCTCTTCTCTCATTTCTTTGTCCTTGGTACTCATACGTCTTTCAGAATACATGATCTCATGTTACAAAGTTCATCATAAGTTCACACAAAAAATCCAATCATAAATTGAAATAAAAGTTTACAACAGAGAATGTTTACACGCATATCATTAGGACTAATTATCTGGCTAAACATCCATCACCTGTCTCAGCTCCACAGGTTCACTGAAGGGTTAAAACCATAACTAAGTTATTAGTGAAGTTTGGTATAGATAAACCCAGTCAGTATTTAGTCTTCTGCTCAAGCACATATAACAAATTGTTAACTCTCTTTTTATGACCTTTGGTTAATTGTTTTACAACCTCTTGGAATGTGCTCTGAGTAGGAGAAAGTCTGGTTACCATCTAAGAGCAATTAACTGGTGACACTTGGGAGACTGGCAGAGTTCTCATTGCAGTTTTGACTATCAGAAAAGGACCTAATAGCAGTCCCACTATAAAAGAGCTTAATAATCGCTGATATAATTTTAGGAATTCTTATAGGATCATCATTAAGACTTAAGAAGTCATCTACTTGTCTACACAGCATCACTATGAGACAGTACATCTTCGTAGTTCTTCAGAGATCTGATCTAAAGGGATGGGCTAGTACTTAATGATTGCTATATATGTCTAATAATAACAACAGGAAAAGCATTTTAATAGCAGGAATCTTTCCTAAAATGAACTTTGTTACAGCCTTGCTTAATAAGGTCAAACTTGTCACTGATTATATAATAATCCGAAGCAGACCATCTCAGGGAGATCACCTGCTAGTTATTAGCTTGTCCCATAATGGCTCCTGACATGGAACCTCCTCGTGAAATAGCAAGGGAACATATTATCTGCTTGTAAAAACATAAGTCTGTATGGATCACTATATGATACTATGACCCAAGCACTTTGATTCTCAAGTTCTACCATTTGAACATGCAAAATAAAACATGTTGTTAGGTGAAGGAGAAAATAACCTTACAAGCAAAATAAAATTCAATCAGTACAATCACAGAATGAGCTGAATTTAAACCCATCACTAATAAAAATAAATTCTTGGCTATCTTCTTCTCAATTGTCTATCTTCAGTTAAAGTAGTTTTAGCATGAGTTTGTTGTAAAAATTTTAATGCAGGCTAGAAGGTAATCAGCTTAATCTGGTTAGATTGATTTCAGTTATTTATTAAGGCTTCAAGAATTCAAAGCTTTCCCTGAAAGAGGGAAAGCAAATTGCTTCTGAGGTACTTCTCTCAGTTCAAGAAAATAGTCCATTTAACTGAAAAGTAGAGAAAGAGCAAACATCTATGCTAGGCTATATGCCTTAAGGTTAGGTCAGAACCCAGATCTCTCTGGATGATTATACCCTGTAACTTCCATGAGGATTTCCAACGCATTGTGAATGTCCCCATGGCTCTCATCCCTCCCTCACAAAACTCCGCTCTTTCATTTATTTTATATATAAATTCATATAGGTATCTCTAAGTAACTTGTACTTCAAAACGCTGGGTACACCAGAAAATCATTAATAAATAGCCAGAAGCCAGAAAGGGTGCCGTTTCTTAAGACTGTACTATATTTCATGTTTGCTCAATGATGAAATAAGTGGATGCCCATAACTAAAACATAAGACTATAGGGGGGTGATAATAATGTAAGAGTATAAGGTGAGAGACCAGGAAATAACTATATGTAATTGGTGAGTGGAAGATTCAAAGAATGATAAGACCTCTTCCCCTTTAAATTACTTATTTCATTGTTTCTTCAAGTGGAGGAATTTCGACAGTTTTACTAAAGAATAAAATATACACATACATACAGTCTCAGTATGTTTAATGTGTATAACTCACTGTATTCAACCACAAAACAGCCAGCCCATCATTGTCTCATTTGAGGTACTAGGAAAAACAATCACCTGCAAATGTTTGCCCATGTCTTTTTGTGTATGTAACTTTGTGTGTGTCTCTGTGTGTGTATGTTCATGCGGGTGCATGTTTGTGTGTATCCAGAATAGAAAACATGAAGTCTATTTTCTTTAAAAAAAAAAAACAAAACAAAACATTTCAAGTGGAGGTCTAAAGAGAGGGTTAGGTGGTTAAGAGCACTTTCAGAGATCCAGGGCTCAAGTCCCAGAACCCACCTAGTGACTCACAACAATCTGCAACTTCAGTTCCAGGCAGCCCAGAACCTTCTTTTGGCTTCTTTGGACACTGCACACATACGGTACCCAGATGCACAAGGAGACAAACACCCATATGCATGAAATAAAAACAATGTTTCAAGTGCACAACACCACATTGCTGTTAACTATTAACTCTGTTTATAAGCAGCTCTAGAGCCCTGGCTCATTCTCCACACCTAAAACTGTATACCAGTGTGGTTCAACTTCTCAGTTTCCTCTCCATAACCTTCACTGACTTCTAAGAGGATTTTCTTTATTGTCTGCAACAGTATTGTTTAGATAGGACCAAAACAGTAAGCTGCCTGTGCATAGTGATATTAATTTGATCTTTTGTGTATAGCAGAGAAAATATGATAGTTAATTATCTATACATCACCCAAGTCAACATATTGGGATCTCTCAGCCAGTGCTTTTTCCTGTCCCACTCTGAGTTCCATCCTCCAGATAACCTCCCAGTTCTGCTCTGCATCTCTGCGTTATTTTCCTTTTCTAAGTTCTTAGAGGAAAAGAATCATATGTTATATATTCTTGGGTAGGTACATCTAGATCCTTAACCTAATAGAAAAAAATTGAAAATTCATCTTTGTTTTTAACAATATTAATTCATTATTTTTAGTGCTGTATAGTATTACGTTGTGTGACTATCAAGGCTTACTGTCCTATATTTTAGCTATTACAAATTGGAATATCTTTTAACAAAAAAATGATTCCGATCCAGAATTGCTTCAGAATGTTTTGATACATATAATGAGATATATTAGCGATAGGGCTCAAATTTAAGCACAAGATTTATTCATGTTTCACAGAAGGCGTATGCCTTCTATAGAAAGTTTGACGGGTAATTTCACATACGATCCAAGCAGACCTACATTTGGAATGTAATCTGACATATGGGGCCTGCATCATTAGGCATCCTGTTTTCTTCTCACAACTACTTTCCAAACTAGAGAAGCAAAACTGACATGTCTAAAGTGTTATTGTGTACACTTCCTTGGCCTGAACAATATCCGATATTAGGCTTTTTGTTTCAAGTAGAAAACCTGTCTCAAAAGACTTTTGTCCACCCAACTGTATGACTGGCTGTCAGAGCCACATCTCTGCAGGTTTAATGGTGATAATCCAATAAAGAATACGCCTTAGAAAGAGGTGAGTAGCTTTGTACTTTTGCAGAATTAATGTGGGCTATAGAAAAATCTATCCCCTAAGCATTTGGCTAATTACATACTGTCATTGAGGGTAGCATGCCCTTTGTTCTTGCAAAATCAGTTAGAATAAGCCATTAACTTTCTATTAGACCAGCATTAGTGGGTTCAGTGTGTTGCTTCTCTTCTGATAGAAAATTTATATGCAATAAATAATTTAACACTGAAATTTACATTACACAGAAATTTCCTGGTGGAATATCAGGGATTATTATCTGGAACAAATTACAGGAAAAATTATCTTTTATGCAATAGTCATACAACAAAGGTAAGGTTTAGAAAATCATTCATTAGACCAGCAGCCCATAAAATGACAATAGTCACTATTAATTCAAGAGGAAAAATGTATAAATTTTTCCATTTAAACACTGACACCAAATTGTAAACTGCACTTGGGGAAAATTTATGTGGTTTTGTTTTAAAGAAAACCTAACAAGATTAAAACATCACCACAGCATTTATAGATGCTTAATTGAAAAGTATTTATATGCTTTCAGCAAAATTTCAGTCTTTGCCTACAAATAGGATAAGCAAAGAATTGACATGTATATACATAAACCAGAAAAATTCATAACAATATCTATGTAAGTGGAAGATATTACCAGAGAAATAAAACCTATGCCTTTCTAAATTTGGAGTTAGTATGGAATGGTGCATTCATCTCAATCTGATTCCTTTCCTAATAGAAATCCTAATAAAAATATCAGCTTTCATTTGGGACAAGATATAGTAATGGAGATAGATACAGAGAAATATTTTGTAATCTATGGCTGTTACATGAAGAACAAAATGAGAGAAATGCATGATTGCAACATTAAGCAATTAAGAAAATATTATAAAATAAGGATAGTTAGAGAACATAAAGAATTAGCCCAGGATTTATTTTCCTTTCCTTGGCTCAAGCATCACTCAAATGATAGTCCTTTTTAAGTAGCACAAAGGCGATATTCCTTTTGGGTTTGAGAGGGGCTGCAAACAAACAAACATTGTGAGTATAAAAGGTGAGAAATATTTTTCCACCCACACTATAGTCATGGCTAAGTTTAACCATATCAGGCAGAAAATTGCCTTCCAAGGCAAAGACTTCACCCACAAAGCAACATTGGGAAAGCCGTGCATCTATGGCTTGTATCAGAAGATAACACGTACCAGATGTGTAGCTTTGACATATCACCAGACAGAGCCAAAGGAACATGCATTCTACTCATCATATCTCCATGTTTGTTAGCCACCTGCAGCATCAGAGAGCAACCTTAGAAGAAAGTTATAAGCAGAGCATAGGCTTACTCTCCCTTTCCCTTTCTCCAAAATTTTTATTTCTCCATCTTTATTAAATTGGGTATTTCTAATTTACATTTCAATTGTTATCCCCTTTTCCGGTTTCCAGGCCAACATCCCTCTAACCCCTCTCCCTCCCCTTCTATATGGGTGTTCCCCTCCCCATAATGGAATACTACTCAGCTATCAAAAACAATGACTTTATGAAATTCATAGGCAAATGGATGGAACTGGAAAACATCATCCTGAATGAGGTAACCCAGTCATAGAAAAACACACATGTTATGCACTCATTGATAAATGGCTATTAGCCCAAATGCTTGAATTACCCTAGATGCACAGAACACATGAAACTCAAGAAGGATGACCAAAATGCAGATGCTTCACTCCTTCTTTAAAAAGGGAACAAGAATACCCATGGGAAAGGATAGTGAGGCAAAGCTTAGAACAGAGACTGAAGGAGCACCCATTCAGAGCCTGCCCCACATGTGGCCCATACATATGCAGTCTCCAAAATTTTAATGACAGAAATAGCATTGCGGGCGGGGCCCTGATACCAATGAACTGCTCTGAGTGGAATAACAAAAGCATTATAAAACCCCATTGTTCACATTTTCGCATCTACAGTCTTGATATTGCAAAGATAAGATGGGGCCTCTGTGTGCTTCCAGTCCTGAACACTCCACTAAGGGTGAAAAACCAGAGGGGTCAGACCTGCTTTAAGAGGAACACAAGGTATAGGCCCTGGTTCTGACAAGAGAAGAAAGGGATGGATGGAAAATGTACACAGTGACTTTACTCCCAGGACATAATTACTCTCTGCACGTTCCTATGGACAACAGGACAATACCTTTGAAGTAGGACTGTGAACTATCACCTAAGGATATCATATGCCAGCCAGAACTAATGAGATGAGTTCTCAGGCTTCAAGAAAACTTTGAAGTGTGTAAATAGGACAGCAATCAGCATTTGGTGGGATTTCCCTTTTCCTACAGCCTTCCTATTTCGTGAAATAGTCGCATTTCCCATGCAATGCAGTGGCAGTGGAGGCATAATTTATTAAAACTTACAAAGAGCCTAGACTGGTACCCGGGGCAAATGCTATCATGTGCGTATTACACACATTCACAATATTGCTGTCATCATTATTAGTTGTTTTTAAAGCCTCTACAGAATGACCCGTGATGTTCAAAAAGATTGTAAAGATGGGAAGTGTTACGTGAGAATTTGTCGTTTCATGTCTATTCCCCTTCATAAGAAAAGACTTTACTGTTATTTTTACAAACATCTGCCATTTAATATGGTAGCTGTCATTTAGTACATTAACAATTCGCTGATAAGAGCAGGTGCTGAACCTTTCTTTTATCCTTGTTAGCCCAAGTTATCCTCATTCCCACAGACAGGTAGGCTTTTCCACATTTTGGCGGTAAAATGAATGAAACCAATAAAGCTAAAGTTTAAATTTATCAAACAATGCAACGCGGGAAGATGGAAGACGTTGAAACAGCATTCATGCCCAAGTTAAGTTGTCTTCAAAGTACTCCTTCCCAGTTGTTGACAACATCTTACTTCATTTGCCACTGTAACTAGGAGTTCCGTTTCCTCTTCATTCGCCAATGGGTGGGTCAAACAGATACTCTTTAGAGAGCTTCCGGTTCCCTCTATTTCCAGGTGCCTGAAACGGCTAATGATGGCGAGCTTTCAAAAGCCACTTATGGTCCTGGATTGACACTGAGGGCACTTGCTGCCCAGGCTGAAGATTTGACTTCGATCCTTGAAACAAACACGGCACAAGGAAAGAAGCGGCTTCTGCACGCTGTCCTCTGGCTTCATTCGCGTCATGTCCTGCATATGCACCACCACACATGAAATAGATAAATGTAATTTAAAATATCACTAAAAAGTCATTTGTCATCCTCAAAATATCATCTTTATGCGTTAAATTCTGCTCTAACTTTTCAAGGAGAAATGGAAAGAACTTTCCTGTGTGTACTCTAATATAAAATACCTACCCTGAATCTATTCAGAGTCCTTAGTAGACACAGATACAGTGTCTAGATATTGCTGAATATCCTACTGTAAATAAAACCACCCATGTTGAATATCAGTGGTCAGATGTTCTTCAGGAAAAAAAAAAAAAAACACAAAACTCTATTCAATCACAAGGATTTAAACCCAGATTTAAAATATAAAAAAAAGGTAATTTGGCTAAGATTCACTTGGGAAAATGAGAGATATAAAATAGCACACTTAGAAAGGAAATGTCACAGGTTACAAAGACAAGGATTATGTTCAATCAGTTCAAACAACATTCTCCAAGTACCAGCCAGGCTCTGTGTTATGAACGGACTGAAGAAAGCCTACGGAGGCATCACCTCTTTATAGCTGTTCCCAAATCCACCATGCTGTCTCAGGGGAGGCCTCTTCCAGATGTCCAATGCCTATGATCTTAATTTGATGAATTTTTCACTTATCCACTTTCAGAAACTACTTGGAAGACAGGACTTGGAGTTCAAAATCTAAGAAAAAATAGACATAAAGAAGAAAAAAATATACACACAGCTATGAGGTCAGAACTCTAATTATCTCTAACTAGAGATAGTTTCAAACTCCACTTGGACAAAAGAAAAAGTTCCTCAGAGACCAAACCTTAGCAGTTGGAAAGCATTTTACTGCTAAAGTTCTCACAGCTGTTTGGGGAATTCTTTTGCAATCTTATTACTTTGTGGGGATTGTTAACATTTAGTAACATCATAGTTGCTTTTATTCCACATCTTCTTATGAGTTGACACCTTGCTTGGCTACTCTTTATGTATAGGTCCTCTGAAATTTTCAAATTCTTTGGGCCTAAAAATTAGGAGAAATAATGGTGCAAACATTCTTATGCTTATTGTCAAAAACACACACACACACACACACACACACATGCACACACACACGCATGCACGCACACACATGCACATTCACAAATTCATGCTAAAATACTGTAAGCTACACACATATTCAAACACACACACATATAAAAAACACCTGTACTGCATATACATACATACAACACACACATGCATATTCACATACCAAAATATATGTACAAATTATTACACACATATATGTACACCATATACATACATACAAATATATACATATACAATTAGTGAAAATTTTTATTATTATAAAGTTATTATTGGCAAGTGGTATGTGTATGTGTGTGCACATGTACATGCATGGATGCACACATAGGCAGCCCATTTAACATGACTTTTATGTGTAGCAATCAGAGGGCAACTTTGTGGAGTCATTTTTCCTTTTCATCATATGAGGTCCACAAATAGAACTCAGATCTTTGTTCTTGCACCAAAAATTGACATTTGCCTTGATCTGATGGCCCATCTCATCAGTGCTTAAAGAAATTTTCTTTGAAATCGGTATTTCAAATTCAGAACTAAAGTTATTTTTAGATATGACCAATATATGCAATTAATTATTTTTGAGACCGGATTTCTCTATGTAGCACTGGCTCTCCGGGACCTCACTCTGTAAATCAAGCTGGTCTCAAATTCAGAGATCTCCTTGTTTTTGCATCCTTAGTGCTGGGGTTAAAGGTACATACCACCATTATCCGACTACTTATTTTTTTAGTTGGCTATAGAATGTTACCATTCTCCAAAACACTTAGGTGTGCATACCCAAGTTGAAACATACTGCAAGGTGAAGATTACGGTATTATTTGTTCTAGAATCTCTCCTATAACCTTTAAAGAAAAGTACTAAAGCCAGAGTTGATATAAAGATGGGTGGCAAGGAAAAGAGCACATTACCCATTTTAGTCACTACAGTATGGACAAAAAGAAATGAAATTAGATGCTATTTCTATGTTATTGAAACAGGAGAGGATTCTTTTAAAAGGTCTGTGGACGTAATGGCAGCTGAGGATGATAAACAGGGCTTTTCGGATATCCCTGTTCTCCTTGCTTTTTCCTCTCTAATGAGATTGATACACTTACTTAGATGATGTCACATTGTGTCCATATCAACCGTTCCTTTCCACTTATCAGGCTTCAGTGAGATTACTGAGAGAGATGGCTTCCCCACCTGGTGCATGCTGGGTGGTAAAAAGAATGAGAACATCTAGTCTTGAGGGATTGATATGGAGACCCACAGACCCTAGCATAAGTTGCTCAGCCTTGGATGCATGCTAGTTTTCAAAAGAGTTCAAGGCTCTCCCCCAGTTCCTGGAAGTCACAATTTAAATGATCATATCTATAAACTTCAACATAATAAACCCATTTTCTTTGTTAGTCACGATTTAAACCAAGGCTTTCCCAGTCTTCATAGTTAGAATTGGTGCAAATAAGACCCTCTTCTCTTGCACAGGCCTCAGTCTCCCAGTTAGCCTCACTTGTTAAAGTCTATGCTCCACCAAAGGAAAGAAAGAATTAAGCAAAGCACTTGTAACTGCCCTGACCAGTGGTATAACAACTGCTTCCTTAGTAATTGTTGGAGGACGAACAAATGATAGGCCCACATGTCACATCTCCCTTTATCTCATTGACAAGTTTGTCAAGAAAGGCTTAGTAATGCTAAACGGAGTGGCCCAGCTCCTGCCTGTTCTCATGATGTCTTGGTTTTGTTTATTGAAGAAAGATTAAGCTTCTTTTGCTATTGCCTTAAAATACCTACCTGGGAACTTGTTTGAGCTCTGCATGATTTGTACCTTATAAAGCAGCTCTAAATGTTGAGAAGATGCTTGCAGAAAATAAATCATATCTTTAATGTGCATTACTAAAGTAACAATAAAAAAAACTGTGTGTAATATGGTCTAATGAGATCATAGTTGAAACCAGCACAGAGCGGTAGCTGCATGGCAGCGAGGAAAGAATAAGGTTGGGAAGGATGAGACCTAGACTATATCTTGGCTCTGCCACAGCTGAACCTTGTGTCACTGAGTTTTTCCATCTTTGGTGGTTTTCTTTCATCACCAGAATATGCTTAGATTAAGATCAGATGAAAGGTTGGCTTTTATAACTCTATAATGATTTACCATTTATTGATTAAAAAATAAGAGAGACAATAAAGGTAACCTACTTTCTTCAACCATTTAATTTTCTATAGAGCCTAAGTTTAATCAGTTTTATGTTCAGTGAGCACCTGTTGTGAGCAAAAGGTTGTACAAGAGTGGAAAATTGACCACCAAAATAGGACAATTATGGTTTCTTCCCTTCCAAAGCTGTCATATTATAATAGAAGAGAGAAAAGTGCAGTAATATTCAATAGAGGACGGTTCAGATGAATACACCAAGAGAGAATTACATCATGGTGACCAGGACTGGATTTACCCAATCTGGTTTACAACTTGAGAGATGATGGGAAGAAAGTTTTGTTCTGGTACTAGAGGTCCCTGGAAAGATACCATGGTTTCTTTAGTTGTATGTTTTACTGTGTTAGCTAGACACCTGCACTGGCGAAGTATTTGTACACTTGGTTCTTGATGGATGGTTGTATAGAAACTCTTGTTGCTATTGTTTTTACATGGACCCTGTCCAAGAGTAGCACTAGAACTGCCCTGTGGCCTGCCAAATAGATTTGTCATCATGTTACAAGGAACTGAGCCATTTGGCTATGCCTCACGCCAGGGCTCTTTGCTGCTCTGAACTGCATTCTCCAAGTGGAAGAGCATTTGTATGCCACCGTGCTCAGATGGCGCTTTCATAAGTCATTCTCGCTGTAATCAGATTGCATGATCATTGGCCTGGAGACAGATGAGCAGCCTGCTGTACTTCCTGCTGCGCACAGAGCAACTCCCATTATGATAGCCACAAAGCACTGCGGCAACGAGATCTTCACTGCCAGTGCCAGCAAGGATTTTGAACCGAATGTACCCAAAGAAGCTTGTGGCAGCATGAGTGCCAAGAGGAACAGACTGCGGTGCAGAGGGTGTTTATGAAGGCCATTAGGACAACTTAGGCTATCAGAAGACTGACAGGAGATATGTGACATACAGCAGAAATAAGCTTTGGCAGTGGAAAGACAAAGAAATGAAGCTGGACACAAGGTCAGCATGATGGCAGCAAAGGAGATAGTCTGTATTTGATATCATAAAAACAAGATTATAAGGAATTGATGCATGCTAGTTAAAGGCCTGTGCTTATGTTGGGGGCAAGAAGGAGTGTAGACACAATATATCTGTACAAGAAAGCCCTTCCACTGGCAAGAGCTGATTAGTGTCATTTGAGGTCAGGTGTGGCTTTCCCGAGTTATCACCACAGGCATGCAATAGACTGTAAATAAAATGAGCTGTGTAAGCTTCTCTAATTCTTGATACACTAGCAGTTGAGAGCTAATATATATATGCACCAATTCCTGAAGTCTGAAGTCAAGAATCTGCATCTTGTTGAGAATGTAATCCAGAAGAGCACATGCATATTCGGTAGGTGTGAGAATCAGGCTTATCCTCCACTAGGCCCAAGTTCATCACTCAGCTTGGTATGGAGAGGTCCCCAGATACAGTGTGAGATTATGGTGCTGATTCAACGGCTCAACAGTAAACGGACAGATTCAGGGAACTGAGCTCCTTCAGACAGTGATGGTGGCTTTGGAGTCAAGGGATTACATGGTGCTCATACTTGAGAGTGAGCAGATCCAGATCTAGTGAGAAGCTCTTCTGTGTAAAGGCCTGTGTGAGGCACAGTAGCTAAGCACAAAGATGAGCGAAAATCATTCATGTCTCTTTCCCAACCATCCCCTCCAATTTACAGGCCCAAACATCTACCAGAAGGCACTATAGGTAAATTATTTAATAGAGGTTAAAAAAAAGTATGTGGATAAAAGACAAAAATCTTAGATTCGGATTCTTTAACTAGGTGACCTATAAGAGTGTCAAGTGGTCACACAGGGAGCTGATAGCAAACTAGAGTCTGGACCTGTCTCCTCCAGGAATATATGTCAGTATTGCCATCACCATTGCCTGTGGTTGGCAGGCCACTTGGATGCTGCAACCATTTATGGAGTTACACCTTAGCTTCTATCAAAGGTACTTATTCTAACAGAAAAAAGTCTTCATGATTGAATAAGAACTTTCATTTTTACCAAGTAACCATAGTGGCAGTTAAATAGCAAAAGCCACAAAATGAAGATATATTATGTTTTGGTTGTCTGCATCAGAGTCTCATTTCTTCAAATTTGACAATTCCTGTCAGAACAGGGTTACTTCTTTTTTTTTTTTTTTGGAGCCTTACTATTCAAAATATTGGTTTGGGGCCAACAGCACCGTTACTATCTGAAAATAGGAGAGAAACAAATTGGTAGTGTTGCCACTGACTTACGGAATCAGAACCTTCATTCTAACAAGAGTCTATAATGAGCTCAGTACTCACTGAAGTTCCAGATGATCTATCTTGGACTTTCCAAGGCTATATACATCCATAGTTCTGTTGTTACCTTAGACTTCTTGTGCCAAAAAAGGAAAGCATCATTGTTAACCCAAATGGCTTTTTATGTCTTAAACTCAGTAGATGGTGAAATGTGTACCCAATCCTAACGTCCGCATGCCAGGGCTATTTTCAGCTCTATACACTTTTTTTTGTTTGTTTGTTTGTTTGTTTTTGTTTTTGTTTTTGTTTTGTTTTGTTTTTTGTTTTTGTTTTTTTATACAATTGCAATCAGACCCTAGTAGAATTTGTATGATCTCAAAATTGCCTCCCTAACTAACATATCGTAGCAATTTCCATTTTCTTCCTTTGGTTAAGGAAGTATCCTCAGGAGTATGACTTCTTTTTCAACATCTCCATTATTTTCTACCTCAACCATTGATAACTCAATGGATTTCTTTTGCATATTTTTCCAAACTGTGAGCCCTCAAGCAAAGCTATTTAAGGTAGACTGGGGAGCTGTGCTCAACACTGGCCTTTCTATCAGGATGCACACATACATTTTCCTATCTATATGACACAACTCTGCAGCAACTTAAAACTCACCCCATAGGAAGAACAATATCAACCAAACAAACCTCCCAGAGTTTCCTGGGACTAAACCACCAACCAAAGAGCACACATGGAGCAACCCATGGCTCCAGCCACATATGTAGCAGAGGATGGTCTTGTTGGGCATCGATGGGAGGAGAGGTCCTTGGTCCTGTGAAAGCTCAATGCCCCAGTGTACGGGAATTCCAGGGCAGGGAATCAGGAGGGAGTGGGTGGGTGGGTGGTGGAGCACCCTCATATAGGCAAGGGGTAGGGGCTGGGATGGGGGTTTCCAGAGGGGAAACCAAGAAAGGGGATAACATTTGAAATGTAAATAAAGAAAATATCCAATAAAAGAAAAGAAAAAAAAACCCTAGTTGTAATAGAAAGCCAACGGCCAAATTGACCACATCAGAAGTCATGTCCAATCTGTTTGCATTTTGAAATATCAGTATTTCAGCTACAGTTTTGCTGTATCAGTGAAAGTGAGCTGTGCTTACAACTGAGCTTACAAGCTTTGTTAAAATTCTACACTTGACCATTGGAAAGCTCATGAAAGTGTTTATGTGTTCAACTTTTAAGAGAAAAGTTATTAAAAATTATTCATGCTTAATAGCATCTAAAACACAATCTTTACTTAATGTATTTTAGTGATGCCACATGAGAATGTGGGCTTATTTCAAAGGTGAAGCCTGGCAAATTCTTTTTCTGAGGAAGTTTTGTTGCATCTTCTGCATTTATTCCTACAATGATAACTTGAATGTACATTTCAAATTATTTGAGGGATGTGATCATCCATATACTGTCCCTTGTGGTATTGTGTGGGTCACTTGTACAGATTATGTTCCATTCCCAGCAGTGACTCACCTACAGTTGAAATTTACTTTTCTTTCTTTCTTTCTTTCTTTCTTTCTTTCTTTCTTTCTCTCTCTCTCTCTCTCTCTCTCTCTTTCTTTCTTTCTTTCTTTCTTTCTCTCTTCTTTCTGTATAAAATACATATTGGAGGAATTATGTTGATTGCCTTGCAGGAACAGAAAAGCAGAATTCCTTTTTTTTCCCCTGTGCATGTCAGAGGCTTAGCCTCCCCCACCCCATCTAGCCTTTCTGAGGACCCAGGCTTAGAGTCCTCAGGTATGGTACAGTATTATTGGTTTATTTCCTTTGCTATATGATGTCTGATTTAAAATGGTGCCCTTCCCACCCAATTTCATTGTTCATTTATTTATTTAATGAAAATGTGCACTTGGTTTGGCAACATTCACACATCAATGTTTAATACAGCACACATAAAAAATATATCAAAGGTATTGCTTGCCATAAACCCTGAATCTGATCTGGACTGCTTAGAGTGTGTGATATTGAGCCCATGTGACTCTGCAAGGCCAAAGTGCTTGTTCCGCAAGGTTTTTAGCCCCAAGCTGAAAGCCATGGTCAAATGAGTTCAGCACACCCCTCAGGATTTATTGCATTAGCCTGCCTGACAACTAGGTACACGGGGTAGGGGGAGGGAGATAATGTTGAGGAAATCTGTTCAGACCAGAAAGGGTACAGGGTTCAAATGCAGTTCAAAGAGGCCACAGCATCCTCACTTTATATCCCTGTCCATGTCTATTTGGCAGAGCTGTCTCTGTTCTATACCTAAGTAGAAATCTTCCTTGACATTGTACACTTACCATTTTCTAATGGAAAGAATACCTTTGCATTCCTTTTCTCTTATAATGTCTTTTATTTATGTAGCACTTTGTGATCTGCCCAGTTTCTACTTCCTTAACTCCTTTTGACCCACACAGTGACCTTGGTAGTTATTGTCTTATTGTTCTGACTTTTTATAGCTAATGAAGTGGCTCTGAGTGTAAGTGATTGCCCAAGGTCACCCAGGTGATAATTGAAGTCAGGACTCAAATCCAGATCTTTTGACTCCAAGAACAGCTAAGGACTCTTCTGACTGTAGAGTATTTTATAATACTGTGGAATGTCATAACCTCGGAAAGGTTTTTAGAATTTCTGCTGAACATGGATGGAAATACCATTTGTAAGGAGCAGTTGTAAGAATTTTCTTTTAGCCAGAATCAGCAGCGAGTCACTTCATTGTTTTCCCCCAGAACATCCTCATTCATCATTCTCTGCACAAAACACAGTGTTCTTTACATTTGACAGGAAATGGGAAAACTTACTTTTAATATTAAATATTTCACTGGTGAATATTCAAGGGGCTTATGTCTGGCCTTGTTAATAGCCTGCTGTGTGACCTTGATAAGGTGACTTAACCTTTTTATGTCTCTGAAAATTTAGGGTAAAATCTTTCTCTTACGTGGCAACCGTAATGCATAATTAATTAATGCTGTCCAAGGGAAATCAAAGGTTCTGTCACTAAAAGCAAGGGAAAGGCGTCACACCATATTACTCCAGATGATCATGGAGCCTAAGCAGCCTGAGCCCACGGCTGCAGATTTGGAGTTCAGAAGCATTAGCTGTCACTGAGGATAGGAGGAATTCAAAACAGGATTTAGACTGTTGTATTACCATCCATTCCTCCCTCATACCTCAGCACTGTAAAACAGGATGAGAGGGAATATGAAATTCCCCTTTATTCTTAATTTATCATCCATCCGCTAATGAGTGGTGGTTTTATAAACAGCATACCGCGTGACAAATCCTGTCTTCTTAGAGGGATGTACCCCAGTGTTTGATATGTTATTTCTTTATACTTCTTATTCTGATAGCTTATGTGTTTGTATTGGTGGTATTGATATAATGACAAGGAAGTGGTTTAATTAAAAGCCTCTCTGCTGATAGGGTCTCTCCTGGTGTGGAAAATATCTGGATGTATCTTTCTCTTCCATTTCACATTATTCTAATGTCAAATACTTACCAGAAATAGTGGCAATGAATGTAGAGTCGAAGAAAGTGTGTGCTACTTTCCTGACGTTACCAATGAGGAAGATTTAGAAACTAAAGGGTTAAAAAATATACGGAAGTAATTTGAAATTAAATTAATGTTTGTCCAAACATTAAGAAGCATTAAGAAGACCCAAAATAAGAAACAAGTACAAAACCTAGAATCACTTTTATGTTCTGTAGGACACTGGGAAAGAAAGTACCTTACATGTGTGAGTAAGCTTGGGAGGTGGTTTAAGACTCCTGGAGAAGTCACAACTGAAACTCATGGGAGGGCCCAAAACTGGAGCTGGGCCTTAGTGGAACGGAAGTAGCAGTAGGCCATGAGCAGGGAAAGCACAGTAGTCAGTAGTCTTGGGACCATCATACACAATGATACAGATGTTTGATAGAACTAGAAGACTGGTTTAAGTGAGGGGTAGACTGTGGCGACTTTTGGGTCCAGGTCAAGTTGCCTTTGTCCTTGCAGAAGACTATGACCTCGATCCTGATAACAGGAGACACTACAGCAGGTGATATAATGTGTCCGGTTCAAGGAATCATTCTATGGCTTAAGTGGAGAGTTGAATGGCTGATAGAGCAGAGGCTATGTATGGTTTTAATCAGCCTCATGTTTCAGATTCTAGTTTCCAAGCTTGTAGTGCTATTCAGAGAGGGCCTGGAGCTGTTAGAGGTGTGACCTGAGTGTGGAAGTAGATCTTTTGTTGTCATCTGTGGACGTTGCAGCCTGATCCTTGTTTCCAGATTCGCACTGCATTTCCGTTTACCTTGGTGTCAACAGTTTTCTACTTCACGCTCCAGCCACCTGGATGGACCTACTCCACCTTCCTTGCCAGGATGAATTGAACTTTACTTAAGCTATGAGCCCAGAGAAATGATGTCTCCTTTGTTTTTTCTCTCTGTTATACAAGTTGGTTGTAGGGACATGAAAATAACCAACACAAAAAACTATTCATGGAGGAGAAAGCCAGAAGGTGGACCACTAAGGCAAGATCCCTGTAGGGTGGAGAGGCAAACTCTTATGCCTAAAGAGAGGTGTGGGAGGCTGGAGTTATGGCAGAATTGTAAGGAGTTGTGCCACACAGTGCCACAGCCTTCTAGGCTTCCGTTCTATCACCATCAATAATTGTTTCTTGTCATTCATTAGGTTCGTCAGCAGTCTCTGCTGCTCACAGGGAAAGCATATGCTAAGTTTAGTGGACAGTGCTTAGCAGTTCTCTGTGGAGTATACATTGACCCACACTCCACCTGGGACATATTCAGCAGCTTCTGTCCCTTTCATTTGGGCCATTATAGGTCCAATGTAGTGATAAGATTCTGTTTTAATCTGGCATTTAATTAAATGCCATCTCATAAATTCAATTCGCCTTTGGTTAAATGCATTTTATTTTCTGCTTTGGGAGAAGCATGCCCAGTTTTCATCTTTTTTATTTTAAACTGAGCTGTCTCTTTCCTAATTTATAGCTATTTTGTATATTAAAAGCATAAAGCCTTTGATGGTATGAAATAATTTGTTTTGCTATGCCATTTATTATATGCATATATATATATATATATTCATTCCTACTACTTTTTATTTTATTTTCCTTCTGTTTCCTTCTTGCTGTTCATCATCTAAGGAAGTCAGGACAAGACTTCAAATAGGGCAGGAACCTGGAGGCAGGAGCTGATGCAGAAACCATAGAGGGGTGCTGCTTACTGGCTTGCTCCCCGTAATTTGCACAGTCTGCTTTCTTATAGAACCCAGGAGCAGCCCGGGGATGGCACCACCCACCATGGTTTGGACACTCCCCCTACTTTTTATTTTAAAACTTTATTCCAGTTTGCATTTGCGTGTGTAGGCATGTATACATGACAGAGTTGTATGAAGGTCAGAAGATAACTTTCAGGAGTCGGTTTTCTCCTTTCACCCATGAGTTCTGGGGATCAAATTAAGGTCCACATTACCCCTTGTTTGCAGATACTATTATTCACTGGCCTCTGTTACCTTTTTCTTGCCTCTACTCCTTTGGGTACCCATTAGTAAATTCCTTTTTTATTTATTTCTGCCTTTATTTTTAATTTCTAGATTTCACGTCTGAAAGAAGATGTGCTACCCCCGTGTTTGTGGCTGGATATGTCTCATTAATGTAACGCAGACGTTTTTGTTAGTCATCTAACTATTGATGGCTACCTCTGCTGACACCACTGCTCAGCTTCTGTGAAAGCACTGCGGTTAATGTAGGTCTGCAGGTGTCCCTTGCAAGTTGGTTTCTTTCCTTCAGGTGCTGAATTAGGAGCAGGAAAACTGGATGACCGGGCAGTTCTATATTTAGGGAATTCCACCCTGATTTCCTTAGTGCCTGCACTGATTTTATATCCCTGCCAGCAGTATTCAAGCCCTTAGTTTTCCCCGAATCCTCAGAAGCATCTGTGTTCTGTTTCCTTGATGATTGCCATTTTGAGTGGGGCGAGATGGAATCTCAAAGTGGATTTGATTTGCATTTCTTTCGTGGTTGAGACGCTAGAATTTGCCAAGCCTATTTATTGCAATTTGAAATTCCTCTAGTGAGAAAATAAAAGCCTGTATGGCTCATTAGCCCCCATGTTAACTGGATCGTATGTTACTCGGTGTTTAATATTTTTGAATTCTTTATATTTTGTGGATATTAATTCCGTGTTGCATGGGTATGTGGCAGGTACCTTCTGATAGTCGGCTGTCTCTTCACTCTAGGGATTGTTTTCTTTGATGCAAAATATCCTTCTTTTGTGTTGTTTTTGTTTTTTCCTGATGCCCCATCATTTGGTTATGCTTGATGATCCTCCTCGGACAATTAGTCTTATTTAGAATATCATGGCCTATGCTCATGTCCCGAATTGTTTTTCCTCTTTTTCTCTCTAGTGGTTTCAGATTACTGGGTCTCACATGAAGACCTGTGACCCATCACTAGTGGATATTTACACTCAGTGAGAGCCAGGAAGTTGTCTCAAGATTCTATGTGTGGATATCTAGTTCTGACAGTACCATTTGGAGAAGAAACCATAATCTCTTCACTGTGTATTTTTGGTCTCAGATCAGATGGCTGCTGTTGTGTAGGTTTATTTCTAGGTCTTTTATTGCACTCGGAGGCCTGTGTTTCTATTTTCGTGGCAGCACCAGGCTATTTTTGTTACTATGGCTCTGAAACCTCAAGTCAGCTATTGTGCTACCTCTCACACAGCTCCTTTTGTTTGTGATCTTATTTCCTTTTGTTGTATTGGGTTTGATTCTATGTTTCTGGGAGAATGGTCTTGTCGTTTTGAATGACCTTGCACTTATTCTGTAGCTCCATTCTGGTATCATGGCGACCATGTCATTTGTTCTGCTGACATGTAAGCATGGGGAATCTTTCCAACTCTGTCTTTCATCTCTCATTCTCCATTTCTTGACACAATCTTAATTGTATCTCTTGATGAACAGGAGTTATTAATGCAGATTGATTTTTCATAGAGTGGTCTTTGTGTTTTATGTATATTAACCTATACTTCTTTAATGCCACAAAATTTTTTTCTTCTGAAAATATAGCATTCAGACATAGATTTGTGACCTGTCTAGAAGTAACTTGTTGGTGCTGGCACCTAGGAGGCCATGGATATACAATATGGTTACTATGAGTTTTGTTTATTGGAAATATAACTACCACAGATTTAATTTTAAATAAAAGTTGAACAAACTCTGCCGGTGAGTTTCTTTTATTAAAGATATTACCTTTTATTCTATTTTTATTGGATATATTTTTATTTACATTTCAAATTTTATCCCCTTCCCTTGTTCCCCATTCAAAAACCCCTATCCCATTTCCCCTTCCCCTTCTATGAAGTTGTTACCCCCCTCCCCTAATCACCCACCCCTTCCTGCCTCCCCACCCTGAACTTTCCCTACACTGGGAAGTCCAGCTTTGGCAGGACCAAGGGTTTCACCTCCCATTGGTGCCCAACAATGCCATCCTCTCCTACATATGCAGCTGGAGCCATGGGTCTGTCCATGTGTACTCTTTAGGTGATGGTTTAGTCCCTAAGAGCTCTGGTTGGTTGGTATTGTTGTTCTTATGTAGTTATAAGGCCCTTCAACTCCTTCAATCCTTTCTCTAACTCCTCTGATGGGGGCCCCATCTCAGTTCAATGATTGGCTGCGAGCATTCACTACTGTACTTTTTACATTCTGGCAGAGCCTCTCAGGAGACAGCTATATCAGGCTCCTGTCAGCATGCACTTCTTGGCATCAGCAGTATTGTCTGAGTTTGGTGGCTGTATGTGTATGGACTGGAGCCTTAGGAGGGGCAGGTTCTAAATGGCCATTTCGTCAGTCTCTGCTCCAAACTTTGTCCCGTTATATCCTCCTATGAATATTTTTGTTCCTCCTTCTAAGAAGGACTGAAGCATCACACTTTGGTCATCCTTCTTCTTGAGCTTCATGTGGTCTATGGATTGTATCTTTGGTACAATGAGTTTTGGGGCTAATAGCCACTTCTCAGTGAGTACATACCATGTGTGTATTTTGTGATTGGGTTACCTTACTCATGATGATATTTTCTAGTTCCATCCATTTGCCTATGAATTTTATGAAGTCATTATTTTTAATAGCTGAGTAATTGTGCAGATGTACCACATTTTCTGTATCGATTCCTCTATTGAAGGACATCTGAGTTTTTTCTAGCTTCTGGCTATTATCAACAAGGCTGCTATGAACATAATGGAGCATGTGTCCTTGTTATATGTTACAGCATCTTTTGGGTTTATGCCCATGAGTTGTATAGCTGGGTGATCAGGTAATACTATGTCCAATTTTTGGAGGAACTTGAAGACTGATTTCCAGAGTGGTTGTATCAGTTTGCAATCCCACCAACAACTCAGGAGTGTTCCTCTTTCTCTACATCCTCACCAGCATCTGTTGTCACCTGAATTTTTGATCTTAGCCATTCTGAGTGATGTGAGGTGGAATCCCAGGGTTGTTTTCATTTGCATTTCCCTGATGACTAAGGATGTTGAAAACATCTTTAGGTACTTCTCAGTCATATGATATTCCCCAACTGAGAATTCTTTGTTTAGCTCTTTATCCCATTTTTAATAGAGTCATTTGATTCTCTCAAGTCTAACTTCTTGAGTTCTTTGTATATATTGGATATTGCACTGCCCTCTCATTCCATTTAATCAGCTAGCTTCTCTGTCCTTGTCATACATGATACTAGCTAATAGAACTTCATTATACATGCTGTTGATGTTTAATTTTATTCCTTTGTTAGTCTCTAAATGTGTTTTTGAATCATTTTCTTTTAAACTGTTGTGCTTTTCTTCCACAAGCCACATCCATACACACAAACATTTATACATTGAAGTACAGGAGCTCACTAGCATTCTGACTGGCCTTAGTTTGAATATTTCAATTAGATTTGGGGGATGAGGCTCTCTTCAACAGCCCACATGTTAGTGTAGAAGTGACGTTTTTTGAATATTGAATCACAAAATTCATGCTTCCAAGACATTTCCTCCATTTAATTTTTCTCAATGATATTTTACAGTCCTCAGTTTCTTATGCATTTTTCTTCAGTGTATGGCTTTCTCACAGATCATACCTTTGGTTAAAGATTTTTTTTTAATCCTATGAATTCTTGTGACAGCTTTTTTTCCATTCCCCTCCTCTGCTCTCTTCTGACAAAAATTAGATATGCTCCCAATATTTTTATGTTCATATTGGCTCTCTTTATTTTATAGTTGGAATTATAATATAATAACATGATTTCTCGGGTTGGGGATTTAGTCAGTGGTAGAGCACTTGGTTTAGCAAGCGCAAGGCCCTGGGTTCGGTCCCCAGCTCCAAAAAAAAAAAAAAAAAAAAAAAAGAATAATAATAAATAACATGATTTCTCCCTTTCCTTTTATCTTTCCAAACCTTTTTATATACCCCTCTTGCTTTCTTTCAAAGTTCTAGCCACCTTTAAAGTCGTTGCATGCATGTACACGTACACACACACACACACACACACACACACACACACACACACACACTTCTAATATTACCTGTTTACTTTGTATAATGTTATGTGTATATATGTTTTCAGGACTTACTAGTTAATATTGGATAACCAATTGGTGTGCTATTTCCTGGTGATGATTTCCTCCCAATCTCAGCAGTCCTCGGTAGTTCTTTTTGTAGAACCAAAGACTTGTGTTCTTTCCCATGTTCACTTTGGCATTAATAATGCTGTTGTCCTGGTTCACCACCCAAGCAAGTGACGTTTCTTTCTTTAAAGGTTTTTTTTTTTTTAAATTGAACTCTATACAGCATGTCTAAATAACAATATTGTCTTATATATCTCTCATTTCACATAAGGTTTCAAGTTTCCTACTAGTGTTCTTTGTAGTACCTGACCTCTGCTCAGTGGCCAAGTTCAATGGCTATATATTTGTGTTCGCTTGGGACAAATTAATGCTCAGCCTATCAACAGGCATTGGCATAGATGGTCATTCCCCACATCCTAAGCAATGGCTCCAGTTCCTTTTCTGAACCAGTGTCTTTTGGTTCTTCTCACACTTTGGAGGGTTCTCCAGTGATGCCTCTTTTCTTGTTTTGCATTTACATTTAGATTTTCCTATGATTTTTCATTCTAGGTAGTCGAGTGCCATAGTTTCCAGTCTTTGAATCCTCTGTTACAATTAATTCACAGTTCTTATCTAGTCCCATGATTCCAAATAACACATCATATGCTACAAATTCTAATGTTTTAGATCAATTAATTCTAGACTCAATTATATGATTATCTGGTTCTTTCCTTATATCTATAATTAGCATACCAAACTAGCATTCAAAGTAAGTTATACAACTCTTCATGGATTCTGCTGCAGTCTGTCCTGAATCAGGCAGAGGTCAGTCCCTGTTGAAATAGCAATGGCTCCATCAGAGATTTGGAATCATCATTGGTTGCTTTGCTTCCCATTCTCACATCCAATCCATCACCAGTTTATTTGTTCTGTCTTCGAAATGTGTCCACAAGCAGTACGACTGCTTCCCCAACACCACTCCCAGCAACCGACATCTCTTTCTTTAATTACTGAGGTAGACTGTCACTGACCTGACTGTCACTTTTGTCCCCCGCAATCCATTATCTCCACAGCAGTCTGATGGATGCTTTAATATAAAAGTCACACTGTACAATTCCTCATCCCAAAATCCTCCAAAGGCTTTCATTCCATTTATTGAAAAGGTCAGGAGTACTCCATAGCCTACAACACGATATATGTCCCCGGTATATCCCCAACTCTTCTATGTCATTTCCCTCATGGCTTTAAGTTCAGGTCATGTTGACTTTTGTGTTTCAGTCATAGCAGACACCTGGTCTTGGGGCCTGTGCACTTGATACTCCCATTTTTTCCTACGTAGGTTTCAGATTGCCTACACTCCTCCATCTAAGGGCCCAAAAGAAATTTCTCTGTCATCGGCATTTTACCTAATACATAACATCTTCAGACATGTTCCTATTAAACCTTTTTACCTTTGTCCATAGAGTGACTTATCACTATGGGTTTGTGTGTGTGCATACCTGAAGCGCCCCTGTCCACCTTGTATCGTTTGTGTGTGTGTGTGTGTGTGTGTGTGTGTGTGTGTGTGTGTGTAACCAAGGACAATGCTGTCAAATAATAAGATACTGGTAAATATTCATTAAAATTGCTTCATTGAAAAGGATATATTTACACTAAATTTGAAAATGTCATATTAAAAAACATATCTTCCAATCTCAGGGTGTTGAACTGTGAGCTAGATCCATGCTGGCTGGATTGAGCACAGTTTCTGAACACTGAGAAACTGCCTTTGTTTCTGCCAAACATCTTTCACCTCCTACCCAGATGGTGCTTTAGGCTCATGTGAAGCTCTGGGTCTCCGCGTGAGGCACCTCATCTCCCATTTAGATCAGAATTCCTGAGTGCAGTGAGCTCACTCCACTGATACTGACAAGCTTTTCAAGACTACAGATTCCACTGAGAGGATATTATTCACACGAGAAGACTGTCAGTTTTGCATCTAAGATAACAAGTTTCTCTCTAATAACTGATTGTCTAGATGTTGTAGAAATTCTGCAATTTGGAAATGCACTTGCCTTTTCCTTATTTCTTTTAGATAAATATCTCTTAGTTCATTATTTTTACCTTAGCCTTTTGATGACTAGCTGGTTCTCGCTTTTAGTTAACCTGAATTCTCATTTCTCTTTTATCACCCAGCTTCATGGCCGTCCTGAAATGAGAAATGCCTTATATTTTGTAAGTAATATTGGTACTACAGCATTCTACTGCTAGTTTGCATCATATATGTAAAAGTGCTGCCAATTGCGTGTGTGTGTGTGTGTGTGTGTGTGTGTGTGTGTCTCAACATTGGTAAACTTAATATGATTGGCAATAAGATCATTGCTATGCACATAAACTTTTCTCAGTAATCTCAGGGATTCAAGAAAAATATAAATAGTGCATTTCTTCTTGGTCGGTGATGGTCTCTACTGAGGGTGGGGCCTATGATTATAAAGAAATATTCCTATCATAAAATATCTCTTCAGTGATGCACACATACACACAAACATAGGTGACGCACACAAACACAGCCACACAGAGATTCAAAGACAGACACAGACACAGCACAGACAAATAGAGCTGTACAGAAAGGCAGACAGAAAGAGACACAGACACACACACACACACACACACAGACACACACACACACACAGTTACTCAAAACCACAATAAAAATTTTTTCAGAATCTCTCAAAAGGTCAGTATAATATTTCTGGATTCAACACATGAAAGGCAAACATAGCTAGATTGTACAGGTTTGTGATTTTAGACTTTTCTGATGTTCCAACACATTTTGGGGCCAGAGACACATATGCTGGTTTAATAAAAATATAAGTTGTTTGCTTATTTGGCATGTATGTAAATCCATGAACTTTTGGTTCTGTAGGTTTGAGAATCTTTTACCACAGACTCTATGACAACCTCAGACATTTTGAGCTACACCATCAAGCATTTCCATAGAATTGGAAAGGGAACGGAAAATATTCTGAGAAATGTCATCATGTTAAGAATAGTTGGTAATTTGCCTCAAACCAAGCTGACTGAAACCTTTAGAGTTAGCTGTTGATGAGACCACAATGACTATTTTATGAAGGTGTTCTTTATCACTTTAGTGGATATTTCCGGATTACTTCATTTCATGGTTCAATTCATAGAATCATCTGAGGGAATATATTTGCAGCCAGTACAATCTTGGTTGATCAACCAGCAGAGAGTCTTTTCAAGAATACATTTGCCACAATAGACCTTGTAAAGGCTTAAGGCTAGCTAGATTTGCAGCTAGTACAGCAATGTTTAGATCAACAAGGTCTTCCATGTGAACTCATAGTTTTAATTATGTATATTTCCATCAGAAGCAAAATTGCTTTCATAGGAAAGTCTTAGCCTCATACACATACGTACCTAGTGCTTTTGTATTTAAAATGGAAATAGCATAACAACTTAGCCCTTGAATTTTCTATGAGACTTTGTCTTCTGAGAACTACCAGATTAGTATAAACATCCTTTAAAATAATATAGAGTGGCTATGATTACTTTTTGTCATTCACCCAGAATTCTATTCTATTTTGTTTGGTTGGTTTTTATTTCTTAGCACAGTATTGAAAACATTTTTAAAATTATGTGCTAAAACTTAAGCATTAATCACTGGCGTGTTTTGCATACAGTGCTGAACCTGCATTTTCTCTCGAAAAGCTAGAGGCTCTGGCAATAGCACTGAGGCTGCTTTGCTCCGTGGCATGGCAAACCCTGCCTGGGGAGTTAGGGCTCGCCTGAAGTTCAGCTTTACATCTGTCCTTCCATCACATTCTCTTCTCTACTTGGGACCTTTACAGTTGAATTGGCCACCTCTAGTCTTGGCATAGTCCATTTACATTCTTCAAGAGGTAATTTTGATAAGAATCTTTAAAAAAGAAAAAACACATAAGCTTATGTTTTTTGTTTTTTGTTTTTTGTTTTTTTTTTTACACTTTAATGACAGTAAGTGCGCAATGCACTTTTCTAGGCAAGAATCCATCATTTTAATAAAAGTTTAAGGACAATCATTTCCATGTTGCAAGGAGTCTCCAAATGTCAATGTGTCAATGGAATATCTATCTATCCATCTATCTATCTCATATGATATATGTATGTTTTGACACAGATGCTTCAAATCTCCCTTTGGAAGCAGAATAATAAAAATAAAAAAGTCAGAAATAATTTTATCTGTAATAATCAAGAGACCACTGTTTTAAGCTATCTTTAAAAATTAGTATTTTTTATTTACTTCCAAAAGTTACCACCCTCTAGGCCCCCCTGAAAGAGTTCTTTCTCTCACTGCACCCTCCCCTTTGTCTTTGGGAGGGTGTTCCTCCTAGTATTCCCCCTACCCTGAAGCATCACATTTGCAGGGTTAATTACATCCTCTCCCACACAGGCTAGAGAAGGCAGCACTCTGCTACATATTTCCTGGGGGCCTTGGACCAACCAGTATATGCTGTATCTGATTGGTGCCTCAGTCTCTGACAGATCCCAGAGGTCCAGATTAGTTGACACTGTTGCTCTTCCTATGGGGTTGCCATCCCCTTCAGTTCCTTCAGTCCTTCTTTTAACTCTTTCAATGAGATCTATGACCCTTGATTAATGCTTGGCTGCGAGTACCTGCATGTGTGCCAGTCAGCTGCTGGTGAAGCCTCTCAGAGGACAGCCATGCGAGGTTCTTGTCTTTAAACACAACTCAGCATCAGTAATAGTTTCAGGGATTAGTGCCCTGCCCCATGGGACACATCCCAAGTAGGGTTGGTCATTGGTTGGTCTTTCCTTCAGTCTCTGCTCCATTTTTGTCCCTGCATTTCTTTAAGATGTTGCTGCAATTTTGGCTTGAAAGTTTTGTAGGTGGGTTAATGTATGGGAATTTGTGTCCCTATTACTCCACTGGGAGATGGTCTCTTCAGGTTACATATTTCCACTATTGGGCATTTCTTTTAATACCACCATCTTGAATCCTGGGAGCCTCCCTCATTGCAGGTCTCTGGGACTTTCTAGAGGTTCCCCTCCCTGGCCGTTGTACATTTCTATTCATTCTTTTGGCCCTCTGGGCCTCTCCTATCTCTCCCAAACCTAATACTACCCTCCTTTTCTCCTCCCCCTTCCCTCTCACACCCAGGTTCCTCCCTCCCTCTACACCTCTGCCTCCCATGATTGTTTTGTTCTCTCTTCTAAGTGGAATTTAAGCACTCTCACTTGGCCCTTTCTTGTTTAACTTCTTAGGGTCTTTGGGGTATATTATGGGTATTATGCACTTTCTGTAATTATCAGTGAGTACATACCATTTATGTCCTTTTGAATCTGGGCTATTTCACTCAGGATGATATTTTCCGGTTTCATATATTTGCCTGTAAAATTCATGATGTATTTGTTTTGAGTAGCTGGATAATATTTCATTGTGTAAACAAACCACATTTTCTGTATCCATTCTTCGGTTGAGGGACATCTGGGTTGCTTCTAGTTCTATAATTGTCATTCTGAACAAAGTTCTAGTCCAAGTAGATCAAGGACCTCATCATAAAACAAGCTACAGTGAATCTAATAGAAAAGAAAGTGGGAAATAGCCTTGAACACATTGGCACAGGAAAAAAATTATGAACGAAACACTAGTAGCTCAGGCTCTAGGATAAAAAATTGAGAAATGGTATCTCTCAAAACAGAAAAGAGTCTATAAGGCAAAGGACACAGTAAATAAGACAAAATGGCCACCTACAGATTTGGAAATATCTTCACTGACCCTACATCTGATTAAAGGACTATTATTTGAAGTATATAAAAACTCAAGAAATTAGAGTCCAAAAACATATCACCCAATCAAAAAATGGGGTACAAAGCTAAACAAAGAATTCTCAACAGAGGAATCTTGAATGGCTTAGAAACACTTAAAGAAATGTTCAACATCCTTAGTGTTCAGGGAAATGCTATTCAAAATGACTCTGAGGTTTTACCTTACACCAAGCAGAATGTTTAAGTAAAAAAACTCAAGCATAGGTGCATGCTGTTGAGGATGTAAAGAAAGAAGAACACTTATCCACTGCTTGTTTTAAGCTATCTTGCTTGACCTTAAAGCATATTCCACACTCTATCTGACGCTCTAAGTCTCAAAGACCTTAAATTAATCATGGGGCAATTTTAGAGAATTGCAGAGTCCCCAGTACACTAACAGTTGCTTTTTTTTATACTGACTTTATAGGGGTAAAGATTCATAAAACTCTAGAACTTTCACCTAATAAACATTTGGATGATCAGATGAGCATCTCTCTCATGGAAAAAGTTCCCACTTAAATAACCAGTTAGAAACACAGAGCTTAAGAACAGAGAACTGAGGCATTTGTATTGAATTGATATATCAAAGAACACTGAGCGGAGGAAAACCACAAGAAATCATTGTTTGATGGGCAATGCCACTGTGTTGGTCTGTGCTGCTTTGAAGTTGAACTTCCTCAGCTTATTCTTCTTCTTTCTTTGTGCTGCTTACATTTTCTTCATAATACTTCTGCAGATAATTAGGATCATTCACCTACAATTTCTAAGAAGTAGATAAACCAGAGTACATTAATGATCTTTTCATTTAGTGATATGCAGATTCCTTGGAATGCTTCTAGGAAAAGGTGCACTATATTTTAAGGAAAAAAAATGCTTGGTTTTCCTTCACACCGTCTCACATGTCAGAAGCATAAGAAGGATTCATTTTTTCTACATGATTAAGTACATGGAGTCTTTGGTAAATGTCTTGGAGTTATGCCAAGTTTCTTGTCTGGCTGCAGCTCCAGCAAGCCTCCAACATGGCTAGTAGACTCGTGTTCATGAGGTGGAAACCGTCAGATGCATTCAATGAGCTGGTAGGAACCCCTCCAGTATGTTTCTTAAAAGAAACGACATGCAAGCAAAACATTCTAGGTCATTGTTTTTAAAAGCCCAGGTCAGGGACAAGCAAAGGATGACAAATTGTGTTCCCACAGTTTCACATACAACCAAACTATTGTTGTTCCTTAACTTTGCTAAGTGGTGCTTTGTGTTTCTGATGGGAACTCCAAAGGGACATTATATCATGGTAACTCTGAGAAAGCAATACGTGCTAGGAAAGGTGTTTTTCTGGTGATGGCTTATGCTGGTAAGTCAATCATTCTGTGTCAAAAATTTTTCACACATTATTGAAATATGCCATCATCTGAAATTATTATTGAAATAACCATCTCTCACAAGCAGGATGATCAGTGAGCAGGGTATCAAGACCAGCTTCCTGGGGAGAACAGGTCAAAAACGATAAGACTCAGTAGTAGGCTTGCTAGAAAGGCTAGAAAGGAGTGTAGTGGCTTCTGGTATTTTTTTCTTGGTCTCAAAGAGTGTCATGAAACTGAGCATGAGATCCTGGTAATATTGGCAATAGTAAAAGGTTTCTGAAACTAAAGCGACACCGATAGATTCATAATCAAATGTATTTCTGAAGTTTCCATCCATGTTTCCAGGGACCCTACACCATAGCTTTGGCTTTCAACACACGAGATATGACCGTAGTACCAGAGAACATGCTTTTTAAAAAATATTTATTTTTCTTGGATATTCTATGTATTTACACTTCAAATATTATTCCCCTTCCCTCCTCTCCCATACCCCCTTCCCCTCCCCCTGCTTCTATGAGAATGTTTCCACTCCCACCCACCCACTCCAACATCACCACTCTGGCATTACCCTACATTGGGGAAATAAGACTTCACAGGACCAAGGGCTTTTCTCCTATTGATGCTGGACAATGCTGTCCTCTGCTACATATGTGGCTAGAGTCATGGGTCTGTCCATGTGCACCCATTGGTTGGTGGTTTAGTCTCTGGGAGCTTTGGTAGGTTCTGGTTGGTTGATATTGTTGTTCATGGCCATCTTGCTGGAAACAATCTACAGATTCAATGCAATCCCCATCAAAATTCCAACTTAATCCTTCATAGAATAAGGAAGAGCAATTTGCAAATTCATTTGGAATAACAAAAAACTCAGGATAGCAAAAATTATTCTCAACAATAAAAGAACTTCTGGGGGCAATCACCATCCCTGACCTCAAGCTGTATTATAGAGCAAATGTGACAAAAAACTGCATGATATTGGTACAGAGACAGGCAGGTAGATCAATGCGAAAGAATTGAAGACCCAGAAATGAAGTCAAATACGTATGGTCACTTGATCTTTGACAAAGGAGTTAAAACCGTCCAGTCAAAAAGACAGCATTTTCAACAAATGGGGATGGTTATTCAACAAATGTAGGTCAACAAATTGACCCATTCTTATCTCCTTGTACAAAGATCAAGTACAAGTGGATCACAGACTTCCACATGAAACCAGATACACTAAAACTAATAGAAGAGAAAAGGAGGAAAGATTCTTGAACACATACACACAGGGGAATTTTTCCTTATCAAAACACCAATGGCTTATACTTTAAGTTTGAGTCAATGAATGGGACCTCATAAAATTACAAAATCTGTAAGGCAAATGACAGTGTTAATAGGACAAAATGACAAACAACAGATTGGGAGATGTTCTTTACCAATCCTACATCTGATAGAAGGCTAATATCTAATATATACAAAGAACTCAGGAACTTAGAATCCAGAGAATCAAATAATCCTATTAAAAATAGAGCTAAACAAAGAATTCTCAACTGAGGAATATTGAATGGCTGAGAAGCACCTAAAGAAATGTTCTTAATCATCAGGGAAATACAAATCAAAACAACCCTGAGATTCAACCTCACACAAGTCAGAATGGCTAAGATCAAAAACTCAGGTGACAACAGATACTGGCAACAATGTGGAGAAAGAAAAATACTCCTCTATTGTTGGTGGAATTGCAAGCTGGTACTACCATTTTGGAAGTCATTCTGCAGATTCCTCAGAGAATTACATATGTACTACCTGAGGACCCAACTATACCACTTGTGGGCATATAACCAAAAGACGCTCCAACATATACCAAGGACACATGCTCCACTATGTTCAGAACAGCCTTATTTATAATAGCCAGAAGCTAGAAGGAACCCAGATGTCCATCAACAGAAGAATGGATGCAGAAAGTGTGGTACATTTACACAATTGAGTACTACTCAGCTATTAGTAACAACGACTTCATGAAAGTTATAGGCACATGGTAACCCAAACAGAAAACACACACACACACACACACACACACACACACACACACACACACACACACACACACACACACACGGTATGCATTCAATGATAAGTGGATATCAGTTCAAAAGCCTGGATTACTCAAGATACAATCCACAGACCACATGAAGCTCAAGAAGAAGGATTTCCAAAGTATGGATGCTTCAGTCCTTCTTAGATGAAGGAACAAAAATATTAACAGAAGAAAATGTGGAGACAAAGTTTGGAGCAGAGTTGAAGGAAAGGCCATCCAGAGACTGCCACACCTGGGGATCCATCCCATACACATACAGCCACCAAACACAGACAATATTGCTGATGCCAAGAAGTGCATGCTGACAGGAGTCTGATATAGCTGTCTTTTGAGAGGATCTGCCAGAGCACGACAAATACAAAGCAGATGCTCACCGTCAACCATTGAACTGAAAACCAGGTCCCCATTGGAGGAGTTAGAGAAGGGATTGAAGGAGCTGAAGGGGTTTACAACCCCAAAGAACAACAATACCAACCAACCAGAGCTCCTAGGGACTAAACCACCATCCAAAGTGAACACATGGACAGACTCATGGCTCCAGCTACATATGTATCAGAGGATGGCCTTTTTGGGCACCGATGGGAAGAAAATGCCTTGGTCCTGCCAAGACTCGACCCTTCAGTGTAAGGAAATATCGGGGCAGGGAGGAAGGAAAGGGTGGGTGTATGGGTGGGGGAACACCCTCATAGAACAAAGGGGAGGTGGAGGGAATAGCGAGTTTATATAAATTAATGGGGACCTGTGTACTGTAAAGATGAAGAATAGAGAACTGAAAGAATCTAAAATCGAGAATTGGATTTCAGTCCTGTTAAGAGCAGATTCACTTCAGTTTTAAGGGTTTTCAGACATTTATCTTCATATGAAACACCAAGTTATACTTCTAAAATGCCTGTCCTGATTGAACATGGAATTCTCAGGCAAATGGATGGAACTAGAAAATATCATCCTGAGTAAGGTAACCCAGTCACAAAAGATCACACATGGTATGCACTCACTGATAAATAGATATTAGTCCAAAAGCTTGGAATACCTTAGGAAAAATTCATATGAAGCTCAAGAAGAAGGATGACCAAAATGCAGACGCTTCATCACTTCCTAGAGGTGGGAACAAAATATTCACAGGAGAAAATTCAGGGAGAAAGAATGGAGCAGGGACTGAAGAACAGGTCACCCAGAGACTACCCCTCCTGGGGATCCTTCCCATATGTTGCCACCAAACCCAGTCACTATTGCTGATGCCAAGAAGTGCTTGCTGACAGGAGCCAGATATAGGTGTCTCCTGAGAGGCTCTGCTATATCCCTACTGATACAGATGAGGATGCTTGTAGCTAACCATTGGACTGAACAAGGGGACTCCAATTGAGGAGTTAGAGAAAAAAACTCAATGTACTGAAGGGGTTTGCAATACCATAGGAGAACATGTATTGATGAGCTCAGAACTACAGAGACTATTGTAGGGTAGGAGTTAAAGTATTTTTACTATACACATAAGCTTTTAAAAAGTCATATAGAAATAGTTATCTAAGTGCAGAAAATAATGATGTAGCTGGTTCCTCTCATCATTTCTTAGCATGTCGTTATCAAAGTGTTATTTATTTGGACATATCATGTTAGATTGAATGTTAGTTTTTGCTTATATTGTGGGCATGAGTTTAATAAAACTATAGTTGTATTGGTCACTACTATATTTCTTTGAATGGACACTACCTATGACCATGGCTAGTCTTGTAAAACAAAGTATTTAATTGGGGTTTGCTTACAGTTTCAGAGGGTTAGTCCATTATCATGGTGGAGAGCATGGCTAGACACAGTTAGACATGGTGTTGGAGAAAAAGCTATGAGTTCTGCATCTAGATTTGCAGATAGTAGGGAAAGAGAGCTACTGGGCTTCTATCCTGGCACAGGTTTACAAAAGTTCAAAGGCTACTTCCTCCCAGAAAGACACACCTCCTAATCTCTTTCAAGTATTGCCAGTATCTGATGACTAAGTATACAAATATATGGGGACCATTTTTATCAATCTCATAATAGTTCTATGAATTTTGATTTGTTGGATTTGTTATTATTGATTCCTATTTACCAAGAATTTTGAAGTGGCCCTAAACACTCTTTTACATCTTCTACTACAAAGCTATGAGGTTTAATTATTAGCATTCACAGAGCTGCTCTCTCAAGTCTCAAAACTGTTCTATATTTTGTAGTATCAACCATCCAACTAAGATTGAATTCTTTATATAAAAACAGCCACAATTTATCTATGCATAAAAATGGATTTTGTCTTTAATAATGGAGAAATTCCATGCACATTAGAGAAATGTTTTAAAGTAAATTTCTGTTTAATATATTACCAGTAACATTGATTATAAGCATATTGCACATATATGTAGACTTAGGGATGTGTAAATGTCTCTTGGGTCAATGGGTTTATCTTGTAAAATGCTAAAAAATCATTTTTATGGAATAATATAAAAAATACTTGGGTGTGCCCATTGTAGTTTACAAAGCTCTAAGATTCAAATAATGTAAACTTTTCTTATCATATTGAAAATATCCATGTTTTAATTTTATTTCTCTTTGATAGTTAATAATTTTACATATTTATGGAGTATAGTGATATGATTTGTAGTACTCATCAGAAAAAATTATACATTATCTTGAATATTTTTCATATTTTACATTAGTGACATTCAATACAATCTCTTTGAGCCATTTAAGTATACATTGTATTATTCTTAACTAAACTCATTTACCTTACAAGAGAATTTCAGAATTGATTGATTCCAACTGTAACACAGAATGTGTTGGCCAAACACCTTGTCTACCTTTCCTGTTCTTCCTCTAGTAACCGCAATGTCTATTTGAAATCTCTATCAGATAAACCTTTTTAGATTTCATATAGAAGTTCATGTTGCAGTTGTCTTTTTCTTCTAGGTTTAATTTACTTAACATAATATCTTCCAGGCTCAATTATGTTGCCTTAAGCAACAGGATACCATCTTTTTCCACAGGTATGCATGCCTCTATACTTCTTTAATCAATTCATTAATTGGTGGATTCTATCTTGGGACTTGGAATAGCTTTTCAATAAACAATGTATGGAGATGGCCATCTGACACCAATACCATCCTCTTCAAAAAATAGTAAGAAGGTGTCAGGATTTCAATCTAGTTCTCTTTCCAACTTTAAAAAGAACACTCATGATGTTGGAGCTTTTTGAAAGGTAGGGTAATCCTAACTTTGTGCTGAATATAGGCAGAAACAGTATTGGCAGTCTCTAGATTTTATTTGTTATAGAATTTGATGTAGACTGAAATTGAGGCTTTCTTTTTCTTTTTATGTGTCTGACTCTGGTAGTTTTCAATTTCTACATTTTTGTAATAGAACCAGAGTCCCATCTTTCCTAGAGAAACGTGCATTCTCACTTTTCCTGTGGTTTAAAGACAGTTTTTCAGTATTACATGGGTAATTAAAACTCCTCCACGAATAATTTTTCCAAATCACTTTGGCTATTACAAAATTATAAAACCCTTCTGCCCTCCCAGCTTTTATTTGTCTTGTCTCAGCAGAGAAGAGCCATCAGGGATACAAACTGAGTTAGCATTCTAAAGATCCTCAGGACACAATCACAATTGCAGCCTGCAGGAGTGGAAGCCATAGCAAAGGAGGTTCAACAGCATTGTAAGTTGTAATTTGTGAAATTCCCCAACAGGGAAATAGTGATTGTATCAAAACTCAAGGAACCATTGCCCGATATAAGGTAGCAAGCAGGCAGGCAAGAAGGATTTGGGCCTGTCTTCTCCTCACACATTCTATTAAAACTGTCATCCACATGATCATATACACATTTTAGTTAATTATGAAGTAATTTGTAAAAATTCATATATAATCTTTTCTGTCTTAAGGACCAACAGCAAATTTAAAAGTTTCATGCAACAAGTATCTTCCTTCTGTGTTGGGCACACAGCAGAAGATACAGCAGAAACACCGGAGGTCGCCAAGAGAACTGTTAGCTAATCTAGGCATCCTGAAACATTTTAGACTTAATTATAAACTAAACAAGAAGAAAAAAAATCAACTACCTAATTGAAGATGCAAAATCGTATTACAGAAAGACTGTGTTTTGAATTAATAGTTGTTCATATCTCTTGTCAATGGTGAAAATTATTCTTATTCAATGATTTAGAGAAATGAACAATATTATGCACTGCGTCAGCCCTTTCTCTCTTCTGTTCCATTATCAAGTGCCTGCCAATGTCTGTCCTCCCTTTTATTCCAGTACTTGCCCACTAATTTTCTTACATGGAGAGAAAGGCAAAATCTTGAAATTTGTGGATGGTTACTTCCACCACAGAAAACCTTATAGACTGTGCACAGAATGCTATCCTTCACTTCTGGTTATTCCAGGAACCCTGTAGGGAAGCAAGTGAAGCACTGTGAGACTACACACTAATTTGGCTACTGGGAGGACAGTAGTTAATTTTTGCCTCTGAGGGTCACTTTAAGCCTCAGGCCATGGGGAACCTATTCTGTGAGGCCTCTTGATCCATTGTCTGTGGGAGTTTAGTCTACCTGTCACATGATAAAATTCCCACACATAGAACTTTGTTGCTGACAAATCTGAGCTAGAGACCACACAGTATTGACATTTGCTTTTAATAAACACCTACTGAGAAAAGGGGGAAAACCCACATGATCATAAAATGATCAATTAGCCAGATGTAGTTCACTGTCACATCACTGCAGAAGTGTAATTCATAGAAAAATAGTCAAAGATAGTAAGGTAATTAGGAAATATCTGAGCTCTACATAGCAACAGTACATATGATAAAGATTTGGTATTTGGACCATAAGAAAAACACATTCACATATAGACAGACACTCGGGCAATTTCCTTAATTATTACTGGTGAGGTCTTTGTTCTGAGCAATTCAAATTACACAGAATTTTTTTTGAGTTCAAAGTATTCTAGAAAGACACTTACTGAACGTTTTCATGCTTTTTAGTTATGGAATGAACATTACATAAAATAGTGTTTTCTCAAAAACACTTAATAGGCTTTTTTTCATAATTCTGGATCTCTTCATGAAGTGAAAGAAACCTGGCAAGAGAACTGGTCACTTGACTTAACTAACAAGGACTCTCACAGCTGTGGCTGCAGTCTGCTATAGAAGGCTTGTGCTATTTAGTTCTTACTTAGAGAGAAAGAGAAAAGTATCTCAGCTGATCAAACAGACCATTAGACTGGCCTGTAGGCAGGTCTGTGGAGCATGTTCTTGTTTAACGATTAACTTGAAAGGTCAGAGTCAACTGTGGGGCATGCCACCGCGAGCAGGTGGTCTTCATGTAGATAAAAAAGCATTTTGAACAAGCCATGGAGAGCAAGCCAGCAACTGGCATCCCTCCATGGTCTCTGTCTTCTTCAGTTCCTGTCTCACTTTGAGTTCCTACTTGACTTCCTTCCCAAGATGCTTTTGTTCATATTCTTTATCACAGCAATTGAAAGCAAACTAAGAATTTGATATGAGGTTTGTGGGGTACTGTTATGATGGAACTGAATGTGTTTTGTCTTAGAAGATTGTGGAAATGTTTGTGGAACTTGGGGGTGGGAATGACATTAAGTGAGTGCTCAAAGCTTTATGGGAAGAACTGTAGGAGCCTGGAAAATGAGAGCCCTGAGATAAATATAGACAATGGAGAAGTTTCAGAGGGAAGTTTGAGAATCACTCAAAGACTATCCTGGAAATTCCTGTGATATATTTGATCTTAAAATTTATGATTTCTGGTCAGCTGGGGCTGAAGACCCACGATAACCAAGAAACCAGCACCCCTGAAATGAAACCTTGTTCTTCCTCGACAATTGATGAAAAATTAGCTGTGATTAATAAGAGACCAGAATCAATGATATAAATTTTTTCCAAGTTTTTTTTTTCTTTTTCTCAGTAAATTTCCTAAGGTCCGAACACAAAAGCTGTTATCCAAAGGGCTGAAGGCTGCTACATCTCAGACAGGAAGTTGAAATTAAGAGTGTGTAAGGGTCTGCCATGTGGTACTTGTTTTGATAGAACGAAAACTGAAGAATTGAGGTGGCCATGGGAAGAAACAAAGGCTTGTCACCATGCAGCAGGTTCAGAGTCTTGGAAGAGACTATTGTAGGTTAGTGGAGACTCAAATATATTGGGAGTGCAAGAATCATAGGAATATCACCAAGGATGGCAGAAGGTATGGAAAGGAACTGACGTGAACCTACTAGACAAGCTATGTAAGCTAGTACTGGCCAAACACTTTGGAGCTGAGAAGATTAAAAATCCCAGACACTGGAAACTTAGTTGGAAATATTTAATTGAGAAGATTCCTCCTCCATCGAATTGGCCTGTAGATGAGTCTGTGTGGCATTTATTGTTGAATGATTGATGAGGGCTCAGTGAACTGTGAGTGGAACAACCTCTAGGCTGGTGTTCTTTGCTTGTATAAAAGCAAGCTGAATGAACCATGGTGAGAAACCATTATGCAGAATTCCTTAACTGGCTTTCCTCCAGTTCTTGTTGTCATGTCCCTATCCTGCCTAAGTTCCTGCCATGATTTATCTCAATGATGATCTGAGGTCGGGTTATATAATTCATACAAAGCCTTTTTCTCCTTGTTTCTGTGGTCAGAATGTTTCATCAAAACAATAGAAATCAAACCAGAACAGAGGCATACATTTTTGCCTTGCAAAATGTAATTAAATACAACTGAGCATATTAGAAGCATAATGACAAACAATTACCATGTGAGAGCTGTGGGTCAAGCCAATGGTTTACAAACCGTTAAGCAAATTAGTTTGGGATATTGGAATAACCAACATGGATAATGATAATTAGTGCTGTGGTTTGATTGAGTATGGTTCCCATACTTGGATACTTGGTCCTCGGCTGGTAAAACCTTTTGGGAAAGATCAGAAGATGTGATGGTATTGGAAGAGGTGTGTCCCTGGGATGGGCTTTGAGACTTCAACATACTCTTGTGATTCCCAGTGTTGATCTCCATCTTGTGGATATGGATGTGATGCGAGCTCTCAGTCATTCCTTTGTTCTGCTACAATGGACTTTAGCTGTCTGACATTATAAGCCAACTCAAACACATTCTTTTATAAGTTGCTGTGGCCATGGCGTTTTATCACAGGACAAGAAATCCAAGACAGCCAGAAACAGTGCAGGGATGTGTTACTTAGTTCTTGTTTTCTACTGGGATGATTATGTTTCCCTAACTGTTTGGTTCAAAGTGTGACTATTCTGTTCTAAGAACTAGACTCTCTCATATTAGAATAGAGGTGCTCAAAGCTGTGTTTCTCAACATGTTCACAAATGTATCTCATCAACCTCTTACCCTGTCACAAATCTATAGAAAGCATGGTTGACATTTGAGGATAAAATATGTGAAGATGCCCTCTTATCCAAACGAGAAGGCAGCCTATTAGGTCCTTTGTATCATGGAATCTAAACATGAGTGCTGTGTTTAGCTTCTTTTTCAGTATTTTTGATGCGGGTTTGTAAGTGATACCAGAGTGTCGGGAAACTCACGTTGAGAGTGGTCCTTCTCACTCTGCGTGGCCTCTCCGGCTGAAGTGACAGTGCACACTGCTCTGCACTGTCACCGTCCCAGCCTGAGCTGCCCATGTTTGGCAAATTTTCTTTCATGTGGATGTCAGATACTTCAATGAGCTCTACACGTTCAGAATTCCGAGCCTGCATTTTAGGAGGAAAAAAACCACATATGGTCCTATAGCTTCTTGAAGATTACTATTAAATTATTTTTATCAGGCTCTATAACTGAAAGCCATTGAAGATATCTACTGTAAATAATTGTATTTTATAACAAATAAAGTAATGGTGGCTTGGTCAGGAAATATTCATTATTTTAATATCCAGGAATTCAAGGCTCCTTTCTTAGCATTCATTTATGTGTGTGCATATGTGTGATCACCTTCTTTTTCTATGAGTGCCCTTTGTTCTCTTCTTTATATGACAATTACTGTTTTATGCTCTTATCTGCCATCCAGCATAAGGAAAGAGATCCATGAAAAAATATTATCAGTTATATACAGCTACACTGAAAATGGTCTTTATAATTTATCTATATAAAGTCTTATATGTAATTTATCTATATTAAAGATTTAAGCCTTTCTGACAGCAAGCAAGAAGACTCAGAGATATTTGAAAATGTTGGCTGAATCATTTAACCATGATGGGATTTGATCATGCAGCCTCAAGTCTTAGAGATATCTAGTACCATGAACATTAACTAGCAACGCTAGCAACATGGGACCCTGGGAAAATATTTAGAACTAGAGTCTCATTTTCTACATCTATAAAATGTTGAGTCTGTAAAGTTGAGGGGTAACTTTTTTATAAATATCAAGTATTATTTAGACTGAATCAAAGAATATCAAGGAAAAATTAGGTAGATTTTTTTTGAAACTTTTTATTTACATGCAAAGTAGAACATTTTATTCATGTAAAATTTCCTTCGGGAGGAGGTGGGATTACCATGTTTGGAAGAGAGACAAGAAAGGGTGTTGGTGAAAGTAAATAGAATATATTACATGCATGTATGAGATAGACAATGAATAGTTAATGAAAAAACATTTCTATTAAGAAACTTACTATGTGAAAAATATTTCTTTCTTTCATCCAAGATGCTATGAGAAGCATTGGACAGTTGCAAAGGGGCATGATCTATGAGAACTCATTGCACATTGGGGCTCAGTTAGATGGACCTAGGTATTCTGAAACCTACATTTCAGTTGCTAGAAGAAACAGACAAAACAATAGATGTGGAAGTTGCCCATGAGATTTAGTGTGTTGGTGATAGCAATGTGGTTATATAAGGCATATGGAGCAGAGTTTGTGGTTTGGATCCACCTATGTTCTTTTTTGTCAAATTTTTATTAATTATTTTATTTATTTACATTTCACATGTTATTCTCCATCCCTGTTTCCCCTCTGAAAATGCCTTATCCCACCCTGCCTTGCCCTGCTTCTATGAGGATACTCTCCTACCCACCTATCCACCCATTCCTGCCTCACTATTGTAGCATTCCCCTATGCTGGGGCATCAAGTCCTCACAGTACCAAGGGCCTCCCATCCCACTGATGCCAGACAATACCATCCTCCGCTACATATGCAGCTGGAGTCATGGGCTCCTCCATGTGTATTTTTTGGTTGGTGCTTTAGTCCTTGGGAGCTCTGGGGGTTCTGGTTGGTTGATTTTGTTGTTCTCCTACAGGGTTGCATGCCCTTCAAGCGCCTTCTGTCCTTTCCCTAAACCCGTTGGGGTCCCCGTGCTCAGTCTGCAAGCACCTGCATCTGTATCAGTAAGGCTTTGTCAGAGCCTCTCAGAAGACTCCATATCAGGCTCCTCTCAGCAAGCTCTTCTTGGCATCAACAATAGTGACTGGGATTAATGGCTGCATACGGGATGATTCCCCTGCCCCACCTACATTCTTAAGGTGGGCGTTCACATTTGGCCAATGCCAAGAAAGTTGCTCACCAGTATTGATAGAGCATAAGATTTAGTAATATGGTAGGCATGAGGCTGGAGAGTACTAGACCACCATCCACACTTGGTGCTGGTCAGCTCTACCAGGCCAAAGTGAGGACTGTATCTGAGGAAATAGTAAATAACCTTTATAATGTACCAAGCACTTCCTGTAATGAAGATTTGTCCATAGCATCCATCATCTTTGTGTCTTTGATTTCTAAACCCTGTGCTTGACATGCACTAAATGTACAACAGAAGCTTGTGAAAGAAAGGAACAATTTATAGATCTCAGGAAAATGGTAGAAATTTATTATTCCAGAACAGAACCAAGACCAATAAAAAATTGGTATTCTGAATATTTTGTTTTGTTTACACAATTGCAAATTAAATATTTTACATGAAAAACATATGAATTTTACTGATAATAAAGCTTTAAATATTTATTGGATTGCTTGTGGGGGAATTTTATATTTATAATAACTAGAGCACTGCAATTAAGTGTTACTTTTGATTTTTGCTACAACATTGTGATATGATGCATGTTAATGAAATAAGTAAAGAAGTCTATTTTATAGTTTAATTTTTCTCAAAATCAAATTAATCTGATAAGTGCTGATAAGTATGTGAACAAACTACCTTAACAGATCACTGTGGGAAATGTGGGACATGTAATTAACAATGCCTAAAGAAAATACTCTATTGATTTAGGTATAGGCTAATAAAAATTATTTTGCTCATTCTACTTTTTGGCAAAATTGCTCATTATTTTTTCTTTTAGAGAGAGAGGTGGGTTTTTAATAGCACTACTTTACTAAGCAGTACTCATACATTTTTGTAAAATGCACCAAAGTTTTTTAAAATGGTATGTATTATTAATATATATATATATATATATATATAAAATAGTAGATTTATTTTCATCTTTTAACTTTGGCTTCTGTAGCTCACAGGGTGCCCAGCTATCCATAAGCCTTTTGAGATGACAGTATAGTAAAACCCCTGGTACTGTGAGAGATAGCCATCAGTAAAACATTTCCTGATCACTACAGACCTAGACTCTCATTTTCCTTTGGAAAAAAAAAGGGGATTGTCTTCAGCCATACGGCCTTGCCATCAAGCTTGGAGGTTGGGCCAAGACATTTAAAACCAATAACAGCCTGTAACGTTGAAATACTCCTGACTATGAACTTAAGGGGAAATATTCGTACCTGGTACTGGGGATTTTATTTGTCAATTATGGCTTCTGAAGGCATAATCCTTCTGTAGGTTGTTATATTTTATAATATGGTAAAATGTGGCAGGAAGGCGCATTTCAGTGGGACCTGCCAAAATATCCCCCTGAGGGATCACACCTCGCCACAGGTCTAGTATAAAGACCGTTATTTGGAAAGGAAGGGAATTAGTCCTTGGTTTGGCTGTGGCAGGCTTCAGGCTTGGTGGCAGTCATGGCTGGGAGCACAGAGAGCACTCTTCTACGGGAGATTAGATGGCAATTCTGTAGGCAAAGGCCTTCTCTGTGGCTCCCCATGGCTGATCCGATGAAAAAAGGAAGTCCACGGCTTTAAGACATTTATTGTCGTGATTGAAAGTGGCCGAGTAAAACCATACCCCACTTTTTTTCCTGAGGTTAAATACCTTTGCAGGGAGTAATGTCTGGGAAGGAGAGGTTATTGGCTAAGCCTCCAGGCCTTTAGGTACCTCATTATAATGGAGATCTGTTTTGAGACTATGTAACCTGTGAAAATGTCCTCTGCCTATGGAGGGGCTTGGGGCATTGCCCTTATAAGTCCATTGAGGGTCACTGGGGTTTCTAGCCTCAGCTGAACCAGGAACCAGGGTGCATCTCACAGTCCCACATTTTTCAAGAATTCTTAGCATCCCATGGATACAACACCAGGAATATTGTGGAGCTTGCTGACAGCTGGTTGGATTTAAGACCTGCTCCACTATCCTTGTACTTTAAATCTCACCAAGAATCCATGATTAGGGAGGCCAAGACTGAACCTATGACGATTACATTGTTAGATGGACATAGTGTCAGACTGCATTCTAAGTACTTATTCCTATACAGTGACAATAGTGCATTTCTCATATGTCATCTGAGAAGCTTCTTCTTATAATGATGACAATAATGCAGAAAACCATAACTGGATGAAAATCACAGAGAGATTTAGTATCTCTGTGTTGCTCAATGGTCAATGGAACATTTCTAGCACACCTCTTTTCTTCAAGGATCTGTGGACGTATTGTAACAGCCAGTACTTATGGAGAACAGGTATGAAGCAGTAGCTTCAGAACTGGTCAGGATTGATGTGCTCGTTATCTGAAAACAGCTGCAGTTTGCCTGCATAAGAACTGTACAAGATCCAGCCCACCGATATTCTATCATGGAAGCGAGAGCAACTTCTAAGCCTTCACCCTAGATGAGTAGCCACTGTCAGTCAGTGAGAAGGGAGAGTCAGTTCTCTTTAGGGTTGTGGTTTCTGGCAGGTTGACCATGATCCAATGAATAGCTCGACACTCATGTGCAGCACAAACTGGACCCAAAAAGTTTATTAGAAAAAAAAAAGAAGCTGAGAATTTGAGAAGATAGGGAAGTGAATTAGGAAGAATTTAAGATGAGGAGTAGGGATAATTTGATAAAATACAATGGATTCAGTAAAATACATTGTATATGCATATGAAATGTCAGAAGAACTAGTAAAAATAGTGAAGAAACTAGCACCCAAGTATTATATTTATGCATATAAAATGAGATATAATGCTTAAAATATCACTTATGATAAAGTATTATTTGTGATATCATTTATATATCATTTATGATACAAATCCCCCTCTCCCTGCTCCCCCACCTACCCACCCATTCCTGCTACACTGCCCTGGCATTCCCCTACATTGGGGCATTGAGCGTTCACAGGACTAAGAGCCTCTCCTCCCATTGGTGTCCAACAAGGCCATCTTCTGCTACATACGCAACTGGAGCCATGGGTCTCTCCACATGTACTCTTTGGTTGGTGGTTTAGTCCCTGGGAACTCTGGGGGTTCTGGTTGGTTGATATTTTTGCTCTTCCTATGGGTTGCTAACCCCTTCTGCTTCTTCAGTTCTTCTTCTAACTTCTGCACTGGGGACCCCATGCTCAGTTCAACAGTTGTCTGTGAGCCTCTGTCTCTGTATTTGACAGGCTCTAGCAGAGCCTCTCAGATGACAGCTGTTAGCAAGCACTTCTTGGCATCAGAGTCTGGGTTTGGTGTCTGTATATGGGCTGGATTGCCAGGTGAGGCAGTCTCTGGATGGTCTTTCCTTCAATCTCTGCCCACACTTTGTCTCCATTTTCTTTCCTTGAGTATTTTTGTTCCCCCTTCTAAGGACAGACACATTCATGTTTTGGTCTTCCTTCTGGAGCATCATGTGGTCTGTGAATTGTATCTTGGGTATTCCGTGTAAAGTATTTGTCATAAAATTTGATTATTCCATTTAATTTAGAATTCAATATGGAGTCTAGTTATGGGAGACAAATACTAGGGAGAAGGATATTTGGTTTACAAGTTGCTGGATTCAATTTGTCTCAGACTTTTATCAACAGAACTTAATCTTATTCTTTCTTCTACTTGAGTTTGTTTATCTCATCTGATATTTTGTCAGGGTTTTTTGATGCTCTGGTGCATTCCATTAGGGTATTTTTTGTTGTTGTCGTTAGGTGTGCTTTGGGGAAAAGGACAGCAGCTATGTTCTGATACAGGATTCAGGTGCAGAGTTTTTTTTTTAATGTCAAATATAAATTGAGCACTCAAGGCACATGGAACAGAAACTGTCCACCTTTGCCCTTCATTATAGCGCTTACATTTTTGGCTACTTTCACTTTTTTAGAACATAATTAGGAAGATATCAAAATTAAACAGTTAATAAATATTCTTATAACCTCACTCAATATGACCTTATACTATACCAGGTAAGGGAGAGAAATAAAGTAAGCACTCTGTAAATCCATGATACTTATAAAAATGTTTTATAATCTACATGGCCTTGGTTAAATAATTTTTATTTTGGTTTTTATATATCCTTTTCATTTCTCCCTCTCTGTCTTCAGTTCTGTTATCTGTAAAAACCGGTTTTAAATCGAGTCCCTGTCTAGCTGGGTCATTTCTATTCCATAAATCTGAGATTCAATTTTTTTCTTGTTCTCTTGACATTTTAATGTTTTAATTTTGATGAACGGGGTGATTTGACATTTTCCATTACTTCCCAGGTTGTTTTGCCCTCTTGGAAGTGAAGGTTGTGCTGACCTGTGTGTCCACAGTTGTTCACTAATACCCTTAGCGTGTTCCCACTGGTAGCCGATTTGTTCCTTTGTGTTCCATCTTGTAGATGGCATGAAAGAAAGAGCTCATACAACCAAGAACTCATAGTGCTCTTCTGTGGACTTCCATCTTTTAAAGACCAGGCTATTCTCACTGGTTAATACACATTTCCCCCTTACGCTTATGAAAGACAGTCCCCGTCTTTCAATGTCTATGCCATATCAATTTTTATTGCAATAGAGTACATATAATATTTACCCCTGTTTTAGCTCTCTTATCCATTGGAATTATATTCTCAACATTTAACAAAACTCAACTATATCAGGTATTTATCATTTCTTTCCCTCAGTACTCGGGAACCTCAGATCTGCTCTCTGTCTTTGACATTTCCCATGTCTAGATATCATTCATATAAAAGCACAGCACTTTCCCTTAGACATGGACATTATGTCATTTGGCATAAGTTTTTAAGGCTCATCTCTCTGATGCTCTATAAATGTTTCTTTGCATGCAGTGAGCACATTAGGTATATCTAGCTATCTGTTGATATTTACCTAGGTTATTTTCAATCTCTGATTTATAAGGCTCTCCTCTCCCTCTCCCTCTCCCTCTCCCTCTCCCTCTCCCTCTTCCTCTCCCTCTGTCTTTCCTTGTCTCTGTCCCTTCTCAACTATCCTTCCCATGCCCTAAATATATTCTATTCTACACTATACCCATCTTGTGACTGGCACCTCAAGGAGAAGGGAAGTCTCAGCATGGACCTGCAGAGGCACCCTCTCCCACCTCTCCATAACTAACTCTATCAAACATATCCTTGACTCTTTTTCCTTTTTATAAAACACAACAGTGGAGACAGCAGACTGCCCCATCTCGTTGATGATTTCATGGAATCGCTTCAAGCTTTTCTCCATTGAGGATGATCTTGGTTGTATATGTCTCAATTATACATATTACTGGGTTGTGATATTGCCTCCAGTCCTATGTTTAGTAAGACTTTTATGACAAAGAAATGTTGGATTTTCTCTAAATCTTGTTGTGTATTTATTGAGATGATCGTGTGCTTATTTTTTCCTCTTCATTATTTTTATGTTATTAGCTTTGAAACACTCCCCTAACTTTTAAGTTTACTTTCTCTTTCTGGTAATAACATTTCAGGATACATTATTTTTCCTGAAGGAGCAGTTTCATTTCTTTCAATGCGTTTACTTATATACACAATAGGCAATTAACTAATAAGAACTTCCCAAAATCATAAATAACAGTTATTTGGAGTGAATTTCTTCTAGAATCATTACAGCAAAATTGTGCGCTCAAATGATAAAAAGTGTGTTTTCTCCCAACAGATTCACGCTTCATCATTTTTGCCCCAAAGAAATATAAGATATTGTTTCATTGACTAAAACTGGGACAGTACTCCTTAGGGCAACTACTTAATCTCCTTATAAATTCAACTACAGTGTATTTCTTTAAGCTTTCAATTTCTCTAAATGCAGTGTGTTTATGGAAGTCAAATTGAGGCACAAAACCACAAAAACTTTGCACACATATAAAATTTCCCACAGAAGCCTCAATTCACATAAATATGTTTTATACAACTAAATTCAAAGATTTCCTTGTTTGATTAGAAAATTAGATTCAGGAAATAGGTAAGCTGTATACTTAATTTTTAGGTGAAAAAGTAGTCCTGGCACATCAATATTAAATTCAGTGAGAATATTTGTGGCAGTGATGATACCATGCCAAGGTCTTTAAAATGCTGTTACCTAAAGATTCCCCATTCTCTTTAATTTAATTAGAAAGTTTAAAGAGCTGTTGCAAAATGAATCAAAGCAAAGGACACCACTGTTGGGCCAAACATAATGCAAATTTATTTCAAGATTTGAATTCTTTCAGAACACAATAACAGGGCTTTAAAAAAATTTTTATTAGATATATTTCTTTACTTACATTTCAAATGTTATTCCCCTTCCCGGTTGGTTTCCTGTCCATAAGCTCTCCCCTCCCCCTCCCCCATATGGGTATTCCCTCCATACATCCCCCTTACTGCCCCTCCATATTCCCCTGCACTGAGGGTCCAACCTTGTTAAGAACAAGGGCTTCCACTTTCCCTGGTGCCCCAACAAGGCTATTCTCTGCTACAAATGCAGTTGGAGCCCTGGGTCAGTCCATGTATAGTCTTTTGGTAGTGGTTTAGTCCCTGGAAGCTCTAGTTGGTTGGCATTGTTGTTTTTATGGGGTTGCAAGCCCCTTCAGCTCTTTCAACCCTTCCTCTAATTTCCCCCAGGAGGTCCTGTTCTCAGTTTGGTGGTTTGCTGCTAGTATTGACCTCTGTATTAGACATGCTCTGGATGTGTCTCTCAGGAGAGATCTTTACCCGGTTCCTTTCAGCATGCATTTTCTAGCTTCATCAATCTTATCTAGTTTTGGTGACTGTATATATATGGACCACATGTGGGCCAGGCTCTGAATGGCCATTCCTTCAGTCGTTGTTCTAAACTTTGCTTCCATGTCCCCTCCTATGGATATTTTCCCCCTTTTAAGAAGGAGTGGGAGCATCTGCATTTAATAACAGGGCTTTTAAAAAAATAACAAAATCCAGCCTTTGTGCAAAGAATATTTTTCTCTTTATTGTTCCTATCAAGTAAATTCAGTTCATATTGTAGTGATTTAATCATTTTAAGGCTATGAAGCCATGTTCTAGTGTGTGAAGATTTAATGAAAACATCAAAAAATGATTAAAAATATTTACTGATACTAGGCAGAAATCATTTTGATATTTCTTATATTGCATTTTAGTCTGGATAGTGACATGAAAGAAAGCATACATAAATGGCACCTTTCATATTCATTGTCTGTGTGAAAAAATGCAATAAAAAGGAAGATGAGTTGGTGCTGCTGCAAGCTGATGTTAGATCCTGAGGTCCGGGGTGAGCAGATGTGCTAAGGCAACCAGCACAAAGAACACTCATCCTTTTAGTTGTCTTCACAGTCAATACTGATTTTTGTGGTTTCATTGATCTGGCCACAATTCACACTGATTCTTTGCTTAGAAAGAAGAGATGCTCCATCTCTGTCTTTTTCTCCGGCATGTGCAGACTGCTGTGCACAAAGGAAATGCTCAGTAAAAGCTCGTGATAGAAATAATGAAGAAAAGCCACATTAGTCACTGTAGTTCCTCAGAGGAAGTATGGTCTGAGAACATTTTACCCTGACATGCCATTTGGAATACTTGTCCATGCTGATCCTTTCCTAAGAAGTTGAATGAATTTTGGAGGGTATAATTATGTTTTTTTTTTTATTTTCCTATTCCATGCTTTGTGGATGCATAACAAAAACTAAGTTAAATACGGAAAAATTGTGTGTTAGTATGAGAAACTCCACCTGCTTGCTTTTGTCCACTTTCACTGTGTAGAGCATGGCTGTTAGGCTGTTAGCTGAGTTTCTGGGATGGATACCGGCATAGAGCAGGATAGATGTGGGATGTGAAGACTCTGGGACAAAAAGTTGGGTGTGTATCTTTTTCTTTTTTGGAGTAATACTACTTCACAATAAGCAGACAACACGTTCAAGAGTTCCTAGTGATTTGAAACGTTCTAAGATGTGTGCATGCATACATGCATATGTGTGTGTGTGTGTGTGTGTGTGTGTGTGTGTGTGTGTGTGTGTGTGTGTGTGTGTGTGTGTGTAGGTCTGAGTTCCTGATTGGTCACTGACCCTGGAGCTTGCCAGTTTGCCTAGACTATGTCTTTAACAAGTTCCCAAGATCTTCCTCTCTCTATGTGCCTGCCCCTGCGGTGATAGGCTCAAAACGTTTTTTTTCTTGGACACTTGTTTTTGAACCCAGGTTCTTATGCTTTTGCTCCAAGTACCTTACCAAATGAGATCTATCTTTAGGACCCTGTTCTAAATCTTTTATTTGTTTGATCACAGTAACCCTAGAATATAGTTATTCACAATCATCTTGTATTAGAGACAAATAAAAACATATGTAGGAAGTTTTCCTGTAACTTTTTCAGAGAATCAGGTCTTATTTACAGCTGCGTTCAGATCCAGAAATCTGACTCCAGTGTCTGTGTCATAAATACAATTCTGTCTTTTAAAAAATAAATTGAATTTCAATACAGTTCTATATATTTCTCAGAAGAATTTGTGACTAAACTATACCTGATATTTACTGAGAAAAAGAGACATCTTGACCACTGAAATGTGAGTTTATTAATCAAGCTCTTCCTGATGACTCATGGGCCGTGCAGCATCTCAGGACATTTTGATGAAACTAACTATAGTCACAATTATTTTTTTCCTCAAATCTGCTTGTCAATGTTTTAATTATTTATTCATTTGTTTCAACCATTAACAATGCTTTTTAAAACATGGCATATACTCAAAAGCATGAAATACAAGACTCAAGATTATGAAAAGAACAGGCAAAATGATCAAAACCTAGGAGAAAGTTTAAGATTGAGCACTCATTGCAGGATTAATTAAAATACAGATGTTTAAGTTGGACACAGGGTTTTGTGAAGTAGAATTATTTATGTGATTTACATAATTTGAAGATGTGCCATTTCCTCACAGAGAACCATATATTTAGCACAAAACAGTAGTAGGTATTTGAGTATGAAGCAAACGTTTTTTGGGGGGATAATATCTTTTTTAATAGTGTAAAACCAATGCTGTGATTGAATTGCATTGTTTCTCAGTCTCAAGCTTGTATCTTAAGTTTCCAACCAACAGTGTGTAAACATGTGACTGTAATTGAAAATCGCTTGTTTTTAGAAGAGGTGATTGTAGTAAAATAGGAGAATTTTTGATGCATGGTTGAAAGTGATTAATGTCTTTGGAAAAAGGAAGATCAGCAAAATGACATGCATGTGTGCAAGAGACAGAGCAAGCATGGACATAACAGCAGGGTAGTTAGTTATCCAAGGAGCAGGTAGAGCGGACCCTGAAAAAGTTAAACCTGCCTTCAGCCTCTCAAACTGTAGGAAATAGATTTCTAATGTTTAAGCTACCCAGCCTGTGGTATTTTGCTTTACAAGTACTAGCAAATGACATAATTGGATACCATAGAGGCTGTAAAATAATCTATACTGCATATGCTTCTGCCACGATCTTTTCTGCTTTGTTCTTTTTATGGTTGTAGTTATTTATGGTCTGCCATGGTTCAAAAACAATAAGTGAAAAATTGGAATAAAGAATTACTAAGGACCACATTGTAGACCATCTTCAAAGAACTGCGGTATCTTTCCTAATTCACTGAGGACGTGAGTCTTCCCTTATCCAGCCATCTGTGCACGGTATATGCTATTTTCTCCCTAGTGACACAGTATCTGACATAATTATTAGCTCACCTGTTATAGTATAATAAGGTTATACCACTGGAAAAAAATAAATCCACAAATATACTCTGTTAGTGCATGTTACTATGAGTTTTGGTAAACAAAGTTGTGGGCAATTTTTGGTGGGCATGGAGTTACAGTATTCAAGATAAAATACACCTTTATCATTCCAATCTGAAAGGTTCATTGCAATAACCTTCTGCACACACACACATACACACACACACACACACACACACACACACACACACACACACACACATGTACGCCGAGAAAACTATGAATTCATTTTCCCTAGAATTTTGCATTCAGGACTTATGTAGACTGCCGTTTTTCAGGTTGATGTATTTCACTGAGCTTGACAAATATTTCCATTGCTACATATTGCATTGTGCATTTTCCTAGTGTTGGGTGATTAAGAAAGAAGCAGAAATGAACATTTGCAGGAAGGTTTTGTATGAGCATATGTTTTTGCTTGTTTGTTTGTTCTTCTCCGGCTAAATTCCTATGAGTGGAAATGCTAGATTGCATGCTAAGTGTATGTTTAATTAAAAAAAGAAACTGTCAAACTTCTTCCAAAATGAATGTGCCATATTGCTTTTCAACTGTCAGGGCAGGGGAGTTCTCGTTTGCGGTAGTATCTGTCCTTGGCTATGTTTCAGTCATAATAGTAGGTTATGACTACATAAGTGACATTTAATTTTGTTTCCATATGCGGATTACCAGCAATGGCTGGTTCTGAGCATTTTTTCTATGTGATTCTTTATATGGTGCTTAGCTATGGTTTTCAATTAGTTTAATAGTATTTTTACCAATTCAAAATTTGTTTTCTAATCATTGTAAACTTCAATATAAAGTATTAGATCATATTTTTCAAATATGTTATTCTAATCCATGACTTATTTTTTCTTTAATTGAAGCTTTTATTGCAAAGTAGAAATTATTAATTCTGATAATTCTCAAAATTTAGTTTTGACCATTTAGGAATCATGTTTTTTATTTACTCTCTAAATCAATAACGCAAATTTTTTCTTGTAGTTTTAGGATGTAGCAGGACTAAAATTAGATGAATCATGAGAGTGAGACATTAATCTACCAAGACGAAAACAGAAATGTGTAGGCAGAAAGGGAAGGACACCATGAGGACACAGCTAGTGCTGTCTACCAGACAAGAAGAGACCTCTGCTGAAATCCCAACTACTGGCATATTGACCTCACATTTTAATTGCCTAGAATAGTAGCAAGATAAATTTCTGTTTCTTGGGTTGTCCAGACTCTGGCAGTTTGTCATGACAGCCCAAGATGATGAATATAAAGATGAGTCCTTTACTTTGTTCAACATTTTCAAAGCTATTTTATCTCCTTGCAATTCTGTTCCAGAGTATCAGCTTGGGTTGCTTTATCAACACATTGAACATTGTGTCCCTTGTATGAGAATGTTTCTCGAATGATTTTAGATCTTTTATATCTTGCCTTAAGTACAGTTTTCAGTACAGGGATTATCATAGTTTGCTTCAGTTCTCACCTTGACACAAACCTGGGAAAGTGATTCTCAACTGAACATTGGCTTCATTACCATGGCTTGTAGTCAATTGAGTGAGGCAGTTTCTAAGTTGCGAATTGATGCATGGTAATCTATTCTAAGGTAGGCAGTCCTGGGCTGCAAAACATACGGGTTGAACAAGTCATGGAGAAGAGTCCATTAAGCAGTAACCCTGGTCTCTGCTACAATTCTTGATTCTAGGCTTCTCCCTTGAGCCCCTGCCCTGGCTTCCTTAAGAGCTGAACTATAGCCTGTAAAAAGAAATATACTCTTCTCTCCTTGAGAAGCTTTTAGTCATGGTGTTTACCAATGTAATAGAAAGATGACTAAAACTGAGGTGACGATTCTGTATATTGGCTTTTTGAACTGATGTAAAATAGAAGACACATTCTTTTGTATTGTCTTCTAAGGTCTTTTACCATGAGTATACATGGAATTTCATGATTTCATTTGCATGCATATGATGAGATGATTACATAGTTTATCTTCTTTTGGGGGTAGTAGTGAGTCATAATTTTTAATTTTCAATATATGACTAGCCTACCATGGTAGATATTTTTGTCTCTTTGGTCATAATACAATATCATTCATTTGTATATTCTGTTGAATTTGCTTTGCCAATTTTGTTGAGATTTTTCCATTAATGTTTATGATGAATGACAACAAAGTCTGCCACTTGCTTATAATTTTTCATGGTTTTTATAGTAGTATAATGATAGCTTTATACTATACTGGGACACATTTCTTTCTTCTCTAGTTTCAGAAGTTGTTTACAATTGACATCATTAGCTTTGGAAATCAGTATTATTTCCAAGAAAATATTCCTGAACATGAGATTGACGTATTTTAATATTTTTCTGTCTTCTATTTTCTATTAATTTGATTATTTTTAAAATGTTTGTTTATTTATTTATTTATTTATTTATTTTACACTCCAGATTTTCTTTTCCTCCCAGTCTTAAAAGAAATCATTAGTAGAAAAATTTCAGTCACAACTTGAAAATCTTTATAGCTGTAAAGCAAACCAAATCATCTCTTTTCATGGTATTTTAACTGATACTGATTGAGTGAAGGAGACCTGCTCATACCATAGTGATGGGATTCCCATCACCTAGTTCAGGGCCTGAGTAGATGAAAAATCCCAAAAAATGTGAGCCAACTCATTGATGTTCTTCATGACTCTAGGACTTTTAATGATATACCTTAATCCCTTATATTTTGAATGTGCAAATATGGAGCAAATATTCCTTCATTATTATATTTAAGCTGTTAGTTGGTTTAATTTTTAAAGATTTGTTTTATTTTTAATTGTATGCATTTGTATGTGTCAATGAGGAGAATGTAACCTGAATTCACATCCCTGCAGAGACCAAAGTTTCAGACAGTTATTAGTCACCCAGTGAAAATGGGGAACCTGAAGTTGGGCTCTTTGGGAAAGCCAGATGAGTTTTTCATCAATGGACCATCTCTCCAGTCCTATGTGCTTTATACTCTGATGATGTCATATATATACACAAATATTGTTGCTATATTTACTTCTCATCACCCTCTATTATCTCTTCAATCTCCCAGAACGCACTATTATTTTCTTTTACAATAATTCTGTTCTAGTCTTTCCTAAAGTTTTTACTTTGAACTTACAGAGTTTAATTGGGGTTGGTCTCATAACCGCAGGGATAGATTTATTTACTAGAATACAAACGGCTTACTGGTATCTACCCAACTGAAGAAAATGATTCCTTACCCTAGCAACCATTTACTGCCAATAACTTCTCAGTCAATAGAGAGACTCGTGAGCTGTACCCCATCCATGATAGAATGAGACCAATCCTCCGCAAGATTTGTGTAGGGATCCATAGCTGCCGTGTGTTCGTACTGAAATGGCCATGTCATAATCTAGAAGAAGCACTGCATAGCACTCCTCCCCATCCACTGACCTTTATAATCTTCATGTCATATATTTGCAATGTTTCCAGAGCTTAGATAATATAGAATATATTATATTTACATTAAATATATAATTATACATACATAATTATACATAATATATAAATATTTGTAAAAATATATTTATGTAAACACAAATAAATATACATTAAACTATATAGAATATATGTAAAACAAACATATAAATATATAATATAAAATATGTATAACAAATAATAAATATATACAAAAGTAAATAATATATAAAACATCTATATAGGAAATACATAATATATAAAAGTAATGATAAATATATAATATAAGTAAAATATGAATAAATAAATATATAGTTATATTTATAAATATATTATATGTGAATAAATATACTTATATAGATATATAAAATAATATATATGGCTGAACAACAAACAATCACTTATCCTGATGACTTTGATTGAATATGAGTTTGTATTAATTTTCCTGTCATGCAAAAGAAGAAAGTTGAAAGTAGCACTTCTGTACAGGCATAAAAATAAATATTTAGAAGTCAGATTGGCAGCAAACATCTTTATTTAACCAAAAAATAGTAGTTTCCTAGGACCCATAGTCTCACAAAACAAAGCTTATTAGAACCGATTTACAGTATTAGGTATGTATTCCCTAGGGTAGAGCTCAAAAAGTCATGCCACTATTTTACCATTGGCATATCCTACCTGACAGGCCAATGTTCTCTTAAGCCTAATTATAGAGTTCTCGGTTACTGCCAAGATATGAGTGCCAATATTGCTCACTTGGTTATCATGCCATGCTGGGCCTTACTGTATGTAGTTCAGAGGTATCAAAGCTGGGTAGGATTTCTGGTTGTTTTCTCCCTTGCTTGCAAGGTACCTTCAGGTAAAAAGGAGGGAGGGAGTTTTACAAAAAGCTAGGGTGATTGAAAAAGTCACAATGAATCATCCTATTAATTATTTAGCTAAAAACAAAGAATCCTACTTGCATATAAATAGACAAGTATAAATGAAATTTTATCATCTGGGCTGACAATGATCTCTCTAAGAGCTGAAGATTATGTAAAAAAACAAAACCTCAGTAACAAAAGATTAACCTCCATTTGACTTGTTTGCCATGGCCATCCAAGAGATACCCAAAATATAACTAATTCCAATTCCCCATGTTTGCCCTTGAAGATGGAAAGTCAGTCTCCATTCCTGAAGACACTTTAGATCCAGGCCTGGAGGTTCCAGACCTGGAACTGACCTAAAAGCCTCCTCTCTAAAGTCATTAATTCCCTAAATTTATTTACACTATGAATTTTGAATTTTATTTCAGGTTGGATTTTCTTCAGCGATCCTATCTCTTCGTGAAGTTCTATTTTTGAATCTCCACTCATTTTAATGAATTTATTCAATAATTGTGTTTTTGTATTTTCTTTTTGATATCTATTGTTATTCCTTTTGAGTTCCATGATTACCTTCCTTATTGTTATTTTGATATACTGTCTTATCCATTAAGTTGCTTTCCTCAGGAAGCAATAGAACCACAGTTTCTTCAAGTCTTGGTTATTCATGGTTCTTTTTTTTTCTTTTTGCAGTGGTTTCTAAACATTTGGAGCTAGGTCATTGGTAGTGTGTTTTGGTATGGATATCTGGTCTGTACTTATTTAGCGTTTGTCTCTTTGCTTTCATCTCAGCTTTCCAGGTTGTAGAGCAGCTCAATAAGACTTAGGATTCAGTGTTCAGGTAATTCCATGTTGCTGCCTTAGTGGGATTATTAGCAATAATCTTGGCTCTAGTAGAGTGAAGTGAAGCTTCTGGTTTCAGTTAGAATATTCATGTAAGACATTGAGATAGGTACACAGGGATGAGTACAGTGTTGTGAGAATTTAAGGTCCCTACCTGGAGACCCATACATAGGTATTAAGGCAGCAAATGAAGGTTTTTATTTGCAAGTCTTCTGAATTAGGCATTAAGTGCTTTGGCAGACATAATTATTATTAAACTGCCTTAATCCATGCCTTCTTGCTTTTTTCATATCTGTTTGAAAACATTATACTTTCATTAATTCTGAAATGTTTCTTTCAAAAGGCTCTATTGAGATGTCTTGGTGGTCATAATTTGCTTTAGTTTGCAAGTATGTTTTGGTATTTTTCTCCTTCAAGTGTGATAGGTACTTTTGCTGGATATAGTAGTCTAAATAGATATGGTCTTCATAACTTGAAATAGATCCTTCAAGAAACCTCTAGCACCTCTCTTGGGCATATACCCAAAAGATGTTCCAACAAATAACAAAGACACATGCTCCACTATGTTCATAGTAGCCTTTTATAATAGCCAGAAGTTGGAAAGAACCCAGATGCCCTTCAACAGAGGAATGGATACAGAAAATGTGGTACATTCTACACAGTGGAATATTACTCAGCAATCAAAAACAATGACTTTATGAAATTCATAGGCAAATGGATGGAACTGGAAAATATCATTCTGAGTGGGGAAACCCAATCACAGAAAAACACACATGGTATGCACTCATTGATAAGTGGATATTAGCCCAAATGCTTGAATTACCCTAGATGCACAGAACACATGAAACTCAAGAAGGATGACCAAAATGCGAATGCTTTACTCCTTCTTTAAAAGGGAAACAAAAATACCCTTAGGAGGGAATATGGAGGCAAAGTTTAGAACAGACACAGAAGGAACACCCATTCAGAGCCTGACCCACATGTGGCCCATACATATACAGCCACCAAACTAGTTAAGATGAATGAAGCAAAGAAGTGCAGGCTGACAGGAACCGGATGTAGATCTCTCCTGAGAGACACAGCCAGAATATGGCAAATACATAGGCAAATGCCAGCAGCAAACCACTGAACTGAGAATGGGACCCCCGTTGAAGGAATCAGAGAAAAGACTGGAGGAGCTTGAAGGGGCTTGAGACCCCATGTGAAAAACAATGCTAACCAACCAGAGCTTCCAGGGACTAAGCCACTACCCAAAGACTATACATGGACTGACCCTGGGCTCCAATGCATAGGTAGCAATGAATAGCCTAGTAAGAGCACCAGTGGAAGGGGAAGCCTTTGGTCCTGCCAAGGCTGGATCCCCAGTGAACGTGATTGTTGGGGGGAGGGTAGTAATGGGGGGAGCATGGGGAGGGGAACACCCATATAGAAGGGGAGATGGAGGGGTTAGGGGGATGTTTGCCTGGAAACTGGGAAAGGGAATAACATTTGAAATGTAAATAAGAAATACCCAATTTAATAAAGATGGGGGAAAAGTGACATTCATTCTGTCTCCTAAAAAAATAAAATTAGATATTATAGTGAAGGACATGCTTTTGGATGTCTCTCTCAAATCTCTCAGTATTCTTTGTTCGGTAAATATTCAGTTTTTATTTGTTCAGTATACTTTTTTTTTGACTATAATACGACATGAAGAGATTCTTTTTTGGTTCTGTTTAGAATTCTACAGGCATCCCATTTTTTAGGTTAGAGAACTATTTTCTATGAACTATTAAAATAGTCTATATGCCTTTAGCATTGTATTTTATTCTTCTTATAGAGCAATAATATGTAAAATTGGTCTTTTCATGGTTTCTGAAAGAAGTGTCATTTATTCCATTTTCTTCAAGCTGTGACAGTCTGTCTTCTACTTTTGTCTATACTTTTGTTTAAGGCTTTTCACTGAGCTTTTTAATAGACTCACTCAATTTCCATTTCCAACATCCTTTTGGTTTAGTTTTCTTCAGTATTCTTTTTATCCATATCCTTCATATCCTGAATTAAATTCTATTTTTTAAAAAATTCTTTAGTCTAGACTTTATCTCTCTCCCAGTCCACCCTGTGACTGTTCTGTATCCCCCACTCCTCCCTGCCTCTCTCCAAGAGGATGTCCCCACCCACTTCCCCATCCCCACAAGTCTCTCTCGAGGGTTAGGTGCGTCTTCTCTGACTGAGTCCAGACCTGGCAGTCTTCTGCTGTGTATGGGTTGGTGGTCTCATTTCTGCTGGTGTATATGCTCGGTTGATAGCTCAGTGTCTAAGAGATCCCGGTTAATTTAGACTGCTGGTCTTCCTATCAGGTTGTCCTCTTCCTCAGCTTTTCCCAGCTTTTCCCTAATTCAACCACAAGGGTTACCGGCTTCTGTCCATTGATTTCATGCAATTTTTTTTGGCATTTACCTGTTCTTTTTGATTTCCTGGAATTAATTCCAGAGATTATCCTTATCATCTTTGAATCCGTTAATATTCTCTTCAAGTCTCTTAGTATTCTTTGAATGTATTCATAATCATTATTTGAATTTTTGGTCTAAATTATTTGTCTGACACTTCTTATCTGCCATTAGTACTCTATGGTAATTTTTGGGGTGGTTGTTTTGGCTTTCATGTTACTTATTACTTTGTTGGTAAAGTCTTTGGGCATTCAGACATTGATTGAGATCGTAATTTGTTTCATAATTTGGTGTTCCCTTAGGTGGGTGAGTCTTGCTTCATTTTAGTGTTGCTTCAAGTTCAGTCATGAAGATACTTGGTCATGATTTGTATTCAAAGGGTACAAATGTTGACATGAGCAGAAGAATCTTTTGTAGATAGTACTTATGTCTACAAACAGATTGCCTCTTCTGTTGTGTTCTCACCAGAGGTAGTTCAGTCTATGTCATTTTGAACAGTGCTAAGGTTATGCTTTGGGGTTCTTTAGATAGTCTCACTGCACTGTTATCTTTCTGTTCATCCATTGTTACCCCTTGATTACTGTTATTTTCTGCATTAGCCTCACACTTTATTCTTTCCCTTATATTTGGCCTTCAAGTGACTTTTATCTTTTCATTTTTCTAAGATTTCCTGCTATGTGGTTGTTCTAGTTTATTTTTCAAAGAGTCTTAGGAAAAAATGCGGAGGATGTAGTATACAAAAATAAATTCTGTAATAATTTAAAATTCCTTCAAAATTCTTATTTTAAGATAAAAATATGATCACTTAATAAGTTACATCTGGAAATATCTACATAAAACTTTTGAGGTCAAAATACCAATTTGTCTTAATTTTGGATATATTTTAATATGTAACTTGTCTCATGTTCTCCTTAATTCAACAGAGTATATTTTTCTTTTACTCAGTTAATGTTTGAGCAGTATATGAGCTTATTAAAAAGTAACTTACCACATTATCATTAAGCAAAAACTCAACTTTGTTAATTCAACAATATGCACTTTCAGGTTATTAGCAGAAAAGTATACAAAATTATTTTTCCACAAGCGACAATAATAATGTAGTTATAAATCAAAATTTTATGCATTTGGAAACCGAGACTTAGTTTTTTGTTTTTGTTTCTTTCAGATGAAGGACAAAAAGTTAAACTGACTAAGAATGGTATGCTTCTTCCTATTAGCTTGAATGATTACATACTGTCCTTTAGGATACAAGCTCACTCACAATATTACATTTTAAATATTTTATAAAGTATAATTTCATGTGTTCAATGAAAATTATGATTTTCTTTGTATTTGTGGCAATGTTTTAGAATGCCAGCTGAGAAGTCACTTGAGAGGTAATTATTCATTATTTCTCCAATGCATTTGAGGTTGCAATAGCACCTGGATTTCTGTGAATATGTACCTTGTTTCCTTTTGTGGTTCATGAACAGTAAACAGTCCAAAGACCCTTGTATGCTTGGGTCCTTAGCCATTCTTCAACTGTTTTACAGGAAGCTTGGAGACAGAGATGCAGGGCAGAAAATGTAAAATACTCCACTACAGCAAAAACAGACATTAAGTAATCTGTACAAGTAGAAAAACTTGGGGTATGCTGAAAGAGAATGCACATATGTAGCGATTAGCACACACAAGGCAGGCAGACCATGTTGTCTGGTATTGTTAGCCCATTTGTGTCATTTTGATAGATTTCTGTTTTTCATTATTTGTTGAAGTGTCCAGCATGCCTATGTTAGAATGAGACTAGGAAAAAAAGCTAAAGAGTGTAGAAGACAGCCTATGTTTTTCTTAGGCAACAGTTACATTACAGATGTAGTAGAGATTATAAAAACATAGTTCATCCTAGAGAAGCCGAGGCATCAAATGCAAGGAAAGATATTGTGAAGATTAATTAAGTGAGATCTCTGGATAGTTAAGGTATAGGATATCAGAAGGACTCCATTGGAGAAATGGCCATTCAAGTTTTCTTCTTAATCAAAAACATTAGCAAAGCAATTTGGAGTAGAAAACAGAAAACCATGAGTTTGGTGAAGTGCCCCAGGGTATATATCACAAAAATTGAGAGATGTACAGTCTGGATGAATCTTCACTGCATAAGTGAAAGTTAGAACAAGTGAGTTTGGAGTCACCATGATGAATGTAGTCAGAGAAGGGACACCTTAAAGATGATCTGACTGGCAAACTTCCTATCAATGTAAGTTCCAGGAACTTTCTCAGAATTTCTGGCGTGGATGGAGTCTTCCATATTCATCCTTAGTCTCATTTGCTTCTTCGTGTTTAACATAATTTCATCAGTGTTTTAATAATATTTTGTTAATATTGCTCATCATATTTCAAGAAGGAGATGTCCACAGGGATGGTCGTGGAAGTTGCTCCTCAATGCTTACTATTTAATAAATAAATAATTGAGGGGTTGGCAACACTTCATTAGACTGGAGAAACTACTTTGTCATGTATTCTTGATTTATTGATCTTATTTTATGACTGATACACATGTTGGGAAGAGGCTCTGTCTAGGTCCTAAATTAGAGCATGAATAGAAGAACTAAAAAAAACAGGTAGAAATAATGAAAATTTTAATCAACAGATGAAATTGAATAGCTGAAGTTTGATAGCCAATTGCTTAGCTTTCTACCCCTCACAAAACACAAGCTTGTGTACATGCTGTATAGTTATTTCCTCATCTATTGACACACAATGTTCTCATACTTAACAATTGCTCTCTCTGTAGGACTCAAGTGTGCCCGATGCTCTTTGTAACTCCGATTACAGTTTCTGTTTTGGTGATTTTCTTCTTTTGTTATAAATGAAAATTGTTATCACTTTAAACTCATATTGAACACACAATATGTTCTTTCTAAATTTCAATGCACAGGCTCTCTTAAAGTAATGTGGTAACACTAGATATTAAATTTGTAAGGAGACATAAATGTGTTGTGAAAACTTAACTATCTTTGTTTCTGACAGCCCAATACACCTTGAGGCAATGAATAGACTGCTAACGTCTATGAAATCATATGAAGTATTTTACTCAATACTTTTATTACTTTCTATACTTCCTTTATATTTTTACAACTAATAATTGAGATTTGTCACCCACACTATGTGACTCTTAATGTACAATAAGCTCAGGGATGATAGTTTATAACTACCCTCATCAGATAATGCTTTTGAATACTTTTAACACCCTTGATTTGTGTGCTTGTGAAGTTTTAAAATAGCACAAAATCCCATTTGTCTTGTACCATAAATGAACATGAGCCAGGTTACTGTGGACTGGTAGTTCTACAAATTGACATGGTATGGGTCTAGCATAAGCTGGTGACAGAACAATGTCACCATGCTTCACTCCTTTAAAAGGGGAACAAGAATACCCTTGGGAGGGAATAGGGAGGCAAAGTTTAGAACAGAGGCTGAAGGAACACCCATTCAGAGCCTGCCCCACATGTGGCCCATACATATACAGCCACCAAACTAGATAAGATGGATGAAGCAAAGAAGTGCAGGCCGACAGGAATCAGATGTAGATCTCTCCTGAGAGACACACCCAGAATACAGCAAATACATAGGTGAATGCCAGCAGCAAACCACTGAACTGAGAACGGGACCCCCGTTGAAGGAATCAGAGAAAGGACTGGAAGAGCTTGAAGGGGCTCAAGACACCATATGAACAATAATGCCAACCAACCAGAGCTTTCAGGACTAAGCCACTACCCAAAGACTATACTTGGACTGACCCTGGGCTGCAACCTCATAGGTAGCAATGAATAGCCTAGTAAGAGCACCAGTGGAAGGGGAAGCCCTTGATCCTGCCAAGGCTGAACCCCCAGTGAACGTGATTGTTGGGGGGAGGGTAGTAATGGGTGTAGGATGGGGAGGGGAACACCCATATAGAAGGGGAGTGGGAGGGATTAGGGGGGGATGTTGGTCTCGAAACAGGGAAAGGGGATAACAGTTGAAATAAGAAAATAAGAAAATTAAATAAGAAATACCCAAGTTAATAAAGATGGAGGAAAAAAAGAAAAGAATTCACCACCTCTGATGTCATCGCAACAAGGCACAATCCAAGTCATGTAAATTGACTTCCAGGTTTATGTGACATATATATTAAATGAACTCGGTCTCTAGATTTAGATCCCATTCTCCTAAATATCTCACCATGCGTGTGCAGATGTTTTAAAGTCTGAAAATATCTGATATTGCAAACGCTTCTGGTCAAAACATTTTGTGTGAGCACATTTAACAGCCAAGGTATTTGAGACAGAGGTTTCAACAGCATTCCTGGAGGAGACACAAAGGACAGATGAGTCACATGAAGGATGGGAGGAGGGAAGGTGGCTGTTGATAGGTATTTTGAGATACTCTATTTGTGTCCTACCCAACACTCCTCCTTCCCCTGAACCATTTCTCTGTCTATTGACCTTTCCACTAGTCATACAGAGACATTCACAGTTACCTACAAAGAACCAGAATTGTTGTAACAAGTCAAGAGGAAACTTATTTTTGATAATGACTCATTGAAGATGTTTTGAAAATTTAAAAATAAGCTCTGTAAGCAGAAGTCCGAGAGGAAAATCAAGGAGGAATTGTTTGTGTCTTAAGTAAATAAAAGGCAAAGAGAACAACAACAACAACAACAACAAAAAAAGAGCAACAATACCAACTAACCCAAGCTCCCAGGGACTAAACCACTATCCAAAGTACACATGGGCAGACCCATGGGTCCAGCTGCATATGTAGCAGAGAAGGGCCTTTTAGGGAGTCAATGGGAGGAGAGGCCCTTGGTCCTGCCAAGGCTGTATCCCCCCCCACCCCATCCCCATGTAGGGGAATGTCACATCACAGAGGGGAGGCAGGAGGGTGGGTTGTTTAGGAGGGGGAATACCCTTAGAGAAGAAGGGGCGAGGGATGGGATATGAGAAACCAGGAAAGTGAATAACATTTGAAATGTAAATAAAAAAATCCAATTAAAATAAACCTCAGGGAAAAATATGAGAAAGTACTATTCATTAAGGCAGTACCAGAGCCCAATATGCTATGGTTTTCCAATAAAAGGTTTGTTAATTTAATTGTAAAAATATAGGATGTTATCAGACAAATAATAGATGAAGTAATTTACAAGAGGACAAAAACGACGATTTTAATTAAAAATATTTGAGACAGGAGCTTATGTAACCCAGCCTAACCCAATGAAGACACTACACGGCTGAAGATGTCTCCATCTCTTGATTGCTAGATTAGAAGTTTATGTCACCATGCTTGGTTTAGAAAGTTGTGAATATCAATTTGATGTCTTCATACGCTAGGCTAGGATTCTACAAATGAACCTAGCACCATACCTCTAAGGTATAACTTTTAAAATAAGCAATATTGAAGCTGAAACCTGTGGATTGAAGAGCCAGGCAAGTCAATGAAACAAACTTGTCCACTGCCAAATCTTTTTCGATTGCATTGTCTTTTTCTGGTGAAAAATATTACTGGCAAAAAATTGTATTCGTTCATGCAAATACAAAGAATCAACATGAAGTATTATAGCCTAACTTTAGCAGTGTTGTTCAAAATCCTATAAACTGGTGTCTTACTAAAGTTTTTCATTTTCAGCCAGCAAAATCGAGAAAGGCATTATCATGCACATATATCGTTGTACTTTGTCTATATTCACCTTTTAATTTAATATCTCTCTGTATGTTTGCCAATAACTTCTATCAATGTAGTTCATAGAAGAATAAAACAACAAGATTTTTTTGTTCTGAGTACATAAATATTTACTGTATTTCAGAATAAGATGATGATATTACAAATGATATCTAAAAGGTTTTGAAGAACCTAAAGTCCTTTCTGGATAATAGAAATAAGATTTAACTATGTCTTTCTTGGTTTTGATGCCAAGTAGGAATTTGCTGTACTGTCTCATTTATGAAATTGCTGACATACTTCAAGATGCAGTAATTTTATACAAACTTGAATAGCTTATCAATCACTACAGCCATTTATACCTCTTCCTCTCTTTCATGCTCACTCTGTTAACATACTAATTCATAAAGACCTGCTATGTAGAATACAAGACAAAAAGAGTTGTGTTGACTCACTGGTTTTCAGTAAAGGGCATTTTCCATTATATCTTGAAAGTTCTGTTTATTTTTCTGGGACACTGTCACTGATTCAAATAGTCAGGCTATTACTCAGGGATGCTATTAAAACATCACATAACACTCAGGGCAACCTTACCAAAAATGGACTATGTATTTCCTAATGCTGAAAATATGATGTTTAGAAAATTATGAATTAACTAGATTGATACATGTCCCAATACAAATTCATTCATAAATGCATATTTACTTTATCTATTGAAATTATAACTATGAATAAATATTATATTCCAATTAGTATGTCTTAGCAAATATTCATACTACCCTGGTGAAAAAGGGAGTTTGATAATCATTCACACCCTGAAACATATTTTATCAATCATGTAAATAGAGATTCCTCATAAATATTCCAGTTTGTAAAAACTGTGTTAGTTCTGATAATCCAAAGCTATTTTCATATTTCTACAATGTACATTCATTTTCCTTTGTTAATGTATACTTTACTTTCCATTATGAAGCTTGTCCACCTATAAATAATAAATTTATAGGATAGCAACTGGGCTCTCATTGATGATGCATTACAGCTTATGATAAAGCCATGATATTTGCTTCTTATAAAGGAATATTTAGGGCAAAGCTATACATCTGAAGATACTCTATGCAACGTCTATATTCAACTGAGTGTTCCTGCCAGTAGAGAGTTGCATGTAATACCTAGGGAATGCTCATTGTGAAGACTGTGCTGATACTGGAACCATGTGCATCTTGGGGTTTACTTTGTAGACATTTACATCTTATTTTCTCTAGCTATCATATCAGTATTCAAATATTTTTTGTCTCTTATACTTCCAAACACATTGACTTAGTTAGCATGGGAAAAGCTCTGAGTTTTCCAGTCTGTAACTCTGAACACTAACTGACATAGTTTCTCAAAGGCCATGTCTAACAGCCCTGAAACATGGGTAATTTTATTCTATGATGATCATCTACTTAGATTCCAGCTGCCACTGTGGATTAACTAACAATGCTAGGTACACATCTCAACTGTGTAGTAAAAGAATTGAGAGAGATAAATGGAAAAGGTGAGTTTAAACTTGTTCTATTGAGATTCCTAAAGATTCTAAAGAATTGACTTTGGACATTCTAATGCGTCTATGGTCCATGACCAAATTTCAGGTATCTATTTATTTACTTGATTAATCTTGAAGGACTAGGAAACAGATCTATTGCTGCGCATACTACACCAGATCTGTTTTTTCTCCATTCCCCTGTCTTATTTTTTTTTTTTTTTGGTTCTTTTTTTCGGAGCTGGGGACCGAACCCAGGGCCTTGCGCTTCCTAGGTAAGCGCTCTACCGCTGAGCTAAATCCCCAGCCCCCCTGTCTTATTTTTTAGTTTCCTCGGCTAAAGAAAGTTCTCAGAGAAGACTCTGAGTTTGAAAGTTAAGCATGGTGATCTTACAGTCTCAGCTCTAAGAAAAGTGTAGTTGGTGGTCTCAAGTGATGGATGTGTTTCTTGGGTCCCTGAATTGATATCTACTTGAGCAGTGATTGTCAGACCTACAGAGAATTAAACTTTTCCATATTAGAAAATAGGATTAAGTATTACACCTTCAGGGGGTTGGGGATTTAGCTCAGTGGTAGAGCACTTGCCTAACAAGCACAAGGACTTGGTTCGGTCCTCAGCTCCGGAAAAAAAAAAGAAAAAAAGAAAAGAAAAAAAAAAGTATTACATCTTCAGGTGGCAAGTAGAAGAGACTTTGGACAAGTTAAACATTACTTCCATGACAACAGCAGCAGCATTCTCAGTGAACATGGAAAAGGGACCCCACAGATAGCACGTTCCTTTCATTTCTGGGCACCTGGAGAGATGTACTTCTTACAGTGGAAATAACATATTTTGCACAATACATATTTAGCTCCTGAAGACTGTTATTTGTTTGTTTATTTATACTGTAGTTTCCTACAATACTTGGTACTATCCCTAACTCCAATTGATAGTTAACAAATATCAGAGTCTCTACAAGAAGTTGACAGTCTTTCTTTTTGGAAAACCAATTTGTCAGTCTAAAATTTTCGCTGCAAAAAGAAAACACTTCCAGCTGTGCCTGCACATAATCACAAACATAAAGCGCTGTATGAAAAGAGCCTTCTGCAAGACATCTCTTTTTATTGGTATACCTTTTATGGCCGAAAACCTATTCTTCTTCTGGAAACTGATGAGTAGAGTTTTATTAAGAAAGACTTGTGGGGGGGGGCTCAAAAGGATTTGTGTAATATTCTCTCCCATGCTAAGAAGAGATATTCTCATTCATCATCTATGGCTGATAAGGAGTGCTGCTGTAACATTTCTAAGATGAATGAGCATGTCCTTCCTTCATATTAAAACAAATATTAAAAACAATCTTTTTGAATTGAAGAAGAAATCCTTCAAATATCGCTTAATCATAAAGGGTGGAAGTGGCTTTAACAGAGGCTGCACATGGAAGGAGATGGTCCAGCCTAAGGCTCCATGCCATTCTTTTCTGAATATTAATAAAGACTATCTGCAGGCTCTACCATGAACAATCCTAATTTTAAATGAATATGCCTAGGTCAGCTACATGAAACTGGTGTACAGACCTAAACGTCTGTTTAATTATCATCATTGGATAAAGCTCCTTCTACTTTGTGGTTTCAGTTCATAGGTGTGAAAATGGTGTTGCATCTCCTTAGAGGTAAGCTGGATGACTGATGTAATTCTAAGCATTAGGGTCTCTGCTGGGCAGTATTCTTTCTGATACTAAGGATTGGAACATAATTTGTACTTTTGCTACATGATTGAAAAGAGAGAGTAAGATGGCCACGCAATGCTGTTTAACACTGAACACTGTACACACATTTCTACAAATATCACCCCTTAGAGTATCTGTAAAAGTATCTGTCCACTCACTAAGTCAGAACTCCAGAAAGCATTTCATTTTGAAAGAAAAGGTTGAAATTATTTTAAGTTAACTTGTCAAGAATTAAATGGTTTCTTCTTAGTCTCCAAAATCCTGTGTAGTTTCAGGTAAAACAAAAATATGTCTTTTAAATATTTGTTCATTTAGTGAATAATTCATCAAGGATCAATGGATATATTTGGTATAAAATGTGGCTATCATGCCAAATATGTATGTTTAGATTAAGAATTTTACCACTTCAGATATGTCGATAGCAAAACGTTCTGATTGAGAACTCATTTGATGGAAAGGTCCACAGATAATGATACTGAGGGCTGAACAATAAATATGTTGTGTTGCTATCCAGTGCCTTTGCTCCATTACATCTCAGTTCTGCTGCCCACAGATGTCAGTCCACTACCATGAAGAAGGCATCGACTAGAGAGTGCAATGAATGCAGGTGGTGGCTATGCTCCAATAAAGCTGTATTTACGGAAACAGGTGCTGGGCTGCCTTTGGCAGAGAAGTTGTTGTTTGGTGACCTGTGATTTAGCCTCAAACTTCTTAATCTGTGGGTCATGACTTTACTTAGAAAGTTATGAAAACCTTGGCCACTGTATGCAGTCTCTGAGCACTCAATGACTAAAACTAACCTGAAATAAAATGCATAATGAATCTGAGCTGTTTCTGGCAGTACTCATTTATATTGAGTAATGTTTCACTGCAGTCATCCTTGTAAACACACAATATGTGCAAGCCATGGCAAGGTACCTGGCTTTAAAAACCTTCACATAGAGAGACTACTGTATGCCAGGAATTGAAGTGATTTTACTGTACATTCAAAGTATGCACAGTATACTTTGAATATGGGAACATGAAGGCTTAACTTTGGAAAATGGAAACTTTCATTATTTTTCTATCGTTATGTCCCTAGCATTTAAGCATCAAATGGATTGTATTATGTTAGGCAAACAGGCATGTTTATCTCACTAGTGTACATGTTTGATTTGTCATTAATAAAGAATAAATTATAAACACAACAAAGTATTATTTTAAAATAAAATTTTATGTGATTAATTACCAGTAATGTACATCTATTCATTTACCTGCATATTCAGGCTCACATAGCAATGTTGGGGACAAAATGGGGTCATGAATGAAAATGTTTAAGAAGTCCTCATTTTCTGACAAGGGCATAAACTGCTTACCTACAGTGGGATATTTTTTTTGGGTGGGGATAGTTCAGGAATTGGTTCACCAGCTCCAAGCCTGAGAAAACATTCAACATGTTTGGTATTTGGTGCACAGAAGAAAAGCAGGCCACTGTAGCTTACTCTACAAAATTTCAAAAATGATGTAAGCTCATCTGGTTGGCCTAGTGTTGCAGGCTTGTAATGGCTGCTATTTGAGATGCTGAGGCAGAAGAATCCAAAGTTTAAAGCCTGACTGAGCTACAGGGTGAATTCAAGGCCTAGGAAATTTAGTGATACTGCTCAAAATGTAAGATATTTTATGATAGATGTTTGTGCTAAATATAGTATCTGACTGGCATGCATATGACAGAGTGTATATGTACCTGTCAGAATAAAAATAACCCAAAAGAGTGAATATTATTAAGGCATTGAGAATCAAAGCTTCCAGATACACCTACCATCTAAAATGGAAGAAAAGTAGTTTCCAGAAGATTCCAATCTAACCCTCCCATCTCATTAGGGAAACGTGATAAAGAATTCCCTCCCGAGACTCATTGTTAAAACCAAATGAGAGAGGCATGATAAACCTAGAAGTATCTTATGCTGATCTTATTACCACAGGGAAAGATGGACTTTCCCATACACAGGCAAAGATGTAGGCAAGGAGACTAGGACAAGCAAACAAAGTAAGTCTCTCTCGTTCTGTATATGATCAAAATATGACTCCTTAAAGGAATTTTGGATTCAGTTTTGAGTAACAAAAGAGAATTAAAAATTGTCTAATTTAGCTACTATTTGGGGCTTTTGACTTCCCCTTAAAGCCCAATGCCAGATCATATATTATTTATACTGGAAGCATATAGAATTCATTTTTTTCTGGTCATTTGTTTATGGGAAATTTTGCTACTCAGAGGTGGAAACTGTATAAGATATGATTAAGAAGGAAAAAATGCCTTTTGTGAAAACATACGTTTACAAATTCTCTATGCTTACTCAAGTGCAAATTAGGAAAAAGGGAAAAAAAACAAAGCAAGAATGCTGATTCTAAGAAAAGCCACCGTCGGGATGCACATCAGTCCAGTTGAACTATAAGCTGTGTCCCTACTGAGATGAGTCTGTATTCCTTAGTCACCAGAGTGACTGCTTAGGGGTCAATTATGATGTCTCCAGGGATAAAATGTTATCAAAGGGAGGCAAAGTCAGATACATAGAGCCTTTACTCAGAAGGACTCACTAACAAAAATTTATTCTGACTAGGAAATGATGCCTCGCTTGAGTTTATTATCCAAATTATGATTATACGAATTCAAAGAAAAGAGAGTCTATAATTAAAACTGAAATACCATTCATCTAAAACTCTAGTAGAACAGGCAGGAGCGAATTAATCTCCCTGCCCTTGCTAACAGAGGGTCAAGGATTCTCAAGAGCATAGTAACGGTTCAGAACCACAGAGGCTGCAACTCATGGGGAAAGATATTAAGAGTTCCTGTCAAGGATATTGGTGTCCAGAGAAGGTAGTGATGAGGGCATGGAGGTCAATGATATCCAACAAAGGTGTTTGGTGGACAGCAGAAAAATGGTTTCTGTGGTAAGCAGCCCATTGAGTGCAATAATGAGACATGACTGTAGATCTTGGCTTTGGCAGCAGAGATAAACATGGGAAGGAAGAAATGAATGTGACATATAGGAATAATTTGTGCATGCACATGTGGTCTTTAAGAAGCATCTTAACACCCTTTGGATCTTCGTAGCAAAGCTGGCCCTCTATTGTGGACAAATTAAAAATGATGTTTGTTAAAGTTAGTAAGACATTTGTTGGAAGACAACATTAGCAGAGTAAAAGAAAGAACAATTTAGACAAAATGGAGCTTCATAAAATAAGTGACTTTATAATGCCCCATTCTGTGTAATTAACACAAATGATAATACTGTTGTTTAAATATTTATTTAAATTCTTATAATTATTAAAATACATCCACAGAGCAATATTTCCTTTTGTGAATAATGTCAGAACAGAAAGCATTTAAACTAGGAAAATCATTCATACAGATACCCACAGAAAGTAAAATATCTTCCATCCCAAATGTTTTTGTGGCTCTGTCAGTAATGGAATTCTCAGATCAGCCCACAAATAATGACTGGTGCATCCTTTTAGGGAAAGGGCTTAGGTCTGGTCATTCTAATTTTATTACATGCCCATTGGGTCAAGGCATTGAAGACCTATGAGCAAATGCAAAAGCTACCTAGAAGAGAAGAGGCATTAAGCAATTATACCCCAGTAGAATCTTATTTCATCAGATTACTCTCAATTGGTTACCAAAGCCCCTGGGAGAGGCAAGCATGGACATATAACAAATAAATTGTTGATGCAGTAGCTGGTGGAAAATAGATAGCCAAGAAGAATTGATGACTGGAGTACTTTGTTTCTGAAATAAGAAGTTGACAGAACTTAGCACCAAACATACTTTTCTGTTTATCCAGTTGCTAACTACATACATTTAAAAAAAAACTTCTAAAAATTGTAAGTGCTTCTAGCATACATATGTACTCATGTTTCCCCACATCAGTTTAGAATATCTTTTTATTTTAAGAAAATTCTCGAGCATTTTATTGGGCCAAATATTTTATCATATGTGAATATTGCTACCTAGTTCTCAAGGTTGTAACAAAAATTCTGCCTATAAGCAACTTAAATAATCAGGAATCTGCTTTGTCTCACAGATTGAAGTTATAGTTCATCATTTTGAGGAAGGTACGGTACCAGGAGTGCTCATTGTTTCCACAGTCAGGAAGCAGAAAGAGAAGTGAACTCAGGTGTCCAGCTTGCTCTTTCTTGTTCTTGTTCTTCTTGTTCTTGTTCTTCTTGTTCTTGTTCTTCTTGTTCTTGCTCTTCTTGCTCTTGTTCTTGCTCTTCTTCTTGTTCTTGTTGTTCTTGTTGTTCTTGTTGTTCTTGTTGTTCTTGTTGTTCTTGTTCTTGTTGTTCTTGTTCTTTTTGTTCTTGTTCTTGTTGTTCTTGTTCTTGTTGTTCTTGTTCTTTTTGTTCTTGTTCTTGTTGTTCTTGTTTTTCTTGTTCTTCTTGTTCTTGTTCTTCATCGTCTTCTTGTTGTTCTTCTTGTTCTTGTTCTTCTTGTTCTTGTTGTTCTTGTTTTTCTTGTTCTTCTTGTTCTTGTTCTTGTTCTTCATCTTCTTCTTGTTCTTCTTGTTCTTGTTCTTCTTCTTGTTGTTGTCGTTGTTGCTGTTGTTGTTGTTGTGGCTCCTCCTCTTCTTCTTCTTCTTCTTCTTCTTCTTCTTCTTCTTCTTCTTCTTCTTCTTCTTCTTCTTCTTCTTCTTCCTCCTCCTCCTCCTCCTCCTCCTCCTCCTCCTTTTTTTTTTTTTCTTTTCTTTTTATTGGATGTTTTCTTTAGAAATCATCCCTTTGCTGGTTTCCCCTCCAGAAAGCCCCTATCCCATTCCTTTCTCCAGCTTCTTTAATGGTGCCCTGCACACATCTACCCATTCCCTACCACCTGTCTGCCTGCCCTAGCATTTCCCTACACTGGGGCATTGAGCCTTCACAGGACCAAGAGCCTCTACTCCCACTAATGCCCAACAAGGACATCCTCTGCTGGAGCCATTTGTTGCTCCATGTGTATTCTTTAGTTAGTGGTTTAAACCCTCAAAGTTCTGGGGTAGCTGGTTGGTTGATATTGTTGTTATTCTTTTTAGATTACAAACCCCCTTCAGCTGCTCCAGTCCATTCTCTAAATCCTCCATTGGGATCTGGTTCTTAGTACAATGTTTGGATGCAAGCATCTATCTCTGTAATTGTCAGCCTCTGGCAGGACCTCTCAGAAGACAGTGATATCAGGCTACTGTCAATATGCACTTCTTGGCATCCCTAATATTTTCTAACTTTGATGACTGTATAAGGGATGGATCACCAAGTGGGGCCGTCTCTGGATGGCCTTTCCTTCAGTCTCTGCTCCACATTTTGCCTCCATATTTTCTCCTGTGACTTCTTTCTTTCCCCATCTAAGAAGGACAGAAGGATCCACACATTGTTCTTCCTTCTTCTTGAGATTCATGTGGTCATTTGCATAAGAATTTCATAAAGTCATTGTTATTAATAGCTAAGTAGAACTCCATTGTGTAAATGTATCTCATTTTCTGTATCTTTTCCTCTGTTGAAGGACATCTGAGTTCCTTCCAGCATCTGGTTATTATAAATAAGGCTGCTTGAACATAATGGAGGATATGTCCTTGTTGTATGCTGGAGCATCTTTTGGATATATATGCTCAGTCTTTAAGTAGCACTATATCTGATTATCTGAGGAACCTCCAGATCGACTTCCACAGTGGTTGTACCAACCTGCAATTCCACCAGATATGGAGGAGTGTTGCTCTTTCTCCACATCCTTACCAGAATCTTCTGTCACCTGAATTTTTGATCTTAACCTTTTTGAGTGATGTGAGCTGGAATCTCAAGGATGTTTTGATTTGCAATTCCCTGATGACTAAGAATGTTGACGATTTCTTTAGGCACTTCTCAGCCATTCGATATTCCTCAGTTTAAAATTCTTCTTTAGCTCTGTAGCCCATTTCTTTCTCTTTTTTTATTGGATTTTTTTGTTTACATTTCTAATGCTGTTCCCTTTCCTCATTTCCCAACCATAAGCCCACTGTCTCATCCCCCTTCCCCTTTTTCTATAAGGGTGCTACCCCTCCCCAACCCACTTCCCCACCCTGACTGATTTAATTGAATTCAAGATCTAAGAAGAGAAGGCTTGTTTCCTTTGTTCACACTTGCATTATAAATTTTTACCATCAAAATCTACACTGGGGTGGTGGTCCAGCTTTGGCAAGACCAAGGGCTTCTCCTCCCATTGGTGCCCAACAAGGCCATCCTCTGCTACATATGCAACTGTAGCCATAAGTCTGTCCATTTGTATTCTTTGGGTAGTGGTTTAGACCCTGGGAGCTCTGGTTGGTTGATATTGTGGTTCTTATGTGGTTGCAAGCTCCTTCAGCTCCTTCAGTTCTTTCTCTGATTCCTCCAATGGGGACCCCATTCACAGTTCAATGGCTTGCTGCTAAAATTCACATCTGTATTTGTCACAATCTCACAGAGCCTCTCAGGAGACAGCTATATTAGGCTCCTGTCAGAATGCACTTCTTGGCTTCATCAATATTGTCTACATTTGGTGGCTATATATATGCGCTGGATCCCCACGTAGGCCAGGCTCTGAATAGTCATTCCTTCAGTCTCTGCTACCAACTTTGTCTCCATATGTCCTCCTATGAATATTTTTGTTCCCCCTTTTAAGAAGAACTGAACTATCCACACTTTGGTTGTCCTTCTTCTTGAGCTTCATGAGGTCTGTGGATTGTATCTTGGGTAATTCAAGCTTTGGGGCTAATATATGTTTATCGGTGAGTGCATGCCATGTGTGTTTTTCTGTGATTGGGTTACCTCACTCAAGATGATATTTCCTAGTTCAATCTATTTGTCCATGAATTTCATGAAGTCATTGTTTTTGATAGCCGTGTAATACTTATTGTGTAGATGTGCCACATAGTCTATATCCATTCCTCTGTTGAAGGACATCTGGGTTCTTTGCAGCTCCTAGCTATTATAAATAAGACTACTATGAACACAGTGGAGCATGTGTCTTTGTTGTATGTTGGAGCATTATTTGGGTTGGCTCAGGAGTTGAATAGCTGAAATATCCAGTTTTCTGAAGAACCTCCAGACTGATATATAGATTGGTTTTACCAGCTTGCAACATCCTTTCTTTAAATTCGGTGTTTATCACCATGTACATTGGGTATTTATGCATGGTATTTCTAATGAAAATGGCCTCTACAGGCTTATGTATTTGAATACTTGGTTCCCAATTGGTGGAACTATTTTGGAAGGATTGGGAGGTGTAGCCTTGTTAGTGAACCGCACTAGTGGTATGTTTTGAGATTTCAAATATCTGTTTTATTTTATTTTATTTTATTTTTTGCTCTCTCTACGTCCTGATTGTTGCCTCAAGATGTGACCTCTCAGCTAGTGCTCATACCACATTTCCCTGCCATCTGACACTGTAAACAAGTATTCCCTTGTAAAATGCTATGGTCATGGTGTTTTTCAGCACCAAGAGGAAGAATCTAAGAAAATATGAATGCATATTAATCATTGACTGATTTAATTGAATTCAAGATCTAAGAAGAGAAGACTTGTTTCCTTTGTTCACACTTGCATCATTGGCACTCCAGTGAGAATCTGGCTCTTAGTATGCAGTGCTGTCCTGAATACATATTAAGAAATGCATTTTAGATCTGGCCTCCAAAATGAAGTGTAAAGGAGCTTCCATAATCAGTTTAAAATTTTATCAGCTTTCAGGAGTGAGATATTTCTGCAGTTTCGGGTTGAAGCTACTGAGATTAGCCTGAGACAGCTCACACTCTTTATCTACTTTGAACTGCAATTCAGTAAAACCGTAAGGGAGATAGAAACTACTGCAAACAGGAATGCTTATAATAGGAAGGTACATAAATACAAAAGCTTAGATGATTGTTAACCATTTGCCAACGCATCACTGACTTTGATTTTCTCTACTAGTAGAGTATCTGGAAGAGGTAAGATCTCCATACTGTTCCCAGTATAAACCATGGGCTTTACAAAAGGACACTGATAAATTTATACCTTGGGAAATAGAGATTTAAAGTGTTTGGAATAACTCTTATATTGGTTACAATAAAAATATCAGACACAGTATTCCAGGTATAATTTTAATAGGTAACAAGTTGCAACCAATGTAGCAAGTATATGCAGAAAAGTGACTCCTAGTGGTGATCTGCTATTTGTTGCATGTGTTCTTTTCAACACTATTCTAAACTCTATAGTTCAGCCCACGTCAAAAAGCTGACCGGAATAATCTCATCAGGAAGCAAGTTGGGTTAAAGAGATACCCCTGCTAAATATGAAGGATTAAATTAATAAATCTGAATACAGATTAAACTGAAACACAATCTTCTTAACAAAACTGAAAGTAAATTGTGATTAATTTCAATCCTTGATTGGACTAAAGACATTTTAACCCAGCCATCTGTTAAAACCAAATGCCACTTCCCTTTACAGCATTGGCGTATCTCTCTATATTTATGTACAATGTCAGATATGTAGGTGAAATTGCCATGGTAGTCTTATCTGATAGCATTTTGCCTAAGAGAAAAAGAAAGGCTAAAATACACTGACAATTTGTTGTAGGAGTGTATTAGTTTCTATTTGTGTGTTTGTAAGTCATGGAGAATTCAGAAATGTAGAACAACACCAATTTCTCATCTATGTTATGAAGGAAGAAAGACTGGAGTGAGTTACATTAGGTTAAATAGGGGTTGTCAGGACTGAGGTACTTCTGAAAGTTCTATTAAAAAAAAAGCACATGGTCCTTGGTTAATTATTTAATAAGGTAGTCAGGTTGGTTTCATTCCTTCTCTATCTTCATAGTCAGAAAATACCAGGCAAATATTTTCTCTCTGTACATATCTGCCTCTCGTTGTTTTGTTTCACTCTTACTATTAGATAGACTTTGTGATCATATTTTGATACACAAAATAATCCAGAATAATAATTCTACCTCAAAGGCATTTGGTCAGTAACTGTAGCTCCATCTTTAACTTTAATCCCTCTTTGTTAGATACTTTACCATAGGCGGAAATTACAATGAATTAGATGTGGACATCTTTGATGGCCTGTTATTATGCTCAACCCTCATATTGTTAAATAGTTAAGCATTATACTTCCATGTGTTTGAGCAAGATGGCATAATTTCTGTAGATTAAATGAAATATAGAAAAATAATTTGTAGAATAAAAAAACACAAAAGAAAATGGTAGTAATTAAGCTGAAGAGTATTAATTAATATAAGGAGAAGCCCTTGGTCCTGTGAAGGCTTGAAGCCCCAGCATAGGGGAATGCTAGGGCATGGGGCAGGAGTGGGTGTGTGTTGTAAGGTAACACACTCATAGATGCAGGGGGAGTAGAAGGTTTTTTTTTTTTTGTGGGGAAACAGGGAAGAGAGATAACATTTGAAATGTAAACAAAATAACCAATAAAAAATTAAAAAAAGAAAGAGCAGCAAATAAAAATGATGAAAAACACTACAGTTCAGAAGAAAATAATA